>NC_060142.1:268349475-269026975 GCF_021461385.2 Schistocerca piceifrons | reverse complement strand
TTCATTGCCTGTGACAAAGTTCGACAAAATATTGTCACAACCACCCTCGTTACGTGCAAGGAATTCTGCACAGTTGGTCCTCCTTGTTCTTTATGTTCTTGTGTTAGGTGAGGAGGAATCCAGCAGGCAAACACCTTTGAATAACCCAACTGGTAGTCGAATGTGGCACTACTACCAAGAGAGACGTCAAGATCAATAGTGATGATACGTGGTTACTTAGGGAAGGCAGGAAAAGGTATGAACGGGGCCTAATCAGTTACCGTTGGTAAACACGTACACGTTATTTAAGGAAATAATTTTTTAAAAAACAATCATTTTATAAAAAAATTGACTGTAACACAAGCTACACTGACTGCTGAAGGCGTTATTAAGAAAGAATTGAAATCATTTCTCGGCTGAAGGCCACGAGCAATACTTCAGAACAATTAACGGCTGATGGCCTGAATTACAAATGAGGAAGACAATTATACATTGAAATTAAGAAAATCATTTTTGAAAACAATCGTTTTAAAACCATTGACAGTAACACAAGCTACACTGACGGCTGAAGATCTGATAAGAAGAATTCAAATTATTTTTTGGCTGAAGGCCACAAGCAATAAGAATAATTTGAACAAAAAAAAATTTTATAAACAATTAACACAATCAGACCAAATAAAGAAGGGAGTGATCCACAGACAGTGCTCCAAGCATCGACCTGAGAAAAGTCCCTACAGCTGCGTAAGCGGTGAGACAGGCAGCCGAGAATTATGCTCACTTAACAGGATGGCAACTCAAACTAGGGACAGCTTAAACGCCGACCAGCACACTCGCAAAATCCACCTAAGACGCGATTACCAATACCACGATAGAATAACTGTTAAAATCGTCAAATGACAAGCATTTAATTACACAAGTTGACTCCACCAAATCCTAGTACGCAGACAGGGTTAAGACCGAACAGCCTATTCAAAATGTGACTAGATGCCCATGGAACAGCAAAAGACAGTTGACAAACAATTCAAACAATGCTAAAACAGTCACTGTACAGCAACAAGAAGAATTGCACGTGCGGCTGGTCCCGGCGGAGGTTCGAGTCCCCCCTCGGGCATCGGTGTGTGACTTTGTCCTTAGGATAATTTAGGTTAGGTAGTGTGTAAACGTAGGGACTGATGACTTTAGCAGTTAAGTCCCATAAGATTTCACACACACTCATACACACAGAAACGGTCGAAAGAGCAGAAAACTTCGTCCACTGAGACGACCGACCGAACGACCAGCCATCGGTCACTTCCAATCAATTCAGGCAAGGGAATCGTCGGAGTATAAAACCGACAATTGACACTACTCGAATATAACGATCCATTCAACTTATACTCGCTGAATCCGAACCTCGACGTGGTCGTGTACTCTCGCGACCACATTATTCCATTGAGCAGTGCACATATCGCCAGTTCCCTCGGCGAGTACTGGCGCTGTCGGACCTCACTACTGCTCCGTCCCCACTGAACTCCGACTCACGACGATCCGGAAATACTAGAAGTCCTCCAAAGAACGTACCACAGCACTTGCTATCTATAAACGCCGCTGCTGCCACTCACGGACAGACAAAGCGAGCAAACGTAGTGGCGCCAGTGAACGCACTAAGAAAACGAGAGGTCACAATCCGAATACACGACGCCAAACTGTCAACGGCACAAACTCGAGCTGGAGCACGGCTCAAGCGAGGTCCTTGATTGGGACCTGTCGATCACCTCGAATGAGGGTGTTCGTACTTCCAACACTACCGGAGTCACAGTTGTGTGCAAGCAACAGGCAACGCAGCTGACCGGACATGTTTGCGCGATCTTGTTGCGAAGATGAAAGACGCCTCACTCAAAGACTCACCGTGCTTTCGTTCACTGCCAGGTCCCCAAAAACATGCTGCAAACGCATATGAACATTTCTGGTTTTCCTCCAAAAGAAAGTAAGCGGCAGCTCTCTGCATTGGAACACATTCATGTCAGAGACGCCACTTTGAAGGCTGTTTATAACACCGCCTCCAGTTAGAACTTCATGAAACTACAGGGGCTAAGGCGATAATATTCCGCGATGTCGCACAGCAAATTGCATTTTTTTTCATCCGAAACAGCCCGAGAAAAAAGAACTTTTTGTATGACTCATTGAATGCCCCTTGTACTTACACTGTAAAACGAAACTGGTAACAAGGAAAACTGGGGTGCCGCTGACTTTAGTGTAAACTGCGTCAGTACTCCCAAATACCAGGCAAGCATACCAATATGCACAACTGCAGAAAAAAATTACTGCAACTCCGTTTCCAAAACAAACGTTTATTCAGTGCCCCAAAAATACTCAGTTTCAGTTGCTCGTTGAGGCTAAGGCCAGCTGGTTATCATTACAATTCTGCCACCGCCCGCCGGAATCTGCTTACGGACTCGCTTCGTCCGGCATCTCGGTTGTTCCGTGTTGTTGTTGTTGTGGTCTTCAGTCCTGAGACTGGTTTGATGCAGCTCTCCATGCTACTCTATCCTGTGCAACCTTCTTCATCTCCCAGTACCTACTGCAGCCTAAATCATTCTGAATCTGCTTAGTGTATTCATCTCTTGGTCTCCCTCTTCGATTTTTAACCTCCACGCTGCCCTCCAATACTAAATTGATGATCCCTTGATGTCTCAGAACATGTACTACCAACCGATCCCTTCTTCTAGTTAAGTTGTGCCACAAGCTCCTCTTCTACCCAATTCTATTCAATACCTCCTCATTATTTACGTGATCTACCCACTAATCTTCAGCACTCTTCTGTAGCACCAAATTCCGAAAACTACAGGAGTGGAACTAAAATACAAGGTGAAAGGATATCAATGATACGATTCGCTGATGACACTGCTACCTGAGTGAAAGTGAAGAAGAATTAAATGATCTGCTGAACGGAATGAACAGTCTAATGAGTACACAGTATGGTTTGAGAGTAAATCGGAGAAAGACGAAGGTAATGAGAAGTAGTAGAAATGAGAACAGCGAGAAACTTAACATCTGGATTGATGATCACGAAGTCAATGAAGTTAAGGAATTCTGCTACCTAGGCGGGAAAATAACCAATGACGGACGGAGCAAGGAGGATATCAAAAGCAGACTCGCTAGGGCAAAAAGGCATTTCTGGCCTAATATCAAATACCGGCCTTAATTTGAGGAAGAAATTTCTGAGGATGTACGTCTGAAGTACAGCATTGTATGGTAGTGAAACATGGACTGTGGGAAAACCCGAACAGAAGAGAATCGAAGCATTTGAGATGAGGTGCTATAGACGAATGTTGAAAATTAGGTGGACTGATAAGGTAAGGAATGAGGAGGTTCTACGCAGAATCGGAGAGGAAAGGAATATGTGGAAAACACTGATAAGCAGAAGGGACAGGATGATAGGATACCTGTTAAGACATGAGGGAATGACTTCCTTGGTACTAGAGGGAGCTGTAGAGTGCAAAACCTGTAGAGGAAGACAGAGATTGGAATACGTCAGGCAAATAATTGAGGACGTAGGTTCGCCTTTCCATAATATTTCTTCTAAGATAAGTCGTAAGGTCAGTATTGCCTCTCGTGTTCCAACATTTCTACGGAATCCAAACTGATCTTCCCCGAGGTCGGCTTCTATCACTTTTTCCATTCGTCTGTAAAGAATTCGCGTTAGTATTTTGCAGCTGTGACTTATTAAACTGATAGTTCAGTAATTTTCGCATCTGTCAACACCTGCTTTCTTTGGGATTGGAATTATTATATTTTTCTTGAAGTGAGGGTATTTCGCCTGTGTCATATATCTTACTCACCAGATGGTAGAGTTTTGTTAGGCCTGGCTCTCCCAAGGCCGTCAGTAGTTCTAATGGAATGTTGTCTACTCCGGGGGGCCTTGTTGCGACTCAGGTCTTTCAGTGCTCTGTAAAACTCTTCACACGGTACCGTATCTCACATTTCATCTTCATCTACATCCTCTTCCATTTCCATAATATTGTCTTCAAGTGCATCGCCCTTGTATAGACCCTCTATATACTCCTTCCACCTTTCTGCTTTCCCTTCTTTGCTTAGAACTGGGTTTCCATCGAAGCTCGTGATATTCGTGCCAGTCGTTCTTCTCCTTTCTCCAAAAACCTCTTTAATTTTCCTGTACGCAGTATCTATCGTACCCCTAGTGAGATAAGCCTCTACATCCTTACATTTGTTCTCTAGCCATCCCTGCTTAGGAATTTTGCACTTCCTGTCGATCTCATTTTTGAGACATTTGTATTCCTTTCTGCCTGTTTCATTTACTGCATTTTTATATTTTCTCCTTCGATCAATTAAATTCAATATTTCTTCTGTTACCCAAGGGTTTCTACTAGCCCTCGTCTTTTTACCTATTTGATCCTCTGCTGCCTTCACTATTTCATGCCTCAAAGCTACCCATTCTTCTTCTACTGTATTTCTTTCCCCCACTCCTGTCAATTGTTCCCTTGTGCTCTCCCTGAAACCCTGTACAACCTCTGGTTCTTTCAGTTTATCCATGTCCTATCTCCTTAAAAATTCCACAATTTTGCAGTTTCTTCAGTTTTAATCTACAGTTCATAACCGATAGATTGTGGTCAGAGTCCATATCTGCCCCTGGAAATGTCTTACAATTTAATACCTGGTTCCTAAATCTTAACTGCAGATATGGACTCTGGCCACAATCTATTGGTTATGAACTGTGGATTGAAGAAACTGCAAAAATATGGGAATTTAAGGAGATAGGACCTGGATAAACTGACTAAACTAGAGGTTTTACAGAGCTTCAGGGAGAGCATAAGGGAACAATTGACAGGAATGGGGGAAAGAAACACAGTAGAAGAAGAATGGGTAGCTTTGAGAGATGAAGTACTGAAGGCAGGAGAGGATCTAGTAGGTAAAAAGACGAGGACTAGTAGAAATCCTTGGGTAACAGAAGAAATATTGAATTTAATTGATCAAAGAAGAAAATATAAAAATGCAGTAAATGAAGCAGGCAAAAAGCAATACAAACGTCTCAAAAATGAGATCGGCAGGAAGCGCAAAATGGCTAAGCAGGGATTACTACAGGACAAATGTAAGGATTTAGAGGCTTATCTCACTAGGCGTAAGATAGATACTACCTACAGGAAAATTAAAGAGACCTTTGGAGAAAAGAGAACGACTTGTATGAATATCAAGAGCTCAGATGGAAATCCAGTTCTAAGCAAAGAAGGGAAAGCAGAAAGGTGGAAGGAGTATATAGAGGGTCTATACAATGGCAATGTACTTGAGGACAATATTATGGAAATGAAAGAGGATGTAGATGAAGATGAAATGGGAGATACGATACTGCGTGAAGAGTTTGACAGAGCAATGAAAGACCTGAGTCGAAACAAGGCCCCGGGAGTAGACAACATTCCATTAGAACTACTGACGGCCTTGGGAGAGCCAGTCCTGACAAAACTCTAACATCTGGTGAGCAAGATATATGTTGTTGTTGTTGTGGTCTTCAGTCCTGAGACTGGTTTGATGCAGCTCTCCATGCTACTCTATCCTGTGCAAGCTTTTTCATCTCCCAGTACCTACTGCAACCTACATCCTTCTGAATCTGCTTAGTGTATTCGTCTCTTGGTCTCCCTCTACGATTTTTACCCTCCACGCTGCCCTCCAATACTAAATTGGTGATCCCTTGATGTCTCAGAACATGTCCTACCAACCGATCCCTTCTTCTGGTCAGGTTGTGCCACAAACTTCTCTTCTCCCCAATCCTATTCGATACTTCCTCATTAGTTATGTGATCTACCCATCTAATCTTCAGCATTCTTCTGTAGCACCACATTTCGAAAGGTTCTATTCTCTTCTTGTCCAAACTATTTATCGTCCATGTTTCACTTCCATACATGGCTACACTCCATACGAATACTTTCAGAAATGACTTCCTGACACTTAAATCAATACTGGATGTTAACAAATTTCTCTTCTTCAGAAACGCTTTCCTTGCCATTGCCAGCCTACATTTTATATCCTCTCTACTTCGACCATCATCAGTTATTTTGCTCCCCAAATAGCAAAACTCCTTTACTACTTTAAGTGCCTCATTTCCTAATCTAATTCCCTCAGCATCACCCGACTTAATTAGACTACATTCCATTATCCTTGTTATGCTTTTGTTGATGTTCATCTTATATCCTCCTTTCAAGACACTGTCCATTCCATTCAACTGCTCTTCCATGTCCTTTGCTGTCTCTGACAGAATTACAATGTCATCGGCGAACCTCAAAGTTTTTATTTCTTCTCCATGAATTTTAATACCTACTCCGAATTTTTCTTTTGTTTCCTTTACTGCTTGCTCAATATACAGATTGAACAACATCGGAGAGAGGCTACAACCCTGTCTTACTCCCTTACCAACCACTGCTTCCCTTTCATGTCCCTCGACTCTTATAACTGCCATCTGGTTTCTGTACAAATTGTAAATAGCCTTTCGCTCCCTGTATTTTACCCCTGCCACCTTTAGAATTTGAAAGAGAGTATTCCAGTCAACATTGTCAAAAGCTTTCTCTAAGTCTACAAATGCTAGAAACGTAGGTTTGCCTTTCCTTAATCTTTCTTCTAAGATAAGTCGTAAGGTCAGTATTGCCTCACGTGTTCCAGTGTTTCTACGGAATCCAAACTGATCTTCCCCGAGGTTGGCTTCTACTAGGTTTTCCATTCGTCTGTAAAGAATTCGTGTTAGTATTTTGCAGCTGTGACTTATTAAGCTGATAGTTCGGTAATTTTCACATGTGTCAACACCTGCTTTCTTTGGGATTGGAATTATAATATTCTTCTTGAAGTCTGAGGGTATTTCGCCTGTTTCATACATCTTGCTCACCAGATGGTAGAGTTTTGTCAGGACTGGCTCTCCCACGGCCGTCAGTAGTTCCAATGGAATATTGTCTACTCCGGGGGCCTTGTTTCGACTCAGGTCTTTCAGTGCTCTGTCAAACTCTTCACGCAGTATCATATCTCCCATTTCATCTTCATCTACATCCTCTTCCATTTCCATAATATTGTCCACAAGTACATCGCCCTTGTATAGACCCTCTATATACTCCTTCCACCTTTCTGCTTTCCCTTCTTTGCTTAGAACTGGGTATCCATCTGAGATCTTGATATTCATACTAGTCGTTCTCTTATCTCCAAAGGTCTCTTTAATTTTCCTGTAGGCGGTATCTATCTTACCCCTAGTGAGATAGGCCTCTACATCCTTACATTTGTCCTCTAGCCATCCCTGCTTAGCCATTTTGCACTTCCTGTCGATCTCATTTTTGAGACGTTTGTATTCCTTTTTGCCTGTTTCACTTACTGCATTTTTATATTTTCTCCTTTCATCAATTAAATTCAATATTTCTTCTGTTACCCAAGGATTTCTACTAGCCCTCGACTTTTTACCTACTTGATCCTCAGCTGCCTTCACTGCTTCATCCCTCAGAGCTACCCATTCTTCTTCTACTGTATTTATTTCCCCCATTCCTGTCAATTGCTCCCTTATGCTTTCCCTGAATCTCTGTACAACCTCTGGTTCTTTTAGTTTATCCAGGTCCCATCTCCTTAAATTCCCACCTTTTTGCAGTTTCTTCAGTTTTAGTCTACAGGTCATAACCAATAGATTGTGGTCAGAGTCCACATCTGCCCCTGGAAATGTCTTACAATTTAAAACCTGGTTCCTAAATCTCTGTCTTACCATTATATAATCTGTCTGAAACCTTTTAGTATCTCCAGGGTTCTTCCATGTATACAACCTTCTTTCATGATTCTTAAACCAAGTGTTAGTTATGATTATGTTGTGCTCTGTGCAAAATTCGACCAGGCGGCTTCCTCTTTCATTTCTGTCCCCCAATCCATATTCACCTACTATGTTTCCTTCTCTCCCTTTTCCTACACTCGAATTCCAGTCACCCATGACTATTAAATTTTCGTCTCCCTTCACAATCTGAATAATTTCTTTTATTTCATCATACATTTCTTCAATTTCTTCGTCATCTGCAGAGCTAGTTGGCATATAAACTTGTACTACTGTAGTAGGCGTGGGCTTCGTATCTATCTTGGCCACAATAATGCGTTCACTATGCTGTTTGTAGTAGCTTACCCGCATTCCTATTTTCCTATTCATTATTAAACCTACTCCTGCATTACCCCTATTTGATTTTGTGTTTATAACCCTGTAGTCACCTGACCAGAAGTCTTGTTCCTCCTGCCACCGAACTTCACTAATTCCCACTATATCTAACTTCAACCTATCCATTTCCCTTTTTAAATTTTCTAACCTACCTGCCCGATTAAGGGATCTGACATTCCACGCTCCGATCCGTAGAACGCCAGTGTTCTTTCTCCTGATAACGACATCCTCTTGAGTAGTCCCCGCACGGAGATCCGAATGGGGGACTATTTTACCTCCGGAATATTTTACCCAAGAGGACGCCATCATCATGTAATCATACAGTAAAGCTGCATGCCCTCGGGAAAAATTACGGCTGTAGTTTCCCCTTGCTTTCAGCCGTTCGCAGTACCAGCACAGCAAGGCCGTTTTGGTTATTGTTACAAGGCCAGATCAGTCAATCATCCAGACTGTTGCCCTTGCAACTACTGAAAAGGCTGCTGCCCCTCTTCAGGAACCACACGTTTGTCTGGCCTCTCAACAGATGCCCCTCCGTTGTGGTTGCACCTACGGTACGGCTATCTGTATCGCTGAGGCACGCAAGCCTCCCCACCAACGGCAAGATATATGAGACAGGCGAAATACCCTCAGACTTCAAGAAGAATATAATAATTCCAATCCGAAAGAAAGCAGGTGTGACAGATGTGAAAATTACCGAACAATCATTTTAATAAGTCACGGACGTAAAATACTAACGCGAATTCCTTACAAACGATTGGAAAAACTGGTAGAAGCCGAACTCGGGGAAGATCAGTTTGGATTCCGTAGAAATATTGGAACACGTGTGGCAATACTGACCCTACGACTTAGCTTAGAAGCTAGATTAAGGAAAGGCAAACTTAAGTTTCTAGCATTTGTAGACTCAGAGAGAGCTTTTGACAATGTTGACTCGAATGCTCTCTTTCAAATTCTGAAGTTGGCAGGGATAAAATACAGGGAGCGAAAGGCTATTTACAACTTGTACAGAAAGCAGAAGGCAGTTATAAGAGTCGAGGGGCATGAAAGGGAAGCAGTGGTGGGGAAGGGAGTGAGACAGGGTTGTAGCCTATCCCCGATGATATTCAATCTGTATATTGAGCAAGCAGTGAAGGAAACAAAAGAAAAATTCGGAGTAGGTGTTAAAATCCATGGAGAAGAAATAAAAACTTTGAGGTTTGCCGATGACATTATAATTCTATCAGAGACAGCAAAGGACTTGGAAGAGCAGTTTAACGGAATCTACAGTGTCATGAGAAGGAGGGTATAAAATGAACATAAACAAAAGCAAAACGAAGATAATTTAATGTAGTCGAATTATGTCGGGTGATGCTGAGGGAATTAGATTAGGAAATGAGGTACTTAAAGTAGTAAAAGAGTTTTGCTATTTGGGGAGCAAAATAACTGATTATGGTCGAAGTAGAGAGGATATCAAATGTAGACTGGTAGTGTGAAGGAAATCGTTTCTGAAGAAGTGAAATCTGTTAACATCGCGTATAGATCTAAGTGTCAGGAATTCGTTTCTGAAAGTATTTGTATGGAAACCCAGTTCTGGGTAAAGAAGGGAGAGCAGAAAGGTGGAAGGAGTACATAGAGCGTCTATGCAAGGGCAATGTACTTGAGAACAATATTATGGAAATGAAAGAGGATGTAGATGAAGATGAAATGGGAGATACGAAACTGCGTGAAGAGTTTGACAGAGCAATGAAAGACCTGAGTCGAATCAAGGCCCCAGGAGTAGACAACATTCCATTAGAACTACTGACGGCCTTGGAAGTGAAACATGGACTATAACTAGTGTGGACAAGAAGAGAATAAAAGCTTTCGGAATGTGGTGCTACAGAAGAATGCTGAAGATTAGATGGGTGGATCATATAACTAATGAGGAGGTATTGAATAAGATTGGGGAGAAGAGAAGTTTGTGACACAAGTTGACTAGAAGAAGGGATCGGTTGGTAGGACATGTTCTGAGGCATCAAGGGATCACCAATTTAGTACTGGAGGGCAGCGTGGAGGGTGAAAATCGTAGAGGGAGACCAAGAGATGAATATACTAAACAGATTCAGAAAGATGTAGGTTGCAGTAGGTACTAGGAGATGAAGAAGCTTGCACAGGATAGAGTAGCATGGAGAGCTGCATCAAACCAGTCTCAGGACTGAAGAACACAACAACAACAACAACATGCTGTTTGTAGTAGATTACCCGTACTCCTATTTTTTTATTCATTATTGAGCCTACTCCTGCATTACCCCTATTTGATTTTGTATTTATAACCCTGTATTCACCTGACCAAAAGTCTTGTTCCTCCTGCCACCGAACTTCACTAATTCCTACTACATCTAACTTTAACCTATCCATTTCTCTTTTTAAATTTTCTAACCTACCTGCCCAATTAAGGGATCTGACATTCCACGCTCCGATCCGTAGAACGCCAGTTTTCTTTCTCCTGATAACGACGT
Source organism: Schistocerca piceifrons (assembly GCF_021461385.2). Taxonomy (NCBI): domain Eukaryota; kingdom Metazoa; phylum Arthropoda; class Insecta; order Orthoptera; family Acrididae; genus Schistocerca; species Schistocerca piceifrons. The sequence continues at coordinate 269,016,367 of NC_060142.1, read as the reverse complement.
CCTCTTGAGTAGTCCCCGCCTGGATATCCGAATGGGGGACTATCTTATCTCCGGAATATTTTACCCAAGACTGACGCCCTCATGATTTAATCATACAGTAAAGCTGCATGCCCTCGAGAAAAATTACGGCTGTAGTTTTTCCTTGCTTTCAGCCGTTCGCTGTACCAGAACAGCAAGGCCATTTTGGTTAGTGTTACAAGGCCAGATCAGTCAGTCATCCAGACTTTTGCCCCTGAAACTACTGAAACCAATTGAGAAGTGGATATTAAAAGCTGCTGTAATGAAATTGCATGTTAAACGGAACTGATGGAATAAACCAAACGATGACGCTTTTCACGGAAATTGTGTTTTTATTTTTAGTGAGGAAATAATTACTAAGGATAACATGAGAGCAAATGCAAAGAGAATAGCGCCCTAATACATGTTGGCAAAGGAAGAGACGAGGGCATACTAAGTCTGAGAGGAATATTTCAAGCGAAGGAGAGTACAGACATTGGTTAAATGACGTCATTGATATGAAAATAGTATCTATCTTCCTTAAAAGAAATAAGATTGTGAAGCCAGAAACTGAAGAGCAGAACATGTTGTTCGACATTATTTTATAAATCCGTAGCCCTTCGCCATATAGTTTTAATCTGACGGTACGTTTTGTACAGTCATGGTCGTTTCTTCGCTAGTGAAAGTCGCGCACGGCGTTCTTCGATGATGCACGTCACTAATAGTTGTGTTACTTGCAGCTACAGCAGCCAAATCACTTTGCGGCAAATTCTATTTCCTAACCACTGTTCCGCTCATGTGAGTGGACAACATGAAACACGACACTGACAAAGTATTAGAGATTTCACGAACCTCAGCGATCATTGCCAGAACTGACTTCGATTCCGCAAAGATGAAATCATAAAAAAAATGGCTCTGAGCACTAAGGGACTTAAAATCTGAGGCCGTCAGTCCCCTAGAACTTAAAACTACCTAAACCTAACTAACCTAAGGACATCACACACATCCGTGCCTGAGGCAGGATTCGAACCTTCGACCGTATCGGTCACGCGGTTCCAGACTGAAGCGCCTAGAACCGCTTTGCTACACCGGCCGGCGATGAAATCCGAAGTTAAGCATTGTCGGGCTGGGCTAGCACTTAGATGGGTTACCATCCGGTCTGCCGAGCGCTGTCGGCAAGGGGCTTGCACTCAACCCTTGTAAAGGATATTGAGGAGATACTTGATTGAGTAGTAGCGGCTCCGGTTTCGTAAACTGAGAAAACGGCCGGGAGACGGGTGTGCTAACTCCACATCCGCATTCAGTGACGCCTGTGGGCTGAGGATGACATGGCAGCCGGTCAGTACCGTTAGAGTTTTGCGGCCTGTTTGGGTGGAGTTTAGTTTAGTTTAGTTAGAACTCAGTTGTGTAAAACACTGCCACCATGCAGCAGAATTGGATTACGCAATATCGTGAAAATGCCACCTCAGCCAGTGAAATGTAATGTAACTCTCAATTTAAGATTACGTGAACTATTTTATTTCACAAAAAATGTTAAAATAGATCGTACACTATACTAATTTTGAAGGTGGGTGCCACGCTAGTAACAAGAAAAAAGTTAAAAAAAATTACGGCTGAAAAAATGAGTCCATTGTTTGGGCTTTAATAAGATAAAACAACCTATTGTTGCTTCCACTGACAAAGTCACTAAGAACAACCTCGAAGAGTGTTACAATGTATAGTGTTACGTTAGTTGAAGAACTATTGAAGGAAAAAGTTACAGTAGTCTGTGATAAAACAACAAGTAAATTCCGCCAGAAAGGAATGCTTCCATGTCAGCTTCTTATCCTCATCGTTTGGTTTACATGACACCTTGATAAACGTAGGCTATGTGCTACAAAAGAGCTAAAGTATCATGCTGTTTAGTTCTGTGCAAAACATTTCACAGTAGATGACAGACGTTAAAAGCATCCACTTTTATTCAATAATGAAACTGAGACAGTAGTTGAGTCTCTTGAACAGAAGGCACATACATGCAAATGCAAGTAACAGGCAATAATACAACATTTTGACTGATGGGCAAAAGCAATGGATGATGTACCCATAAATATTCTGTATTTGTTTTCAAAGCAACACTCTCGTAACTAGGAAGGAAGATCTTATAAAAGGAAAATTTTGGTAAAGGATTCAGAGCAAGAAACTATAAGTCCTCTTATGGGAACAGACAATCAACCTACGCCTCCTAATGAATTTTCTGCACGCCCTGACAGGTCTGGGAGTTACTCGCCAGCAGATTGTGAAAACTGGATGATCATCAAAACTGAAGGTCACAATCTCAATCAATATTTTCATATTTGATAATACTGTTTCATAAACAGATTTAGGTATTTGTTACAAGGAAGGTGACTTATAGACAGTCCTCATGCATTTTATCGAGTCTAGGTATTTGTGAAACGATTGGTTAATGTTTAACACATTCTACTTTAGCAACAGTATTCCGCTACCCTAGACTGTGTGGCTGGACAAAACAATACAAACACTGATTAAATCTCTGTTTTCTCTGTGTGACTGGTTAATTGTAAGCTTTGGGGTGATTGTATGCTTTCGGGTGTTAATATGACTGGTTCATTCTGTTTTTCTGCATAAATTTGAAACATCAGGTCTGCTGAACATCCGAAATCTCACCATTAGTGCTAACATTAATTATCTACAGTTAGGTCAAATATTATTTACGCTGTGATTCCTTATTGAGTTAACGTAAATCGTTGGTCGTTTAAGATATTTCCACTGAAGATTCAGTAATATGGAATTACTGGATAGCTACAGCGTTGCCTGACAAATGTTTATTTGGAAAGACCATAAGAAAATGGTATTAATCTAAAAGAGAGAGAACGTTTCAAAGATATGTAGCACGAAATGTCATGGCTATGCCTGTGTCAAATAGACAATAACCTTCTGCTCGGGGAGTTGATGGAAAGCCGTCACTCTACGCTGTGGACCTTGCAACGTTCCGAGAGTACTCGTTCCAAAATGAGAAATATATTAAGTTCTTTAACACATGCCTTGGGTGGTCTCGGGTATTGTCGGAATTCGACAACTTCAGGACGTGCTGTGGTTTATCTACCAAACTGAGGAGTTCAAGGGGACTAGACGTTACGCCATTCAATTTCTCACCGTTCGCATGCAACTAGCGCCCGAGAGATACATACTGTTCCCTCGGATACACAACATGAGAACTTCTGTTAGCAGAACCGTCATTTGGACAGCAAGAGTTAGATATCCAACGTGTTAAGGCTGGTGGATGGGCTCTATCTTGAAGGTCTCCATGAAGTTTCGACAACATAAGAACATATGTCGCCAGCAACAAACATTAACTAATTTGAAGCAGCATAGTATGACGTAGCGATACCTTCACCCGAGCTCATATCCACTCGATGTCCAGCCGAAATGAAGCTATTGCTGCAACTCTGTGGTATAGATTTCTGTGCACCCCCTAAACATACAGAAATTTAATCATGTCTACTTCCTACCGCATACACAGAATAGCAAAATTCCGATATTTGCTATCCTCCCTGGTATTACTGTTTCAGTTGACAGCAATGTTAAATCGGATTTATACAGAGCATTGTCAATAGATTTTCCATAGGTCAATGGAAATGGAAGCGGGTGAATGATCTGGTACACAATGTATCGTCTGCCACATACCTTAACTGTAAATGTGTGTATGTGCGGGTTTACACAAATAAACAGAATAGTGTACATATTCCTTAATTGATAGTAAAGGGGTTTTTAAGTGTTGACGGAAATATTTATCAGCACAGTCTTTACTGAGTGAGCAAATATTTACCCACTGAACGCGACGCTTCTCAGTTTAAACCGTTTATTGAGTCTGGCATTCGAATACGCGGTTAATGGGGATTTTAATTCGTATAATTCTGAAGCAGTCTGCATAGCGCGGTTTGACTACTTCTAGGAAAGAATAACTGCACTTCGGTTTGCCGAAAACTAAATTGGTCTCTATACTTTTTTGCCATTTTCGTTTCTGCTCGTTAACTGTGCGATATTTTCAGTTTTAACGTGGCTTTCCTGTTTTGCTCCACAGTGCTTCAAACTGCATAAACGAGAAACAAATATTTTTCAAGGAGAGCGCAGAACAGTTAATGGTACCTATGTCTATTATATCACATAGCCTCTTATCCTAGAATAGAACTTTTAAGGGGAGTATGTCTAAAACTGTCTCTTGCTGTTTTCTAACAAAATTAAATTCGTATTTTGTGGTAGATTGGGTACCAGTTGTTTGTTGATTTCCATAATTTCAGCCATTTTAAGGGAACATTCCTTTCCGATGAGAAGTCAGTGTTGCTTATAGAACAGAGTTCGGTTAATTTACTGTGAGGTTATTGTTCAGTATTAACGACCTCCACCACTTAACGCTGGCATACTCGAAGGACAATCATTTAAACTTACTAAATTTATAAGCAAATCGATTACATTTCCTGAGGTTCTAACATAAATGCGATTAGACTCTTCTCGTTAGCTATTTTCAATATCCAGAATCATGTATTGCATATCACATCAAATACTAAGCAAAATCGAAAGTATTCACAGTGAGTTAACGGAAACATACGGATAACCTACATCAGTAGATTTAAAATATATTAGGACGATATGTGAAATTACAGGTTCAGAGATAATTAATCATTTTTATTCTGTGCTTGCAGTTTAACAACTTTAAGTCCACTGGGACTAGGAATTCCGCTACATGCAAGACACGTTTTCAGTTTCGTTTTACCCAGACATGTTTCAGCACTTTTTGTGCTATCTTCAGAGGATATAAGAAGAACTGCAACACCACAAGATAATTATAATAAGTCAACTGGCTACTTTATGTACGGAGGTGACTGTTCGTACGGCTTTTATTTGAATCTAAGTGTTTTTAGTTTGTAGAAGTCAAACAATACCGAGCTGTCATAAAATCACAAATTGTGGGTAGTTTATTAAAAACGGTGAGTCATCTAACATTGATGAACAGTTATTAAAGGCGCAATTGATTTCAGGGACGGTTCTGATTACCTTCAAGAGCATTCAAATGAAGAAAGTAGCAAAATTCTCAGAATGGTGCTTTCCAGTACGAAACCTGATAAACTTTAGGTATGAACATTGCTATATTAAGTGTGTTGGTATGCCGGTCACAAGATACACAGTCATCTGACATATGCCTATTCGTGCATCCAACGCAATGTTTCGAGCGCAAAACATTTGAGTCCTGTGAGGAGTTTAAAGCATTCGTAGATTCAAACGTTACCGACGGAACTGGAGTGCAGTCTGCTCACTCGAGAAAATGTTGAGTAAATAACTTTCGCCTACAGTGACTTGTAGAAAATTTAACTGAATTATTTGTTGAAATGCCAGGCTGACAAATTTCCCCATTAAACTAATTCAAAATAATTAGACAAAGCGTAAATACCTTACTGATTACAGAGAAAAGACGTAAAGAGGATGTGAGAAATTATTGGTTCCAGAATTATGGCCAAAGGTAACATAGGACTCTGAAGTCCGCAGCTCGTGGTCTAGTGGCTAGCGTTGCTGCCTCTGGATCCCGTGTTCCCGGGTTCAATTCCCGGCCGGGTTGGGGATTTTCTCTGCCTGGGGACTGGGTGTTTATGTTGTCATAATCATAATCATCATTCGTGACGGTGGCTATATTGGACTGTGTAAAAAGCTGGATTGTGTAAAAATTGGGACTTTGTACAGGCGCGCTGATGACCGCGCAGTTGAGCGCCCCAAAACCAAACATCATCATCATAGGACTCTGAAATGTAAATAATCGGCAGCGACAAACAAATCACAAAAGCTATAATAATTCATAATCTATTCCCTGAATTCAGCAAAAAGCTTAAAAATTTAACCCCTTGTCCCAAATCTGGGAACGGTTCATAGCATTACTGATCATGGCACCTGCAATATTTGTAGTGTTGGGAAGAATGGACAGAAGAACGTGATGAAAACCCCCTTTGCTGACCGCAAAAATGTGGATCTACCTCCCCTGCAGATTAAACTAGTTGTCGTCAAAACTTTGTAAAAGCTATGAACAAAACCTCACGTGAGTTCATGTACTTGCCAGATTAATGAAGCCAATTAAAACGTGTAAATATTTGCAGGATCTCAAATTACATCATCTATGTGTAGTATAAATTTCTTATATGTACAAAGAATGGCATGGCTGCTTCCCAAAAGGATCTATAAGAAGTTTTCATCAAATTTTATGGCAGGAGAGTATCGCGAAATTGTATAAGTGCTGCTGCAAGGGGATCGTACCTTCCCGACATCACCAGTTTTGTCCAAAATCTACGTCCGCTTTTGTCCCGTTACAGGACAGGGAGCCCCAGATGGTGAAAAACGTAGATCACAGGGCTGCGCAGAAACGCAGAAACGCTTTTTTTATTTTCAGTTTCTACGTTACTTACATTCCAAATAAGCTGAACAATCCTCCATATACTTTATTTATTAATATTTTCATTACATGTATTACAAGGGATTCCAGTGGAAGATTTGGGACTGAAAATAAATTTCCAGGAAGGGATTTTACTCACAGCGTCCACGAGGACTCTGAAAACAGTTTTCCAAGAAGCTATTCTAATGAAAGTGCACGTGGTTTATCTTCCATTAGTTTCATGTTTACTTCCAAGAAGCACTCGGCTGCTAATGAAGCCCTACAGTGTCTGTTTTCACCATCAGCTGAAGACTTTGGGATAACTTTAAAAACAGCTCTTAACTCATCGACACACGAAAATGAATCATATTCCAAGAAGACTACATCGTCAACATACATTCCAATATACATCAAAACCTATCGTCGCCAATATTTTCCGAAATGATGCGTTACACGTCGTTTATTGCCAAACTGTGTGACGAGACACATCCTTTGATGAATGTAAACCAAGTTTATTTTTGAACAGAAACTTTAAAACAATCATGTGATTGTAAAATTGAAACGTTTATAAAGTGTGCAAGATGCGAAGAAACTTACAGCTTCCCCTGTTCTCTGGATGAGTGTCACCACAGCTTGTGTAAATTATCAACAGTAAAATAATAAATGAATCTAATTTTATGTACAAAGTTCTGTTGTATGCCTTACAATCCCTTCGTGGAAAATTAATTTGCAATCAAAAAGTTTCCTTTACTTCTCATTTTCATGCCTTTCAAATCATAATTATAATACAATGAGCATTATTTCGGTTTATTTCCCGTGTGGTTAACGCAAAATCTGAAAATTACAAAATAGGCTTTCGCTTAGGCGTTCCACTCAGAGACCCTCGGATTACCCTTCTGCACGTTTTCCACTGCGTCAACCATTCCCTCGAAACGAGTATAACATAATTAGCTCATGCCTTGCCCGACCAGCGGCCAGAATGCTGTTTTTAAGAGTTGCGTACCGCAATCGGTAAAAAATAAGCTCTCACAGGGTCATTTTTTCCGTCTGTCTGTCTGTACAATAGTGAAGACCCCTTTTATAAGGAATAGGTAGACGTATGAAGGTGAAATTTATGCCACGAACAAAGAAATACATTTCCTTGCGGGTACAGAAATCTTAAGCTTCTACATCAATGCAGTAAATAGATAAGGCCATTTGTGTCACATTTCGTGATACTAGCAAACTCATCAAAACCTATAGAGTAATCCCCGTATATCTAGAACCATGAGATGTGACAAGAGGCAAAGTTTCGCAGTAAAAATAAAGCAAAAAGTTGGAAAAAAGCTAAATTGTCGTTGTATCACTTTTTTTTGCCGTTAGAAACTTACGCTGCATTCATAATCTGTCAAAAATCTCGGCAACTACTGTAGGGATTTTGATCTTATTTCCAGTAACAGGCAGAGTGATCGATGAGAAAGTTTTGTGTATACAATCTACAAATATTTCGTGCTGATTTCGTGAGTTGCACCAAAATCAAATCCCCTGCCACTGTGAAAACGAAGTTTTTGCCACCTAGCGGAGGAAGCCAAAAGGCTGCCCGGCTACCGCGTGGATACTTTATGCTTACGACACGAAATGCTTCAATGGAAAGTAATACCGGTAAATGAAGCCCGATTCCACTTCCATTGTTTGGGGTGAGGATTCGACATCCAATAAAATATCCACTGAAGCGTCCCACAGAACAATTCCTCATCTGCGTATCAAATAGCCCTATGGTCATCTAAACAGTTTTCTTCTATTGTGATTTCCGTTAATTCTTGTCATTGACGGCTACAGGAACCAGAGCAGTCGAGGTCAACACATCAGCAATTGCCAGTTAGCAGAGCATCTTAACATAACTCCAAAATAAATGAAGCATTACAAGTAACACTGTGAAAATTTTTTTTACCACGAAGGAGCTGTACAAATTGGTCACCAACTGATATTCACAAAGTTATCTACGGAAAATACAAAATAGAAACTTGTACACTTGACTCCCGGTGGATGAATGTCTGACGATGCAGCGCAATTGCACCGCCTAGATAGCAAACATAGTAAACTGGGGACGTGTCGACAGCGGAGCATAAACAATTGCGAATTTAATGTTAATCATTCAGTTGTTACCGGCAGATTTTGTTACTGTTTACATTTAGGCGTCTTGTTGCGAGAGTGCGTCACTTTGTCACATTTAAAGAGGTCAATAACATCCGCTTACTGTTAAACTGTCCGCCATTTCGGCACAAAAGTACTAGCAGCATTTAGTTCAGTCTTATATCAGTATGTTATCATCTGCAGCAGTAACCCCCAAGCCTTGGGCAGAGGAGAGCACAAGTGTGTTCCCTTTTTTATTTTTAGTCCATCTCAAGATGCAGCCCTATCCTCCCCATTTTTTCTTGTGGGTACTGTTATGTTACCGTTTTCACCAAAATATCCAAAACGTATGTAAAAGTTGTGGGAAAGAGTCAAATCAAATTGGAAAAAATGGATCCCCAGCGGAAATTGAAACGTGAGTCAGTGCCAGTGGTCGTCAATACTTAACTTCTTAGATTACAATTTCGTATGCATAGCCAAATGAGAAACCATTGTGAAAGTAGCTTGAAATGCGTAGAGAATAGGGGCAGTCATTTTCTATTTTCGCACCTGGATAGTCAGGCTTCCCCATTGGAAGACGTCACTTCTAGATAACTTCTCAGGCTCTGATCCAGAGAGGCGTTGTTGGAACAGAATCAATGATTGATTTTGGAGCCACTTATAGATTATAAATATGGTGAGATCCAGCTGCAATAGCGGAGCTAACGGTAGGAAAAGACCATCATTAGTAATAAACTTCAGTAAATTCACACATCCTTCAGAAGAATTGTTTGCAGTTAGGTATTCTACCTGCTTTCAACTCTGGCGATAGGGCTCATGCATACCTTTCTATATTATTTCGATTTATATGCACTAACCTTCGGCAATTAGTGTACGACTTCCACAGACAGAGAAGTTTTGTCCAGATACTCATTCACTTGAAACACATTTTTGATCCCCTAGCCAAACTGCATTTAGTTTACTCGCTTTAAAGTATATTCCTTTCGGTTATTGTCAGTTATGTATACACTGTTCTCACTGATACCTTTGTCTTGTTTTCCAGTCAAATGGATTCGTTTATCGTCATTTTGACGCATGCTGATTGATATACTATTTTTTGAATCATCAGTCTTCTGACTGGTTTCCTCTTCTGTGCCAGCCTTTTCATCTTATATTAGCACTTACAACTTACGTTCTCAATTATTTGCTCAATGTATTCCAGTCACTTTCTTACTCTATTGTTTTTACCCACTACAGCTCTATGTAGTACAATTGAAGTTATTCCCTCATGTCCTGTCATCTTGTCCTTTGTTCTTGTCACCCCGAGAAGTCATATAGAAGTGAAATCTGCCAATGGAGAAGCCTGCCTATCAAGGCTCGAGAATAGAAAATGATTGCCCCTGTTCTCTCTGCATTCTAAGCTACTGGAGACATCTTCATTCCTTCCACATGCAGTCCACCTAATTCCCAACATTCTTCTGTCGCACCTCATCTTTAATTCTTCAGTTCTCTTTTGCTCCAAACATATATTCCCAGAAATTTCTTCCTCAAATTTAGGCCTATGTTTCATACCGGCCAATAATATCTGTCTTTTATATCCTCCTTGCTCCGTCCATTATAGGTTACTTTTCTGCCTAGGTAACAGAATTCCTAAACTTCATCTACTTCATAATCACCTATTCTGATGTTAAGTTTCTCGTTGTTCTCATTTCTGTTACTTCTCATTACTTACGTCTTCCTGCTACTTACCCCGCCATATTCTGCACTCATTAGACTCTTCATTCCATTCAACAGATCCTGTAATTCTTCTTCACTTTCACTGAGGATAGCAATGTCATCAGCCAAAGTTATCAATGATATCAGTTCATTTTGAATATAATTCCAGTCTTGGAACTTTCTTTTATTTTCGTCATTGCTGCTTCGGTCTACAGATTGAACAGTAGGAGCGGAAGACTGCATCCCTGTCATACTTCATTTCGTACCTAATCCAACTCCGAAACCAACACGTCAAATGCTTCCAGTTTCTACATGTTCAAGTTTTCAGAAGCCCACTTAACACTTCCACACAACGCTCTGTTCTAGAGGAACATTTCTAGATTGTCTGTCCCAGTTCCGCAATGTCAGACACCATCGCTCTTACTAAGTAAAGAAAGTTTTCTTAGTCTACACCAATACGCATCAGATATTTATTTACCTGAGTGGTGACTGTTCCGTCGGACATGACAAATGTTGCGGCAAGTGCATACATTTATACAGAAAAAAATGGTGCAAATGGCTCTGAGCACTATGGGACTTAACTACTGTGGTCATCAGTCCCCTAGAACTTAGAACTACTTAAACCTAACTAACCTAAGGACATCACACTCATCCATGACCGAGGCAGGATTCGAACCTGCGACCGTAGCAGTCGCGCGGTTCCAGACTGCGCGCCTAGAACCGCTAGACCACCGCGGCCGGCAATACAGAAAAGTGGATGGGAATTAAAGGGAAAGGATGAGAATCAAACTGGTGACTTTCAGCATCACAAGGCTTTGTGGTAATGTAACAGCACTCGAAACCGGATGATCTGCTTCTCTAGAACAAGTTGCCTTAACCTCTTCGCCGGCCGTTGTGGCCTAGCGGTTCTAGGCTCTTCAGTCTGGAACCGCGAGACTGCTACGGTCGCAGGTTCAAATCCTGCCTCGCGCATGGATGTGTGTGATGTCCTTCGGTTAGTTAGGTTTAATTTGTTCTAAGTTCTAGTACCCGTGGTCTAGGGGTAGCGTCTTTGATTCATAATCAAAACGTCTTCGGTCCCGGGTTCGATCCCAGCCACTGCCTAAATTTTGATAAATAATCAGCATTGGCGGCCAAAGACTTCCGGCATAAGAAGTCAGCCTCATTCTGCCAACGGCCTTGCCAAAGAGGGCGGAGGAGCGGATAGAGGTTCAGGGCACTCTCTTTTCCTAGGGGTGGGAAATTGCCCCTATAGGCGGAAGAATCAGCAATGATCAACGACATGAGGATGCAGAAGGCAATGGAAACCACTGCATTAAAGACACGTAACGTGTATCCAAAGGACATGTGGCCTGTGATTGAAGAAGTGTCATGATGATCTCTCCATTGGCAAAAGATTCCGGAATAGTACCCCATTCCGATCTCCGGGAGGGGACTGCCAAGGGGGTGGTTACCATGAGAAAAAGATTGAATAATCAACGAAAGGATAACGTTCTACGAGTCGGGGCGTGGAATGTCAGAAGCTTGAACGTGGTAGGGAAACTAGAAAATCTGAAAAGGGAAATGCAAAGGCTCAATCTAGATATAGTAGGGGTCAGTGAACTGAAGTGGAAGGAAGACAAGGACTTCTGGTCAGATGAGTATCGGGTAATATCAACAGCAGCAGAAAATGGTATAACAGGTGTAGGATTCGTTATGAATAGGAAGGTAGGGCAGAGGGTGTGTTACTGTGAACAGTTCAGTGACGGGGTCGTTCTAATAAGAATCGACAGCAGACCAACACCGACAACGATAGTTCAGGCATACATGCCGACGTCGCAAGCTGAAGATGAACAGATAGAGAAAGTGTATGAGGATATTGGAAGGGTAATGCAGTATGTAAAGGGGGACGAAAATCTAATAGTCATGGGCGACTGGAATGCAGTTGTAGGGGAAGGAGTAGAAGAAATGGTTACAGGAGAATATGGGCTTGGGACAAGGAATGAAAGAGGAGAAAGACTTATTGAGTTCTGTAACAAGTTTTAGCTAGTAATAGCGAATACCCTGTTGAAGAATCACAAGAGGAGGAGGTATACTTGGAAAAGGCCGGGAGATACGGCAAGATTTCAATTAGATTACATCATGGTCAGACAGAGATTCCGAAATCAGATACTGGACTGTAAGGCGTACCCAGGAGCAGATATAGACTCAGATCACAATATAGTAGTGATGAAGAGTAGGCTGAAGTTCAAGACATTAGTCAGGAAGAATCAATACGCAAAGAAGTGGGATACGGAAGTACTAAGGAATGACGAGATACGTTTGAAGTTCTCTAACGCTATAGATACAGCAATAAGGAATAGCGCAGTAGGCAACACAGTTGAAGAGGAATGGACATCTCTAAAAAGGGCCATCACAGAAGTTGGGAAGGAAAACGTAGGTACAAAGAAGGTAGCTGCGAAGAAACCATGGGTAACAGAATAAATACTTCAGTTGATTGATGAAAGGAGGAAGTACAAACATGTTCCGGGAAAATCAGGAATACAGAAATACAAGTCGCTGAGGAATGAAATAAATAGGAAGTGCAGGGAAGCTAAGACGAAATGGCTGCAGGAAAAATGTGAAGACATCAAAAAAGATATGATTGTCGGAAGGACAGACTCAGCATACAGGAAAGTCAAAACAACTTTGGTGACATTAAAAGCAACGGTGGTAACATTAAGAGTGCAACGGGAATTCCACGGTTAAATGCAGAGGAGAGAGCAGATAGGTGGAAAGATTACATTGAAAGCCTCTATGAGGGTGAAGATTTGTCAGGTGTGATAGAAGAAGAAACAGGAGTCGATTTAGAAGAGATAGGGGATCCAGTATTAGAAACGGAATTTAAGAGAGCTTTGGAGGACTTACGGTCAAATAAGGCAGAAGGGATGGATAGCATTCCATCAGAATTTCTAAAATCATTGGGGGAAGTGGCAACAAAACGACTATTCACGTTGGTGTGTAGAATATATGAGTCTGGCGACATACCATCTGACTTAAAAGCATCATCCACACAATTCCGAAGACGGCAAGAGCTGACAAGTGCGAGAATTATCACACAATCAGCTTAACAGCTCATGCATCGAAGCTGCTTACAAGAATAATATACAGAAGAATGGAAAAGAAAATTGAGAATGCGCTAGGTGACGATCAGTTTGGCTTTAGGAAAAGTAAAGGGACGAGAGAGGCAATTCTGACGTTACGGCTAATAATGGAAGCAAGCCTAAAGAAAATTCAAGACACTTTCATAGGATTTGTCGACCTGGAAAAAGCGTTCGACAATATAAAATGGTGCAAGCTGTTCGAGATTCTGAAAAAAGTAGGGGTAAGCTATAGGGAGAGACGGGTCATATATAATATGTATAACAACCAAGAGGGAATAATAAGAGTGGACGATCAAGAACGAAGTGCACGTATTAAGAAGGGTGTAAGACAAGGCTGTAGCCTTTCGCCCCTACTCTTCAATCTGTACATCAAGGAAGCAATGATGGAAATAAAAGAAAGGTTCAGGAGTGGAATTAAAATACAAGGTGAAAGGATATCAATGATACGATTCGCTGATGACACTGCTACCTGAGTGAAAGTGAAGAAGAATTAAATGATCTGCTGAACGGAATGAACAGTCTAATGAGTACACAGTGTGGTTTGAGAGTAAATCGGAGAAAGACGAAGGTAATGAGAAGTAGTAGAAATGAGAACAGCGAGAAACTTAACATCAGGATTGATGGTCACGAAGTCAATGAAGTTAAGGAATTCTGCTACCTAGGCAGTAAAATAACCAATGACGGACGGAGCAAGGAGGACATCAAAAGCAGACTCGCTATGGCAAAAAAGGCATTTCTGGCCAAGAGAAGTCTACTAATATCAAATACCGGCCTTAATTTGAGGAAGAAATTTCTGAGGATGTACGTCTGGAGTACAGCATTCTATGGTAGTGAAACATGGACTGTGGGAAAACCGGAACAGAAGAGAATCGAAGCATTTGAGATGTGGTGCTATAGACGAATGTTGAAAATTAGGTGGACTGATACGGTAAGGAATGAGGAGGTTCTACGCAGAGTCGGAGAGGAAAGGAATATGTGGAAATCACTGATAAGGAGAAGGGACAGGATGATAGGACACCTGCTAAGACATGAGGGAATGACTTCCATGGTACTAGAGGGAGCTGTAGAGGGCAATAACTGTAGAGGAAGACAGAGATTGGGGATGTAAGTTGCAAGTGCTACTCTGAGATGAAGAGGTTAGCACAGGAAAGGAATTTGTGGCGGGCCGCATCAAACCAGTCAGTAGACTGATGACCAAAAAAAAAAAAAAAGTTCTAGGGGACTGATGACCTCAGATGTTAAGTCCCGAGAATTTCTGTCAGATGGGAAGTGTGTCCGGATGGCCAAGGCACGGCCTGGCTTTAGCAGCCAGACCTCCACTCATGCAAAATCTTAAGGTCCTAGGTCAACTGCAAGGCACTTAAACCGCCAACAATTGAATTTTCGATAGCTAAAACCATGACTTGTAATACAGTTTACTTGTCAATTGCATCAACTTAGAAGCTTCTGCTTTGTACAGATCGCTGAGACTGGATACTTCAGTACGTGACATAAATTTGCAGCCGATAAGTGTAAACTATCCCGAGAGAAAAGAGAGCAATGAGATGATCTTGCATTACGTCATTACGAAGACAAATGACAAAAACGGGAGGTTTTCTTAGGTTTTTACTACATATTAACACTTATCGCGTTTTCTCGTGCAATGTTGCTCCCAAACCTCAACTATGCATAAACGTAAGGTCCAAGGTCAAATGCAAGGCACTAAAACCGACCAATAATTGAATTTTTGAAAACTAAAACATGACTTGTAATACGGCTTACTTGTAGACTAGAAGCTTCTGTTTTGTACGGATCGGTGCGACTAGATACTTCAGTACGTGACATAAATTTCTAGCCGATAAATGTAAACTTTTCCTAGAGAAAAGCGAGCAATGTGATGATTTGGCATCACGTCTTTACGAAGATCGTTCCGGATTTCCACCTGCGGCCGTTACTTGCGCGCTTTCTACTGGAGCAGTGGCGAACATATTCTTTAAATCATTACTTCGTTTCATGTTCTGCAATGTCTATTAAAGACCAAATGCGCCCGAGGTGGAACGCTTTCTTCCTGGTGTAGCCAAAATCCCGGCAAACAGCAAATAGCACAGTGGGTATCCACTTATCAATACTGAGCAGTAGAGCGCCTGTTAATGTCACCGATGGAGACGCAGCAAGAATACCGTCGCGATACATCTTCCACGTGACATCTTTGCCTTTAGCAAAGAGCGAGGCGTTTTGAAGTAAACAAGAGACTCTGCGAGAAGTGAGTCGGCGACGGCAGGCAGCGGAACAGGAAGGGATCTTCAGGCACTGCGTGTTGTCATTTGAGCCGTGCGAATTCTCTGTTGGACGACTGGACTTCTGTAGGCCACGTGGGCCGCGGGTCTGGGAGGAGTAAGTATTTATCCTCGCGGTTCCGGGGGACGCGAGCCGACCGAAGTTATTCCTTCCGTGGAAGCCCGTGGTTTTGGCGCCTTAGAGCTATGGTAAAGTACGTAATTTATGTTGGGTGAATTAGGGGATAGAGTGAGGTTCGCAGAGGATTCGTTTTTGTCTACCTCAGGGCGTTGCAATGCGCCTTACGCACCTTCACGGCTATTACAACTGTAAAAATACCTTCTCAATCTTGCTGTTGCTTAAGGGTACTTTGAGTGCGAGATCAAGAAGCCTGCACGTATTTGTACCAACTACTTATTGTACCACTAGTAAATTTGTGGTATTCTGTATTTAAGACATACTGTGTCAGCCGGTACGGCACGCTATATTATTATTTTTTTTTTTTTTTTTTTTTTTTTTTTTTTTTTTTTTTTTTTTTTTTTTTTTTTTTTTTTTTTTTTTTGAAACCACCCGCCTTCAGAGTACTCGCAGCGATGTCAGTATCGAGATCGGAATTGAGTCTCTGGTCGTCGCATATCTTTGGCGAGTTGGCTTCCCGCACCCCGCGAGGCGACAGAACGAGGAAGAAGCGGGTTGCTAGCAGTTAGTGCGTGAGGGGGGCAAGGCCGCATGGTCGGTGGGCCCCGCAGAAGCAGTCGGTTGGTGACGGAACGCCATAGGCTCGAACATCCTAGTGTGGAGGGCCGGTGTGGTCATTCAAGGGCTATGAAGTGATTTCTTGGTTCTGCCCTTGGAATCCGACTAAGAATTACGGCAGCGTTGGTGTATGAGGTGAACATAAGGACTCCAAAAAGGTTCACGTTGGTGGCGCGTACACCAAATTTGTGAGAGGTGTAAGCTTTGCTTCGGCACTGCAGTCTCAAGTTAGAGAGCTGCTTGGGAGGAGAGCGTTGATATCGGCTTTGCCATCTATTTAGCTGCCTTAAAGTAATGACTGTTTTGGGTCGAAGGTGGATCCAAGTGAGGGATCAAAACACTGTTTGTCTTATTAAGGAACCTAAGTCGGCCCCCTGCGTGTTAAACTGTTATCCACGGTTACAAAGAGTAATTTACACCCTGATAGTGCCCACTTTGGACGTACTGTTCAGTGTCTGTAGTAGGGGAAAGATTGACTGTGGAGGTTTTCTGTCGGACGCTTATAAATCGTGTTAATTGCAGTTGACTTTTTATGGTATTTTACGGTTCTACTTGTCGTGGCGAAATCACTGATAGTATTTTTATATTTTAGCTTCGGACGTCATTCTGTGGTTTGGCGTGGCCCTCCCAAGAGTTTAATGTTCCAGATTTTTTTTTTCTGTCTTGCTGAGGTTGCCTTGCAACAATTGTTGATTTGACTCTTGTCCACCAAACCGTACTACTGTTTGGTGCGCAGCCGGTGTGGCCGAGCGGTTCTAGGCGCTTCAGTCTGGAACCCCGCGACCGCTACGGTCGCAGGTTCGAATCCTGCCTCGGGCATGGATGTGTATTATGTCCTTATGTTAGTTAGGTTTAAGTACTTCTAAGTTATAGGGGACTGATGACCTCAGAAGCTAAGTCCCATAGTGCTCAGAGCCATTTTTTTTGCTGTTTGGTGCAGTGCGGTATAGTCGGAGTGTTCAGTAATGCCGCATCTATTCCCTCGCCCGTTTTAAGATTTGCGAGGCGCATCCACATCGACGTATAATCCCAGTATGCAATTTGTCTAAGTTGGTTGCGCCCTGTTAACGTTTTGTACATCGTGCAAAATCTTGCCCGTACCGCATGTGATCCTGAACGAGAGCACGGAGCGCATGACCACGACGGAATCAAAATACATGTATTGTATATTTTTATGGATATAACAACGGAGCCTAGGTGTTGATTTATGTGTTTTTTACTTATTTTGAAAGGAAAAGATTTACATACCTGGTTAATTACAACATCTATGTTTAATTATCTGTCATAATTCGTTGATTGTTGTATGAATCACATGTAGGGAGATTTATGGTGTAAAGTGTTTAAAAGGAAGGGGAAATATTTGGTGATACGGTACGCATCATCGAAGCTACGGAGTTTGAGTGTACGCTGATAGTAATCACATTTAATTGCATTTAAGTTGTTGTTTTAATTAAAATATTGTGATCAATATTTTATTGCCTTTAGAGATCACACGTGATATGTAGGAAAATTTTGGTATTGCCAGGTGGCGTTAGAATCGTTTCTTTAACTTTGCATTATGCAATTTGTGTTTCTTTCCTTTGATTAAAAAGGGATTTTGAGTTTTAAGCGTTGTAAATTTACTCTGAGAGCTGTTCTATGATCTGTTAAAATAATGCTTCAGGAACTTTCATTAAGAAACTATATTGAGGATCTTGCCGTTCATGATAACCAATGTTCACTTACTATTTTAAAATAGAGTTAATAAAGTTGTAAGATTTGAAAGGTAAAAAAAAACTTTCATTAGAGATACAGTGCATGTCCTTACTCGTCAACATTTCTACGTATTTAAGGTATTAGCCTTAGTTGTCTGTTTTTCCTGGTATCTATCCCAGCTAACGTCTGCGGGGCCATGTCACTGTGTTTTTACGTTCTTTTATATGATAGCTCTGCGGTCTTTGGTTTAAGTTACCTCATTTATCGTGCTTACTAGTTAATCAGTTAATTCAGGGAGAAAATACTCGTGTCAGTTGCTGGGTATTTAAGGTACTGTGATTTAAGGCACTCTGTATTCCATCAGGCGTTGTACTGAAACTTAATACGGTTGGCGGGCGAGTCTTCTTACCTCCGTGTTGGGATTTTTGTGTGTTTTTAGTAACAAGGTCCGATTGTTTTTGCTGTTAATACTGGGGGGGGGGGGGGAGCTGGATTTCTGCCCCTTTATTGCTATGTGTATATGTTCATGTGTAATTACCCTCTTAGCCATATTATGTTCAGTTTCATGACTGAGGGGTTAAAGATCATTTATGATTTATTAACTTGTTGAACGTAAAGATCCTTTTTCTTGCCAGGTAATACTATCAGTTACTAGCGCCATACGCAAAATCGTCTCGATTATCTGGGAGGTTTCTGTAGCCGTTTTACGCTGAGTAACTACCTGGGTACAGTCGGTCGGATTCTGAGGTCGTGGATTGTGCTGCCTCTTGATCAACACTACTCACGAAGCAAAAGAAAGAAAGTTTGCTTGATGCATCATTGTACCTGTCCTGTGTTTTTCGAAAGTGTGTATCTGTTCTTTTGGAGAACTGAATGCAAACATTAAGATCATTGTATTAGTAAATTTTCATTTCTTTGGTGAGTGGTGTTGTGAAACTTTCCACGATACCAAGCAAATTGTTCATCAGTAAACTGGCTGTCAAAAAATTCGGTAAGCTGAGTTGTTCAGATGTTCGTCACACAAATTCTTCTTGTTGTAGATGTCGTGTTGAAGCACACGTACTGCATAAAATTTTTGGATCATTCTTCTGTTACATAAGCTTTTTCTAAAATGTTTTGGTGTCCAAATAATTACATTGTGTCTCATTATAGGAATTGAAACTTAATGGTAAGAAAATAATTCTCAAGGAACTACAACAAATTTCCTTATCTCTGTGATGTGGGTTGCTGAATCAATTTTCTTCCACAACTGTGAAGTGCGAAACTTATTTGCTAACTATGAACATACAAATTTCATAACCATACACAACTTTTCGGGTTTCCTGCGTTTTAACAGTATAATATGGGACGGTGTGACACTGTATTAAAGCCTTACTTGAAGGCAAAGTAGACGCTGCAGCACATGTTAAGGACGCACATATTCAAGAAATACTGTTCAGACTTGTTATGGTTGTTCTTATTGTGGTTTTTTAGTTAGTTGTTGAAAGATTACAAGTAAATTTTTCTTAATTTGTTTGATTGATCCTTTAAGCATTAAATGTTAAACAAATGTTTTGATCACGAATAATGATGTTCAACCCCTACTTTGGCCTAATCCTCCCCCTCGAAGACAATTGCCTGCAGTAGCTGTATAGCACGTCGTTTCTGCCATACCGACGATAGCATCGGGCAGGTGACGGTAGATCGCGGAGGATCACGCATGCGACCAATTCGAGGCTTTGAATTGCCATTCTAACTTCCAGCGGCTAACGGCATGAACGCCTTGTGTCGTTATGGCCCCTTTGACGGCCATGTACCCGAATTGGAGGTGCAATTTCGGCTATATCCGGTCCTCAGTGGCGTCCGCCAAATAGCCATAGACCTCCTTCGTCATGTGCCATCCTACCTCCAGATATTCGGCTGCCGCGCGTTTGTCATTTACGACTGCAAACCGCGGACTTGGTCAGTATGCGGTAAGGAAGGGAATGTAGGTCAGAATGTCTCCAGACTGGCATCACAAAACTGCCAGCCTGTGACGTGAGGCCCGCGTCACAACCAATATCCCTTCAAGTCTCCTTCGTCGCTCCTGCAACATCGCACCGATGCCTGGAACCTGTATTGGCGCCCTTATAGGACGCCACCGATACCATCGTTGCACAGCCTACAAAGCAAGAATCAGCCCTGTAGACACCACACCACCGGCACCATTGCCTCCAGAAGCGGGATCATCCATTAGACGACCGATGGAGTTTACATTACTGACAGTATAGGTGACAGCCTTTCTGACAGTAAGACACAATTCACTGCCGACATGGAAGGCCGGACACTCAAGTGCTACAAATACAGACGTCGCACTGTCTCCAGTCGGGATGCCTGCCCTCACGATGACGCATCACTTGCATTTACCATGGAAGACGACCAAGAATCGACTGAAGCCACCAGCCCTACAGCAAGTGAGTCGGTTATCGGAACAGAAGGCACCTCGTTTCCTGTGGATGCTTATTCATCAGTGAAGCACCCTATACCGCCGGATAAGACGGATGATTCGCCAAGACTCCACTCTTCCATCTGCAGCGGCGACATCAAAATCGACTCCGATTCATGGTCTGGAACAACGCTTCTAGCGGTCACGACCTAAAATACCTAGGCTCCAATCTGGGAGGCTGGACAGGACGGTTTAGACCTTCTTTTTCGCCCTCGATTACTTAAAACATGATATCAATCCTCCCGTTACCTCTCCACAAGTCATACAAGATTGCAACGATCTATATCAACCACGTCAGTTCGGCGCCAGGTTTTAATTAAACTTCAATATATTTCTGCAATTGGTTGGTTCAAATGGCTCTAAGAACTATGGAACTTAACTTCTGAGGTCACCAGTCCCCTAGAACTTGTTGTTGTTGTTGTTGTGGTCTTCAGTCCTGAGACTGGTTTGATGCAGCTCTCCATGCTACTCTATCCTGTGCAAGCTTTTTCATCTCCCAGTACCTACTGCAACCTACATCCTTCTGAATCTGCTTAGTGTATTCATCTCTTGGTCTCCCTCTACGATTTTTACCCTCCACGCTGCCCTCCAATACTAAATTGGTGATCCCTTGATGCCTCAGAACATGTCCTACCAACCGATCCCTTCTTCTGGCCAAGTTGTGCCACAAACTTCTCTTCTCCCCAATCCTATTCAATACTTCCTCATTAGTTATGTGATCTACCCATCTAATCTTCAGCATTCTTCTGTAGCACCACATTTCGAAAGCTTCTATTCTCTTCTTGTCCAAACTATTTATCGTCCATGTTTCACTTCCATACATGGCTACACTCCATACGAATACTTTCAGAAATGACTTCCTGACACTTAAATCTATACTCGATGTTAACAAATTTCTCTTCTTCAGAAACGCTTTCCTTGCCATTGCCAGCCTACATTTTACATCCTCTCCCCTAGAACTTAGAAATACCTAAACCTAACTAACCTAAGGACATCCACACATCCATACCCGAGGCAGGATTCGAAACTGCGACCGTAGCTGTCACGCGGCTTCTGACTGTAGCGCCTAGATCCGCTCGGTCACCCCGGCCGGCTTTCTGCAATTATTATCTGTTTTGCTGAAAGACGTAACGTACGGAAATGTGTGAAATTCCATCAGAAATTAATTCATCTTTCTACAAATTACAAAAATCAATTCCCTGGTATCTGACTACGAGTTTTAAAATATTCTATAATGTCCTGAACAACTATATTGCAGTACTCTTGAATGCAACAGACCAGTTACACGTGTTGCCACTGCAACTGCGTAACAAGCAACATGCCAAAATAATTCAAAAGAAATACAGCGATCCAGGCAGAGTGCAATGCATGGTCAAAACTACTGAAACAAACTACTGCCATTTTTTTGTAGAAATCCAATGTTCAGAATGGGTTTGGTCAATAAGGCTTAAGCTGTGTAATAAATGAA
Organism: Schistocerca piceifrons; assembly: GCF_021461385.2. Taxonomy (NCBI): domain Eukaryota; kingdom Metazoa; phylum Arthropoda; class Insecta; order Orthoptera; family Acrididae; genus Schistocerca; species Schistocerca piceifrons. Next base: position 268,994,390 of record NC_060142.1, on the reverse strand, counting down.
AGAATCCAATAAAGACTTTCATTTACTACATTCACAAAACGGATGATTTAAAGACTGACATACTTTACACAGATCTTTTCCTTTGTTCGACTATATGATTACCAATATCTTTAATTATTCCACAATGTCTATAATCAATAAACACGTCTCTGGCCACGATAAAGATACGAATATTACTCTCAATGTATGCATACACAAATCTGATAAAATCCGTGGAGTGCGCAAACGAACAACAACTACGTGCAGCCATAAGGCACATTCCAAAAACCCTCAATTAATATCAAAGTCTCCTCCGGCGCTACTAGCACGAGGACGGCAGGCTGCGATCTCTCATGTCGTGTGGCTTCCCTCCACCGCACCCGCAGACCGTCGCCTTTCGACTCCTCTCAACAGTTCGTTCGCTACTACTCACAATAATAACACGTCACAGCAGAATAAGTAGCCAATTTTCCAGATAAATATTAACGTCCAACTTTCAACACGATCTGGGCATCTGACTTTGACAATGCGTTCCTACAGGAAGCACAATTGGCTTCTCTGCCTCACGTTGCCGGGTGCATGAATTACACCACTGCTGGTGATCCCTTTGGCTGGTGCGTGGGTGCATACATTCGTAAAGGAATATCCGTTACGGATCTCACCATTCCCCAAACAGCACGAGGCTTCACCAGTATGGACATGCGTATCTTCAACATCTACGCCGCGTCTGGTTCCACCTGACGACGGGAGAGAGCCACAGTCTTGTCCGAAGACACTGCCTTGTTCTTCTTAAGGCGTTATGCATTTGCAAATCTGGAGGGGACTGTAACTTTTATTTGCACAGAAAAAAATCAGACGCCTCACTGTAACACCTGTCAAGAACCTCGCATGATCGTCCGAGATTTTCCTTTCAGCGACACATAGCAGGAGGAGTCTGGCAATGCCCATGGCCCCTCATATCAAACAAGCCATTCGGAAAGTCAACTCTATAGAATTTGCGTGTTCGGGAAGCTAGCGTCTGATGTCCAAGACGCAGAATCGTGGCTGCTGGCTTTCTCAGACCACAGTGCATACATCTGCACGATTCTCCTCAAATCGCAACAAGTCTGGCGTAGCCGTACGTCATGGAAAATGGACCCACACATCTCCAGGAGGCGGAATGTTAACGACGCGTAATAGAGACTTGTAAGACGTGCGAACGGCGACTATCCACTGACAGAACGCCTTAGGGTGACAGTTAGTGTGTACGAACCCATTCTTACAGCAAACCCTGTGGCGATAAGCGAAGGACATGGTTGAATAGTGCTGACAAACAAGTACCTACTACTACGCCGTCCTCCGAGACTTAGTCACACTGGTATCTGACTCAACCATTCAGATTAAGGCGAGCGCAGTAACGATAGCCAGACCTCGTCGTCAAGGAGTCCTCGCGAGAATGCGTCTACAGGACTCAATGGACCACGATGTACATACCATTAGTCATATCGCAACCGACGACCGACTACGACAGAGACAGCACTTAACAAAACTCGTCACGCTACAGCCACAGACCCTCACCCAACAATCTGAAATAGTCAGCGTCTTCACCGATCACTACCGGGATATCTATGCCGCTGGGATTACTGACCACCAGCAACTGGTCAGGTCTTGTTTTACATAGCTCGCATTATCCCCGACGGAGAGAATACTAAACTAATAGAACTGATCACCAGGGTCATTGTGGGAGCTGTCATCGGCAAGGATGCCAATAACAAATTTCGTAATATGGATTGTCTGCCAGTAGAGTTCTATCGTGCCTTTCGGACGTTAATGGGCTCGAGTCGGACCAGCATATTTCAAGAACTTTTCACGCAAGGCCATTTTATCCCTCCCAGCTTTGTCACAGGCATCGTCATTCCTATATACTGTATAAGCCATGCCATGGTGGGCGATCATCGATTACTGTCCGCTTACCCCCCTTAATGTGGACTACAAAATATTTGCCCGCATTTTAGTGGCGCGTTTTTCGTCCCCTTCTTCCCAATATCCATTCACGAAAACAAATGCCCCAGGTCAACAGATTAATATGCAGACAGCAACCAGCGAATGTCGTGATGTGATAGCACTAGCTTCGACATTCCAGCTTTGGGCAGCTATGAACGCAATCAGTTTTGATAGTGTATACTAACAAAGAACATTAAGGTTTCTTATTCTCCATGATGGCTCATCGATGGGTTCGCCACCCCCATTCCTCTGCATCATAAATAACATTTATGACAATGCTGTCTGCCGCATACAAGTCAACCGTTGCTCAACGAGTAGAGTTCCAGTACGGGATCTATTTAACTAGGCTGTCCGCTATGGACCCTGCAATACGCATTCTCTCATTCGGAACCTCAAATCTATGCTCGTGGCACTAACGCTACAACAGCGTACATTTCGTTATCGAGCTCACGATCTGCTGCTCTTTGTTTGCACGAGAGCAGGAACACGACAGACCGCTAAAGCTGTCATGACATAAGGCGCAGCGGAAGGCAACCCGATGAACGTGAATAAATCTGCAGCCCTGCTAACAGTATGCGGCTTCCCCAATGGTGAACTACCATTCTTCCCGCGGGTGCAGATCATAAAATTTCTGGGTATTTTCGTCCCCCCCAGTACACAATGTACGACAGCCACTAATTTTCGGCACACCTTGCAGGGTGTTCACTGGAAGATCTCCAACGATCTATTCCGCGGTCTCGACCTTCTTCAGCAGTTGATCTGCCTCAGTCGGCATGTTGGTTCGAAACCGATGCTTGTTACACAAGTCCTATCCCTACTGCTCACTATTCGACACTGCTTGCAAGCGACCTACTTCTAGTATCTGACCGCGGGAAAAATCATTAAGGTTCTGTATGAATTAAGGCACATAAAGTTTATCCACAGTACATGTGGCCTGTAATTCAAAAAGTATCTTGATTATATGTCCATTGGCAAATATTCCGGAATAGACCAGCATTACCATCTCCGCGAGAGGACTGCCAATGCAGACGTGACCATGAGTAAAAGATTGGATAACCAAAGAAAGGATAATATTCTACGAGACGGGGCGTGTAATGTCAGAAGCTTGAACGTTGTACGGAAGATAGAGAATTAGAAAAGGCAAAGCCAAGGCTCAGTCTAGACATAGTAAGGCCCAGTGGAGTGAAATAGAAAGAACACAGGCGCGCGGAGTGGTCGCGTGGTTTGAGGCGATACGTCACGGATTACATGGGCCCTCGCTCCGGAGATTCGAGTCCTCCCCTGGGTATTGGTGTGTGTATTGTTCTTAGCATAAGTTAGTTTACGTTAGTTTAAGTAGTGTGTAAGTCTAGGGACCGATGACCTCAGCAGTTTGGTCCCTTAGGAATTGACACACATTTGAACATTGTGAAAGAAGACACGGATTTCTGTTGATATGAGGGTATGGTAATAACAGTAACAGAAAACTGTATAACTGTAATAGTATTCGTTATGAATAGGAAGGCAGGGCAGAGAGTGTGTTACTGTGAACAGTTAAGAATCGACAGCAAACCAACACTGACAACAATAGTTCAGGCTGACGTAGAGGTGGAAGGTGAAGAGACAGAGATACTAATGATGATATTGAAAGGGTAATGCAATACGTAATGGGAAATGAAAATCTAATAGTCATAGGGGACTAGAATGCAGTTATAGGGGACCGAGTAGAAGAAAAGATTACCAGAGAATATGGGCTCAGGACAAAGAATTAGAGAGGAGACTGACTAATTGAGTTCTGTAATAAATTTCAGCTAGTAATAGCGAATTCTCTGTTCAAAAACCTCAAGAGGAGGAGGTATATTCGGAAAAGGCGGAGTGGTACGGGGAGATTTTATTAGGGTACGTCATGGTCAAACAGAGATTACGAAATCTGAAGCTGGACTATGAGGCGTACCCAGGAGCAGACATAGACTTAGATCACAATGTGGTAGCCATCAAGGGTAGGCTCAGGTTTAAGAGATATGTCAGGGAGAAGTGGGATACAGCAGTACCAAGGAATGACGGAAAACCCTAGTTCTCTAAGGCTATAGTTACAGCAATAAGGAATAGCTCAGTAGGCAGTACAGTTAAAGAAGAATGGAAATGTGTAAAAAGGCAATCACAGAAAGAAAAAACATAGGTGTTGTGACTTACCATTCACAATTTTTCACAAACACAACTTTTATTGAACTTTTAAGTTCACAATGTTGATGACTCAACAACAAACGAAAGGTAATAATAACGATGCCAGTAAAAGTCTCCTAATTGAGGCAAACAAAAGTTCACTTCAAATTTCCACAAAAGTTCACGGTAACACACACACACACACACACACACACACACACACACTAGTAACAGTCCAATTCAGAGACGAAGACGTTATCTTCAACGGTCCGCAGCTGGCGTGAACTGAACTTTGGTGCTGGTTTTAGCTTTTAAATAGCTGCCTCCTGCCAATCAGGTTTTGGTGTATTGATACTTCCTGCAGGCTGTGGCTCGAGCTCTCCCTGCAGGAAGTAGTGATCGGAATGTCTGTTTCCATTATCTTGTATGAAAATAGCCGGTGTTTACCAAGGTGCTTTTGCTACACCTTGGGCATAGACAACCTCGTCCTCTGTGATGTAATATGGGTTGCCTGCCTTCAGGGGCTACCTTGGCTCCGGTATAACAATAAGCACAAAAAGATAACTGAGAAGAAACCATGGGTAACAGAAGAAACATTTCAGCTGATCGATGAAAGAAGAAAGAACGAAAATGTTCTTGGAAATTCAGGAATACAGAAACACAAGTCGCTGAGGGATGAAATAAGTAGGAAGTGCATGGAGGCTAAGACGAAATGGCTGCATGAAAAATGTAAAGAAATCAAAGAAGAAATGATTGTCGGAAGGACTAATTCAGCATATAAGAAACTTTAGGTGAAATTAAAAGCAAGCTTGGTAACATCAACACTGCAACGGGAATTCCACTGTCAAATGCAGAGGAGAAAGCGGATCGATGTAAAGAGCACATTGACGGCCGCTATAAGGGGTAGATATGTCTCATTTGATAGAAGAAGAAACAGGAGTCGAGACAGGAGATCTAGTATTATGATCAGACACTTTTGGAGGACTTTCGATCAAATGATGCAAAAGGGATAGGTAACATTCCATTATAATTTCTAAAACCATTGGGGCAGTTAGCAACAAAACGACTATTCACGTTGGTGTGTAGAATGTATGAGCCTGGCGACATACGATTTGACTTTCGGAAAAATATCATCCAGACAATTCTGAAGACTGCAAGAGCTGATAAGTGCGAGAATTATCGCCCAGAAACTTAACAGCTCATGCATCCAAGTTGTTGACAAGAATAGCGTAGACAAGAATGGAAAATAAAATTCAAGATATGTTAGATGACGATCAGTTGGGTTTTGGGAAAGGTAAAGGCACCAGGGACCTAATTTTGACATTGCAGTGGATAATGGAAGCAAGAGTAAAGAGAAATCAAGACTCGTATATAGAATTTGTCGACCTGGAAGAAGCGTTAGACAACGTCAAATAGTGTAAGATTGTAGAAATTCTGAAAAAAGAGGGGTAGGCTATGGGGAGCATAAGCTATGGGGAGAGAGTAAGCAATATGCACAAGAGCCAAGACGGAATAATACGAGTGGACGACCAAGAACGAAGTGCTCGGATTAAAAAGGGTGTAAGACAGGGGTGTAGTCTTTCGCCCCTACTGTTCATTATGTACGTCGAAGAGGCAATGATAGAGATAAATGAAAGGTTCAGGACTGGAATCAAACTTAAGGGTGAAAAGATATCAATGATACGATTTCCTGATGACATTGCCATGCCGAGTCAAAGTGAAGAAGAATTACATGATCTGCTGAATGGAATGAACAGACTAATGAGTGCATAATAAGGATTGAGAGCAAATCGAAGAAAGACGGAAGTATTGAGAAGCAGCAGAAATGAAAACCAGGAGAAAGTTAACATTAGGATCAACAGTCATGAAGTAGATGAAGTTAATGGATTCTCGTATCTAGGCAGCAATGTAACCAATGACGGATGGAGCAAGGAAGACATAAAAGGCAGACTAGCACTTTCAAAAGGGGCATTCCTGGCCAAGAGAAGTCAACTAGTAGCAAACATAATTAATTTGAGGAAAACATTTCTGAGAATGCACGCTTGGAGCACAGCATTGTATCGTAGTGAAACATGGACTGTGGGAAAACCGAAACAGAAGAGAATAGAAGCATTGGAGATATGGTACTACAGACGAATGTTGAAAATTGGGTGGAATGATAAGGTAAGGAATGAGGGGGTACTGCGCAGAATCGGAGGGGACAGGAATTTGTGGAAAACACTGACAAAGAGAAGGGAAAGGATGATAAGGCATCTATTAAGACTTCTGGGAATGACTTCCATGGAAATAGAGGGAGCTATAGATGGCAAAAGCTGTAGACGAAGACAGAGATTGAAACGTAACCAGCAAGTAATTGAGGAAGTCGGTTGCTAGTGGATCTCTAAGATGAAGATATTGCCACAGGAGAGGAATTCGTGGTGGGGCGCATCAAACCAGTCAGAAGACTGATGACTCAAAAAATAAATAAATAAAAAAAAGACCGCTTAATCTCCCTACGTGTGAAGGAAGACTTGGTCTACTCCAATTATAGCACATGGTTGAACCCCAGCATACGCGAAAACAATGTACTGCACAATGAGCACCCATTACATCCATTTTGGTGGATGTTCTGTCCGGCGCCCATCCTTCCAGCAGTGTTGGTTGATCACATTCGTACCTCATTCACACATACTGTGACCTTTATCCTGGCCTATAGTTACAAGCATCCCGCACTCCCGACCACACAGTTTTATTACCTGACACCCCATTTTGTGCCTCCTGCCAACATCTCGACGAGGAGAACCATTGCTTCTCTTCTCCGTAAGCCTTGACGACTGAGAGCTAAGCCGCAAGATTGTCGCCAACTCTCTCCTCATTCCTCCAACAGTGATTGTACCTACGATATAGATCTTCCCTAAGGACATATACATTCCAGCCGCCAAAACCATCGCCATACGATGGATAAAAGGTGGGACGCTCAACTACATCTCCCGGGACAGCGACAAATCAGGCCATGGACTTCTGCGGCGGGTTTGCACAGACCGCCCATTCCGACTTGAGCGGTGACCCCATTACCAGACCCTGTTTGCGAACTACATACGTGTTGTATTCATGTCACCCCCACCCAAATGGGGCGTCATGGGCGCTATCCCCACTCCCGCCCTCTTATGACTTCTCCTCCCGCAATTCTGTTTGTTTCCATAGATGATTAATTTTTTTTTCCAAAATGTATCTCGATTCGTTGTTTCTGCAGTTATACGTTTAATAAGAGCGATAATTATCTTCATAAAAGCCTTGCAGCGATGTTCACATTAACTTGTATTTCTTCATAGCCTGCTTTCATTCCTGTTTCTGAATCAGCCGACGGTACAATGCCACCAAAATTTAAGCGTCTGCAGTAAGACTTCATACGAGAAGACGATAACGAGGCATAATACGTAAATATTCTTCGAAATGAATATGAGGAGGTCTCTTTCGGACGCCATCCAGCAGAATGCTATTTGCTTAAGACTGAATACAATTTGATGTGTCATCAAAACCTTCTAACCAACAATATCGGCAGCAGATACATAATCCTCATGCTAGAGCGAAAACGTTATTGGCGAGCACAATGAGTCTGTGGTCTTGGAGTGATTGGTATAAACGTCTGAACTAAATTATACGCAATTATCGGTAACGTAGGATCTGTAAGACATGGCAGAAAAACGGCAAGAAGTACAATGAAAAGTACACAAAAAATAATAAGAAACTGGGAACTTGCCACAATGACCACTCCATCCATTACCTTTCATTGATCTTTACAAACCATTATAGGTAATAAAAGGTGGAATAAAAAACCAGTTCATGTCATGTTCTGTAATATTCACGTCGAAGAAGCAATTAACAAAGAAAAATAAAATTTCAGGACATCAATTGAAATGCATGTACAAGGTATACTAATAGTGAGGGAAAATCGTGTATAATGCTCGTTTAAAGAAGACGAACCTTTCACGACGAATAATGTAGTGGTTCACCGTCACTATCACCTTTTATGAACAGTCTGAAAGAAAAAAAAACTGATGAAATTCACATCATGCACTTGATCTTGGACTCGTTACACTGAAGTTTCCAGAAATTTCGAGAATTCTCGTATATATTATAATATCGAATAATTACTTTGAGGAGACTAAAGTGGTCTATGTACTGATTTTAGAACAATTGTAACGAAGCCATAAACTTCTCTCCAGTGTTGATCTGTCAGTTCGGATACTGTCAACAGAAAACGATCAATAAGTTTGACCATTCTTACGCCATGAAGCCATTCCTATAGCAAATGTGATTCAGATGGCAAGAAAGACGTGGTGATTTCTCATACCAGGATTAGTAAAGAACTATGGCTCAAGTCAGGAAATAAAAAAATACACCAGCGTACAACACGCTTCTGGAAGGCACCACACCAATTCTGTTGTGAAAGGAAACAGAAACAGAAGGCGCGGTATGCTGAGGAAGGTTCAGACCAAACAGATGGAGCCACTGAATGAACTACGAGCAAGTACAGAAGGCGATCACTACCAAATATGAAAAATATGCTCCTGAAAAAGAAAGGTATAAGAAAAATATCTGTGTCTCACTTTTAAATATAAAAATAAAATAAAGTTTTCATCAAGCAAATTAAATGGAACTCACGGCACAAAAACTGTGAATTGTTTGATTTAAATTTCCGTTATATGTATTACACCTTGAGTTACGCTAAAGAAATTTTTAACTGAACTTTTTCCCCTTCATTCGCATGTCCTTCGTATGAGGGACATTACCGAGGAGGGCAGTTGCTGCGCTACGCCTCATAACTTGAAAAAAACAGTATTGAATAACTTCGAAAATATAATAAAACTGACGTCGTAACGAAATAAATATTATGTCCGAAAAATAATAAGTCTGTATTCAATTAATATGATCTGCGAATGTAATAGCAATCTCTGATCCTTTTACAAAAGGATCGCCTACACTTCCCTTTTGTTTCTTGGTAATGTAAGAAGCCATTTTGCGACAAGGCACGAAAATGTGTAAGTTTCATGTAGTATTTAGACTAAATGTTATAAAATTACTTAAAAGCGTCGCTAATGTTTTACTGTAATAACTCCTATATTCATGGAGTGTTACATGTTAATGATTTATGCAAATTTAAAAGGGAACGCTGTCGAAGAGGTCAACGCCATTGTTGTAAGGGATAACGGGCCAGGGTCGTAATAAATGCATTAATATTTGCTAATTTTGACAAATAATTAAATTGAATCATATTTATGTAATGAGATTTCAGCAGGTTTTTTTATCCCCACTTAACGGCAATTGTGATAATCTCAGATGGTTCAAATGGCTCTGAGCACTATGGGACTTAACTTCTGAGGTCATCAGTCCCCTAGAACTTAGAACAACTTAAACCTAACTAACCTAAGGACATCACACACATCCATGCCCGACACAAAATTCGAACACGCGACCGTAGCAGCAGCGCTGTTCCGGACTGAAGCTCCTAGAACCGCTCGGCCACCGCGGTCGCAGTTTACACAAAATTATTTGACAAAAGTAACCTACGGCTGTATATCTAGCATATTGTATGTTGGTGGTGTCTTTTAATATAAAATCATTGTGTCGGGAAAACTAACTGCGAAAAGTACCGCAACTGAGTCACTGACGAAAATAATTTTCCAGTCGTGAATCAGGCAGAATAATACTTAACTCCAACTTTACATAATATAGAAAAACCAACAATACACATACGTGAAAAAGAACAACCACACAGTAAACATCCTTTATAGTAGTTATAAAGTAGAGGAGAATGTGTACAAGTGATAATATACTGCATTTATACAAATGGTTGTACCTTAAATAGAAGACAGAATAATATTTGTGATCTCGAATTTTTACGCACAAAATCAAGAAACAATCGCTTCCGCTCTACCTCGTCAATCATACTCGGTACACAGTAACATTTTATTGAGCAAACGTTTTATTTAGCAATATTCAGTTTTCACGTCTGCAGATATTTACACGCCGCAAACAAATATTATGCGAGTAGCGCTTTCCGTATATAAAAACAGTACGTAATTTATGTATCTATAGCACCATCTGAATATGGCCTGAGGATAACATACAAATATGATAAATATCTGGAAATTGTAAATGTTCTTTCCAAGAGTACAGGAAAGTTTTGCACATACAGTACTTACTTTTTCAAGATACGATAGACATTGTGTAAATGATGGACGTGAATGGGAAACACTTTTTCACGATTAAAAAGAAAGGATATACATTGTTTAGCTTCGTTCCACCAGTAATCTCATGAGAAAGAAACGATAAATATGTCTTCGTGCGTGTGAACCTGTAACTTATAATACGAACACAAATCTTTAACGCAGCCTTTTCTGCATTATAAAAAAAATGTATTTATTATTCTCTAACAATTTACAGCTAATACACAACACAGATTAGATGCTGAACTCTTTTGTGATACATCAGTTCGCTGAAAGACGTTGCAATTTCCTACGTTCACTCAATCATATGTTTACTCACTCGAAAACCAAACAATCTTGTTTCTACATCTAATCTGTTTACGCCCAAGGCAAATCATTGCACAGCGCACTGCGGAGAGTACTTCGTTCTAATATCACCAAACATCAGTCCCACTGGATTCTCTTATAGAGCAAAGGGAAACGATTGCTCATATTCCTCTGTATGTAACTTAATCTCTCTTATTCTCTTTTTTTTTCGAAAAAGACGATCGTGTGAAACCCAGCTCGCGCTATTCGTTCACGAGACTGATAGGGACATAGACACGGGTTCCCAGGTAGGTGCCATGTTTCTTGACTTCCGCAAGGGGTTTGACACAGTTCCCCACAGTCGTTGAATGAACAAAGTAAGAGCATATGGACTATCAGACCAATTGTGTGATAGGATTGAAGAGTTCCTAGATAACAGCAGCATGTCATTCTCAATGGAGACAAGTCTTCCGAAGTAGGAATGATTTCATGTGTGCCGCAGGTGAGTGTCGTAGGACGTTGCTTTTCACAATGTACATAAACGGCCTTGTGGATAACATCGGAAGTTCACTAAGGCTTTTTGCGGCTGATGCTGTAGTATATGGAGAGGTTGTAACTATGGAAAATTGTACTGAAATGCAGGAGGATCTGCAACGAATTGACGCATGGTGCAGCGAATGGCAATTGAATCTCAATGTTGACAAGTGTAATGTGCTGCGAATACATAGAAAGAAAGATCCTCTATCATTTACCTACAATATAGCAGGTCAGCAGCTGGAAGCAGTTAATTCCATAAATTATCAGGGATTAGGCATTAGGAGTGATTTAAAATGGAATGATCATAAAAAGTTGATCGTCGGTAGCCGGCCGGTGTGGCCGTGCAGTTCTAGGCGCTTCAGTTTGGAACCGCGTGACCGCTACGGTGGCAGGTTCGAATCCTGCCTCGAGCATGAATGTGTGTGATGTCCTTAGGTTAGTTAGGTTTAAGTAGTTCTAAGTTCTAGGGACTGATGACCTCAGATGTTGAGTACCATAGTTCTCAGAGCCGTTTGAACCATTTTTGATCGTCGGTAAAGCAGATGTACGACTGAGATTCATTGGAAGAATCCTAAGGAAATGCAATCCGAAAACAATGGAAGTAGGTTATAGTACACTTGTTCGCCCACTGCTTGAATACTGCTCAGCAGTGTGGGATCCGTATTAGATAGGGTTGATAGAAGAGATAGAGAAGATCCAACGGAGAGCAGCTCGCTTCGTTACAGGATTATTTAGTAATCGCGAAAGCGTTACGGAGATGATAGATAAACTCCAGTGGAAGACTGCAGGCGAGACGCTCAGTAGCCCGGTACGGGCTTTTGTTGAAGTTTCAGGAACTGTACCGTAGGTCTCTAGAAGAGTGTAGCTTTCCAAAAGATTGGGAAAGGACGCAGGTCATAACCGTTTTCAAGAAGGGACGTCGAACAGATGTGCAGAAGTATAGACCTATATCTCTAACGTCGATCAGTTGTAGAATTTTGGAACACGTATTATGTTTGAGTATAATGACTTTTCTGGAGACTAGAAGTCTACTCTGTAGGAATCAGCATGTGTTTCCAAAAAGACGATGGTGTGAAATCCAGCTTGCGCTATTCGTCCACGAGACTGAGAGGGCCATAGACACAGGTTCCCAGGTAGATGCCATGTTTCTTGACTCCGGCAAGGCGTTTCATACAATTCCCCACAGTCGTTTAATGAAGAAAGTAAGGGCAAATGGACTATCAGACCAATTGTGTGATAGGATTGAAGAGTTCCTAGATAACAGAACGCAGCATGTCATTCTCAATGGAGAGAAGTCTTCCGCAGTAAGAGTGATTTCAGGTCTGCCGCAGGGGAGTGTCGTAGGACCGTTGCTATTCACGATCTATATAAATGACCTTGTGGATAACATCGAAAGTTCACTGAGACATTTTGCGGATGATGTTATAGTATGTCGAGATGTTGTAACAATGGAAAATTGTACTGAAATGCGGGAGGATCTGCAACGAATTGACGCATGGTGCAGGGAATGGCAATTGAATCTCAATGTAGACAAGTGTAATGTGCTGCGAATACATAGAAAGAAAGATCCTTTATCATTTAGCTACAATATAGCAGGTAAGCACCTGGAAGCAGTAAATTCCATAAATTATCTGGGAGTATGCATTAGGAGTGATTTAAAATGGAATGACCATATAAAGTTGATCGTCAGTAAAGCAGATGCTAGACTAACATTCATTGGAAGAATCCTAAGGAAATGCAATACGAAAACAAAGGAAGCAGGTTATAGTACACTTCTTCGCCCACTGCTTGAATACTGCTCAGCAGTGTGTGATCCGTACCAGATAGGGTTGATAGAAGAGATAGAGAAGATCCAACGGAGAGCAGCGCGCTTCGTTACAGGATCATTTAGTAATCGCGAAAGCGTTACGGAGATGATGGATAAACTCCAATGGAAGACTCTGCAATAGAGACGCTCAGTAGCTCGGTACGGGCTTTTGTTGAAGTTTCGAGAACATACCTTCACCGAGGAGTCAAGCAGTATATTGCTCCCTTCTACGTATGTCTCGCGAAGAGACCATGAGGATAAAATCAGAGATATTACAGCCCGCACAGAGGCATACCGACAGTCTTTCTTTCGACGCACAATACGAGACTGGAATAGAAGGAAGAACCCACAGAAGTACTCAAAGTACCCTCCGCCACACACATTCAGGCGGCTTTCGGAGTATGGATGTAGATGTAGATGTAGAGGAACAGGGGTTCTCAATCTTTGTTTCCGTCGCGTCCCCCCTTCTGAAACATAAATTGTTTGCCTCCCCCACCCCAGCCCCCCTATCCCCAACTTTTCTTTACATCCTCGGCACTTCCCAAATTTGGCACAAAAACGGCCCATGACAGCCACTTACTTCTGTTTAATTTTTGGAAATATCAGTTAAAACGACAACGAAGATGACAACGAAAGCAACAACAGCAGCAACAATCACAACAGCAATAATAATAATAATAATAATAATAATAATAATAATAGTAATAACAATATCGGTAATAATAATTAGAGAGAGTCCTCCAAGGATATCAGAGTTGAACTGTTTTAAAAACTGTTGTGCATTTTCATTTCGCCCTCGAATAGAAGGCGGTGAAATTTAACAGTTACAAAAACGGCTGTGTGTGCAGTTATTGGAACTGAGTAGATATGTATATTTCACTACCAATCATTCAGAGAAAATTACTTGTAGCAGTTACACTTCTCCTTTTGTGTTTTTCAAAGTCCATGCCTTCTGTTCAACACATCCTCTTTATTGCTCAGTAAGATGATATTAGTACTTCTACCTTTAAGTGATACGCAAATATCATTCAGTTTCTGAAAAACGTTGGCCAAGCAACTTAATATCTGAAGCCACTTTTCACTCGGAAATAGAGCTGCGAGTACAGGACTTCTGTTCAAAAGGAAAATACGAAGATCATGCTTCAAATCCCAAACTGTACCACGAGACAACCAACGAACTTCCGCGTGCTATAGAAGCTGTTCATGAATCGAACCCATCTGCTTGCAAAGAACGGATAATATCTTACTATTTAAAGCTGATACTTTCATAAAATTTTCAACACTGAATGCGTCCTTCAATAGTTTATTGGATTTCGATTGTACTACTTTATAACTCGTTGCTCCTCTGTGCGTTCCGCGGTGTGTGCATCTTACACAAGGAAAGACAGCACATATTTCCTTGAATTCCTTTTTAGTTCCAGTAAATGTTGCCCCAGAATCGGTACACGTACCAATGCAATGTTTCCATGACGTTGTCAACAAAAAAAGGAACTCACAAGAAAAAAAGTCTTCACGCTTTTTCAGGAGCATTACAAAATAGAAAGTCCTCGTCCATTTCATTGCCATAACATCAGCGTACAAAACCCAGAATATGGTAAAGGTTTCAGGCATCAGTAACATTATGAAGTTCCAGTGCGAATTTTGATCTATGATGAGGACATGGTAGCAATTAATTTTTACTGTCGAGGCTGTTGAATCAGAGCGGTGACCACGGTGTCATCCGAGAATAGTATCGACTTCGGAATCTCGCTAAACCTTACTTCATGCATTTTAACTGCTGCGGAAAGAAGTAATGTCTCGCCAAAAAGGCGTGGTGATTTGGATTTTGCAATTAAGTGAGATACATTTTGAATACTTGTAGAGTTTTCTTAGGAACTGATAGCTGTTTTTGGGGAATATAAAGTTTCCTTTTAGTTGCTCGTGACGCCAAAAAACATTCGATAATTCTGCTGTGACAGTGTTTTGTCTGTAGGAGTCCTTTCAGTTTTACACTCTTCAAGCTATCGTTAGCTAAAATAAAAAAAAAAACACATTGTGGTCCTCCTCGTTATTCAAAATATTGCTAGTAAAGCGTAATTTTACATAATGAACTTCATTTCTATGCACTTTGGTTTTGCGTTTAGAACTAACGTTGCGGATAGGAATAGAGCACGTCGTGCAAGATGAATGTAATCTGATTGAATTCGAATCCTTGACTTTATTAGAACTGCATGCTTTCGAAGGAGAAGAGGCAATGGGTGAATCCCTAGCACATGGTCTCTTGTTACCACTAAAGGTCTGCCACTTTTTCATGATAAAGCGGAACTTGTGTAACTTCGTTTTAAATCCCATTAACCGGTTCCACTAGAATTCAAGTTCTAGGTGCCTTACTACCCTTGAACTAAATTCGGAAGCCTGGCTGAGATCGAGAGGGCAACCACAATGGCTGTGAAGTCAGCGTTGCAAGGAGTGACTGTGACATTGTCAAGCGGCTTATTGTCATAAGTTGTTAATACTTGCTAAGTAGCTAACGCTGAGGGTGATAGGTGACAGCTTCTCACATTCTTGCTGAAAGGATCTACTGGCCAGTTCTTGTGAAATAAGACAGAAAAACGACGATGGGGTGGCTTCCTAATTAGGTTCATGGAAATGAGAACCTGATCCTAGCAATGTTTCCTCATATAATATGCAATGCACTTTCAGGACGACAACATGACCGTGAAACTAGGACCATACATAGAAAGAAATGCTACAGTAGAGAAGTTAACCGACGGAATACGCATTTAAACGAAGAGTAACGACACTATTATTCGAAGACAATAATAATCACGCTGATGGTCCCCTCGACATTACAAAAAGGGTTCTCAGTATGGTGGATGATCTCCACAAAGGGTAACGTATAGCCGCGCGGGATTAGCCGAGTGGTCTAGGGCGCTACAGTCACGGACTGTGAGGCTGGTCCTGGAGGAGTTCGAGTCCTCCCTCGAGCATGGGTGGGTGTGTTTGTCCTTAGGATAATTTAGGATAAGTAGTGTGTAAGCTTAGGGACTGATGACCTTAGCAGTTATGTCCCACAAGATTTCACACACATTTGAACATTTTTGGTAACGCCTACTCTGCAGAGTGCTCCCATGCTGGCCACAAGGTTTGAGGTGTTCTCATTTTAGGGCGTTCCAGTCCTCAAGTATCGCGGTTAACAATTGCTGGATACTCGTTGGAGCATTTGGATGTGCCAAAACTGTTCTCTCCAACGCACCTCATGCTCGACGCGATTTAAGTCTGGAAACGAGCAAGTCAGTCTTTCTCCGATACCCTTTCCTTCCAGGAGGTCCTCCACCTGCACTGTTCGATGCGCTCTTGCATTTCCACCCAGGCAAATGAACTCATTACCGAATACACCCCTGAGGAGGTACTTGCGGAAGCAGTACAGTGTCACAATAACATTGCGCAGTGAGTTTACCGTGTTCAAAGATTCGAAGGTTATTACACCCATACAACATTTTGCCTCGCCACCGTAATATCTGGACCTACAAAACGATCGTGTTTCACAACATATCTGAGTGGATTACATATCCTCATATTGGACTCCTTTCGTGTCCCGTCAGTTGAAGACTGATAAAGAAAGATGCTATCTTGTCTTAACATGCTCTGAATAAATGTCATTCACGTTATATGAACTGCGATGTTCTCCATAGAGGAACTAAAGCCAGAACACTAACATTAATAGAAATTCTGATCAGTAGTAAACGCGAATAAAACAATTCTCACCTGTTCTTAATGACAAAAGACAGTTAAAATACTCGCGCTTATTAAAGCAGCAGCAGCAGCCAGTTATTATTTCTGTCGCGATCAGATAATAAACTTAATATATCTGCTCCACAACCACATACCACAGACTTCTTCCCATCGCACCTGCTTTTTACCTGTTCGTCACGTTCGCCAGTTTGTACATGTAACATAGTAGCCTGTCCCTTTATTCACTTGCACAACGTATTTTGTTTACACATTCGGGTAATTGTGGTATTTGAATGTTCTGTGATATAAACTTTATTCGTTCAGAATCTCTTTAAGTATTACGTTAAGCTTATGCTTTGTATCTATATAGTCATAAATGACACATAATCTGTGTACAGAAATGTAAGGCTCAACCATTTGGTCCAGTGCGACCGATCCATCTTTCAGTAATCCTTTGATTTAAAAAATTCCGCTCTTCCAGTTGCCAGTGTCGCGATGGCAAAGAAAGTTCTCAAGCATATCGAGATATGTGATTCCCATAACAGTTTCTCGGCAAAGAAAAGTCGACCATACACCTTCTCCTGTGAACTGCACTAAACACATTAAATTTTGGAGTGTCCCTCTCACGTTCTACAACTTCATGTGGTTTTTCCGTCCCCCTTATTCTCACATTATGACAGTTTACCTTTCCACTTAAGGGAATGTTGTCTCTTCACTAAACACTAAGTGTAGAAGAAAACTGTCATCCTCCATCTTGCCAAGAACTCCACACGTTGTTGTATGTCACCTTCACGAAGAGTTTACAGTAGCTGAATTTTGCGTGGTTTGATATGTAAACGTCGACACAACACACGCCACACGGGGGCATCTAGAATTGTCGAACTGCACGGTGAACGGATTTTTACGGACTCTTTGTGAAACTATGGCGGATGTGTTCGACGTCTGTGTCAGACACTTGGGGACCACCCAGCGATTTGTCCTTACAGAAACAGCCTGTTTTTCGGAATTGTTCGTGCCATCGTCTAATGCTCTGTGCTGTAGGAGGATCCATACCATACGTAGTACGGAAGTCGTGCTGAACAATTATTGCTGCACTGCACAAAACGTAGAAAACAAGACGTTTTCTGTTGTCCCGACAACACTTTTACTAGAACTGAAGTGGGTGCACACTACTGATACGTAGCGGAAACCATGTAAGGCTCGAGAGTTTGCCTTTTCCAACAGTACGGTGTTCACGCACATATCTCAAATAACATAATAGTTACGACTTTTTAAAAACCGGATAATTCTTTTTGATACGTATTTCACTCCTTGAAACCCCAGTGCAGTTGTAATGGATTTGTCTCGTCCGGGATTAATCAGTTATAGACTGCTTGGTTGTATACTTTGTTTTACTCAGAAGTATTACATGCAGAATGCTAATTCCTTCACAGTGAGTACCATATAGCTACTGCCTCAGGTAATATTCATTAACGGCATCCAGTCCATTGACCAAACATGTAGCCTGTTACGTGAATCAATCGACGGCCTTAAAAAGATCGAAACTGTGTCTGGAAATATTCTTCTACTAATAAAGGAAACTGGAAAAATCAACATGCTTTTTTAAGGGAGTTTAAGGTTTTCCTTCCGTACTTGACATTCACTTTTTTTGTATAGAATGACAGAATGATATATACCGACAGAAAAAAAGTGTAAAGTAATAAAATTTTGGGAACAAATTTGTCTACGTAACAGGTATAAGTGATTAAGATTACAAGATCAATGGTTAATGTAAGCGCGAGATATGCCATTGCAAATATGAAATGCTGGTACATTAATAACCAGTGTAACCGCCAGAATGTTCAATACAAGCATGTGAACACGCATGTATTGTGTAGTACATGTGCTGGATATTGGTTTGTGGTATTCCTGTTGCAGGTGATCGGTCAGGACAGGGGCGGTTAATGCTATTTGTGGAATGCTATTTGTGGTTGACGCTGGAGTTGTCCGATGATGTCCATGTGTACTCAGCTGGAGGCAGGTCTGGTGATCGAGCAGGCCAAAGAATCACGTCTACAACTGGTAGATAATTTTGTGTTACAACAGCGCTATGTGGGTCAGCGTTATCTTGTTGCAAAACGTCTCCTGGAAACTATTCATGAAAGGCAGCGCAACAGGTCGAGTCGCCAGACTGACATATAAGTTTGCAGTCAAGGTGCACTGGATAACCACGAGAGTGCTCCAACTGCCATAAAAAATCGCACCACAGACCATAACTCCAGATGTAGGTCCAGCATGTCTAGCACACAGACAGGTTGACTGCAGGCTCTCAACTGGCCTCCTTGAAACCACCACACGACCACGACTGTCACCGATCGTCGATATGCAAAATTTATCGAAAAGGGCATATGAGGATCTAGTAAAATCTGACTTCTATATCATTAGCTTTAACAGATCATATTACGGTAGGTTTCCTTTGCGTAAGTGCTCAAACCTAAGTAAGCAGTTGAAGGCGCGGTTTTAAATGTCAGCACCACCTTAGGAAGCAAGTGTTAAGCCACTTGTGGCAAATGTGGCAGGGTTACCTACAGTGGTTGCTACCCTCCTTCAAAGCGCTTTAATTGCTCGGGGGATCACCCTGTCTCGAACAGGGACTACAATGTCTTCCTCGAAAAAAGGAAGATACACACATCATGAATTTCTTCAGACGTAACAAAGCCTTTTTCTACAGCCAATGCTTCTGAGGAGATGGAGTTTGCTAGTGTCAGCACTAGTACCTGGGTTGTCAGTGCACTTGTCATGTTTCAGTTGCTTCAGAGCTCATTGCCATGCCGAGAGCATCAGATAAAGTCACAGTTACCATCAATGTGGAGCTCCTGATACCTCCAAAGGCAGAATCTGGCACAAAATTCAGCATTGCTTCTATCGCTGTAGTTCCTCCAAAGCCCTCCAACGTCAAAAATGGAAATGAGAAGCTTCCTCCAAAAGCAGGGAGTAGACCATCAGACCATGTCGATGTCATTCAACATGACAGTTCTGCTGCATCTGCTTCATTGCCAATGAAATGAGAAATCGGCCTGGGGCAAACATCTTGCCCCAAGGTTGAACTTCCATCCATTGTAGGCACCCCGCCATGGTGGAAAGAAAGGGTCAATGTGCAACCTACAGAGGAACATGAATTGTATTCATGTGGAGGAACTGAAATTCCTGTCACAGGCTGTTCCCCCGTGCTTGTGTTTACAGAAAACACATTTGAAATCCATTGATGCCCCTGTGCTATGGGTATAAATCATGGGGGTAAGAGCCAATGGAGGGGTTGCTGTGTTTGTCCGTAACATACACCGCATCTCTGCTCTCTTCTTGGTTACTGACCTACAAGAAATAGCTATTGCAATTCATGTGCATCAGCAGATCTGCTGACTCCTCAGGATGCGATAGAATCTGAGGCTCTCACAGTCTTAATGAACAGCTTTCCTACTCATTCCTCCTGGTTGGTGATTTCAATGATCATAATGTATTATTGGGCTCAAACTGCACTTGCCTTACTGGTAGAGTCAGAGAACATCATGATGTCTCAGGAGACATGCTTCCTCAACAGATGGTGCTACTAGGTCATCCTTGGTCATCAACATCTCTTTCTGGTCTCCAGCCTTACAGGCTTAGTGCAGAGGGAAGCAACTGATGACCTTCATTCCAGTGGCCATTTTCCACTATGGATCCACCTACCAGATGGGGCACAACTTGAATGTCAGCCATCGAAATGGATGATCACCAATGCTAACTCGTGATGACTGGGTGTTGTGTGATGTCCTCAGGTTAGTTAGGTTTAAGTAGTTCTAACTTCTAGGGGACTGATGACCATAGCTGTTAAGTCCCATAGTGATCAGAGCCATTTGAACCATTTTGAACCAATGCTAACTGGATGCTGTTCAGCCAGCTGGGTGTATTTCAACACTGCAACAGTGTCCAGGAATGGATGGACGAATCATACGCTATTGACTTATCCATCTACAGCTCATATTAGAAGGCAACCTCGACCTTGGTGGCACAATGAGTGCCATTCAACAACCCGGGACAGACGTGCAGCTCTTCGACTCTTTTAAACACCGCCCGACGGCAGAGAACCTCACAGCCTTTCGGATTGCGGGAGCTGAGGCTAGATGCGTAATTACAAGTGGCAAAAAAATCATGTAAAGCGTTCCTGGACTCTGTCAACAGTTCCACTTGCTCTACTGAAGTATGGGAAGTCATCAAGAGGACAGCCAGTAAACACGGTCCTTTACTAATAGCATTAGTGCTGAAACAGCAGTATCGCCACACAAGGCCCGGAGGCCTCGCTTAGCATTTTTCAGTGACTACTGCCATTGCCAGCCAGGGTCTGACGTTTCTCTTTTGCCATGCGATAATGGAGGAGGGAAATTTCAGCTTCTGATCTCACAATTCTAAGTCTTATAACTCCAATTTCTCCACTTGGGAGCAGGAATCAGCATTGTTTAAGATTCCCAATGCTGCACCCATTCACAAGAAAATCTGGCACTACATACTTCAACATTTTCTGGGCAGCGTCAGAGGAAAGTCTCCTTGAATATTTTAATTTGGTATGGGAGACAGGCCACTTCCCCAACTCGTTGAGAAAGACAATTTTGATATTATTCTCAAACCTGGAAAGGACTGCACATGTCACAGTAGTTACCGAAGTATTGCCTTAACAAACGGTGTAGGAAAGGTCCTGGAGCGTATGATGAACCGTCATTTGGTATGGTTGTTGTAGACCAGGAAACTCCTTAGCTGCTCTCGGTGTGGATCCCTGAGATGTCGGTCCATTGTCGACAATCTGATCGTACTAGAAGTGGCTATTCATCAGGTTTTCGTCGTAAACATCACTGTCAAAATATGTTCTTTGCTATCAGTAAGGACTTTGATACTACTAGGAGACAAAGTATTCTCGTGCAACTCCATCAATAAGGCTCCTGTGGCCACCTCCCCATCTTCATGAAGCCTTCCCTGTCGCAGAGATTTTTCCAGCCCCTCATGGGTGGCAGACTGTTCCAGCTGTTTTAGCTAGAATGTAGCATCCCTCATGGCGAGTTTGAAGTGTTACTGTCTCTGCCATAGCCACAAATAGTATCAGGTCTACAATAAAGTGGAGCTGTACAGTGCTCCTTATTTGTGGACGATTTTGCTGTTTGCTGTTACTCCTCCAGCGAGTCTTCAGTTTTAGCTTGCAGTGTGGAGGCCAGAGCAGTAGGCTGCAAAAATGGGTTTTCAGTATTCTACAGATAAGTGAGTGTGTTCATTTTCATCGTCCTTATCATATTTTTAATTTACCTCATTTACATACTGGGGATACTGCTCTACATTTTAAAGATTCAGTCAGGTTGTAACCTCCCCCTCACTTATCGACCTTAATGACAGTGAAAAATTAAACTGCGTGTACCTAATGGAAATTTGGGAAAAGCAATCGTCACTGAAGTTAATCTGTCGGTAAAGAGGGAGGAAAGGGTTACATCTAAATGAAAGGAAAAATGCAAATGAAACTGGTGGAAATTAATTTTGAAAAGGGGTAAAGTTAATAAAAAAGTAAATGTGCGGCCATTACGTTAACAATTAACTAGCGGTAATTAGATATTTGAGATTTGGGGGAAATTACGGTCGCCGGTCCTATGGACAATTACTATAGTAACTGAAAAAGAAAGGTTATTACACATATAATTAGCACTAGAAGCGTGGCAACTGAAGGTTGACACGTGTAGTGTGAAAACTGAAAGTTTGTCAGAAGTAATAAATTTCGCTACACTCTGACTTAACTAGCAAAACAATTAATAAAACCGGAAAATCGAAAATTAATTTAGTAACTGAAGTTAATAGTGAGCTTTCTTTCTGAAGCACATCGAAATTCAGTAAGATACGGTTAGTCTTGGACTACCTCAACAATCATTTCAAAAGCTACTTGAATCTACGCAATTTAGAAATAAGAGATTTAATTTTGAACTTGAATTAAATGATTCTGAACAATTAACAATAGTAAAATTTAGTACATACCAAGCTGAGCTGCAGTCACAGGTAAGCTAAAATACGGTAACAAAACTCGCACTCTTAATTTGTGCTTGTGTAATCTAAATATTGTAGCCAGCTATGAATACCTTAACTAAACTTTGAAATTAAAGCAGTGAAATCGAATGATGCTGGCGTTTGAATTTCAACGACACTCGGGTTCATTCCGGAAAAGGAAGGGACCCTGCTTGGTAATGCTATTGGGACAATGAGCAACAAAGGTTCATGCTACGTTACTGTAATTTTGTGATTTGAACAGTTTGAAAAGCTGAGGTCTGCCATATGGTTCTAAAACTTTACGAGCTTTCAGTCTTCCTTGTTGGTTGATTGAAGGTTTTAAGCCGTCGATTGAGGAGGTGGCGACAGTCACTCATTGTCGGCCGTCGCTGTTGCAGAAGCTGGATGTTGGCGCGCCTTCTTCTCGACACGGTCACCAGGCGAAACGGGCTCTTGATGTGCGCCAGCTAATGATTCCCGTCCGCGACACCGTGTCAGAAACTATCATAGCAAGTCGAGCGCAATTACATGCTTCCCTTCCCCGAAAGCGCGGAAACTCGCGGGAGTGTCACACAACATACCTGCTCCACTGCACTACCCCAGCCAAACACTCTCTGCTCTGCCCGCGCTCCACGCGGTAGAGTTAACACTACCAAAGATCCTAAACACTTGGGTTCTCCACACGACCTATCGATGTATTCGTTCGATAGCATAGTTTTTGTTTTATCCTAGCCAATAATGCCACCTGAGCCCGCTGCCACAAGGTTGGCAGCATCAAAGTCCGGACGCCGTCCGCATAAGCAGCGCCAGCGAGACAGGAAATCGCCGCAAGTCTGCGCGCGCCACCGCTGGCTTCTGGCTTCTTAAGCGCTGGAGTCGCGAGCGCTAGGACAGTTCTGTATTCGCCGCTCAGTTGTATACTCGCCACCGAATTGTGTACTTGCTAGTCAGTTGTGTGTTCATCGCAGCAGAGTTGTTGTTTGTCGTCAGCCGACGCTGACCTAGCCGCTCCGACTCGAACTAGACAGATCTCTGTAGACACGGAGTTCACTATTGTGTTTCTGTATCTTCGTCAATAAAGATAAGTACCGACTTTTATTTAATCAGTGTGTTTTGGTTTTCATCTTTCTGTTCACTGTTCCAGCGGTTCGGTCGGGCCGCTATTAAAAGTGTGGCGGTGACTTCGTAAGCCGTTTCTACAGCGAATTGTTTGTCGCTACGAACGCCGCCACAAAACTGGCGACGAGGACTTCCGAACTCGTGTGCAGGGCTGGTTCAACTTGTTTCTGGTTATACTAATTGTTGTTGTGGTCTTCAGTCCTGAGACTGGTTTGATGCAGCTCTCCATGCTACTCTATCCTGTGCAAACTTTTTCATCTCCCAGTACCTACTGCAACCTACATCCTTCTGAATCTGCTTGGTGTATTCATCTCTTGGTCTCCCTCTACGATTTTTACCCTCCACGCTGCCCTCCAATACTAAATTGGTGATCCCTTGATGCCTCAGAACATGTCCTACCAACCGACGCCTTCTTCTGGTCAAGTTGTGCCACAAACTTCTCTTCTCCCCAATCCTATTCAATACTTCCTCATTAGTTATGTGATCTACCCATCTAATCTTCAGCATTCTTCTATAGCACCACATTTCGAAAGCTTCTATTCTCTTCTTGCCCAAACTATTTATCGTCCAGGTTTCACTTCCATACATGGCTACACTCCATACGAATACTTTCAGAAATGACTTCCTGACACTTAAATCAATACTGGATGTTAACAAAGTTCTCTTCTTCAGGAACGCTTTCCTTGCCATTGCCAGCCTACATTTTATATCCTCTCTACTTCGACCATCATCAGTTATTTTGCTCCCCAAATAGCAAAACTCCTTAACTACTTTAAGTGCCTCATTTCCTAATCTAATTCCCTCAGCATCACCCGACTTAATTAGACTACATTCCATTATCCTTGTTTTGCTTTTGTTGACGTTCATCTTATATCCTCCTTTCAAGACACTGTCCATTCCATTCAACTGCTCTTCCAAGTCCTTTGCTGTCTCTGACAGAATTACAATGTCATCGGCGAACCTCAAAGTTTTTATTTCTTCTCCATGAATTTTAATACCTACTCCGAATTTTTCTTTTGTTTCCTTTACTGCTTGCTCAATATACAGATTGAACAACATCGGGGAGAGGCTACAACCCTGTCTTACTCCCTTCCCAACCACTGCTTCCTTTTCATGTCCCTCGACTCTTATAACTGCCATCTGGTTTCTGTACAAATTGTAAATAGCCTTTCGCTCCCTGTATTTTACCCCTGCCACCTTTAGAATTTGAAAGAGAGTATTCCAGTCAACATTGTCAAAAGCTTTCTCTAAGTCTACAAATGCTAGAAACGTAGGTTTGCCTTTCCTTAATCTTTCTTCTAAGATAAGTCGTAAGGTCAGTATTGCCTCACGTGTTCCAGTGTTTCTACGGAATCCAAACTGATCTTCCCCGAGGTTGGCTTCTACTAGTTTTTCCATTCGTCTGTAGAGAATTCGTGTTAGTATTTTGCAGCTGTGACTTATTAAGCTGATAGTTCGGTAATTTTCACATCTGTCAACACCTGCTTTCTTTGGGATTGGAATTATTATATTCTTCTTGAAGTCTGAGGGTATTTCGCCTGTTTCATACATCTTGCTCACCAGATGGTAGAGTTTTGTCAGGACTGGCTCTCCCACTGCCGTCAGTAGTTCCAATGGAATATTGTCTACTCCGGGGGCCTTGTTTCGACTCAGGTCTTTCAGTGCTCTGTCAAACTCTTCACGCAGTATCGTATCTCCCATTTCATCTTCATCTACATCCTCTTCCATTTCCATAATATTGTCCTCAAGTACATCGCCCTTGTATAGACCCTCTATATACTCCTTCCACCT
This sequence comes from Schistocerca piceifrons, assembly GCF_021461385.2. Lineage (NCBI taxonomy): Eukaryota > Metazoa > Arthropoda > Insecta > Orthoptera > Acrididae > Schistocerca > Schistocerca piceifrons. The sequence goes on along the minus strand of NC_060142.1, from coordinate 268,968,794 downwards.
CTCTGCTTTCCCTTCTTTGCTTAGAACTGGGTTCCCATCCGAGCTCTTGATATTCATACAAGTCGTTCTCTTATCTCCAAAGGTCTCTTTAATTTTCCTGTAGGCAGTATCTATCTTACCCCTAGTGAGACAAGCCTCTACATCCTTACATTTGTCCTCTAGCCATCCCTGCTTAGCCATTTTGCACTTCCTGTCGATCTCATTTTTGAGACGTTTGTATTCCTTTTTGCCTGTTTCACTTACTGCATTTTTATATTTTCTCCTTTCATCAATTAAATTCAATATTTCTTCTGTTACCCAAGGATTTCTACTAGCCCTCGTCTTTTTACCTACTTGATCCTCTGCTGCCTTCACTACTTCATCCCTCAAAGCTACCCATTCTTCTTCTACTGTATTTATTTCCCCCATTCCTGTCAATTGCTCCCTTATGCTCTCCCTGAAACTCTGTACAACCTCTGGTTCTTTTAGTTTATCCAGGTCCCATCTCCTTAAATTCCCACCTTTTTGCAGTTTCTTCAGTTTTAATCTACAGGTCATAACCAATAGATTGTGGTCAGAGTCCACATCTGCCCCTGGAAATGTCTTACAATTTAAAACCTGGTTCCTAAATCTCTGTCTTACCATTATATAATCTAGCTGATACCTTTTAGTATCTCCAGGGTTCTTCCATGTATACAACCTTCTTTCATGATTCTTAAACCAAGTGTTAGTTATGATTATGTTGTGCTCTGTGCAAAATTCTACCAGCCGGCTTCCTCTTTCATTTCTGTCCCCCAATCCATATTCACCTACTATGTTTCCTTCTCTCCCTTTTCCTACACTCGAATTCCAGTCACCCATGACTATTAAATTTTCGTCTCCCTTCACAATCTGAATAATTTCTTTTATTTCATCATACATTTCTTCAATTTCTTCGTCATCTGCAGAGCTAGTTGGCATATAAACTTGTACTACTGTAGTAGGTGTGGGCTTCGTATCTATCTTGGCCACAATAATGCGTTCACTATGCTGTTTGTAGTAGCTTACCCGCATTCCTATTTTCCTATTCATTATTAAACCTACTCCTGCATTGCCCCTATTTGATTTTGTGTTTATAACCCTGTAGTCACCTGACCAGAAGTCTTGTTCCTCCTGCCACCGAACTTCACTAATTCCCACTATATCTAACTTCAACCTATCCATTTCCCTTTTTAAATTTTCTAACCTACCTGCCCGATTAAGGGATCTGACATTCCACGCTCCGATCCGTAGAACGCCAGTTTTCTTTCTCCTGATAACGACATCCTCTTGAGTAGTCCCCGCCCGGAGATCCGAATGGGGGACTATTTTACCTCCAGAATATTTTACCCAAGAGGACGCCATCATCATGTAATCATACAGTAAAGCTGCATGCCCTCGGGAAAAATTACGGCTGTAGTTTCCCCTTGCTTTCAGCCGTTCGCAGTACCAGCACAGCAAGGCCGTTTTGGTTATTGTTACAAGGCCAGATCAGTCAATCATCCAGACTGTTGCCCTTGCAACTACTGAAAAGGCTGCTGCCCCTCTTCAGGAACCACACGTTTGTCTGGCCTCTCAACAGATACCCCTCTGTTGTGGTTGCACCTACGGTACGGCTATCTGTATCGCTGAGGCACGTAAGCCTCCCCACCAACGGCAAGGTCCATGGTTCATGGGGGGGTTATACTAATTATAGCGATAAAATTTAGGGGGCTGGTTTAATTTGTGTTCACTATGTCTGCCGACTTACAACAGTTGATCTTGTTACAGAGTCAGCAAATACAAAGTCTGGTGGAAGCAATCGCCAAACAAGCGGCTAATCCTCCAACACAAAAGGAACAAGCACAGGCAGCACCACCTTTCCGTGCTTTTGATGCATCAAGAGAAGAATGGCGAGAATATTTCGCGCAGTTGCAGGCGCACATGACAGTCTACAAAATCACAGCTACTGAGCTTCAGCTTTATTTAATCTCCACTGCAGGTGTGGAAGTCTATCGACTACTTTGTAAGTTGTTCCCGGAATCCCAGCCAGAAGCTTTGGACTATGACGTTGTTGTTAACAAGCTTGCTGAGTATTTCGAGTCGCGAGTTCATGCGGCAGCAGCCAGATTCAAGTTCTTCAGATTAAAGAAACTGCCACATCAATCTAATAAACAGTGGTTAACAGATTTACGGGGCCTCACTCGTCAGTGCCGATTTAATTGTGTGTGTGGAGCTTCCTACAGTGATGTCATGTTACGAGACGCTATTACTCAAAACATTGCAGATTCTCGTATTCGTGCTGCTATCTTAAAGTTGCCTGACCCGTCATTAGAGACTGTGATGAACATCATTGAAGCCCAAGATACTTTTGACTCTGCTGAGTGTGAGTTAGATCAGCCATGTATTTCTCAAATTGCCTGTGCTAAGCAAGTTATGTCACGCCCGCGGCCCCAACGGCAGAGTCAGACTGTAAACACTAGCCGGCCGCGTCATGTTAAACACATTCGTCAGCCGCGTGTGCAAAATGATAGAGTTAAGTTTTGCCCTAAGTGTGTTCTTGCTCATCCTCGTGAACGTTGCCCGTTAAGAAACGCGGTTTGTCACTTTTGTCAAAGGAAAGGACACATCCAGACTGTTTGTTTGCGTAAACGCAAGAACAATTCTAGTGCTGCCCAGCCCATGGCTATTCATGTTCTTCAAAGCCAGCCCGCCCAGAAGGTCGCGTTTAAAGACTCTTCCACGGTTCGTGAGGGTAATAAACTTGTTCGCAATAAGCCACCCACCCACCCCTCTGCTATGCGACCCAAGCGTAATTCAAACGCTGTAAAAAGTAATGTACAGACTGCAAGTGAAGCGGGAGTTGTTGTTCCACCCACCCAACCCACGAGTTGTCGTAAGCAGCGAACACGCGCTAAACGCGCTGATTTTGTGTCTTCCGCCTCCACTGCACCGATCCAGAGACAGTGTAATAAACTATTTGTGAAGCTACGCATCCAGGATAAGACCTTCAATTTTCAATTAGACACTGGTGCGTCTGTGACTCTCATAAATAGTGCTACGTATGCGGCTATCGGTCGCCCTAAACTTTCAGCGGCAAAACATTCTTTGGCCACTTATAGTGGAGAACAAATTCCTGTGTTAGGTGTATGTAGCGTGCCAGCCACATTCCGTGGCAATACAAAAACAGTTTCATTCACAGTGCTCCGCGCTACAGACAGTGTAAACATTTTCGGATTAGACTGTTTTGACTTGTTTGGCCTGTCTATCCAAGACAATGTGTTGCAAATTAATTCTGTTGTTGTTCCTCGCGACGGCATAACCGATTTGTGTAAACAATACAGTGACATATTTAAAGACGAACTAGGTTGTGCTGCGAACTTTGCCGCTCATATTACGTTAAAAGATAATGCTCAGCCTCGATTTTTTCGTGCTCGTCCAGTGCCTCACGCCCTCCAGGCACCTGTAGCAGATGAACTTCGTCGTTGGCAAAACGACGGGGTTATTCAACCCGTTTCAGCGAGCCAGTGGGCTTCTCCCTTAGTTATTATAAAGAAACCGTCTGGCAAGTTACGTTTGTGTGCTGATTTTAAGTCGACAGTTAATCCTCAGACTGTCATTAATTCTTTTCCTTTGCCTAGACCGGACGAGCTGATGGACAAGTTAGGGGAAGCTCGTTTCTTTTCCAAAATTGATCTCCGTGAAGCATATTTGCAATTGCCCCTCGACGAGCAATCACAACAGTATTTTGTCATAAACACGTCGTTGGGGTTGTTCCGTTTTCTGCGTTTGCCTTTTGGTTGTGCGTCAGCTCCAGCTGTTTTTCAGCGTTTTTTGTCACAACTTCTGGCTAATGTGCCATCGTGTTGCAACTATTTAGACGATATTGTTGTGTCTGGTCGGACGCCTGCTGAACATTTCCGTAATTTGGAGTGTTTGTTTAAAGTGTTGTCTCAGGCAGGCCTACGTTGCAACATCGATAAATGTTCATTTTTCCTTACGGAGATGGAGTATCTGGGACATGTTATTAATGCTCAAGGCATTCATCCCTGCCAGTCACATTTAGCAGCTATTCGTGATTTGCCCGCCCCTCGCAATCTACATGAATTGCAAGCAGTTCTTGGCAAATTGACGTATTATATTAGGTTTATACCTAATGCATCACAGATTGCTGCACCGTTGATCGTCTCCGCCGTAAGAATGTTCCGTTTGTGTGGTCAGCTGATTGCCAATCAGCCTTTCAACAGCTTAAAGAGGCTTTATTGAATGATCGTTGTCTGGTCCATTACGACCCTAACAAGCCTCTGGTGTTAGCTTGTGATGCCTCTTCCTTCGGCCTCGGTGCTGTGTTGTCTCACCGAGTCGGTAACACCGAACGTCCTATTGCGTTCGCATCTAAATTGCTAAACAAAGCTCAGTGTAATTATAGCCAATTGGACAAGGAAGCGTTGGCTATTGTGTTCGGTGTCACAAAATTCCATCACTACCTCTATGGTAGACCATTCTATTTAGTAACGGATCACAAGCCCCTGACGTCACTGTTTCATCCGTCTAAACCAGTTCCTCAGCGGACAGCTCAGAGACTACAACGTTGGGCTCTTTTGTTATCACAATACCAGTATGAGATACTGTATCGCCCTACAGCTCAGCATGCAAACGCTGACGCGCTTTCTAGATTGCCGATTGCTGCGGATGATGTCTTCGATTCCTCTGACGACTCTTGCCATCAGATTGACGCCGATGAGCATCAATCCCTCCGGGATTTTCCGATTGATTATCGTCAGGTGGCACGTGAGACAGCTACGGATCCTCATCTGAGTTTACTATTACGTTTTGTTCAACGTGGTTGGCCGTCCAAGGCAAAGGACATATCGGATCCTGTGGTTCGTCGCTATTATCCGCAACGTCATCTGTTGTCTGTTTCGCACGGAGTTTTGCTGTTACGCACCGAGAATGACCAGCTTCGTGTAGTGGTTCCCCAAGTGCTCCAATCCAAGGTCCTCGACTTGTTGCATCAAGGTCATTGGGGAGTGGTCCGCACCAAGCAGCTTGCCCGCCGTCATTGTACATGGATCGGCATTGATAAGCAGATTACGCAGATGTCTACAGATTGTTCGACGTGTGCCGAACACCAAGCTGCTCCGCCTCAACGCTATTTTGAGTGGGCACGCCCTGCCGGTCCCTGGCAGCGAGTACATATTGATTTCGCTGGTCCATATTGGAATTCTCGTTGGCTCATCGTGATAGATGCATTTAGTAATTTTCCGTTTGTTGTGCCCATGCAGTCTACAACGTCTGCACAAACTATACAGGCGTTGACTTCAATTTTTTGTATTGAGGGTCTTCCGGAAGTTTTAGTGTCTGACAATGGTCCACAATTTACCTCTGCTGAATTTGAAAGTTTCTGTTCTGCCAATGGTATTCGCCATGTTCTTACTCCGCCGTTCCACCCTCAATCGAATGGTGCAGCGGAACGTTTTGTACGCACATTCAAGGATCATATGGACCGCCTTCGTGCTACGCACTCTCGTCAGCAGGCCCTCATCACGTTCCTGTCGTCGTACCGGACCACGCCACGCGACGGCCCTTCGCCTGCGGAGCTTCTCCACGGCCGTCGTCATCGCACCCTTCTACGGTTGTTGCACCCCCCGGATCGACCCGCCGCTTCTGAGCATCGCACGCGTTTTCAGCGCAACGACGCCGTTTTTTTCAGAGTTTATCACGGTCGCCGTCGTTGGGAACGTGGTACCGTGATAAGTGTCCAGGGTCGCGGTTTTTATACTGTTCAAGGTGCTACTGGGGTGCACAGGAGGCATCAGAACCAGTTGCGCCGCGCTGGCCGCCCGGATTCTGCCGCTCGTTCTTTGTCCACAGATTTGGTCCGCGGCGGGTTCCAGCCGCGCCTTCCGACTTCGCTGCCGCCCCCAGGGCAGCAGCAGCAGCCGTCGCCGCTACCACGCCGACAGCCCGTCCCGTTGATGCCTCTCGCGCAGCTTCATCCGGGAGCGCCCCAGGTGGTCGCTCCGGCGCCTGCGGTCCCTCTTCAGTCGCCACCGCCTTCGGATCTGATGGACGTCGACCCCACAGCCGGGCCGCCTTCCCAAGCGCTGGCTGTGCAGCCTGTCCTGCAGCCGCTTTCCTTGGGCACCCCCAAGGAGTCTGACACCGCAGCGCCTTGTCCGGCGCCCACTCAGCAGCCGTCGACGCAGCGTCAGGCGACGCTGCCTCTCTTCGTGGGTCCCGACGCCCCGTCGCGTCCAGTACCAGAAGCTGCGCCCGTGGTCACAGGCGTGCACCCTGACCTCGGTTTTCAGTCGGTGTTTCCCGAGGCCCCGCGCAGCCAATACTGGGGTGCGGACCAGGGACTGCCACCGACAACAGTCTCCGCCCCAGTCTCTTCTGCTAAGGCTGCGGCCAGACCCCTCCCCCGCCGTCGACGCTCGCCACGTCATTATTCAACGACGGTGCGGTGATTTGGGGGGGAGGAGTGTTATATTCTAGCCAATAATGCCACCCGAGCCCGCTGCCACAAGGTTGGCAGCATCAAAGTCCGGACGCCGTCCGCATAAGCAGCGCCAGCGAGACAGGAGATCGCCGCAAGTCTGCGCGCGCCACTGCTGGCTTCTGGCTTCTTAAGCGCTGGAGTCGCGAGCGCTAGGACAGTTCTGTATTCGCCGCTCGGTTGTATACTCGCCACCGAATTGTGTACTTGCTAGTCAGTTGTGTGTTCATCGCAGCAGAGTTGTTGTTTGTCGTCAGCCGACGCTGACCTAGCCGCTCCGACTCGAACTAGACAGATCTCTGTAGACACGGAGTTCACTATTGTGTTTCTGTATCTTCGTCAATAAAGATAAGTACCGACTTTTATTTAATCAGAGTGTTTGGGTTTTCATCTTTCTGTTCACTGTTCCAGCGGATCGGTCGGCCCGCTATTAAAAGTGTGGCGGTGACTTCGTAAGCCGTTTCTACAGCGAATTGTTTGTAGCTACGAACGCCGCCACAAAAGTTTTCCCTAGGCCAGACCCAGCGTATAAATACAAATAATATTCACAAAACAAACCAATTATAAATCGACATAAATGCATAAATATATACAAATAGTAAAACAATTACAATATACATAGACACAGAAAAGTTATATCTTCAGGTAACAAAATAAGGAAAAAAATTTGCAGTGCAATAGATGGAAATAGGAGGATATGCATTTCCGGCGTTACACGTGCCTCACATTGTCTGTGTTCGTGTAACCTAAACAGACTCAGAAAATGTCCCAAAAAAGAAACAGCGGAAATGCATATGCTCAAAACATCAACAAAGTTTAGTATTCGTCTAATTAACCATAAATCAATTTTTAGACCATAATTATTGAGTGGAGACACTCCTAATCTTATTCCACTCTGTCATCTTGCACAAAATAAAACAGGTTGACAACATATTAAAATTCATAGAAAACATAGAAAATGGTTTAGCTATTCTAAAATCATCAAAATTCCTAACAGTATCAAGAAATGGAATTCTATTTACAAAATTAACCAGAGTACACGGTCATAAAAAACAGGTATATTAAAATACGCAAATTAACAACTAATTGCATAGAATACACATTTTATATAACCTTTTCACAATTAATAATCTCGTCATGAGTGTCCACTTAACGGTAAACAACAAAATAATATACAGCAGATCGACAAAAACATAAATATTGACAGCAGAATTCTTTCACATTAGCTATCCGGGAAGAGGAACAACTCCGCCTTCCGTACCCGCAAGTACAAAGAATGACGACTGCGGCACAAGAGCCGACAGCGGCTCCGCCTCACCAGTATTGTTGAGCCCGCGTGTGCGGCACGCTTGATCTCACTCGCCCTTGTAACGGCATTTCAAGAACGTCCGTTTCACTGAATTCTTTCGGAAAAACCCACTCCCGAGTAATCTCAAGGAGTCCATTAACACTATCACAGTGGATAACTCAACACTGTCCATCAGCACACGCATGTACTAGCCTGAAACTTAAAACAGTGTCTAAGTACATCGGCAATGACTAGTAAAACACATATTCATGAAATCTTACAGCTAGTTACAAAATCATATTTACATTGCTTAATCTACTGTGACTGAGCTGAAAACTTAAACTAGCAGCTTGGATTTTTCAATTGATAAATAATCACTCTCTCTTAAATCATTTAGTAAAAATTAATTACTTATTAATTACAACTTCTTTAATGTCCTCTTGGTCAGGTAAAAGCATGGCAATCTAGCAAATCGTTTAAATCTTACACTCTATATTTACATACTGTACAAATTACCCATTCTGTGGTATTAATCAATCCGAGGTTGGTACAATTTCAAGTCTACAATGTTCCGTATACCTAATAGTTTTCCAGAGCTTGGATACACTAAGCAATAAGCATTTCTGTGAGGTACACCAATGACTTCATATGGTCCATTATAAACAAACTTAAATTTAGAAATTTCATTGTCTATCTCGCTCGATTTCTCATGAGCTTTTACAAGTACTAAGTCTCCGATTGCAAACTTAGCAAACCGCGCTTTAGCGTCATAACGACGTACGCGAGCATCGGCTTTTAGCTTCATTACTTCTCGCAAACGATCTTTTTTTCACACCAATACAAATGTCAATCCGTGGAGGGAATTTGATTATCTCTTCCAATTCACTTTCTACACTTTTGTCAATGCCGAGATTCCTCACGTTACGGCGGTTCAGATTCATCCCTACGTCAATGTCATCCAGCCAGTTAACAATGTGTATAGACTGGTATTGCCTATGCACACCGTCTCCTGCCTCGTCAAAACTAACTACTATTGCTTTATCTTGTGACGTACATGTCAAAGTTTTGCTTTCGCAATTAATCACTGCACAGTACTTTAATAGCCAATCTAACCCGATAATTACTTCCGTAGTTAAGTCTGGCACGACGACAAACTCTTGTTCAAATCGTGCCTCACATATCTCGAAGTTGACAAAAATCTGTTTTGTGACCGGTTTACTGGCCTTCCCAGTAGCACCGATAATTTTCACTCCTGTTACTGGCATAACTACGATGCCAGGTCTGTCTTTCAGTAACTCAAATATTTTCCCAGATACAGCACTCAATTCTGCACTGGTGTCAATCAACACGTTTAATTGTAGGCCGTGCATATTAACAGACACTACTATCTGTCTACACTTGTCCTCGACTGTTTCTTTATTTTCCCACAGTAAATCCTCGTCTATATCCAGGTCATTCCAGAAAAAATCATCTGGCTTTGATCCTAAATCCGGCTTATCTGGCGGCTTTTTCAGCCTCTGTTCACATACAGTTTTGATTTCAACACGTTTATCCTGAGGCTTAGTCCGTAGCTTCGCCTCCAATACCGAAACCTTTTCCTGTAACTCGTCAACTAATGAGTGTTGCTTTGCTATCAATTCACTAATTGTCACCTTCGTTGATTCCTCTTTGGTCAGATTGATCTCATCTGCCAATCTACCTGGAGGAATGTGCCCAGTAGTATCTGCAATTGCTTCCTCTGGATCTGCGCAACCCACACTGCTACCGTCTGACCGTATAACGTCAGCTTGAAACGTCCCCTTTTTAACAATTATACAAGACTGTGCTTAAACTGATACACGATATTTTGTTAGCGCAACGCAATCTGACTTTCAAAAATGCCTACAAAAGAATGGCCCTGACTAACATTAAACTATACCTTTCACAAATCACTTACCTCACAAAAATCTTCGCTGCTCAAGCTACTGCAATACAGGAGCGCCACTACTGCCAGCTAAATGAAAGATTCAAACTACTCAAGGCACTAACTACTGATAGGGATAGTTAGCAAATGAAAGATATTAATAGAGAACGAACAATGTATTTACCTTGATATCATCATATATAAATATAGCAGTTCATGACAAATTACAAACCTCCGCCATCTCTCTCCCCACATCCACCACTGCTGGCGGCTCACCTCCAACTGCGCAACGCTACGCGCTGTTCACAGCCAGCTGCCTAACACTACAATGGCGAGTATTACAACAATGCAAAGCAGCCACAGACTGCACACAGCACAGCCAGTGATTTTCATACTGAGCGCTACATAACGTTGCCAATAAGAAAACATAAACAGCCTACTTACATAGAGAAAACATAAACAGCCCACTTACATAAAGAAAACATAAACAGCCTACTTACATAAAGAAAACATAAACAGCCTACTTACATAGCCCCCATGCTTCCCACAAAAAATTTTACAAATGATGTTGGGCACTGGCCAATACAGATTTGACAAAAAATTTTCACAATTACAGTAACAAAGATATAAAATGCACACACTTATTGATACAATGTTGGTCAAAAGCTAAAATTTTCTCACAGTCTATAAAGACAGTCCTGATTCATCACAGTAAAATTACAGTGTTTTTCTTTTTTTTTTCAAAGTCTGAACAGTAAAAGAGAATGCACACAGAAGTAGTGGATTTCCATGCAGTCTTGAAGAAGCAGTGTCCTTCCATCAGAAAGACAGTGCTGACTCTTGACATGCTGACAGGTAATGGGCCACAACATAGCAAACCCACAGCAGAGTCATTCGACGTTTTGAAGAACATTGGTAGGTAGGTCATCACAGAGCAGACCCACTGTAGTCCTGGTAGAGATTACTGTATTGGTGGGCCACCAGAGGTGCAGACCCACTGTAGTCCTTGTAGAGATAATGGTAATGGTGGGCCATCAAAGATGCAGACCCACTGTAGTCCTTGTAGAGGTGGCCAGCAGCCATCTTTTGCGGTTGTGCAGGTGCACATTCACCATCGAAGAGTCTTGCGGAGAATATAGCAAGTCCATAAACCACCACTTGTGCACTCACAAAGTTTTTGAAATTGTCCTTAGATCCAGCAATGCTGTTATCCAGTCCCTTGCTGAATCATTAACACACGTGCAAACACTATCAGTCCCTACTTCTCACATATTGTCCATATACTATGACCAACAGAAACGTGTGCAGTGAAATGTAACTTAATTTGAAGAACTGGTGTCTGTGCAATTATAAAATTACAACATGAAAATACAATTACAAAGGTACAAAATACATCATTAAAGAACATAACAATACAGATAACATTTGTAGTAACACAGGCTTTACAAAAGAATAGAAATAAACATATACATCAGTGGAATTATGACATGAGTACATACATAAAGGATCACAATAACTTTTGAAACATCAACTTCACACATGAGCATTGAACAGAACAGAATTAATAATGTCTAACATCTTTACAAAGTAAATAACATATTATTAATGCCAATTATATTCGAGGATAACAGTATTCCTCATCATAGTGAATGTAGCTTAATATTAAAAGGAGAAAAAATTCTATGAAACTACACAGACAGGAAGAAAACAAATACACAAGGGTACACAAACACATAGTGGGATAACACCGATAGGAAAGGACAGGGTTCGTTTTCAGTGTAACATTTGGTGCTGCAGTCCAACCCAAAACTTCATATATCTTTCCTCTTATTTCATCCTTTGTTTCCACCAAAAAAATTCTATCTAAGCATGCTTTCTGTATTTATATGTTCACACATTTCTTACCTCAACATTTATTTCCAAGAAAATCCTACCTAAACCTGTTTTCTCAATGCATTTCTTCCAATTCATCGCAACTCATTTTCTTAGAGGCTACCTCCCTTAAGCTAACTTAAATCTACTGAGCTCAGATACTAAACTAAGGGATGAGGCAATGCAGCAGCACATAACAAATTAACACAAACAGCAATGCAAAAAAAATGGAAAATTGCAAAGCAAGCTACAGTAAATATAAATTACCAAGCAATGCAACATTACAACTAATATGAGCCAATGTACAGTAGCAAGAAAAATAAGTCAGTAGTAAAATTAGCTTAACAGAGTAACACAATTTAAAATTCAGTAGCACTATGCCTGGCAAACAGCAGCAGCAAATATAAAAAATATAAAACTTATATCTATACATGACAAAGCTCAAGCAGAAAAAATATTACAGTAAAGATAACAATGCAGATAAGGGAAATGTATAATCATATCTTAATGTCTAAGTAATTAAAGTGGTGCACCACAACAACTGATTCTAAAAGGAAATATTACCATGTACTTGAAAAGAAAATTATGTGTTACTGTTACTAGTTCCTTCTTATTGTTCTTTCCTTTCCAAGTGCTCCTTTTTTAAAGAATGTGGATCATAAAATAATTATTTAATAGATCTGTTGACAGAAAGTGTTCACATTAGCAAATGCATTTTATTTTATAAAAGCAATGCTGCAACACAGCTGGAAAACAGATATCAAGTGAAATAAGCAACTACGAAAAGCAAAGCATAAAAATATCATTCAATAGTCATGTGGCATTTCGTAAGTCAGTAGCTCTCAACTCTCATAGAAAGACACTTGTCATAATCAGGTGTGCAGATGTACGAATATTTCCCATCAATTCATAAGCATTGCAGTAATTAGCACAAAGTACGAGTAATCATATGTTTTCAGGCAATGAGCGTGTAATATTTGTGATGCTTTCTACAAAGGAATGTCAATAGCAAGGTTAATGGAAGTAATGAGGGTGTCGCATTTGCAATATTTTCTCTAAAGGAATGCCAATGCCGAGGATAAAGGCCTGCCTTTTTTTCTTTTTTTTTTTTCTACCTGTGCTTCCGGAAAGGCACACCCTAATGGCTTGTTCTCCAGGTGTTTGACACAGCTGCGTGCCCACGACACATTACGTGCAGGTGGTCACTTAACTTTCTTACGGAAATATTTACGACACCAGTTTCCGCTACAGTGACAGTCTCACATAAAAATATTTCACCGGTCAAGAATTAGCGTTGCAAATCTGTAGAAAGAAAATCCTATGAATATAACGTTGTCCAAAAAATTTTCGCCGCCATTGTGATACATTCACGCATTTACACACATTTCATAACTCTTAAAGTACGATTCTTGGTTTCCAACATCCTTTTTCACAAGTCAAGAGTCCCTACCCACTATTCATTACTCCTTACCTTATTACACATATACGTATCCATCGACACTCGTCAATATTTCGTCATTATAAATATGAAGCATAATCAAATAACTCATATAGCCTCAGCCTATTAATCGTAAACATACCTCAGCAGCATAATACACATCGTCGTCGTAAAAATAACATCATAACACCTCAGTCAAATCTCAAAATCGTCGTAGCTTCCTCCAATAAATTAAAAAAATTCTCTGCTCATGTCAAAAGTGTCATCTGCCTCAAACGTACTTTAAAACTCATAATCCCTTTACCAAATACATCATTCAAAGCTCTCATAGTATCACAATGGTTCTGAAAAAATATGAACAGTTCACAAAGTACAGACAAAATACAGTTTCATAAGTGTGAAGTTATCCAACTGTATAATTATGTAAACACCTGTCACTGATGTAGTAAAAAAAGTTTCTTTCTCTGTTAAATGATCAGATAGCTGTGTAATTTGTGTGTTAGAGAAATATGGTACCGATGTGTAAAGTTGTATAAGCAAATACCATATTAGCTAGGGTTCCTTGTGCTTGCCAAACACATGGTACACAAAGTAGGCGTGTACCCCCCTGAGGATTAATGTAATTATACCCTCAGGTGTTACAGATTACAGCAATGGAATGAAATGTATCACGGAAAACTTTCTTTGTAATTCAAAAATCTTTAAAAATAAATGTTTTAAGTATAAAATTGATCACTCAAATACGTGTACTGTAGCGCTAAACTGTGCGTCTTGTAACATAATCTCTGTGGAAGTGTCGTAGTTATTGTCCTCCGAAAGCTAAGTTCTGCAGAAGTCAATGTACTTACCTCATAATACACAAAAATGAAATGCTTTGCGTATAAATGTCTTAGTTATTACGCTTATTGCCGTGATGAGGAAAGTACTGTGCTGTAACGTATTGTTGTGCTACGGAAAAGGCAGTCTCATTGTAGCTATACCACAAAGGTTACTACTAAAACATGTTTTTCTTCCTAGAAGAATTCAGAAAACTGTGCAGATATAAAACAGATACACTGCAAAAGCAACATTGTGAATTGTCACTCATTAGTAGCGTCGTGATAAAATCGTGTAGCTGTCACATAAACTAACCTCTGTGTCATCTGGTATCTCTCAGAAAGCACTTTAAATTCAGAATGTATTTTCAAATTCTCACTAGCAGTACTGGTAAATGTTCTAAGTATGTGAGCCTTATAGTCGTTACGTAATCGTGCAACTAACAAGCAAGAATGTACACACACAATAACACTGTGACGTCTGTTCACTATAACAATGCATTCGTCATTTTTGTTTAAATAAGTTCTCTTGGTTCTTGATTGGATATTTAACTTCAAACATTGTTGTATGTTAACAGATTGTAAGTCTGACAAAGCATATTAGTAATGTGAAGCGAAAAATTTTATGACAAAGACTAAGTTAAAAAGCAGATTAACTTTCAATAAATGGTTTTACATGTGAAACCTGGTGTAAACCTTTACTCTTCATAGTACTCAGAGTTTGAACTTGAATGCAATTGTCATGCGGTATACGTCGGCAAAGAACACTGGAATTTTTCTCAAGGTTAGCGTCTATGTTATTTTTCTCTGAGCCAGCCGGCGCACGTGGGTGCCTGCGGCGCGAGTCATTGTCTGTCTCTTTGTTGGCGCGCGTTGTTATTGGGATTAGGAGACCTAACTTCTACAAATTCGCCTTGCCGAGAGGGCCCAGCTCTGTTAGAATCCCGCCAGTTCTGATGAAATTCACGTCTGTCGTTTTGTCGGTAGTTTACATAGTTTCTTGTTTCTCGTTCATGTGGTGGAGAATTTCTCCCTGAATCGTAACTCTGCGCCGAACTGTTGCGTCTGAAGTTATTCTGCCTCCCTTGATAATACTTGTTTTGGTTCCCATATTGTCTGTTTCTCTGATTGTCTCTGTGATAGTCATTACTAAGGAAATGCGATCTTTCTCTGTAACTATTATTACTCTGCCAATGGTTGTCGTACGGGTGGTGTCTATTTTGGTCACGATTTGCGTTGTAAGAATAGACCAGTCGTGTCCGGTTATTGTTTCTGTCGTCACGGAATTGTGACGGATGTGACCTGTAATTGTTGTGTCCTTGTTTTCGCGTTCCGCGATTGTCAGTGTCACTTTCCAGTTCTTGTAACAGTCCCTGAAAAGCTTCAATGTCGTCTTTGCAACGTCCTGCCAAAATAATATGTCGTAAATGTTCAGGTAATTTGATTAAGCAAATGCGGATGAGTTCTGAGGGGCTGTATGGGTTTGTCAGGTACTGATTCTTGTGCAACATGTCTTCAAAATATTTCACAAGACTGGAGAATTCAGATTGTTCGAAATGTTTCATCATTATGATGCCATGTTTTACGCGGTCTTGTGTGGCTTGAGACCAATATGCTGAGAGGAAGGCATGGTAAAATTCTCCTTCACTGTGGCAATCGTGAATGACCGATCGCATTCTTACAGCTGGTTCATTCTCTAAGTAGCCACACATAAATTCTAATCTGTGTTCCAACGACCAGTTGGGAGGAAAGCAATGAGAGAATTGATGGAGCCATGCTTGTGGATGAATGTCGTTGCCAGAATTCTTAAATGTTTTGAATTTACGTGTAGTAATGAACAGCTTATAGTCAAAATCGTCATGTCGGCGAGTCGCATATCGGTCATTGTTAGGTCGTGTCGGCCGTTCCATCTCAAAATTCGGTGCACATTGCCAATTTCTTTCATAACTTCCGAAATGCCCTGTGTTATTATTTTGTGGCTGTTCCGTATTTCTATGTCCCTCTTCCCGTATTGGGGCGCGAGTGTCCTCTGAAATACGTAATTCTTGTACTACTTGTGCCAACTGATCTTGTACTTCCCGGATTTCTCTTTTGTACTGTGTATTGATTTGATTTTGATTTTGTTTGAATTTTCTTATTTGTTCATACTCTTCTGTGTCAGTGAAGGCTATGGGTCTTGTGTCATTCAGATCATCATCTACCTTTGTAGATAAGTTAGTGACCTGATCCGAAAGTTCGGCTACTTTCTCCGATAGTGTACTTATTTCCTCCATGTGTCTTTCTGAACCAATTTTCAGGGTATCTACTGTGTCCTTTAAGTTTTCCTGAGTTCTTGCAAGTTGCGTAACCGAATCGGTAGATGCAACTGAGTCAATTTTAGCCCACAAGGTCTCATGATTTTCATGAACAATGGTTTGCAGTTCTTTTATGGCTGCTTCGTGATTCTGTAATGCATTTTCATGCCGCGAAAAAATAGGTTGAAAATGCTCACAAATTTGTGTTTTTACGTCATTACAGACTTTTTGACATTTCGATTCAATGTTATGTAACTCAGTAGTTAAATCTTCGCGTGTTTGTTCAAGTGTGGTGTCTAACTTTTGAAGATTTTGTTCCATTGCGTCTAACTGTTGCTGTGTTTGTCTCTGGTGTTGTTCCATTGTGTCTAACTTTTTAAGATTTTGTTCCACTGTGTCTAACTTTTTAAGATTTTGTTCCACTGTGTCTAACTTTTTGAGATTTTGTTCCACTGTGTCTAACTGTTGCTGTGTTTGTCTCTGGTGTTGTTCCATTGTGTCTAACTTTTCAAGCTTTTGTCCCATTTGTTGCATTAATTGTAATAACAATGCACTGGTGTCTGAAACATGTTCCTCAGTGCTTTTCGGCAGTGAAGTTGCACCGGCAACATTCACATTTTGACAAGCGGAAAATGTGTCTTGACTCATTTGAGAAAACGGTGAGAACCCAAAACCTGAGTCTGCAGTATTTGCAATATTGTGTTCTGTCATTCCCGATTCCTGAGACGAGCTGTTGCCGACCAATCGATCGATAACGCTTCCCTGTTCACTACCTGTTTCACTGTCTACACCATTGTTTGCCGCCCGCTCCATTTCCCTATGCGCAATTACCAAATTACTACTTTGAACATTAGTTAATTCATTACTCTGCGGCGCTAACACACTGCTTTCGTCTTCACTGTCATTTCTCAGTTTACTTTGGAGCCTAGTATTACGTTTTTCACACGCCATTATTGTCACAGTATTTCACACGACAACACAGAAAAACACAATTTGAAGAGCAAAAATAAGAGAACACATTAACATAGCACTGAAAATAATATTTAGTTAATTGCAAGCGCAGCTGCGAAAAACTTGCTGCAAATCTACATGCATGCCACAACTGTTTTACTGTACAATGAAAAACTACAACTACAAAGGAAATTCTCTCTATGATTACGCGCTACCAATAAACAATAGCTACACCAATTACACAAACTACAAGAAAAAAAAATCAGAAGATTCCAGTGAGGTATCCTAGGCTAAGGGTCGACATATGAAACGTCCCCTTTGAACAATTATACAAGACTGTGCTTAAACTGATACACAATATTTTGTTAGCGCAACGCAGTCTGACTTTCAAAAATGCCTACAAAAGAATGGCCCTGACTAACATTAAATTATACCTTTCACAAATCACTTACCTCACAAAAATCTTCGCTGCTCAAGCTACTGCAATACAGGAGCGCCACTACTGCCAGCTAAATGAAAGATTCAAACTACTCAAGGCACTAACTACTGTTAGGGATAGTTAGCAAATGAAAGATATTAATAGAGAACGAACAATGTATTTACCTTAATATCATCATATATAAATATAGCAGTTCATGACAAATTACAAACCTCCGCCATCTCTCTCCCCACATCCACCACTGCTGGCGGCTCACCTCCAACTGCGCAACGCTACGCGCTGTTCACAGCCAGCTGCCTAACACTACAATGGCGAGTATTACAACAATGCAAAGCAGCCACAGACTGCACACAGCACAGCCAGTGATTTTCATACTGAGCGCTACATAACGTTGCCAATAAGAAAACATAAACAGCCTACTTACATAGAGAAAACATAAACAGCCCACTTACATAAAGAAAACATAAACAGCCTACTTACATAAAGAAAACATAAACAGCCTACTTACAAGCTCTAACCTCATACACGCTGTAATCTACGTGCTTTTCTACCAATCGTGTCCGGCTATCACTAAAATTCTCGTAATCTTTCTCCTCAATACTTTCGCAGTGTTTAAACTGGAGTTTTGCGTCGGATGGGTTGGCCACTTCTAACACTATAACTTTCGGTAAAGTCTGCCGGTCAGGGCCAGAACTTTCCGTTACTACTTCAACATCCAGCTCCTGCGGGACGAAACACGACGAATCTTGCTCGTGCTCCCCATTAACATCAACTATTTCTGGTAAAGTCTGCCGGTTAGGGCCAGAACTTTCTATTACTTCACAAACACTATCTTCCTGCGGGACGAGAAGCGGCAAATCCTGCCCGCGTTCCCCATAAACACTTCTCCCGTACAGGCCCCTATAATCTCTTAGTTCGTCGTATAAGCGTCCGAACTGCCTTAACCAGACCTCATCCCTCTCTGCATCCCCTCGCTTGATGACGGACGTGTTATCCGACATCTGATCTTCTCTCAATAATAGCGAATCATTCTTAGACTCAATCTCCAGTTCCACTGTGGGTGTTACAGCTGCCACTTTATAATCGTTTTCCGGAACACTACTTAAATTGTTCTCACTGACAGTGAATGTATTTTCTACTGCCGTGTCTACAGCTGATCTACTACTCGTGGGCGCACTCCTTTCTCTTAACACTGGCACACTCTCCCACCGTCGATTATTCCATACGGAATTTTCATAACGACGACACCTCGGTTTTCTACTGTTATTGGGCCTCCAACATTTCTCCACGCCCGGTCGGCTCCTCACCGGCGCGGCTAATGGTTTCCCTGTCTCTTCCCAGCAGATCCGCTCCCCGGATGCTGCTGAGGCGGCTGATCACACCCTCTGGCGTTATTACTATTCTGCGAAGCCCGTATCACGCTAGTATGATACTGGTTTCCGTCATTCCTGTTATTATTTGCATTGTACCGATTGTCATTACGGCCCGAACCACTATTGTTATTGCTGCCATGGTTGCGGTGTGCATTATTCCCATGGTTATTGTTGTGGTTGTTGTGGTACCCGTTGTTGTTACCACGGCCTCTACCACTGTCGCGATTATTGCGCCAATTGTCCTCGTCCTCAACTCTTTCCAGGAAATCATTGATTGTCCTGTAATTGCTTCCTACGTAGCGTTTTGTATCATCTGGAAGCTTCTTGTAGAGTTCCCAGGCTATTTCGGATTCCGTGCGGCGATCACGCAAATATTTCAACTTGCGGATCCAGCCCTCACAAAACTCCTTCATCGAGCTGCGCGAATTCGCATCGAACGGCCTCGATGCGACAAATTCGCGCCAGACACTTTGCTGTTTTTGCTCTGACCAGTATTCAGCCAGAAACAAATTTTTAAACTCGTCAAAAGTCAGGTTGGTAATGTTGAGGTTTAAGCCCCAACGCTTGGCATCACCAGCCAACACATCAATAACCGCATTAATTTTTCTCTCATTAGTCCATAATCTGGGTAAGACTCTTTCACAATTTCTAATGAAATCCGTCGGGTGTATACCGCCTTTTTTCAAGGGGTCGAACCGCTCCTCTTTCGTCAACAATTCCGAACTACACTCCTGGAAATTGAAATAAGAACACCGTGAATTCATTGTCCCATGAAGGGGAAACTTTATTGACACATTCCTGGGGTCAGATACATCACATGATCACACTGACAGAACCACAGGCACATAGACATAGGCAACAGAGCATGCACAATGTCGGCACTAGTACAGTGTATATCCACCTTTCGCAGCAATGCAGGCTGCTATTCTCCCATGGAGACGATCGTAGAGATGCTGGATGTAGTCCTGTGGAACGGCTTGCCATGCCATTTCCACCTGGCGCCTCAGTTGGACCAGCGTTCGTGCTGGACGTGCAGACCGCGTGAGACGACGCTTCATCCAGTCCCAAACATGCTCAATGGGGGACAGATCCGGAGATCTTGCTGGCCAGGGTAGTTGACTTACACCTTCTAGAGCACGTTGGGTGGCACGGGATACATGCGGACGTGCATTGTCCTGTTGGAACAGCAAGTTCCCTTGCCGGTCTAGGAATGGTAGAACGATGGGTTCGATGACGGTTTGGATGTACCGTGCACTATTCAGTGTCCCCTCGACGATCACCAGTGGTGTACGGCCAGTGTAGGAGATCGCTCCCCACACCATGATGCCGGGTGTTGGCCCTGTGTGCCTCGGTCGTATGCAGTCCTGATTGTGGCGCTCACCTGCACGGCGCCAAACACGCATACGACCATCATTGGCACCAAGGCAGAAGCGACTCTCATCGCTGAAGACGACACGTCTCCATTCGTCCCTCCATTCACGCCTGTCGCGACACCACTGGAGGCGGGCTGCACGATGTTGGGGCGTGAGCGGAAGACGGCCTAACAGTGTGTGGGACCGTAGCCCAGCTTCATGGAGACGGTTGCGAATGGTCCTCGCCGATACCCCAGGAGCAACAGTGTCCCTAATTTGCTGGGAAGTGGCGGTGCGGCCCCCTACGGCACTGCGTAGGATCCTACGGTCTTGGCGTGCATCCGTGCGTCGCTGCGGTCCGGTCCCAGGTCGACGGGCACGTGCACCTTCCGCCGTCCACTGGCGACAACATCGATGTACTGTGGAGACCTCACGCCCCACGTGTTGAGTAATTCGGCGGTACGTCCACCCGGCCTCCCGCATGCCCACTATACGCCCTCGCTCAAAGTCCGTCAACTGCACATACGGTTCACGTCCACGCTGTCGCGGCATGCTACCAATGTTAAAGACTGCGATGGAGCTCCGTATGCCACGGCAAACTGCCTGACACTGACGGCGACGGTGCACAAATGCTGCGCAGCTAGCGCCATTCGACGGCCAACACCGCGGTTCCTGGTGTGTCCGCTGTGCCGTGCGTGTGATCATTGCTTGTACAGCCCTCTCGCAGTGTCCGGAGCAAGTATGGTGGGTCTGACACACCGGTGTCAATGTGTTCTTTTTTCCATTTCCAGGAGTGTATGTGCACAGATTGGCACATAGCTCTGTTTTTCGTCAAGTTTCTTTTCTAATTCCAACACTCCCGTAATTACTTGGCAAGTGGTTGTCGCAAGCGTTTCTACTTCTCTTTTTTTTTCTTCGCAGGTATTAGCCTGCTTCGTCACTTTGGTATCTACTTCGGATACTAAAGCCTTTAAAGTTTCCACCTTCTTTTGATCCTCTTTTTTCACTAATTGAATTTGTTCCGTCACCTTATTCTCGATGATTGGGGCAACTGCTTCTCTTACACTTTTCTCGATTCTGCTAATTTCGGAATAAAAACGAGTATTTATGCCCGCAATTTCCGCCTGAACGCCTATCATTTTCTGTTTAAGATTACCGATTTCGGTATTAATCACAACAATATCTTCTTCGATTTTATCAACTTTTGTGTTAACAACTCCAACATTGTTGTTAACAACATTAATAGCTTTGTTCTGATTGTCTAGCTTCCGTTCAATTATTTCAGACTGACTCGTGATTTCGTTAATCAAAACATTCAATAAATCAGTTAAATTCCCGGAAACTACCGGTTTTACTTCCGTAGCGGCTTCCTCTTTAATTGTCCCCCTGTATTCGTCATCAAGGGATTCACATATGATTTTCACTTCCGATTCCGAAACATTTTCTAAAGTTCGGGATTCCATTTCTGCTCTTTGTTGCGTTTCGGCGGTCGCGTCTCTCATGATAGCCGCCTGCCCCTGAACAATGGGTACCGCGGTGCGCGTTTCCCACTGTTCGACCGATTGTTCCGTATCCAAGTCTACCAAATTTTGGTAATTGTTGCCTTCACTCATTTTAATAATTTTCAATATAAATGCCAAATCTCAAATCTAATTAGGATTGCTCACACTAATATTCTCGCTGACGTATCGACCATTTCGTAACCTGTACTTTGTTACGAGATTTGCACAATGCAAAATTCGTGTCCAGAACAACCTCAAATCCGAAGATTGTCCTGTCACCAGGTCGCCACGTGTAACCTCCCCATCACTTATCGACCTTAATGACACTGAAAAATTAAACCGCGTGTACCTAATGGAAATTTGGGAAAAGCAATCGTCACCGAAGTTAATCTGTCGGTAAGGAGGGAGGAAAGGGTTACATCTAAATGAA
Organism: Schistocerca piceifrons; assembly: GCF_021461385.2. Taxonomy (NCBI): domain Eukaryota; kingdom Metazoa; phylum Arthropoda; class Insecta; order Orthoptera; family Acrididae; genus Schistocerca; species Schistocerca piceifrons. Next base: position 268,946,659 of record NC_060142.1, on the reverse strand, counting down.
AGGAAAAATGCAAATGAAACTGGTGGAAATTAATTTTGAAAAGGGGTAAGGTTAATAAAAAAGTCAATGTGCGGCCGTTACGTTAACAATCAAGTAGCGGTAATTAGATATTTGAGATTTGGGGGAAACTACGGTCGCCAGTCCTATGGACGATTACTATAGTAACTGAAAAAGAAAGGTTATTACACATATAATTAGCACTAGAAGCGTGGCAACTGAAGGTTGACACGTGTAGTGTGAAAACTGAAAGTTTGTCAGAAGTAATAAATTTCGCTACTCTCTGACTTAATTTAGCAAAAGAATTAATAAAACCGGAAAATCCAAAATTAATTTAGTGAATGAAGTTAATAGTGAGTTTTCTTTCTGAAGCACATCGAAATTCAGTAAGATACGGTTAGTCTTGGACTACCTCAACAATCATTTCAAAAGCTACTTGAATCTACGCAATTTAGAAACAAGAGATTTAACTTTGAACTTGAATTAAATGATTCTGAACAATTAACAATAGTAAAATTTAGTACGTACGAAGCCGAGCTGCAGTCACAGGTAAGCTAAAATACGGTAACAAAACTCGCACTCTTAATTTGTGCTTGTGTAATCTAAATATTGTAGCCAGCTGTGAGTACCTTAACTGAACTTTGAAATTAAAGCAGTGAAATCGAATGATGCTGGCGTTTGAATTTCAACGACACTCGGGTTCATTCCGGAAAAGGAAGGGACCCTGCTTGGTAATGCTATTGGGACAATGAGCAACAAAGGTTCATGCTACGTTGCTGTAATTTTGTGATTTGAACAGTTTGAAAAGCTGAGGTCTGCCATACAGTTCTAAAACTTTACGTGCTTCCAGTCTTCCTTGTTGGTTGATTGAAGGTTTGAAGCCATCGATCGAGGAGGTGGCGACAGTCACTCATTGTCGGCGTCGCTGTTGCAGAAGCTGGATGTTGGCGCGCCTTCTTCTCGACGCGGTCACCAGGCGAAACGGGCTCTTGATGTGCGCCAGCTAATGCTTCCCGTCCACGACACCGTGTCAGAAACTATCATAGCAAGTCGAGCGCAATTACATGCTGCCCAACCCCGAAAGCGCGGCAACTCGCGGGAGCGTCACACAACACACCTGCTCCACTGCACCGCCCCAGCCAGACTCTCTCTGCTCTCCCCGCGCTCCACGCGGTAGAGTTAACACTACCAAAGTTCCTAAACACTTGGGTTCTCCACACGACCTATCGATGTATTCGTTCGATAGCATAGTTTTCCCTAGGCCAGACCCAGCGTATAAATACAAATAATATTCACAAAACAAACCAATTATAAATCGACATAAATGCATAAATATATACAAATAGTAAAAAAATTACAACATACAAAGACAAAGAAAAGTTATATCTTCAGGTAACAAAATAAGGAAAAAAATTTGCAGTGCAATAGATGGAAATAGGAGGATATGCATTTCCGGCGTTACAAGGTTTCTGAGCCTCATTTCTGACTCCAAATTGTCATGGTTAGCACACCTGAGAGACCTCAAAGATAAAACAAAAAAAAGTAAAATATCATAAAGTGCCTTACCCACAGATCTTGAAGAGTTTTATAAAGCTTTAATGAGTTCACAGCTAGGCTATGGGTGCACAGTGTATGGGTTGGCTAGGCCTTCTTACCAGAAAATCGTAAATGTTTCGTACAATAAGGGGATTATGCTAACCATGAATGCTCATATTACCAGATCTATACCCAACCTCTCTGCTGTGGCTGGGGAACTACCGCTAGCCATCTAGTGGCACTTCCTCATTGTGTGTCAGGCATGTACAGTCCTCAAAGCTCTAATTTCACCTGCATGTCGCACTGTTGCTCGTCTACCTCTGGAATGCCTCTCCTTCAATTGTCCATGAGCAACAATGCCGATAGGTATTCATGTGCAATGTGTGCTGGAGTCGCTTGGTGTGGAGCAAGTATAGCTCCATATCCAGAGTTTTCACTGAATGCCACCATGGTTATTGCCGAGGCCCCTAGTAATTCTACATTCAGTGGGGTACACCAGAGATTGTATTTCTGCATATGGTATTCATGTGCAATGTGTGCTGGAGTCGCTTGGTGTGGAGCAAGTATAGCTCCATATCCAGAGTTTTCACTGAATGCCACCATGGTTATTGCCGAGGCCCCTAGTAATTCTACATTCAGTGGGGTACACCAGAGATTGTATTTCTGCATATGGTTTTAATATATTATTTAATGTCACTTTAGCTAAGAAGCACAACTATACAGTTGTCTTTAGGGATGAGTCGATGCAGGGGACTTCATTGGTTGCTTTGTTTTTCCACTGATTGTAGTCACAAGGTCCAAATGCCTTACGACTTTACTGTCTTCGATGCAGAATTATACGTGATCGTTCAGGCACTGGAGTGCTGAATTTCTTGCCTACTCCGATTTTCTAAGTGCCCTTCACTCTTTGAAGTGCTTTTACACAGCATAGTAGTCCACAATATCCTGGACACCCTCCTCCAACTAAAATGGCTGAGGACGGGAATATCTTTCTGCTGGTACCAGGGCACAAGGGTACTGGGGGAACGAAAGGGCGGATGTAGCAGCGAACGAAGGCTCCAGCGATTCTTTTCTGCATGACATCCCCCTTCATGTTATCACCATGCTGTTGAGGCACAGAATCATATGCCAATGAGAAGACGATTGGCTGGAAGTGACACATAGAGTCCACGCAGAATACCATGTCTAGTAGACGCAAATACGGCAAGGAATGCATAGGGAGAACCATAGTGGTAGGGACTGCAGGTAGGTGCTGTAGGGGAAATGCTGAGCGCTGGAAGGGAAGTGCCATTCTAAACTGAAGTCTACACTCACATTTTTTATAAATATTATGTGGGGCCTCTCCACACCCACACTTGCATGTGACCATTCAAGAAAATCTATCACCTCTGCTTTGGGTAGCATCTAAAAAAGCTTCCACCAAAAATGCAGTGATTTATTTTCGCCTGGCTTGTTAACCATTTGTAACTTTCAGAGAAGTGTCATGAGAGGCGAGTTTTGAGTAAAACCTACACATTTCACCTGTTGCCACGTTAGAATTTTCTTCTTTTGACAAAACACAGCAGAGTTTACACAGTCTCACCTCACTAACATGTTATGCAGACGCTGTAGCGGGAGAATTCTGAAACAGAGGTTTATTAAGTTTATTAAGCGAGGAACTGAGGAAAAGTGCGGACAGTAGTAGGTTCAAAATGAATGAGTAACGTCTTCGCTTATGTTGTTCCGAAACCCATAGCATTCCTCGTTTTACCAGCTGTCGATGGCCCTTAAAAGTTACATTCTTTCATCGAAAAAGTCTGTAGTTAGTGGAATAACACGATAGATAATGAAATTTAGCACAATAATCATACGGCAAGATATTCTCCTCTTTTCTTCCTTTGCCAATATCTCATTTCGATATCTCAAACAGTCTACGAAATATGAGGAGTGTTCTGAATATTTCCCTCTGGCTTTATCGCTGGCGTGGCGCGATTGCAAATGAGTGTGCCACGTCAGATCAGATTTCTCGACATTGGTGGAGACCTCCACCCAAAACAAATGAAAAATTCAGTATGTTAGTTACATTTCATACACAGCAACATATTATGTAATATGCACCAAAACGCAAAAATATAGTGACCCCTATTTTTCATTGCAAACCCTTTCAAATTCTGCGCAGTGTCTTACTTCCACAAACGTATCACAGTAACTACGGTAAGCGTATTGTCATATCGGTGGCTCAGTTGCGGAGTATCTTTCCGGGCAGCGCGTTTTGTAGAGTCGAGCACGGGACACGGAACTGTTGTGTTGTGAGTAGCTCTGCATGTGAGAGGCATTGTTTTTATAAAAGTTCAAGTGTTATTGCAAGTGGTATTACAGTAAGGTGATGAAATATGGAAGTGATTCAGAGGAAAGTGCACAATGATGTAATTAAAAATGAACAGCGGCGCCGATAACGTATTTGTGTATCCTCTCGTTACGTGTCGCACAGCATCAATCATCCGCTTCGTGTTCGGTCTCTCAAAATGAACTAATGTGAATGAGTAAAAATTAGTTACCTTAAAAGAGTGCAATCAAGTGCCAGTGTCTTGTAGTGAGCGTGAGACAGTGCTTTCGGTCATCGCATCGTCAACAATCTGCTGCGACGCGATGGTTACGCTCACGATCGTACAATTGTGAACTGTGAACTGTAATTTAACTTTATGAGCAGTGTTACATAATTACTAGTGTCAAGGAGGACTGGTACCAAAAGAAATCTGTGTATGGGTGGCGAGCATAAGAACTCTCGTTCGATCATTCGGCTTCCGCATCATTAACAATCATCCGCGCCGTGTTCGGTTACACGTACGCTCGTCCAAGTGATATTGTGGACAGGTAATTATCTAGAAGTTGGCATTAACACTTCTGATTTAGAGTGTAAACAGTGCAACCTGTGATTCTCATATCGCCTCATAATATAGATGGTCATACCAGACGTAGGACAATGTTGTGTTTGACGTTGAGTGGCTCCCTTAACATGCTTGCATATTTAGATACATAATTTCAGGCAGGGCGGTCAGCAGTGTGGAGCAGAACAATACGACCGCCATGGGATTATCAGGTACGTGGTGTGGACAGGGCGCACGGTCAAGAAGCAGCAAACACTTATACCAATTAAGGAACCCCGCCAATTGTACCCCCGAGCGTGTTACACTAAGACCATTAACGAAATGGTGGGTGCATCATAATGAACCTGATATGCAGAGCTACAAGTAAAGCAAAAAGAAATTTTTTACTGAATAGTACCCTTAAAACCTTTTGGGAAAGAATGCAGGGCATGTGCCTGGAATCTGTCATCGCCGACCGGCTAACAGGTGGCAGGCAATGTCGGCCTCTCCTTCTGAACAAGAGAATGAGATCGCCCAGCACTTTGGACGAGTACTGGTCACTGCGCATTGGCCACCGTATCCTGGGTGGACTCTAATAAGTTGGCTACGGTCGCAGGTTCGAATCCTGCCTCGGGCATGGATGTGTGTGATGTTCTTAGGTTAGTTAGGTTTAAATAGTTCTAAGTTTTAGGGGACTGATGACATCAGAAGTTAAGCCCAATAATTCTCAGAGCCATTTGAACTATTTATCTAATAAGTTGCATCTGGTTAAGTCCAGTGTATGGCCGTGGCATATCTTTTAGCCATGAAGATGGGATGAGCTCCTCCTTACTAGTCTTCACAAATAGGCCGCAGTCCTCTGACGCGTGGTTTCTTGCTTTAGCGAGAGGAACCTCGAATTTATGGTGCTTGTGGCATACAGGTCACAGTGGGCCACATTTTACTATGCTGTGTTGACTTTTCCGACGAAACGGCAGCGACCGATTTGCAGGCCGATCTGCCCTCTGTTTTATGTGACGTTGAAACGAATCTGGTTAGAGTTTTAAAATTTTGTGATCTGTCCAACTTATTTCCAAAAATTTTATGGACATGTTCTTTCTGTGTCAATAGTGTTACTGGCACACCTCTGTTTTTTAAAGTGATCAGCCGGTCACATTTCCCTGTGCCATTGTCTTCGCTCATCTGTCATTATATCTTCATCCCACATGTAGCTACTTTCATTCTTTCTACTTCGTTTTAAGGCGTATGATATGGAGTTATTGTATGGTTCAACGTGAGTGAGGTTCGAGTGAGTGATTCTCGGAGTGTGGCATGTTTTTAGCACTTTTATCCACATTAGTCTATTGTAATTTTTGTAGGGGCACTGTTGCCTTCGACCTTGAGCGTCCGTAAACCCCAACCACGCACGCACACACACACACACACACACACACACACACACACACACACACACACACACTCACACATGCAGACACCTAAGAGGTTCGTACTACCTAGTTCTTTGTACATTTGACTTATTTGCTAGTCACTGCAGTAACATCATCTAACCCCTCACCCTTCAAGTTTTATTTCTTTCCCTCCCAGGCGTTTCCCTTCTCCTTTCCTCAGGCACTGTGTAACAACCAAGCGGAACAGTAAGAAGTGATGACCAAAGAGAGGTGATCGAATTAAACAGGGTGGGTTACTGTCTCTCTCATCTACCATGTATATCAGAAAAACAAAGGAGGCTCAAAACTGGAATTCAAATTCAAAATTAAAGTCAATCACTCTTGACACAGCTGTCCTTCATGAAAATGAGAATGGGAAACAGAGCTTATTATACGGGAAGAGGTATCTCCTCGCCAAAAATATTAATCGAGAGCAAATCAAGGAAAGCATACGATATCAAAGAGCACCGGAAATAATATTAGCGACAAACTTACATCAAGCCGTGCGGGATTAGTCGAGCGGTCTCAGGCGCTGCAGTCGTGGACTGTGCGGCTGGTCCCGGCGGAGGTTCGAGTCCTCCCTCGGGCATGGGTGTGTGTGTTTGTCCTTAGGATAATTTAGGGTAAGTAGTGTGTAAGCTTAGGGACTGACGACCTTAGCAGTTAAGTCCCATAAGATTTCACACGCATATGAACATTTTTGAAACTTACATCAAAGCTTGAGACAATGTAGTAAAGGAAGTAAAAAAAAAGTATGTTAGTTGGGAAGCAAAATAACGCTTGCTTAAGAGCAGAAGCAACGAAGACGTAAGCGGCTGTCAAGGCCTGACAAGAGAACATTTCTCGGCAAAGGAAGTGATTTATAGGCCTTAATTTCAGAAATAAATTTCTGAGATGTGGATATGGCTCTTAGAAAAGTAATCACCACACGTGTGAAGACATTTATCCCACTGGGATAAGAGACGATTAATTCATGTTTCATGTAAAGTTGTCGACTTCTGGCGGATCCAGAAACGCACCAACTCTTACACTTCCTCGTCCTAGTAAAACCCACGTCCAGACACGTCTTTCCTCAGTTCGCCAAAGATGTGAACATCAGATGCTGGAATATCCCGGCTATACGGAGGATGTTGCTTTCGTCTGATTGGCGGTGTGGGGAGGGCGTTACCGCGTAACACGATGATTCCGTTCCACAGTATTCCGATAGCCGAGGGCAAACGGCAAAGCCAATAGTGGAAGCGTCCCACATCCCTCCCCCCCCCCCCCGCTCCCGATTACCCCCTCCTCCCCATCCAAAGATGTTCACGTAAGTTACGGTAAGGCCATGGTGAGTATCTTGTTCTACTGCAGGAGTCCTCCCCTCTTCGAATGCCTGTAGTACGGAACCATAATGAATGCGCTGCGCTATGAAAACACACTGTAGAAAGTGCGTCGCGCTATGAAGTCGAAGCACCTAAAATGCTGTCGGCCGGAATCATTCTGATGATCGATAACGCCTGACGCCAATCTGACGACGGTTACGATTCAGCAATTTGGTTGAAAAACACTATAAAATTCTTCGTACAGCTAGATCTTTGACCTAATTATTTTCAAATCTTTGGTGACCTGAAAAAAGACATGTGTGGACGTCGGTTCCAGTCGGACGAGGAAGTGTAACAGTGGGTGCGTTTGTGGATACGTCAGTGGCCGACCGCGTTCTATGACACAGGAATTGATCGCTTCGTATTGTAGTGGGATAAATGTCTTAATGCGTGTGATTACTTTTGAATGGAACAATTCCATGGTTCCATTGTGGGAAAACCGGTCAAAAGAAAGGTTTCGGATGTGGTATTACTGAAAAGTGTTGAAATTTAAGTGGAAATACACTATACAACCAAAATTGGGTTGTACTACGACAATCGTCTGCGTAGAGAAAAACTAAAAAAATCCAGAAATGTCATTATGGACTTTGGGCGCAAGTACTACATTAAGATGAAATGATTGACAAAAGTGAAGCAGCTGTAGCGGCCTGTATCAAGCCAGTCAGAAGAATTATGGAGAATAAGTCTCCTTAAAATAGACTTCACGTGTGAATTCGGCTTGATGAATTTGACCTTATTTATCTTTAAGGTAAGTTTCTATCATAATCATCACCTAGATCCCGCAACCACCTACAGAAAAAGTGCAACACAATTATCATTTCTTAACTTATATTCAGCTTGAAATGTAGCTCCCCATTTAAAACGCGGCTCCTAATGCTGTAGTAGTGAGACCTGGCATGAAATCGGTAGCAGTCAGCATAGCATTCATGATTCATTGTCTCACTCAATTACTTTAGGTAATTGCCACTGCCTCCCTTTCTAATGACGTAGTTCTCCCTCCGTAAGGACTACGATGTGGACAGGTCGTCAACTCTAAACTGTCCTTATTTGCTTCAATTAGAAGAATCTCACACTGACAAAATGTAATAGTAAAAGTTACCACACTGAACTCGCATTACAGAGGACGATAGTTGAAATCCACGTCCGGCCATCTAGAGTTAGATTTTCCATGTTTTTCCTAATTCGCTCCACACCGGAGCAGTTACTTAGGAAGGGGAGGGGGGCGGCGGGTTTCCTACCCCATCCTTTCTTAATCCGAGCTTCTGCTCTGTCTCGAATGACAGCGCTGTCTACCTGTCTACAAGAAATAAACTACAGCTTTTCTTCCCTCCTGCACAATACCAAAAGACGCATATACTCAGCTGCCAAAACTTACTGAGGAGTCGGTCCCATCCTACTGCCCGTTACAGTTGCTTGATGGTGAGGACTACCAGACGAGTCCACGACTCTTGTCAGGACTTGACGCAGATAGATACCGCTGATTGGTTTTAAAATACGTATACGCTCCTTTTGCATGCGGGACACAGATGGCAGCGCTGTACGGCATACAGAACTTTAGCGGCTGCAACGACACTAAGGAGTACTTTCGACACTAGGAATGGCGAAGTTTTCATCGGAAAAACAACGCGTGTGGCGCCGACACTAGACCGCCAGAAGGGAGAAAAATGTTCGGAGCAACAAGCCGCGCCTCTTTCTCACAGAACTGGCCGCTTACAACCATGGCTTTTCTTCTGCGAAAGCAGAACTGACACATTGTTACAGGGATTACGATTAACTTCTGGTGTTGTGAGAGTCGCAATCGAGCCCCGTGATAGACCAGGATTTGGTTCTTCACTCGTAATAAAAAAAAAAAGAAAGAAAAACGTAGAACCCAAATCAAAGTCTAGTCCAGAAAGCATTTGGTACCGCTCCACTGCGCAATTGCTTACTGACGTTCTCACTTTTTCAAGTGAGGTATTCAGGCCAGATATTTACCGGGTTCGTATGCAACCATTGTTGAAAACATCCCCCACCTCTAAAACAGCCGCACATCATAATGTCACGTAATAATCGTTCATTTTTCTCTACTTGCGTGGTGTGAAATCCATCGAAATTGATCGCCTGTTGGGTGGGACGTGAAGTGATAGTGGTATCCTGAATTTAGGGAGTTTTTGTTCGTTGGTATTAAAGTGCAAAGAAAGCCGAATGTTATGTGACAACGAACCAAAACATTCTCCGCCTCGCACCTGTCGGCCACACAACTTATTTGGACGATTGCAAAAAGGGCAACACGACGACGGGTGCGTGCTAGCAAGATAGTTTTAAGAGCAAGCTCCTTCAATTACTGCACGAGAAACGGCTGACACCGAGATAACACACCCGCCCATCGGCAAAACGTGGAGCAGATGTTTCTTCGAGGAAACCATTCTGAAGTTGTTTCTCATGCTCCTTATGTCAGACTACGGTTGAGCGTTTAACATGCCCGGTAACCTATACAGTGAACAGACCACTTCCCATTAAGATCACGTGAATAATATGACAAAGTAGCGTAAGGGAAACTAACGAATATCTGTATTTTAACAGGGGTGATCCAATTAAACATGTATTATGGGTACCGTAGCGCACATCAGTATGATGAGAAAGAGGTTTTAACGAAGCATGGAATGAAATGAAAGATCAGAATCCAATCCCGATTATTACTAACATGCATTAAGTTGATTCCAAATAAAATAAAATAATTAATTACTAATTAATTATAATCTGTACGAAGATTAAAATGAATCATTAACCACGAACGATAATATCGGGACTCAGATGGGTGGAATTGGAATTCCACATCTACAGTAGAATCACTTTGCAATTCACAGCTAACTACCTTCAAGCTGTTTCTCCACCGCTCCACTCTCGAACAGCGAGCGTGAATAACAAACATTTAAATCTTTGCATGCGAGCTCTGATTTCTGTTATTTTATTATAGTTATTTCTCCCTACGTAGGAGGACGCCAACAAAATATTTTTACTCGCTGAGGAAAAGGTTGATGACTGAAATTTCATGAAAAGTTCCCAAAGCAACCGAAAACGTCTTTGTTTAAATGATTGCCACCCCCAATTCGCGTTTCATATAAATGCCACTCTCTCCTCCATTTTGCGAGAAAACAAAATGAGCAGCCTCTCTTTGAACTTTTCCGATGCACTCTCTGAACCCTGTCTGAAGCGTATCCCACAATTCACATCAAAACTCCAGAAGAGGGAGGAGAGGGGTAGTACAAGCAGTCTCTTTGGTAGATCTGTTATGTTTTCTGTTCTGTCAATAAATCATAGTCTTTGGTTTACTGTCCTCACAACGTTATTTATGTGATCGTTCCATTTTCAGATATTCGTAATTGGAATACCTGAGTATTTTGTTGACTTTAGAATCTTGAGATCTGTGTGATCTATCTCGTAATCTAAAGTTAGCAGATTCCCTTTAGTAGTCATTTCGATGACTTGTCATTACTTAGAGTTAATTGCCCCATTTCGCACAATACAGACATCTTCCTTATATAATTTTGCAATTGGTTTGGATTATCTGCTGACTTAACAGGACAGCAAACGACATTATCATCAGCAAAGAATCTAAGAGGGATGCTTAGTTTATCTCCTAAATTGTTTACGTAGATCAGGAAGAGCAGAGGGCCCGTAGCACTTGCTTGGGGAACATCACAGTCTACTTTCGCTTTATTGAATGACTTTTCTTCAGTTACTACGATCTACGATCTGTGACCTTTTGACCTTTCTGACGGGAAATGACGAATCCATTCGCACAACTGAGACGATACTCCACAGGCACGCAAACTGATTAAGCGTCAATGTTGAGTTCAAAAATGGTTCAAAAGGCTCTGAGCACTATGGTACTTAACATCTGAGATCATCAGTCCCCTAGAACTTAGAAATACTTAATTCTAATTAACCTCAAAACATCACACACATCCATGCCCGAGGCAGGATTGGAACCTGCGACCGTATCGGTCGCGCGGATCCAGACTGAAGCGCCTAGAACCGCTCGACCACAGCGGCCGGCTGTCGATGTTGAGGAACGGTGTCAAAGGCCTTCTGGAAATCTAAAAATATTGAATCATTTTGACATCCCCTGTAGATAGCGCTCGTTACTTTGTGAGGGGAAGAGCTAGTGATATGAATCTGTAATCCAGTGGATTATTCGTATTTGCTCTCTTTGGTATTGGTGTCAATTTTGCAACTTTCCGGTCTTCAGGTATGGATCTTTCGTCGAGAGAGCAGTTCTATGTTACAGCTAAGTACGGAGCTATTGCATCAGCATACACTGAAAGGAGCCTCACTGGATTCCAACATGGACTGGAGACCTTGCCTTTATTGATTTAAGCTGCTTCGCTTCACCAAGGATAATTGTTTCTAAATTATTCACGTTTGTAGCTATTCTTGATTCGAATTCTGGAACATTTACTTCGTCTTCTACGGTGGAGAAATTTCGGAAAAATATGTTTAGTTGTTCTGACGTGTGAGTCTATCACAAGTCGCATCAACATTGTTCTCGTGAAGTGGATTAAATGATACCATTAGCTAAACTCATGTAAACCTCTAATGATTGCTGAATTAGTCAACAGAGTAAAGAAGAGGCCCAGAAAAGTACACATAAGCATCAGCTCCCGTGCGTTAAGTTCATTGTGAGTCCACCTGATAGACTGCGTGGGTTAACGCAGATAAGCGAAACTGTAACTGAACATAAACGACATTGCCTTCCCCCTCGACGTGATTCATGTAAATGCGAATCATGTCTTCTCCATCATCTACGGTGCATAGGATAGCTGCGATGATAGGTGAGAGTTAAAAGTTCAGCTCCGGCAGTTGTGATCAGCTCTAGGATGAATTCCTCCTTTTCTGGAGCTCTACGGTGAAAGCATCTCTGTCTCTCTAATGGTCCAAGACGAAGAAACACCGCCTCTTGGTATCTAAGAAGAAGGCGTATCTGCTCTCCTACTGAGAATGTTGCTGGTTCTGCCGGTATCAGATTCTTTCTAGCCAATCACTGTTGATATTACTAGTTCTGACCAATGAATCTTTTATATCAATGGCGAGAATCACCCTTCTCTTAAAGAATCTTCTATGATCAACTGGTAACATATTTTCTCTTTCTAGGAGTGGGTCAGGGAGCAGAAATTCCCTCCCTTACAAAATTTACACATCAACTATTGCCGGCCTCTCTTCTAACTCTGATTTGCGTCATCTTGCAAATCTCTATCTTTTTAGAAAGCTTTCCTTCCACTGCTTTTCACATGGAAGTTAACAGGCTGCCGATTGCCGCCCCCAGCCTTCTGCAAGTCACTTATCGGAATATGGGACACAATCTTTGACAGTCCCCGTCCATTCAGTGTCTAAATGGCTCAGGACTCTGGCCTTTTAGCAAGGAACGGTGTTACGGCTCTCTTACACTTGGTTTCATGAGGACTTCACTTTTCCACAGTCACCTAGCGGATCGAACATACAGAAAAACATTACACATATCTCCGAATAGAATTGAAACTGAGAAGTAGTTATTACATTCGCAATCATTGGGTGATCGTTTCAGTTACGTTCACAGTTTCACGCATCGTAGTAATTAGAATTGATATCGTAGTCTAATTTGAATACAGGGTTATTCATTAGGCTACAGAGCAGTTTTGTCAAAAACTGTCTTGTAACATTAATAAAGTGACCCAACGTGTACCGATTTTGGACTATTTGCAACGATGGAAGAGGTACTCTGCAGTGTTGCCCCTTAAGCGTCAGCGGTTTGCAGCGGTCAAATTAGTCTTCTAAGGAACCGTTCACAACGGCCACGGAATCATGACGTGAGAAATTATTACGGCTATGTGATCGAATTCTGTTGATCACCGATTGAGGTGGTGGAGAGGTTGGCACACTGGATTCGCATTCAGGACGACGATGGTTCAAATCACCGTTCGGTCATTTTCGTATTTAGGTTTCCTGTGATTTCCAAAAAGAACTTAAAGCAAATGGAGGGATGGCTCCTTTGAAAGGACATGCCCGATTTCGCTTCCCAGCATTCACTAACCCGAACTGATGTTCTGTTAATGGATCTAAAACTATAATTCCCCTCCTTTTTTAATTGATACTCCGCTTCCATAAATCATTCGAAGTATTATTAATCGCCTGCTTCAGGGGGAAACTCTTTTGTTATGGTTAATATAAAATTTTGTGTAATAAATGTTGGTTCTGATGTAACATAACATAAACAATTCCAGCCATTACGAGAAACTTCTGGGAAATTGTTAGTTCATTTCCGTATCGACCTCTTTAGTTGTGTGGTAATTTCAAAAGTTCTGCACTCTATAGGATGGAATTTAATAAACTAACTTATTTTACATAGTATTTTTACAGGCCTTCAGTATTATCTCCATTCTTGCATATGACTGCGTCCCAAGGTTTGGAACCTTCACGAACTTTATGATTACTCGTGTCACCTCAATGGAAGCTTCAGCAGTTGTACCAAAACGTTATCCACGAAGTTGTTTCTTCAGCTTGGGAAACAAATCAAAGCCTGGTGGGCTCATATCAGGACTGTGTCCTGGGTGGGCAAGTATTTCCCATCCATTTTGGGGAGGTTTCTGGCACTGGTAGGCAACATGTGGTCTTCCGTTACGGTGTAAAATGGGCTACAAGCATTTACGACCTTCTCTGATTGCCTTTGGGCCAACATGCCCCATTCATGTTATACCCAAAGATCATCATCATCAGCTGCATCTTTGATTGTTGGCTGCGGAATTTTTTTGGGCGTGGAGAGTCGGAACTTTTCCATTGTAACGACCGAGACCAGTTTGGACCCTTAATCTCGTGTATAAGTTTTTATCAAGTGCAACAATCCTTTCAGCAACTGTTCTCCTTCGGTAACGTTGGAGCAATTACTCTGCTGCTCTTTTGTGACCTGCTTTCTGCTCTTCACTCAAATCAAGCGGCACCCATCTGGCAGTAAGTTTCCTCAACTTTAACCTTCCAGTTATGATTCTGTAAACTGAAATGGCAGATTTTCTGGCCTCATATGTTATTTCCTCATGTGTTTTTTAAACGATCCACTTTCAAAATGCTATTAACTATAACCTGGAAGGTGTAGTCTCGTGCAGTTGATAAGGACCTTCTACTTCTTTGATTGTTCTCATCGCTTACCCGATCTTAATGTAAACGAGCAGGCTGTTGTATTACTCTGCTACTAACTACGCTATTGCACACATCTCTCTCACAGCGCTACAAATTTCCGTTGGGTTCTTTTCAGGTAGGGATTCGGTTCTGATGTAAGAACGCTGGTCATTGTGTGTAGTACAACCTGACTCGGATTCAGCTTCCATTTTGAAACTCAATCACCCACGACGCAGCCGCACGAGCAACACACGTAAATTCTCTCTCACAACTGACTTAAATTTCTGCCACCATAACCACGCACGTGTGCACTGCGCAGGACTTTGAAATGACGTTAGTATTTACTTTATTGGCTTTCGTGTGGTTCAAGTTGTCATATTTTGTTCCCTCTTAGAAATTATGCACTGCTTTAGTAACATGTACTAGGCATCAGAGGCACCTCTCATTCGGTGTGACATAATAGGGTTTGTGGAGCATAGTTTCCGTGAACTAAATCTGCAGTGTTTGAAATGAGAGCAATGTTCGTTTTAATCACTACACTATTTTACAAAAACGTGTTGAAGGAATATGACGAATTTCAGTGAAAGCATGTAAAAAGTTAGTAAAAAATTATGTTTTAATTGATATTACTTAAACATTCGATTACTCTCTTAATTCTTTTGCTACACAGTATCCAAGCTGGCCACTGTGGCCGAGCGGTTCTAGGCACTTCAGTCCCAAACTGCGCTGCTGCTACGGTCGCAGGTTCGAATCCTGCCTCGGACATGGATGTTTCTGATGTTCTTAAGTTAGTTAGGTTTAAGTAGTTCTAAGTCTAGGTGACTGATGACCTCAGAGGTTTAGTCCCATAGTGCTTAGAGTCATTTGAACCATTTTGAACACTATTCAATTTTAGTTTTTAATCCTCTGACTAAAGAGAATCATTAGAGAAACAAAACAATAACATTACCTTTGATTTTTATATTTTCATTTTTCTAGTGATTTTTATTTTTTGTATCTTTTAGCCTCCCATACACTTTTAACCCAGTCTAATCAACATATTGTAAATACAATTTGCATGTGCATGGATCGGCCAATTTTGAAAGACTCCAATGTCACAAAGATGCTCTGAATTCTTCATGTACGTGGCCACAAGCGTAACTTAAAAGGTATAAAATGTAATTTGAATCTTAGACACATTAGTAGGTTATAAGCTATTCGACTTGGCTTTCGTTCTACATGATTGTTAACTTCAGTGAGACGATAGTGAGGAGTCGTGACTGTACAACAATAGCTTCCACGAATAAATATGACTACAGTGAATGTCTGCTCTGACTTCTTAAAAACATCTTGTTTCAATTGGCGTTGTTATATTTATTCTGATGTGGAATTTTTCTTTAATGTTCTGGGAGAGTTAGACAACCGGATGCAGCGACCAGCAGAAAAGGACAGGGATTGGCATGCAGCAGGGACTCTGACATTCACAGAGAAGAGGCTGAAGCCTGGGCACAGTTAGACAAGGGAGTGTTATCTGCTAGAAAGTCGTGTACCAGGACGAGAGGCAAGCTTTTGTCTGGCCAGGGAAGCGTACCAGATGGATGAGAGAAAAACCTGTATCATCAGGTGGGCGGCGTTCTGGCATGTTCAAAATAGTGCCTTCAGGAAATATTCATCTCACATTTTCTTAAAAGAAAAACATGAAGAGACCATAGAGTTAAGAAGTAGCCGCGGGCATTGTTTTTCAACTTTCCCAAGACCCGCAATGCGAGGATAGTTGCTGGACGTAAAAAAAGCGAATTGGTAGAAATACACGTGACAGCATGAGGCAGGATCACAGAGAGAAACGATTCTTGAGATGCGGAAAATCAGAGGAGTCACTAGAGCCTTTTATGTGGTGCGCTATCATGGCGGGATTTCAGTTGAAGGAGTCGCTACACCTCTGACGGATAGCGACTGCTTAACGAATGATTGGTGCTTAAATTGTCTTCACAGCAAGGAAAGAGCTGGCTGCTCGATTCCGATACACAGACGGGACTTTGATGTGAGCCTTACCGCAGAACGGACCACTGCTGCCTGCAACCCCCACAGCGTCAGCCGATCGGCTTTCATTGTTTTAAGTTTGTGGTAGTGCGACCCCAGTGTCCACTAGGGAGACCCAGGGACAGAGCCAACACGCCGTTCGTCTTCCGCTGATAATTTAAGGTGAGCATAATAGCAATACCGGCACTTTAGGACTATCGCTGATCACAATTTAGTCTGGAAACTGCAATCATTTGTTCTACAACCATCAGTGAGTTGGCAGATCCATGCATCCTTTTCTGTTTAACATTCAGCTAAGCCTTTTTGTTAGCCTTTGGACTCAGTGCCCGGTAGGATAGGAAATTCTGAACCTCGAATTGGCCATATGTTAATTTCACGTACAAAGCTGTATATTTACGTACTAAAATGTACTTTAAACAACGTCAATGACTAGCTCCGACTTTTACATTTATGGATGAAGCGAATATTATCGAGATATTTGTTATTCTTTATGTTTATGAATAGGTAATTTCGTTGTATACTAGGATAAACAGGTACTGCAAAGATGTAACAACGACCAAAGAAATAAATTGCTCCTAACCTTTCCTATCCTACCGGACGCTGAGTCCAACGACTAAAAAAACGTTACCTGCTTGTAACAGGATTTTCTTTGTCCAAGACAACTTGATACTTTGCCAACTGTCATTCAGTGAAGATGGTGTACTCAGTAATGAAATAAAGCAGTAGGCTCTTTCAGAAATATCGACTCTTAGACAATGTGTCTAATAGTGTATTTTAATACGATAGTATGCCATCTTAGGCAATTTATAACACTTGTAAGTAAGCATTACAAATATGGATTGTGATACGGTTATATCATTTGTTATGTATTTCACTGCTATTGTCTAACCTGCTTTGAGAAAACGCTTGATAATGGCACTTTGAAGCCGAAATCATGATTGCGTAAGGGTAAATGTAACACTGTAAATAAACAACAGGATCCATTCGGTTAATGAAAACGTCGGTTGATACCTTCCAGTAGCGGGAACAGTGTTATTCGGTCTGTAAGAGTGTGTCCTCCAAACTTCGTGGTATGGCGATCTTGTAAGCAGACGTTTGATAACAGTTATGTATTAATTGGCTCTTGCTCAGCACTGTTCATGGAATTTTAATGAGCCTGTGTTTTCTCTGGCATTTTCTCTGATTATTGTTATAGATTATACTGCGCTTTTCCCCTGTATTTTTAGTCCGTTTGAGAATCTCACTGCGGGTTAAGTGAGTGCGTGGCTGTGGTATCGCAAATAGCAGTAGCCTCAGACTTATAGGCCCTTTGAGTGCATTTCAGTGTCACGAGTGTGGTGGCTAACATGCTTCTTATGGTCTTATTAGAGCCAACAGCCGGCGTGGCGCGTTTCGAATGGGACAGCTATGCGGGGTCCCTCCGCAGAGCAGCAGTGCGCCCCTGAAAGTTGCATATTTTTAAAGTATAAACTGCATCTACTGTTTTCATGCAGGTTGTTATTCGCCTGGAGAACCGAGCTAATTTTAATACCTCAAGCTCGCCTTTGGTAAATTCTAACTCATACGTGCTTAAAACTGTACATAATGAACTTGAAAACTACAACTGTTGCTCTATTTGTGATTCGAGAGTGGCATGTACTAAGGCTTTAGAACTTTTCACTAGTTTTCTTAAGTTGCTCCAGTAGGGCCTGGCTGCCTTAACTAAACAGCCACTGCGCCGATTCAACCTAAAAATGAGAACTCTTGCTCTGATTGTAGTTTAAGTGTAGCATGCCCTGTGCCTTTACCAGGTGTAATCTGTTTCTGATCTGGTTTGATTCAGATAGTCTACCACTGAATCAATTTTTTTTTAATTTGTGCTACTAATGTGTTTAAAATACAAATGCGTTGATGTCCTCAGTGGCTAAAATAGTTAGTTGTGTCAATTTCATATTGCTGTAATTTGATATTCAACCAGTCGGCCCCTGTAACGACCACCTCATATTTAAAGCTTAGCCTCGATTTTGAAATTTAATTCGCCACTGTGCTGTGCCATTAAAACTACTGCCACTTAAAATCTACATCCGACCATTGACAGGTGTAAGAAGAGAAGAGAAGAGAAGAAGAAGAGAGAGAGAGAGAGAGAGAACACTGAATAAAATTTATGACCTTGAAATTATTTTGAAATGTCCGTGACGGCAAGTTTAGTTTTAAATCAAAATCTGTATCTTCTGGTAAATGTTTAGCGGCCGATGGTGCCATATCTTTTTTAAGTGGTTGTACATTTCTGTTACCCTTTAAGCAATTTTTCTAATCAGTTTGTTACCGAGTCGAATTTAAGCTTAAATCTCATTCTATTACTTTGTTGTAATTCATTTGGTCACTCTGACATACTTGTCCAGCTACGAGGACTGCCCACAAAATGCATCGCATTTTTTCTTCAACAGTTCATAATTGAACATAATGGAAATTACACACACGAAAGAATGGTGTTTTATGCACACACCCTATTTTTCCACGTAATTACCATCCCGTTCTAAGTCCTTCCTCCATGCATCGCATTTTTTCTTAAACAGTTCATAATTGAACATAATGGAAATTACACACACGAAAGAATGGTGTTTTATGTACACACCCTATTTTTCCACGTAATTACCATCCTGTTCTATGGCCTTCCTCCAGCACGAAACAAGGGAATGTATGCACTATCGGTACCAATCCTTGTTCTGGTGGCGGAGCCAGTTCTTTACTGTGTGAATCACCCCCTCATCGTCCTCAAAGTATCTTCCACGAATGGCATCCTTTAATGGCCCAAACAAGTATAAGTCCGAGGGGGCTGGGTCAGGTGTGACAGACGTGGACGGTGACCTCGACTGATGCAATTCGTGGAGCTCCGCCGAACCGCCTTCTGATGACCTCACCCTACGTACCCAGCCAGAAATTGCACTTCTGTCGACCGCAGATACTCCATAGACGTTTCAGAAGCGTTTGTGAATATTTCTCACTGTTTTTTTCTATGCAGTAAGAAATTCAATGACAGCACGTTGCTCGTAACGTACATCAACCAAAGAGCCATTTTGAAACTGTCCTGCAGTTACGCTATCTGTCAGAAGTGACGGAAACTTAACACGCTTACTCAGGAGACTTCAAATAATACATAAGTAACATTTCACATTCGTAGACTTGTTTTCGGCTGAGGAAAAAATGCGATGAATTACTTTCTGGGTATCCCTCGTATTATTACTTGAAATCTGAGTATTATTCTTTTTCTTTTAAAGAGCGGCCTTTTTGTCGGAAACTTCAGTATTTAAAAGAGTCCGAATACTGATTGCCTGGAGTTCGGAATTACATGCTCTAGATAACTGAATGGCCTCAAGCCTATCCCTGTATGCTGTAGAGTCTATGTTAAACTAAGGAATTTGAGTAACATTGCAAAACGTGTGCGCCGCTTTGCGCCGTTTTTTTAAAATTCTGACTATTCATACTGATCTTTGCCCCAGCCTTTCCTCGATTTCCCTTGCTTATTCTTTTTCTTTTTTTTTTGCCCAGTTCAATTACGACTCCTGGATGTGCTGTTGCAGTGCGTTCCACTTCTGTTATTGTTTTTACTGAACAATCGTAAACAAATATTACTACAGTTTTCTTCGCTATTTAAGAAGTTAAGTTCACGTCGAATCAAAATGAATCCACATCCCTCGACAAATGACAATCAATAGATGAGTATATCCGCAGCAGGTGTCCACTTGGGGTTCTACGTTACTAGTAGGATGCCATTTTAAAGAAACAAACCTAGCTGCAGACAGACTTCTCTGAGCAATGACAGAACTTTAAGTTATGGTGTAACTATGCTTACGTGCAAAACTTAAAGCGAAAAGTAACCATCGCATCATGTGTCACTGCCAAGTAACATACCTTGATGAAACTTGGACCACTCGTAGAAATATCTGCTACAGTTTAAACAGAAGGTAACAGAGAAGAACACGCTACTAGTTGAACAGAAATGATACTTTTCTTCAAAGACAAAAATTTATTCATTTATAATGGTCCCCTTGGCATTAGAAAAGACGGGACATGGTTCTTAATAGAGTGTGCGACCACCACGGACAGCAATGGATACTCTGCAACGTGCTTTCATGCAGCCCACAATGTTAGTAAGGAGTCCTTGCGGTAGGTAGGGGGTTTCATTCATCCGCCAGCGCTGTCAACAACCTCTGGATAGTTGCTGGTGCATGTCGATGTCCTGCAGTACTTCTACCCACCGCAGCCCACACGTGCTCGGTTGGATTTAAGCCGGAGAACAGGCAGGCAAGACGATTCCTCTTGGTCCAAGAGCTCCTCCAACTGCGTTGTTCGACTTGATCGTGCACTGTCATCCAATAAAATGAAGTCATGGGAGAATGCACCGCTGAACTGACGCGCATGGGGATGGACTACATTGTCACAATAACGTTGACAGCTGAGTGTACCATTTTCAGAGATTTGGAAATCAGGACGCCCATACAGCATTATGTCTCCTCACATCTTTATACCTAGGACTCCTCACACTTAGGCCACCAAAAGATCATGTTTGACTCTGTTCCTTGTTGCATTACGTTTTCCCATCTCTTCCCAAATCAGGGAACATCCAGAATCACTGCTCTCATTCGTGAAGAGTGCGAGGCACCACTCCTTACTGGTACACTCGGTACGCTCTTGGCAACAGCGCAAACGGCGGGTGTCAACGAGGACAACGTGCTGGTCGTCCGGCGAAGAGACCACCGCTTCCCTGTCACCGTGTCACTGCGGAAACTGATATTGCGTGCACTGAAATTATGTTAAATGTGGTTGGAATAGCGTCCGCATCTTCACGTGGGTCCCTTCTTGTGTGTTGCACAATGTGGCGGTCATTTGTTGCTACAGTTCACCGTGGTCGACTACCTCCTCGCCGTTGGGGAGCAGTACCTCTGCTTCCGATGCTCCCTGTACACATATGACGAGGCTGTGAGCAATACCAAACTCTTGGAATGTACTCGTCACATTTCAGCCTCCTTCCAGTTTGCCGATGACTTTTCACCCGTTAAGTTATCCTTGTGATGTTTCCTTGCCGTGTTATATTAAAAAACAGTGCACAGTGACAGCTCGCTCTTTGACACGTATTGT
Organism: Schistocerca piceifrons; assembly: GCF_021461385.2. Taxonomy (NCBI): domain Eukaryota; kingdom Metazoa; phylum Arthropoda; class Insecta; order Orthoptera; family Acrididae; genus Schistocerca; species Schistocerca piceifrons. The sequence goes on along the minus strand of NC_060142.1, from coordinate 268,925,227 downwards.
CTTTTTAATTGTCCCCTGCGGACGCTGTAGTGACGCTGACCTCACGCAGTGTGAAGTCCAGCTTCAGTGCACGACTGGAAGACCTCTGGCAATCTGCTTCCGCACTTTCACTCTTTTCCAGCGGGCAGTTAATACGCTACATTATCTACAGGGGGTAGGAAAAATACTCTCAAAAGTGGTAGTAATGGGATGGTTGTGTTTGACGTTCAATAATACAGGTAAGGCATGTGGTGCGCTGGACTGTGCGTGTTCAGTACGGACTAGGCATCAGTGCAGGTCGCTTACCAGTGGTGCACACGTCGTATTTGTATTCAGAGACCGAGATCTACGTGCAATGAAAGACCTAACAGAGTTTCAAGCAGGGCAGGTTATGGACGCCCTATTAGTTTCACAGAGCACTGAAAGACCTGAGTCGAAACAAGGTCCCGGGAGTAGACAACATTCCATTAGAACTACTGACGGCCTTGGGAGAGCCAGTCCTGACACAACTACCATCTGGTGAGCAAGATGATTGAGACAGGTGAAAGACCCTGAGACTTCAAGAAGAATATAATAATTCCAATCCCTAGGAAAGCAGGTGTTGACAGATGTGAAAATTACCGAACTATCTGTTTAATAAGTCACAGCTGCCAAGTACTAACACAAATTCTTTACAGACGAATGGAAAAACTGGTAGAAGCCGACCTCGGGGAAGATCAGTTTGGATTCCGTAGAAATATTGGAACACGTGAGACAATACTGACCTTACGACTTATCTTAGAAGAAAGATCAAGGAAAGGCAAAAATACGTTTCTATCATATGTAGACTTAGAGAAAACTTTTGACAATGTTGACTGCAATACTCTCTTTCAAATTCTAAAGGTTGCAGGAGTAAAATACAGGGAGCGAAAGGCTATTTACAATTAGTACAGAAACCAGATGGCAGTTATAAGAGTCGAGGGGCATGAATGGGAAGCATTGGTTGGGAAGGAAGTGAGACAGGGTTGTAGCCTCTCCCCGGTGTTATTCAATCTGTATATTGAGCAAGCAGTGAAGGGAACAAAAATTCGGAGTAGGTATTAAAATCCATGGAGAAGAATTAAAAACTTTGAGGTTCGCCGATGACATTGTAATTCTGTCGGAGACAGCAAAGGATTGGAAGAGCAGTTGAACGGAATTGACAGTGTCTTGAAAGGAGGATATAAGATGAACATTAACAAAAGCAAAACGAGGATAATGGAATGTAGTCGAATTAAGTCGGGTGATGCTGAGGGAATTAGATTAGGAAATGAGACACAACGAAGTAAAGGAGTTTTGCTATTTGGGGAGCAAAATAACTGATGATGGTCGAAGTAGAGAGGATATAAAATGTAGACTGGCAATGGCAAGGAAAGCGTTTCTGAAGAAGAGAAATTTGTTAACATCGAGTATAGATTTGAGTGTCAGGAAGTTGTTTCTGAAAGTATTTGTATGGAGTGTAGCCATGTATGGAAGTGAAACATGGACGATAAATAGTTTAGACAAGAAGAGAATAGAAGCTTTCGAAATGTGGCGCTACACAAGAATGCTTAAGATTAGATGGGTAGATCACATAACTAATGAGGAGGTATTGAATAGAATTGGGGAGAAGAGGAGTTTGTGGCACAACTTGACAAGAAGAAGGGACCGGTTGGTAGGACATGTTCTGAGGCATCAAGGGATCACAAATTTAGCATTGGAGGGCAGCGTGGAGGGTAAAAATCGTAGATGGAGACCAACAGATGAATACACTAAACAGATTCAGAAGGATGTAGTTGCAGTAAGTACTGGGAGATGAAGAAGCTTGCACAGAATAGGGTAGCATGGAGAGCTGCATCAAACTAGTCTCAGGACTGAAGACCACAACAACAACATTAGCTGGAGCATCATTTACTAAGACAGCTAATTTATGGAATGTTTCGAGAGCAACTGTTTCAACAGTCATGTCAGCCGGCACAAAACATGGAAAGATATCATCGTGCAAACGTAACAGTGGGCGCAAATGAAATCTAAATGACGGAGATCGTCGTCCGCTAACACGAATTGTGCCAAAACCACACAAAACTACGGCAACTAATGTGACTGCACAGCTCAATAGCCATCTTTGAGACCCCGTATCTATCGACGGTTTCCGCCGAGAACTCCATAAAGCTAGTATAAACGGACGAGCTGCTAAACCGAAACCATTAGTGACGACAACCAACGCAAAGAAGCGTAAAACATGGTGTCAGGAGCATAAATCCTGGACGGCTGATCAATGAAAACACGTCATATGGTCGGACCAGTCAACGTTTTAATTATTTCCAACATCGGACCGGGTTAACGTCTGGAGAACGCCAAGAGAAGCCTACAATCCTAATTGCTTGATTTTAACGGTTAAGCATGGAGGTGGAAGTATATTGCTGTGGGCAGCCAGATCATGGTATTCTACTGTTCCTGTCATTGCTCTCAAAGGTAGTGTTACATCCAACGACCACGTGAACATTTTAGACGATCAGGTGCACCCCGTGATCCAAAAGTTGCCCCCCAACAATGATGCCACATTTCAAGACGATAATGCACTCATTCACACAGCCAGGACCGTACAATCTTTGTATGGTGAGCATGCAACTGAAATGCAGCGTCTTCCCTGGCCACCACAGTCCTTTCTGGGCGGTATTAGAGCGCAGACTCCGGAGCAGATTTCCGTCTTCCTAGTCACGACAGAAGTTGGCAGAGGTTCTTATCTAAGAGTGGCATAACATCCCACTGGAGACTATACAGTCACTATATGCCAGTACTCCAAAAAGACTCGCAACTCTGTTACGGGTAAATGGGGGTCGAAGCCCTTAGTAATAAACCATTACCATGTAAGTACAGGTGCTCACATTATTTTGCCTAACCCCTGAATATCGTCTTTACGGTTTGCAGAGTAGTGTATTTTGGGAAGGAGAAATCGGATTCATTAGAACTTGAGCGGACGTCGTATGTTGCGGCTGATTCTCGGTAACTCAGGAACTGTGAAGAATGTTCAGCAAAAAACAACTGGGTTAATTTCCTGTTCCTCGGAAGGTATGGAAAAGACGCAGGGAAAAATTGTATCCAGCATTAGCTCGTGCACGCCCTAGTTTCCCTTATCCGGCCGCGTTGTACGTTCGTCACATGGCAGCCGTAGGACGTCAGCTGTCAGCTGCAGCACGGAGAAACCGTCGGCTGAAATGTTGCGCCCACTCCAGGAAAATCCCCGCTTTCTGGCTCTGCAGAATACATTCCAGGTGCCCCTCAGTCTCTGCACTCCTGATTTATTCCTACATCGACGCAAACCTTTCAGTCAAAATCCTATTTCCCTCTTTGAATAAATCATCCAGAAACGCCAATCGGTTTCCTCTCTCACATAATAGCACTGAATTACTCAGTGAACAATAACATGTGAATATATCTCGCATTTTTCGATAAGCAGTACCGGGGACTATGCAATTCGTAACAGGAGCCCGCAGATTACATACAGTACCTACAAGTATGTAGGTTTACCCATATTTCACCAGCGTCACAGGCATTCTAGTTCATCATCTCGCTATTAATGAGCCAGAGAAAGTCCATATTTTTTCCGAATTCGCGAGTAAAACCAAAATTACTTTATAATACTTGCAACGTAAAATGCCTTTTTCCATCTACGCCAGGGAATTCCAGGGTCTGTTCACATCACTGCTGGTCAGTACTACCTCCGACGTCCTCAAAATATGCAAGTCACCCTTTTCGCCTAGACTTTGTACCGAGACTAATTTGTCAAAATTATATTTCGTTTTGTGCTTTGGCAACACGATTCATTATCGCTGGCAGTCTGTAAAATGTGGATGCAAATGTCGCTATTTGTTGTGTGAAGGTATATTTCACTTAGCAGCAGTAGTGAGCAATAACGCATCATAACAGAACGCATTTATACGATTCTCAATGAGCGTATGTAAAGAACTACATGCTCTATTGTGTTTGACATTGTATTTGTTAACACCACGCACCTTATTGTGAATAGCAGAGTAATCACGTAGATGTTGATATACACTGAGATGTTTAGTATTTAATTTACTTCATATATGAAATGAACATTTAAATGATACAGGCAAAATATGCATGAAATTAACGAGAATAACGGCTGTAGGGAAATAGCTAGTATGTCAGTTAGGACATTAACTGTTCCAGAAAAAGTTCGAGGTTTTACTGAGGTTCGATCGTATGACATCTCGGTTTGAGGCACACTTTTTAAAACTAACCCACTACGCCTGACATGTGCACATAAAGTATAAATTTTGATCTAGTTTGTGTGTGACATATACGGCTACATCTTTTCACTGCGTTGACTTAGAAGCTTGTATGCTTCATGCCGCCAAGGGACAATAGGCCTTTGTATGTGTATCAATTTCAACTTGATACCTCTGCCTGTTCCAGAGAATGAATGGTTTTAACAGTCGAAAAAACAGAGAAACAGACACAGAAGGACGGACAACAGAGTTATCCTACATGGATTCAGTTTTTACCAATTGAGGTGCAGATTTCCAGTAATAGCCCTATTATTTATGTTGGGAAAAGTATGGTGGAATCAGAGTGGTACTTGATGCAAGAAAACTGAGTAATTTGCTGAAGGGAAATGTGGTAAACTTGAAAGTTTAGATGATATAATTCAAAATTCCATTGTGATTAAACATATGAGTAGCTGAGATTTAATATAAGGATGTTAGCAGTTACCATTCGCTAAACAACACAGAGATTATACTGCTTTTTTTCTTTGGTGGTATATGCTACTGGTATTGTGTTTTTATATTGAATGTATCAATATCTATATTCACATGTACTTCAGACAGTGTTTTGGGCAATGACCTGAGAAGCAAATTTACAGCATATATGTGGATGATATCCTTATAGCTAGGAAAAGTTGGAAAGATTACTGTAATATCTTAAGGGAAGATTTTCAAGCTGTGTGCAGGGGAAGTATCACTTTATGTCTGAAGAAATCTGAATTTGTGAGAAATGAAACTATGTCCCTACGATACCTAATTACTAGTCAAGAAATAAGAAGGATCCAGAGGAAATTCCAGTAATTAAATAATCGCCTGTTCAGAATTGCAGGAAACACTTAAAGGCATTTCTAGAATTGTGTAAATTTTGCCAATACTTCATGTCTGATCAGGCTTTAAGTACCCTAGCTGTTAATGAGTTATTAAAGAAACCCAAAGTATTTCATAGGACAAAAGAATGTCAGAATGTATGTGCAAAACTAAAATCAAAATTTAGTAAATACAGTATCTTGAGTCACCGAGCCTTAGATGTGGCAAACGCAGGTAATCCATAACTTTTGCCAGTAAGACCTGGAGTATTTGGGAACGAACTACTCTGTATCAGAGAGAGAAGCCTTATCTATAGTTTGGGCATTTATGGAATTTTACAATTTTCTGTGGGGCACAAGGTAATAACTTATACTGATCATTAGCTTTGCCATCATTTACAAAATGCAAACTGCAGCATATTAAACTGACACAATATGTATAAAAATCTGAGTTTGAAATGTGTATACACTGAAGCACAAAAGAAACTGGTATAGCCATGCGTATTAAAAACCAGAGATATGTAAGTAGGTGAATGTGGCGCTGCGGTCGGGAACGCCTATGTAAGACAACAGGTGTCTGCCGCAGTTGTTAGATCGGTACTGCCGCTACAATGGCAGGTTAACAAGTTTAGGTGAGTTTGAACGTGGTGTTATGGTCGGCGCACGAGCGATGGACACAACAACTTCGAGGTAGCGTTGAAGTGGGGATTTTCCCGTACTACCATTTCACGAGTGCCCTTCCGCAAATTGCTGCAGTTTTCATTGCCGGGCCATCAACTAGTGACAGCGTGCGAATTATTCAACGAAACATCATCTATACGGGCTTTCGGAATCGAAAGCCACTCGTGTACCCTTGCTGACTGCACGACACAAAGCTTTACGCCTCGTCTGGGCCCGTCAACACCGACATTGGACACTTGATCACTGGAAACATATTGCCTGGTCATACGAGTCTCATTTAAAATTGTATCAAGCGGATAGACGTATACAGGTATGGAAACAACTTCATGAACCCATGGACCCTGCGTGTCAGCAGGGGACTGTTGAAGCTGACGGAGGCTCTGTAATTCTTTTGATCGTGTGTAGTTGGAGTGATATGGGACATCTGATACGTCTAGATACGACTCTGACAGGTGACACGTACGTAAGCATCCTGTTTGATCAGCTGCATCCATTAATGTCCATTGTGCATTCTGACGGACTTGGGCAATGACAGCAGGACAATGCGACACACCATACATCCAGAATTGGTACAGAGTGGCTCCAGGAACACTCGTCTGAGTTTAAACACATCCACTGGACACCGGACACCCCAGACATGAACAAAATTGAGCATATCTGGGAAGCCATACACGATGTTAGGCAGGTGTACCAGTTTCTTTGGCTCTTCAGCGTGTAAAAGGTAAAGAAAATATCACGTCAGATGAATTGTCAAGGTTACCAGCAGGGATGTTACCAGATGAACGTGAATTAGGAGAAGAGGTATGCAAGTGAATATACTATTTAAAAGGATTTTAAAATGAGAAAGATTTTAAAAATATCTGCAAAAATTTAAGATGGGAATATAAAATGAACCCTCTGTGAAATTAATTAAATCATAATGTAGACAAAAGGCTCATGAACTGGTGCCAAAATATTATGGCATTTTCAGCTTATTACTGTTTAAAAGGAAAGATTAGGATCAGATGACTGGAGAGTATAGTGTAGTTAAGCTGTGTGTAATAAGATAATTAAATATTACTTTACAAAAATAGGCAAAGCTAAAGCTAATTTATATGATACTAGTTCACAGTTTATTTTCAAGAAATAGAATATGTAGAGGACTGTGGGGTGGAACTGAAAGATATAGCTACTTACCAAGCTACCAGTAATCTTGCAGAAGACTATATTAAGTACACAGTGAAAATTTGACAATATTTTTCTGTGATAAAATAGTAATTTGGGAAATTATTTACCTGGACATGGAAGTACACCACTTACACTTTATCAAATTATGAAAGGAAGAAAAGAGGTTAACGTCATAGAAGCGAGTGTTAGAGCAATATCCCAGTAACAGAAAAATAAGTGTTAATGAGGGAGTATATGGAAAAAAATTCACACCTATAAGAAAATACATGATAAGAAATGAAAACGAACTAAAATATTAGAAGGAGGCGGTGTCACATGAAAAATCAAATGAAATTACTGTGGGAACTTCTAAGTTTTCCATAAATACAAAAGTCCCTTTGAGAGACTCCATCTCAACACATATTATCTGCTTCTCCTAAATATAAAAAAATAAGAAGTAAGAAATATAGTGGACTTAAAACTTAACAAGAAATGAATATGAGGATAAGTGAATGCAGTAGATATAGTCACATAAAAGCAAGAGAATATTTAAATTATTAATACAGGGAATAACGGAAATAGGCCTGTAAAATTGCCAGCAGAAAAATTTTTGAACAATCTTGTAGAAAGTGACTGTGAGTGTTCAGTTATGAAGTACAGCTAACACTTATTTTTAGTATCTAAGACGTTATTAATTGAATGAAAATACATATGGTCTGTTGGTCTATCTAACACTACAAGAACTGTGAGGGTTAGTTCATGTACGATGGTGTATAGGATAATAAATAAGCTTTACAGTAATTAGAATAATAGGTGGTCAGCTGTCTACTGATTGCTGATTTTACATAAGAAATGTTTTGAATTACCCAAATATTAAAGAATTTTGTGTTTCAGATCCTTATTGAAAGGATGAGATTACTATGAGTAATGAAATGTTGATAATAATGTATGAAAAGGCATATGATTAAATAAATTAAAATTTAGAGAGAAGAATGAACAAACAATCATCTTAATACTTATTCACAAAGACAACTACATTTTCACATTATTGTAAAATTCGCTTATGGTATGTTACATGGAATAATATTGATTTACAACTGTGTTTGTGTATCACACATAAAAGTATATAACATAACCTTTTAAGATATTGACAGAAAATCTAAAATGTAGAAAAAGACATTTAAAACAGAAAAATTAAAATATTATTTTACATCAGTAAATTTTGAATCAAGAGAAAATTTAGAATATGTTTTACATAATTAATGAAATAATTATTTCGTATGTGGTTGTGATGATTACTAGTTTAATTCCAAAATCTACACAAATAGTTACACCTTATGGAGCCTGTAGCAAATACACACAGTCCTGTGGGATTTCATTCCTGTGTTGGTATGATGAAATGGGGTGACATTTATAACACAATATATAAAATTTCAAAACCTATTTTCATTTTGTATTCTTGCAACGTGGCTCATAAGTATGGGCAATCTGTCACAATGTTGTTGCATTTATGGCTATTGGTGGTGTGAAAGCCTACTTCATTTAGCAACAGTTGTTGTTGTTGTCGTTGTGGTCTTCAGTCCTGAGACTGGTTTGATGCAGCCCTCCATGCTACTCTATCCTGTGCAAGCCTTTTCATCTCCCAGTACCTACTGCAACCCAGATCCTTCTGAATCTGCTTAGTGTATTCATCTCTTGGTCTCCCTCTACGATTTTTACCCTCCACGCTGCCCTCCAATACTAAATTGGTGATCCCTTGATGCCTCAGAACATGTCCTACCAACCGATCCCTTCTTCTGGTCAAGTTGTGCCACAAACTTCTCTTCTCCCCAATCATATTCAATACTTCCTCATTAGTTATGTGATCTACCCATCTAATCTTCAGCATTCTTCTGTAGCACCACATTTCGAAAGCTTTTATTCTCTTCTTGTCCAAACTATTTATCGTCCATATTTCACTTCCATACATGGCTACACCCCATACGAATACTTTCAGAAATGACTTCCTGACACTTAAATTAATACTGGATGTTAACAAATTTCTCTTCTTCAGAAACGCTTTCCTTGCCATTGCCAGCCTACATTTTATATCCTCTCTACTTCGACCATCATCAGTTATTTTGCTACCCAAATAGCAAAACTCCTTTACTACTTTAAGTGCCTCATTTCCTAATCTAATTCCCTCAGCATCACCCGACTTAATTAGACTACATTCCATTATCCTTGTTTTGCTTTTGTTGATGTTCATCTTATATCCTCCTTTCAAGACACTGTCCATTCCATTCAACTGCTCTTCCAAGTCCTTTGCTGTCTCTGACAGAATTGCAATGTCATCGGCGAACCTCAAATTTTTTATTTCTTCTCCATGAATTTTAATAGCTACTCCGAATTTTTCTTTTGTTTCCTTTACCGCTTGCTCAATATACAGATTGAACAACATCGGGGAGAGGCTACAACCCTGTCTTACTCCCTTCCCAACCACTGCTTCCCTTTCATGTCCCTCGACTCTTATAACTGCCATCTGGTTTCTGTACAAATTGTAAATAGCCTTTCGCTCCCTGTCTTTTACCCCTGCCACCTTTAGAATTTGAAAGAGAGTATTCCAGTCAATATTGTCAAAAGCTTTCTCTAAGTCTACAAATGCTAGAAACGTAGGCTTGCCTTTCCTTAATCTTTCTTCTAAGATAAGTCGTAAGGTCAGTATTGCCTGCCGTGTTCCAGTGTTTCTACGGAATCCAAACTGATCTTCCCCGAGGTTGGCTTCTACTAGTTTTTCCATTCGTCTGTAAAGAAGTCGTGTTAGTATTTTGCAGCTGTGACTTATTAAGCTGATAGTTCGGTAATTTTCACATCTGTCAACACCTGCTTTCTTTGGGATTGGAATTATCATATTCTTCTTGAAGTCTGAGGGTATTTCGCCTGTTTCATACATCTTGCTCACCAGATGGTAGAGTTTTGTCAGGACTGGCTCTCCCACGGCCGTCAGTAGTTCCAATGGAATATTATCTACTCCGGGGGCCTTGTTTCGGCTCAGGTCTTTCAGTGCTCTGTCAAACTCTTCACGCAGTATCATATCTCCCATTTCATCTTTATCTACATCCTCTTCCATTTCCATAATATTGTCCTCAAGTACATTGCCCTTGTATAGACCCTCTATATACTCCTTCCACCTTTCTGCTTTCCCTTCTTTGCTTAGAACTGGGTTTCCATCTGAGCTCTTGATATTCATACAAGTCGTTCTCCAATCTCCAAAGGTCTCTTTAATTTTCCTGTAGGCAGTATCTATCTTACCCCTAGTGAGATAGGCCTCTACATCCTTACATTTGTCCTCTAGCCATCCCTGCTTAGCCATTTTGCACTTCCTGTCGATCTAATTTTTGAGACGTTTGTATTCCTTTTTGCCTGTTTCACTTACTGCATTTTTATATTTTCTCCTTTCATCAATTAAATTCAGTATTTCTTCTGTTACCCAAGGATTTCTACTAGCCCTCGTCTTTTTACCTACTTGATCCTCTGCTGCCTTCACTACTTCATCCCTCAGAGCTACCCATTCTTTTTCTACTGTATTTATTTCCCTCATTCCTGTCAATTGCTCCCTTATGCTCTCCCTGAATCTCTGTACCACCTCTGGTTCTTTTAGTTTATCCAGGTCCCATCTCCTTAAATTCCCACCTTTTTGCAGTTTCTTCAGTTTTAATCTACAGGTCATAACCAATAGATTGTGGTCAGAGTCCACATCTGCCCCTGGAAATGTCTTACAATTTAAAACCTGGTTCCTAAATCTCTGTCTTACCATTATATAATCTATCTGATACCTTTTAGTATCTCCAGGGTTCTTCCATGTATACAACCTTCTTTCATGATTCTTAAACCAATTGCTAGTTATGATTATGTTGTGCTCTGTGCAAAATTCGACCAGGCGGCTTCCTCTTCCATTTCTGTCCCCCAATCCATATTCACCTACTATGTTTCCTTCTCTCCCTTTTCCTACACTCGAATTCCAGTCACCCATGACTATTAAATTTTCGTCTCCCTTCACAATCTGAATAATTTCTTTTATTTCATCATACATTTCTTCAATTTCTTCGTAATCTGCAGAGCTAGTTGGCATATAAACTTGTACTACTGTAGTAGGCGTGGGCTTCGTATCTATCTTGGCCACAATAATGCGTTCACTATGCTGTTTGTAGTAGCTTACCCGCATTCCTATTTTCCTATTCATTATTAAACCTACTCCTGCATTACCCCTATTTGATTTTGTGTTTATAACCCTGTAATCACCTGACCAAAAGTCTTGTTCCTCCTGCCACCGAACTTCACTAATTCCCACTATATCTAACTTCAACCTATCCATTTCCCTTTTTAAATTTTCTAACCTACCTGCCCGATTAAGGGATCTGACATTCCACGCTCCGATCCGTAGAACGCCAGTTTTGTTTCTCCTGATAACGACATCCTCTTGAGTAGTCCCCGCCCGGAGATCCGAATGGGGGACTATTTTACCTCCGGAATATTTTACCCAAGAGGACGCCATCATCATGTAATCATACAGTAAAGCTGCATGCCCTCGGGAAAAATTAGAGCTGTAGTTTCCCCTTGCTTTCAGCCGTTCGCAGTACCAGCACAGCAAGGCTGTTTTGGTTATTGTTACAAGGCCAGATCAGTCAATCATCCAGACTGTTGCCCTTGCAACTACTGAAAAGGCTGCTGCCCCTCTTCAGGAACCACACGTTTGTCTGGCCTCTCAGCAGATACCCCTCCGTTGTGGTTGCACCTACGGTACGGCTATCTGTATCGCTGAGGCACGCAAGCCTCCCCACCAACGGCAAGGTCCATGGTTCATGGGGGGGGTTTAGCAACAGTAGAGAGAATTAACGGAGTGTAGCAGAACGCATTTGTATTTTGCATTTATATTAATGTCAAAGATCATAAATAGTGAACTACATACTCTATCAAGTTTCAGATTATATTTGTTTATGACTAAGATTTTCAGTACTTAAATTACATATAAAATGAACAATCAAATGTTATAGGTAAAATATGGATGTAATTAACCAGAGAGTTATGCATGCAGGAAAAATAGCTACTATATCCGTTACAGAAGTGCGCTACGAGCATGCTTTTTCGAAATTCTTTGCGAGGTGTCGTATTTGTTTTGTTGCAGAGTGTGCACGTTTTGATCAGTTATGGACTGAGCCATAAGCTTAGCCAGAATTTGATTTCAACAAATCGCCATCGTTATGAAGTGGTTTTGTAATAGAGCACTAGTCGGCACTAAGTAATGTGTCTGTTTTGTATTTAAGTTATTGTGGGTCATTTAGATAGTGAAGCAGAAACTAGTCAGTAAAATTCTTGTGTCGATGGCACCTCCATGTAGATCTGTTTCTGTGGCAGTAAACGATCTTTAGATATGGCAGTCAATATTTCCGGATACGTGTCAACAATCCCAAGTCCTTACAACAAGTAACACGCTTTCAAACAATAACGAGTAAATGAGCAGAGGTAGCAGCACACAATCACCGCTGCGAAGAGTGGAGAAGTACTTGAAAAGAGTTTCCATCTTGCTCAACTATGAAAACAAAAGTACCATTTCCACTTCGTAGGCCCATCGATTGTCTGCTATGGTTGAAATAAGGAAGTAAGTTTAGTATTTCACGTCTGATCGACATTAAGGTCATTTTCAAATACCGAAATTAAAGGAAACGGCGTGACCATTTCCAAGTAGCATCACGGCTTTCACCTAGATTAAACTGCTAAGCCAAGGAAAACCCAAATTTGGATGGCGGCTTTGGGTCGAACTCGGGACTCTCAAATACAAATATAGTGCATTAGGGGCTTCGCCATCTTGGTCAGTGACACGGTGGAAATGGCACACGAAAACCATAAGGTTCTGTGACAGCCCAGAATACGAGCGTTTATGTCGAAACGTGGTACTTATTAGTAATGAAAACGAAACTAAATGAAGCATACCGTACAGATGTTTGACAGTACAAGCTGAAGGCTATTGCACGCAGTTTACCGACTTTTTCCCACACATAGGAAACTGATTTCAACTGTAGTTTGTAAAACTTTTCTGGGCTATTTCGCCCGCTTCATCTGAGTGATACTTGTCGGTTAAGATTGAAATAGTCATTCCATTTGTGTTCTGTTTGAGGTCCCTGACAACCTCAGCAGTCGACTGAATATTTGTAAGTGTTGGAACAGGGATAGTTAAATTCCATCCTCATTAATTCAAATAGGCACCACATATGAATGTGAAAGTATATTCACAATACACTTTTAACTTCCACCCATTCTTCGCCAAAGTACATCAGATAAAACTAGTTATTCACTCTTCCGTCGCCATAAAATGTGAAATACTGAGAACTGGCCAATAAAAGTCCTAGCTCATTAAAAGGTGTTTTCATAAAGTCAAAGAAAACTTCGAAAACTTAGTAGGTTAGTAAATATCGTCATTTATCAGTTTCATGGAAATCGTGTTGTTAATGAGAGCCAGTTTTTTATTTTTTTATTCCACGGTTTTCTCGGTATTCACTCTTGTCGTTTCGTTTATTTATCATTCGCTGTATTTTGTTGCTCCGCTGTCAAAAATTAGTGTATCTGCCGCGTCTTTTATTGACCACTGCTACATTTGGCTCTGGAGGAGGCGTCAATCCTCAAATGAGCATTGTTTGGTTACGTTCGTCATTGAAAGTCAGCAAGATGTCTGCATGTTTTATTTGTGGTGAAAGTGTTATGGACGGGGTAGATGTGACATATTGAAAGAAAAAGGGATGTAAACGTTTGTTGCGGTATTAAGGTGAGAAAGGATGGTAAATTTGTTGTTTTGGTGAGCTGCACTAGTATTGTTCATGAAAAGTCCAAGAAATCTTATTAGAAGAATCATTATGCTAGAACGGGTACCGTGGAAAATGAGGCCCATAGTTTTATCGTAAAAGCTGTTTATTTTGTCGGGAAGACGGATCACGGAATTACATATAAACGAAATGAAAAATTCGATTTTATTAATGTTGATCTGGACGTTCCAAATACATTTCCATAATCTGTAATGGAAACTGTGACAAAATGAAATAATGACTCAGGTATTCATGTAAAATTTCGAGTAGTGCATATGGAATATCTTGTTGGAGGTAGATAACATGGTAAGTGAGCAAAAAGGTTTTTCAAATCTGATGTTGTGGTTCATATTAGCTTTAAACGACCAAATGGTGATGAGGTTCTTACCTGCGTGAATTTCATTAGTGAGCGTTTTGAAGCAAGTGAAGATGAGTGACATTCTGGAGAATTACAGTGAGAATTTCTGAAAGATCCAGAAGAAACCAAAGCTGCTGTTCTATAAGTTTTTGAAGGCGTTTTATTCTTTGGAAAAATAAGCCAGTACAAGAAAACCTTGAAAACTTTACAAACACCAGCCATTCCATCTTACATGACATGTGGTAAGAGACCAGAAACAAATGCCATCAAGAGGAGCACATCTAATTTGATGTAACTGCTAATGTAGTCGTGAAGGACAGTATATTAATAACTCACGAAGTCGAGGCATGTCTCCTTTCGACATCCTCTTGGATAAAGTTGCAAAAGACATCCAGAGTCACAGGAATTACGGTAATTAATATTTGTCCGTAAAATAAAGGGGACCGTTCAGATCTGTCATTTTAGCTGCAAGACAGAGATCTTTAGTTAGTAATACACAAGTATATATAGATAAAATATTCGGCCAAGTGATTGGCCTACCATCCTCCGGTTTAAATCTCATCGAGAACGTGTGGCAACTTTGAAGAGACGTATTACACAAAGTTCACATGCACAAACGGCCACCAGATGTTTTCAGCAGTGCTGGTGGAAATATGGAATGCCTTACCATAAGAACTGTTTACCAACATTGTAGCAAGCATGGAAGCAAGCTGCACATTTCTCTTCTTGGTAATCACTCATGTTATTCGGAACTGTGTGTTGCCTTCTTTAGTGTCCAGGAGACTACCATGAATTGCGGTGACTTCAGTATAATTAATGTTATTTCTGTCCGTCTCACTGTGTATGTCTTTTCAAATGATTCAAATGGCTTTAAGCACCATGGGACTTAACATCTGAGGTAATCAGTTCCCTAGACGTAGAACTACTTAAAATCTAACCAACCTAAAGACATCACACACATCCATGCCCGAGGCAGGATTAGAACCTGCGACCGTAGCAGCAGCGCGTTTCTGAACTGAAGAGCTTACAACCGCTCGGTCACAGCGACCGGAGCGTATTCTTTCAATGATCGTCAGTACTGTACTGTAGCAGTTCTTTCTATCGAGTTTCGTTACTTGGAAATGGCTCCTAACGCGAAACCTACTATCGTTGCTAAGCTTTGACACCATTGTATTATCTTGATGCATGCGTTTTCTATTAAGTTGATAAATGATGATATTTGTTTGCCAAGTAGCATTTGAAGACCTAGAGAAAGATTTGATAATTTGGTCTAAAATATACAATTTAATTATAAAGACATGAGGGCAGCAACCAGACTCCAGCTATAATACTCGAAAGACATGAAAGGGAAGAGGTGATTGAAAAATAGAACCAGAAGCGTTGTAGCCCGTCCCCTTCGTTATTAGTTCTTTAAATTGAGTAAGCACTAGAGAAAATAAACAAAAAATTGGGGTGGAATTATACTTGAAAAGGGACAAATAAAACCTTGGAGGTTTGCCGAAGACAATGAAATAGTGTCAGAGACTGCAAACATAGACCAAAGTGAAACAACAGTACGTCTGTATCTGCGTGACTAGTCTGCAATTTACACTTCAGTGCCAGGCAGAGATTTTTCCCCATATCTTCAGACTATTTTTCTACCGTTCCAATCCTATCAGCTTATGGGAAAATGAATGCTTGAATCTATCTGTACGGACTCTAATTTCTCTTATTTTAATGCGATGATCATGCCCCCCCCCCCCCCCATGTAGGTTTGTAACCATCAAATATCTTCTCATTCAGTGGAGAAAAAGTGTGGTTGATATTTCTTGAAGAAAATGTCACTAGGAAGAGAACCGCCTTTGTTTTAATTATTGCCATCCAAATCCCGTATGATATCCACGACACTCTCTCCTTTATATCACGATAATACAATACTAGCTGCCGTCCTTTGAACTTTATCGACACGCGTACTTCAGTCCTGTCTAGTAAGGATTCGTAGGTGTGAAACCAGGATGTTTTCCAAATAATCGCCGAGAAAAGGAAAATACGGAAAACACTGACAGGAAGAAGGAACAGGATGATAGAACATCTGTTAACATATAAGGAAATCCCTTCCATGTTACTAGAGGGAGCTGTAGACGGTAAAAACTACAGAGAAGGACAGAGACTGGAACAGGTCCAGTAAATAACTGAAGACATTGGTTGCAAAGCACGAAAAAAAGAATTAAAAAAAAGAGGATACCCTACCACACAACTTTACTGTAGCAGAGGACGAAGAAGAGTAGTGTAGCCCGTCTATTTAGTAGGCGTGATGGATTTTCTAAGACCTCAGACAGTAAAATGCATTGTTTGGTTTGCCATCGTAACATCATTATCTTCGTCCCCATTACAATTTAACTTGTTGTAATCGGAAGTCCTAGATATTTAGTCGAACTAACAGCTTTAAAATTTTTGGGATCTGTCATGCAACCAATATTTAACGGATTTCTTTTCGTACTGATGTGGATGAACTCACACATTTCCTTATTCAGAGACAGCTACCACTTTTCTCACGAGACATGTGGTATCTAAAAGACATTCTGCAGTTTGTTTTGATCTTCTGATACCTTTACTAGACGCTAAATCAAAGCATCATCTGGAAATGATGTAAGAGGGCGTTTCAGATTGTCTCCAGTACCGTTTATATTGGTTAGGGACAGCTGAATACCTGTAGTCTTCCTTAAGGAACGCCCGATATAACTTCTGTTTTACCCGTTTTTCCGCCGATTACTATTGTGACCTCTCTGATAGGAAACGACAAATCCAGTCGAACAGCTGATTCGATGCTCCATAGGCACACAATATGATTAGAAGTCGGTTTTGAGGAATGGTGTCGGAAGCCATCTGGATATCTAGAAATATGGAGTCAATTTGAGATCGATGCCGACAGAACTCATTACTCTGTTCAAATAAAGAGCTGGTTGCGTTGCATAAGAATTATATTTTTAGAATCCGTGCTGACTATGTGTCAACTGAATGTTACCTTCGATGTACTTGATAATGTTCTAACACAGTATAAGTTCCAAAATCCTACTGTAAATGGGTCTGGAGTTCAGAGATTACTCCTGTTTCCCTTGTTGAGTATTGGCATGACCTGTGCAGCTCTCCAGACTTTTCGTACGAATATTTCGTAGTGACCGGTTGGATATGACTGCAAAGTATGTGGCTATTATATCGGCATGCTATGAAAGGAACCCTACTGGTAAGCAGTCTGGACCAGAAGGCTTGCCTTTCATGAGTGCTTTAAGCTGCTTTGCTACAACGAAGATGTCTTCTAAGTTACGGTTATTGGCTATTTTTCTTTATTCTAAATCTGGACTATTTACTTCGTCTTCCTGGGTGAAGAAATTTAGGAAAACTGTGATTAATGTCTCCGCTTTGGTGTCGCTGATACCTTTGGTGTCACGTAAAGGAGGTATTAATTTTGTCTTGCCCCTTGCGTACTTTACATATGACCAGGATCTCTCGGGATTTTGGATTTTCTGTCTGAATCTGAGATAGAGATTTGTTGTGGAGGCTATTAAAAGTATCTCACACTGAAATCCACGCTAAGTTTCGATCTGCAGTGTAACATCTTCAGTCTTGGAGATTTTGTGTCGTTTTAAATTTGACATGCGTTTTACGTTACTTCTGCAACGATGTTCTAATCTTCTTTGTGTACCGTGGTGAAGCAGTACCATCTTTTATTAATATATTCGGTGAAAATTTCCCAAGTGCCTTTGATCGCTCTCCTGAAAAGTACTGTATTTCACTGCCTGCCTCACCTTGAAAAAACATCCTACTCAACCACGAGTGATGTATAATCCGCAATATGGCAGTAACCAGGGTGGCCACAGTAGTGGACCAAACGGGGGACACATGCAGCCCCCCAGAATAATGCCCATCGGGAACAACTCAAAGACGTATGACCACAGCCAGCACCGCCTTGAATTATGAGCGAGGGGTTACCAACTCAGCTCGCATCTGAATTCAGCAATCACAGTACCTATCCATACTAAAGACAGGGGAAATATAAACTCAACAATCACATAGCTATCCACACTGAAAACAGATGAAATATGAACTAGATAATAAACAAAGCGCGGAATTGCGGCTGTCATTTACACAAATGTGCAAATATTTTTAACTAAAATTTACACAGTAAATAAAAATACAAGCCGCTTCTTGTTTCTAAAGCTGTTTAGAGCACACTAACGAAACACTTTGATTTGATGAGCTGCTGCCTAGACGGGAGCTGCTGCCCAACTAATGAGTAATAGAATGTAGAGGAATGAAATCAGGCGATGCTGTGGTAATTAGATTAGTAAAGGAGACACAAAAGATAGTTGATGAGTTTTCCCATTTAGGCGAAAGGATAAAAAAATGCAAGCCAGCCTTAGAAAGGAAAGCATTTCTGAAGAAAAGGGATTTGAGTAAACAAACACTGTTTTTTCCTTGTTTCACAATTTTATTATTAATGTTACTCAACCAATCAGATATTTAAGAAATAAAAAGATAGATGTGTACATCCCCACACCTCTTATTAAACGAGCAAACCCATTTCAATTATTCACCTCATTTACATGAGATGATAACTCCAGGATAGAAGCACAACTTTGGGCCCCAGTCTATCGTAGTTAACAAGTTCTTGGCTGATGTATAACTTTACTCCTATCATGTTAGTGTAATTGCTGAAATGTTTAGTTACGTACGTAATTTGTTAAAAAAGGTCAGTGACGTAGCTTTACATTAAGCTATGGATCGATACCTTAAGAAGTTAAGATGATTATCTTTTGCCTTGTCATCATGTTTATCTGTGCATTACCATCTTTGGGAATCAGTAATGTACCTGAAAATGGGCTTATAACTCGAAACCCAGGCTGCGCAGTAACATTAATAATAAAATTGTGAAACAAGGTAAAAACACAGTGTTTGTTTAATTAATTTACAGTGTTTCACCAAGAATCCACAGTTAATTCAATTAAAAAAGGGATTTTTACACATTTGTATAAATTTAATTCTGAGGAAGTCTTTTTCTGACCTGGGTGGAGATTTCTGGGAATGTGAAACATGGCGGATAAACAGCTCAGACAGGAATAAGAGCTTTCGAAATTTTTCTGTATGTCTTTGCTTCTGATTGATGATCTGTGGGACTTCGGACGTTCACTCACGCAATAAAGTGAAACACCTGCATCCCTCGTTTTCATGTTATTTATCACACTGTAACTAGTTTCGGTGACTCACTGCACCATCTTCGGTCCTTAACTGACGCTGAGGGGGTGAACTCCATTCGTACACATGTTCCCATGAGGAGCCAGAATCCATGAACTGGCTTCCGTAGAATACTAAAAGAGCAGTGTTGTGTTTGTAACCATGATGGTTGCAGATTGTTGCGCTGTTACACTAGCCTATAGAAGCCAGTTGACCAATATTGGCTACTGACTGGATCGTGTATACGATTGGAGTTCATACTTTCGCCGGCCGGTGTGGCCGTTCGGTTCTAGGCGCTTCAGTCTGGAACCGCGTACCCTCTACGGTCGCAGGTTCGAATCCTGCCTCGGGCAGGGATGTGTGTGGTGTCCTTAGGTTAGGTTTAAGTAGTTCTAAGTTCTATGGGACTGATGACCGCAGATGTTAAGTCCCATAGTGCTCAGAGCCATTTGAACTATTTTTGAATTCATCCTTTCGGGTCGGTTAAGCTTTTATGATGGTGTGTTGGGTCACCGAAACTGGTTAAAATGTAATAAACAACATCAAATCGACGGCGCAGATGTTTCACTTTATTACATTTGAATTTGGCGTTACAAAAGCATGCGAAAGATTAGGTGGGTTGATCACGTCGATCACGATCCTAAACAGGAGATACTGAAGAGAATTGGGGAGAAAAGAAATTTGTGGCCCAACTTGACTGAAAATAGGGAACGGTTGGTAGGACACATTCTGTGGCATCTATAACCGTCAATTTGGTGTTGGAGGGAAATGTGGAGGGTACAAATTGTAGGGCAAGGCCAAGTGATGAATTCAGTACGCAGGAGTGCACAGAATGTACTAGCACGTAGAGCTGCACTAAACCAGGCTGCGGACTGAAGACCAGAACAACATATCCACCGATTTCGCTCATTCTACGAACTGGTAACTGAGGGCTAGAAATTCCGTGTTCAGACATGCAGGCGACCCATACAGCAGGTACCCAGAGTGCACCGTTCCAGTCAGTGGACGCACCAATGAGGGCGCTAATGAGCAGCAGTAGCAGCAGCTGCGCGAACCGAAGCAGTCTCTGCAGTCTGCAGTTGTAACACTTGCAGTAACGCATGCGCCGCGCTGGGCGATTTTGCGGGGAATTCGGGAGGTGAGCTGAATGTTTAACGAAGCGGCGCGGTCTCGCGGTGGACAGGCAGTGTCGACCGTAGTGGTCGCAGGAAACGGACCGCGCTAATTAGCAGGACGGCGGCCGTCACAGACGCACCGGTGACCGGCTGCGGTCGAACCTACTTCTGGGATTGTCACGAAATTACGGCCTTGTTCACTAGGCGATCATCCGGTATCAGATCCCAGATGATTTCTAATCATTAGATGTGTCTAACGGTGTAATTTAGTTAATAAGCGACGTCACGCATCTGCAGAGAAACATACGTTTCCTTGTGTGGCAGATATCATCACGTACACTGATAACATAAATTTTTATTTGTGAGACATCTTCCAATGTTCTGTAACACCCACCACAATCGTGAAGGGCTGTTACTGCCCGATATCTTACACAACAGAAGTCGCTTATCAAGTGTTTTGAAATTCCTCGTTACAGATTTCTAGGACTTCTAGAGGAGAGTGAGTACGTAATATTTTTAACAGGAACCCATGTCCGGAAACGTACCGTTTCCATTCTACGGCGGTTGCAGTTCAGATGTTTAATTCATCCACTTCTGCTGGAGGAACTGAATTAAGTGTAACGCAATACAGTTACTAGGTAACAAGTCGAAATGAAACATCGATTTATCTCCTATATTTGTGTTGTGTACATAGTTCCACGTAGTCAGCGCATACGCAACTTTCCCATTAGAGCGCACCTCGCTAAGCACAACAGCGCGGCGCAGCGCTCGTCATCTCCGCACTACGAGATGGCGCTTCCATAGAGACGGACCAAATTCTGTTTTCGCAGAGCCGCATATTAATATCTAATGCAGCCAATGAGATTGCTGCTAACGTAGAACCTTTTCTCCTCACGGATCACACTCTGAGTGTACAGACCTCCGATTAGTCAGTCTGCATTTGTCTGCACCAGTCTGTACCAGTCTGCATTTGTCTGTACCAGTCTATGGTCAAGTTTCAGTCTGCGCCTAATAAGGTTACCGTATTTCTGTACATAGCCATGAAGATAAATGTATAGACACTTTTGTCAAATATCAGAGATATATGTGAGAATAAGATTAACTTACCAATACCAAAGGAACTTCAGATTGGCAATTGTAAATAGCATTCAGAACCAAGTTAAGTAATTTTTATGCTTATTATTATTTTAATAAATGTCTGTGAAAATTAATCAAGTTGTGTTTAAAGTTGGTCACCGTCAATCTGCTACTCTAAGCGTGCAAGTGTCATTTCTATCGTCTGACCTAACGGCAGAAGATAAACTCGCCACGATAAGACCACGAGACATATTACTGACACTCGCCTACTTCGTTAGAGCGACAAGTCAAATAATCTGATGGGGTGTGTACTGAAGGTCTTACAGTACGCACACCACAATTTGTGTTAATACTTAAACATTACGCTTATACATTATCTCAAAACAAAAAAGAACCCAACATACTGTACGTACAGAACAGTATGATTCATTACAACTGCAATTCGGTGTGGAGGCACCATCGTTGTTACAAATATTGAACCTATGAAGCGTCGTTCTCCATCCCACCTAGTGTCTCTTCTATTTCCAATGCAGCGGCTGGAACTCATGCCAGCAGAACTTCGTCTGTCTCTAAAGGAGTCTCGTAAATTAAACTTGGCATAAACTGTCATAATTAGATGTTTCGTGATGTTTCCTTTCGAACTGCTACCTAATAACTGGCTGGCCAATGTGGCCGATCGGTTCTTGGCGCTTCAGTACGGTACCGCCCTGCTGCTATGGTCGCAGGCTCGAATCCTGCCTCGGGCATGAATATGTGTGATGTCCTTGGGTTCGTTAGGTTTAAGTAGTTCTAAGTCTAGGAGACTGATGACCTCAGACGTTATGTCCCATAGTGCTTAGAGCCATTTTGAACCTAATAACCGTACTGTGTCACGCGTAATTCAATTCCTCAGGCAGAAGCGGATGAATTAAACATATGAATTGAAACTGTCTTACCTTTCCAGACGTGGGTTCCTATTCAACGTAACTTGTACTCATTCCCCTCTACAAGTCCTAGAATTTCCGAAGAACTTGTATAGCTGCTACTACAATTTCATGGTAGTAGTGGCACTATTTAGGTGTATCTCAAACATTAAGTAAGGTAATAGTTCTAACATACTCCCTTAAAGGATTAAAATTTTTAAAAATTTAAATTTACAATCAAAAAATCAGATGAAATTATTAAAAAATAGCTTGCCTAGCCGTACAGCTAGTAGGCAAACATCTAACGTAGATGGACTGTCATAATAGCAACCCAAATTGTGGCGAGAAAGAACCCTGTCTCTCAAGTGCCGCCCTGGAAAATGACTCTTGCTCCAAAACTTCTATCGGAATTCATGCAATTTACAATAACAAACGCACCTCAGGAATTCGGTAGAAGTCACGAGATAGACCAAAGTTAAATTAAGTAATGATCCTGTGCTGCAGAAAGCGTAGATCCGCTTTAAACCTGATGTGTAGAAGCTCAAGAAAACGGCCCTAATGCTTGGGACTAATACTTACCGACCGCCTATACAGCCAAGTACCTACGTTACCTTTGTGGCAGTGGCAAGAAGACTGACCAATAAAGCCGCGGGTCTATTCGTGGTAAACAACTTGAAGGTGACGCGTAACACCAGCTTGGAAAGGAACTAAAGTACAAGGAAGTACGAATACCGAATAAAGAATACAGAAGAAATGTGGGTAATAACTGAAAGTAATAGCAGTGCGAGAGATGTTCTGCATCCTAGCCATTTCATGAGTTGTTTTAGTAGGATACCAGTCCCTGTTTTAAGGCTTCAAATGGTTCACATGGCTGTGAGCACTATGGGACTTAACATCTGTGGTCATCAGTCCGCTAGAACTTAGAACGACTTAAGCCTAACTTACCTAAGGACATCACACACATCCACGCCCGAGGCAGGATTCGAACCTTCGACCGTAGCGGTCACGCGGTAGCAGACTGATTTTTTAAGGCGCTATACAGTACTGTCTATTGTATTCGTATGTTTCATTCTGTTGTGCTGCCCCATACAATACCAGATATTTCAGTATTGGCAACACCATAATTGCGTATGGGCAGGGCCATAGTTGACAAGGAAAAGACATGGGTTTAAGGATGGGATCAAGTTCTCTCAGTCTTCAGGCATTATTCCCCATAAATTGGAGAACATACTGGCGTCACTAGTCAAGATATGCTTTTAGATACTTATACATTACTGTTCGCGAAAAGTGAAACACCAAGACAGAATGATCTGATCAGAATGAAATTTATTACACCTGAGCCATGCTCGTGTTCATGCCGTTTATTGCTTGTCATCTTGTGTTTACAGTACTGCCACCTCGTTTCTTATTCGATTTACTGGTGTCACTAAGTTGCTGGCTTGCCTGCCCATGAGTGGCAGCAGCAGCGCTTATCGATAAGAGCACGTTCGTATTATCGTTGGAGCGACCGCTAGTATTTACAGGTCGTCGTGTGTCGGAGTTGAGTCGCGACAGAGCAGCAGTCGGCTCCTGAGAGCCATGACTCGCTCGATCTTTGCCGGCGCACATGACATGAGTGAGGACGACCTTGGTTGGTCGTTCGTTTGGTCGTCTCATCGGACGGCGTGTATTCGGTCGCCGACCGCTTCTGGGTTCTCTGTGTGTGTCGACTTGTGATTCGTCTTCGTTGGTCCTCAGTGACTGGTTTTCGTATCTTTCGAGTTGTTTGTGGAAGTGTATCCGCAGAACCGTGTGTAGCTTGTGATTTTGACTCAACAGTTATGGTAACGCTCTCTGCGTGTTGGATGCAGTTGGTTAGTTGGGACAGAGCAGAGGGGAAGCCTCCGCGGCGCAAAGTCAGGCCGAGACCGCTGGCGGCGTGCTCGTGTGGTCGGATTATGAGGCGCTAGCTGCTAGAGCTACAGTGTTAGTTGCCCATCGAACCTTACACTGAAGCTGAGTGATCTGTTAACGTTTTATGAAACCACAACTGCTGTGTCATCTCTTCGTTCATTGCGTTGTTACTTCCTGGGCCGTTCCGGCTAGCAGCAACGTATGGTGTGTTGGAGTCGGCGAAATTTTGCATCCGTCATCCTATATAGTCTCTAACTATTAAATTGGTTGTTACTTACCAGTGAAGTGCACCAGCGGTATTTTCTGTATAGTGGCCGTTAACGCCCCAGTTACTGCCCTGGTCGTTAGTGTAGTTTCCCGGCAGTGTGTTTTTCCTCGCCATGATGATGCTGTCTAACACGGCGTGTAGTTCCACAGCCTTTTAGTTGCCCGTTCATTTTTTTTTCTTAGAGTAGTTCTTGTGTCTTGGCTGCTATTAGACGCCAGTTCTGAAGGCGTAGTTCTGCTGGTATCTTCGTTCTCGGCTGATACTTTCCGTTTCCTTCCCTGGTCGGATTTCCATCCGATTGCTTAACCTTACTTTTGGCTTCCTGTCTCATCTCACCTTATGTTAAAACTACCTCCTCAGGCCGATCCTTGGAACACTTCTGAGCACCACTGTTCTGTTGGTTTTAGATTGTGATTTTCATTTTAGTCTGAAGTGCTGTGTGAGGTCTTCAGCCGTCTATTAATTTACTTCGTTTTAATTTTAAAATAAGGCCTTCAGCCATCTTAAATAAAAATTTGAAAACTGATTTGTTTAAAACTAATTTTTTTAAAATGTTTCTGAAATTCTTGCTATCCAGGCCCTAACTTCTGAGTTGTTCAATGTCCAGTGTGTGGCCTTCAGCCGTGCCTTTATGTGAAATTTTTTAAGATAAGGCCTTCAGATGTCTTATATCATAATTTGAAAACTGAATTGCTTAAAACTAATTTCCTTAAAAAAAGATTTTATCTGAAATTCTTTTTATCCAGGCCCTAAATTCTGAGTTGATCAATGTCTTGTGTGTGGCCTTCAGCCAAGTATTTATTTTCTCTTTTAAAGGCCTTCAGCTGCGTGTATTCTTTAAAGCACTTTTTAATAACTTGTGTTGAGGCCTTCAGCCATTCTTGTTTTTTGTGTGGTTTTGGGCCTTCAGCCCAGGAGGTATCGGAAGTTTTCTTGACAAGGGCTTCAGCTGTATTGTTTTAATTTGGTCCTTTAAAGCAATGTGTAATTGAGTCATTTTTAGCAAAGTAAATGTTTGTGTGTTTGTGCAAGCAACTGTAACTCATTACGGCCCCTTTCCACAACCATAACCTGATCCTCTATATCCTGCGAAACCAGATTTCAACACCAATTAGTCCGGCCGCGGTGGTCTAGCGGTTCTAGGCGCGCAGTCCGGAACCGCGCGACTGCTACGGTCGCAGGTTCGAATCCTGCCTCGGGCATGGATGTGTGTGATGTCCTTAGGTTAGTTAGGTTTAAGTAGTTCTAAGTTCTAGGGGACTGATGACCACAGATGTTAAGTCCCATAGTGCTCAGAGCCATTTGAACCATTTGAACACCCATTATCTGCATGACACCGCACAAAAGATTCGCGTTAGAGACCCGTAGATACATAGTGACTGTGGAAATTCAGTACGGAGTAGCGCCACCACGTGCTGCAGACGTCGTGGCATGGAATCAAGGATAGACTGAAAATAAATCCTGGGAATACTCTACCACAAAGCATCAACTGTGGCTGCAGGAGGCCCTCAACGTTCCAGTTTCCGATCGATCATATCCCAGAAATGTTGGAGGGGCATCATGTCGGGTGAACTGGCAGGCCAGGGAAGCAGTGGCATCCCTTGTTCTTCGAAGACGGCTTGCGAATTCCTCAACACATGCAATCGGGCGATGTCCTGCTGAAGTACGGCATGTGAAACGGCCTGCCGGAGGGACTCTGCCTCGGGCTGTAAAACCTCTCTGCTGTAGCGGTGGCTGTTCAGATTGCTCGCAATAAGTAAGAGGCTAGATTCCTTATTATAGGCAGTGGCCACCCAAACAGTCCCACTTTGCCCTTGCCTGCAACACAGTACAATCCGCCCGATTGCGTTCGTCACTGAGGCATCGGATGCGCATGCGGCCATCACTGTAGGACACATTGGACTTGTCCGAAAATACTAAATTTTGCCACCCAGTATGCCAGTGTCGGCGTTCACGTGACAATTGCAACTTGCGGTGTTGGAAGGCAACACAACGGCATGCGTGTCACCAGTCCAGTCTGCACAAGACAATTACAAACCGTCGACGCAGAGGTGTCAACGGCCATTGCAGTGCTACATCGTAGCACCAACAGTGTGGAAAGAGCTGTCCTGCCTCGGGAATGGATGTGTATGATGTGCTTAGGTTAGTTAGGATTAAGTAGTTCTAAGTTCTAGGGGACTGATGACCACAGCTGTTAAGTCCCATAGTGCTCAGAGCCAGAGCTGTTCTGTCCGTTACAGCCAAGTGGAGAAGATGGCGATCATCTCGCGCTATGGTTACATTTTGTCGTCCAGTATCCTGTCGGTGCCTTGTATGGCCCTCTTCTCTGCACTGGTTCCACATACGCCTCACTGTTGAAGCAACTTGCCCCGTACGAGCCGTAGCGTCATGAGAGGACAGAAACGGATCAGTCATTCTGCCAGCTTCGATCAAACTCACTTGCCGATATTCCACCCCGTGACGTCGGCGAGGGACAGTGGCACTTACTTTTAGGTTTCACATCGTATGAAGGTTCTGCACCGACAGTGTTGCGTAGCACTGATTGGTCCGGTCACACAAAAGAGGGCACTGTTGGGCATACATGCACACCGCGTTTCTGCGATTTAAATCACTTAATATGGTTCTGCAGTTCTAAACGCACACTTATCACGGCCTGGTGTAGATTTTTGCTTTGGTGTGTCTCACTTTTTACAAACTGTAGTGTATCTCAGTGTGTAACAATTAATTGACTTTTCAGTCCAATTAAGTCGACTGTAATTAAGTCAATAATCGGTGAAAGCGCATGATAGATTTTTTTAGCGCACGCCATCGAAAAGAGAATAAAAATTCTATAAATATGACGTCTTACATGCCTAATAACTATTTTTATTGCAAAATTTCCTTTGTATTCTTGGAAAACAACGTAAAGTGGAACTTATGTAGATTAATTGTGAAAATAAAATTATTGCAAGTGGCGTAGATTGGCGCACAGCTTTACGAACTCATGAGCTATGTAACTCTTAATCTGTAGCTCCTATCCTTATTATTCCGTCTGGTGGTTATTCACGGCCATGTCCCGTATCAGTGGAATGGGTACATTTGTAGGTTAGTGACTGAAATCACGATGGGCGAGACATGTGTATTTTACCGGAAATATGCAGGGTACTCCATTGATCGTGACCGGGCCAAATATCTCACGAAATAAGCGCCAAACGAAATATCTACAAAAAACGAAACTTGTCTAGCTTGAAGGGGGAAACCAGATGGCGCTATGGTTGTCCCGCTAGATGGCGCTGCCATACGTCAAACGGATATCAACTGCGTTTTTTTTTAATAGAAACCCCCATTTTTATTACACATTCGTGTAGTACGTAAAGAAATATGAATGTTTTAGTTGAACCACTTGTTTCGCTTTGTGACAGATGGCGGTGCAAAAGTCACAAACATAAGACTACAATTTTTGACGAATAGTTGGTAACAGGTAGGTTTTTTAAATTAAAATACAGAACGTAGGTACGTTTGGACATGTTATTTCGGTTGTTCCAATGTCATACATGTACCTTTGTAAACTTATCATTAATGAATACGCATGCTGTTACAGCGTGATTACCTGTAAATACCACATTAATGCAATAAATGCTCAAAATGATGTCCGTCAACCTCAATGCATTTGGCAATACGTATAGCGACATTCCTCTCAACAGAGAGTAGTTCGCCTTCCGTAATGTTCACACATGCATTGACAATGAGCTGACGCATGTTGTCAGGCGTTGTCGGTGTATGACGATAGCAAATATCCTTCAACTTTCCCCACACAAAGAAATCCAGGGACGTCAGATCTGGTGAACGTGCGGGCCATGGTATGGTGCTTCGACGACTAATCCACCTGTCATGAAATATGCTATTCAATACCGCTTCAACCGCACGCGAGCTATGTGTCGGACATCCACGATGTTGGAAGTACATCGCCATTCTGTCATGCTGTGCAACATCTTGTAGTAACATCGGTAGAACATTACGTAGGAAATAAGCGTACATTGCTCCATTTAGATTGCCATCGATAAAATGGGGGTTAATTATCCTTCCACCCATAATGCCGCACTACACGTTAACCCGCTAAGGTCGCTGATGTTCCACTTGCCGTAGCCATCGTATATTTTCCGTTGCCCAATAATGCATATTATGCCGGTTTACGTTACCGCTGTTGGTGAATGACGCTTCGTCGCTAAATAGAACGCGTGCAAAAAATCTGTCATCGTCCCGTATTTTCTCTTGTGCCCATTGTCAGAACTGTACACGACGTTCAAAGTCGTCGCCATGCAGTTCCTGGTGCATAGAAATATGGTACGGGTGCAATGGATGGCCGGCCGTTGTGACCGAGCGGTTGTAGGTGCTTCAGTCCGGAACCGCGCTGCCGCTACGGTCGCAGGTTCGAATCCTGCCTCGGGCATGGATGTGTGTGATGTCCTTAGGTTAGTTAGGTTTAAGTAGTTCTAAGTTCTAGGGGACTGATGACCTGAGATGTTAAGTCCCATAGTGCTCAGAGCCATTTGAACCATATTTGCAATCGATGTTGATGTAGCATTCTCAACACCAACGTTTTTGAGATTCCCGATTCTCGCACAATTTGTCTGCTACTGATGTGGGGATTAGCAGCGACAGCAGCTAAAACACCTACTTGGGCATCATCATTTGTTGCAGGTCGTGGTTGACGTTTCACATGTGGCTGAACACATCCTGTTTCCTCAAATAACGTAACTATCCGGCGAACGGTCCGGACACTTGGATGATGTAGTCCAGGATACTGAGCGGCATACAGAGCACACGCCCGTTGGGCATTTTGATCACAATAGCCATCATCAACACGATGTCGACCTTTTTCGCAATTGGTAAACAGTGCATTTTAACGCGGGTAATGTATCCGCACTGGCGGAATGTTACGTGATACCACGTAGTTACACGTTTTTGACTATTACAGCGCCATCTATCCAAAGCGAAAAAAGTGGACCAACTAAAACATTCATAATTCTTTACGTACTACACGAATATGTAATAAAAGATGGGGGTTCCTATTTAAGGAAACACAGTTGATATCCGTTTCACCTATGGCAGCGCCATCTACCAGGCCAACCATAGCGCCATCTGGTTTCCCCCTTCAAGCTAGACGAGTTTCGTTCTTTGTAGTCGTTTCGTTTGACGTTTATTCCGTGAGATATTTGACCCGGTCACTATCAATGGGCTCTCGCGTGGTTTCATACAAAGACATAATTTTTAAATTTAGTTAATCCAGGTCGCCCCCATCTGCCCTTGGCTAGGGAGTGTCATCTTTGTGCCGACATTTTCGTGTAGTGTTTTACAGTGAGTGTCCCGTGTTGTGAGTCTTTGGACTAATGACCCCAGAAGTTGAGTCCCATAGTGCTCAGAGCCATTTGTGAGTCTCTTGGGAAGTGTTGGTAACGGCCATCATACTGTCGCTGGGTGTGATTTTTTTATCTCTTGCGAACAGAAACCAGACGAACAGAAACCAGACTGTCGCCATGTTTTTTTAGTTGTGTGTGTACTATGTTACTTGTCTGATTCCTGTGTATTTTATTAACATTGCCAACCCATTTATTTTATGTTTTAACTTTCCATAATTTTCCGCCGTTTTACAATTTAAGTCACCGTTTTATCGCCTGTTTTTCTTGTTTCTTTTGTCCTTACGTTTTTAAAAAGTCTGTAGGCTGTAGAGCAGCGTACTAAGCTGCTGCCAGCCGGCCCCCTCCGAGTGGAATTGAAATTCAATAAAGGAAAAAAAAAAACCTTAAGCGAAAGCAAATTTCCAACGTACAGCTGCTATTAAAGACAAATTTAAGAAACCATAATTGCTTCGTCCCCAAAAATTGAAAGTCTATTGTAAAACGTCTAAACAATTTTGCACTGTTTGTGAGTGCAAAAGTCTAAACGGCAGTACACGTCAAATATAACACCATTGCCGCCATCTGCGGCCGTGATTTTACCTCGGTACAGGTATACGTCAAGTCACTTACCAAAACAGTAGGAGCTTATTGTCTTTTCACGTCCAAAGCCGTACTCCTCACTTGCTCACTTGGACGGTCACCTACACAGCGAAGGTGTGTTCTGTCACTAACTTTTTCACCACTGTTAGTGGCACGTAGCAGAGCTGCTTCCAATGTGGACAGGTCAACATGTCCATTATAATTTGCCCCCTATCAGAAAATGCTGTAACTGTGTTGGTTCCGTCTACCTGACGTAACACTGCCATGAGTGGTAGCATCCTCAGCCAGCAAGCTCGTTGGCGTCTTGTGCACCAAAAGGCATTTACGATGAGGAATGTATTTTTCTACATAAAGCTTGTGTTCTTGCAATTGACGTGAGTGGAAATGAGGGAAGAGTAGACACAGTCCTCTCGCACTGTACGCTCAGAACGTTTGTGTAGGAGAATCGCTGGAGGTAGTGGCTTGAAAGTGAAGTTTATGTACAAGGGGCATTCAGTTAAACATGCAACATGCAAGAGTCCAATACACAGCATTATTTGACACTCTTTTGGTTAAGAAACCCTGTATTTGAACATAAACTTTGTTCAGTGCGACAACCTTACGCCACCTTACAGGAAAGCCCTGTCTGTTCGTATGGTACCACTTCACTGGTCAATAACCTCCCCCTCATCCACGCGTTGCTTCAACTGCATCCTTCACTGCGCCAAACAGATGGAAGGTGGGAGATCCGGGCTGTAGGAGGAATTAGAAAGAACAATGCAATGAAGTTTTTGAGCTCTTCTCGGATGCGTAGACTCGTATGAGGCCTTGCGTTGTCACGGAGAAGGAGAGTAGCACAATACACTTCGATTTTATCGTTGCATCCTAAGACAGGACATCACACAAAGTAGTCCCTTAAGAATCCCAGAACACCGTCGCAGTAACATTACCAGCTGAGTGTGCAGCTTTGCATGTTTTCGTAGGTCCAGAGGTGGTGTAGTATCACTCCATGCACTGCTGTCTTGCATCCGGTTCGAAGTAATGAGGTCACGTTTCATCGCCTGTGACGATGTTGGAAAAAGACTGACACCATCTGTCCCGTAACGCGCAAGCAATTCCGCACAGATGTTCCTTCAAAAAAAAAATCTTCAAATATGTGTGAAACCTTATGGGACTTAACTTCTAAGGTCATCAGTCCCTAAGCATACACACTACTTCGCTTAAATTATCCCAAGGAAAAACACACACACACCCGTGCCCGAGGGAGGACTCGAACCTCCGCCGGGACCAGCCGCAGAGTCCATGACTGTAGCGCCTTAAACCTCGCGGCTAATCCCGCGCGGCGATGTTCCTTAGTTGCTCTTCCTCGTTTCCTACTAGGCTGCGAGGAACGCAGCGGGCACATAGTTTTGAAAAACCCAAATAGTGCATAAGTAAGTCAATAGTATCATTAGAGATGACCAATCATGCGGCGAGGTGTTTGATTGTGATCTGTTGATCTCCTCGAATGATAGTGTCCGCACGAGGCAACACTGCAGGAGCCGCAGCTGTGTGTAGCCAGCCGGCACGCGGAATTGCGAAGATGACAGACGCCTCGCCTAGTGATTACCCGTGATTTTGTTCACTGCCAGGTCTTCGTAGACATTCTGCGAGCACCTGTCGGTGTCTGAGATGCACTGGTATTCCGCAACAGAAGCTCAATGACCTCTCTCTTCTTGGAATCCGCCTCCGTTACAGAAGTTTTCTGATAAGTAGTTAGTTTTCGATGGCGTTAAGCCCCAGTAATGCAATACTTTTTAAAAGAGTAAACCGCCATTTGACTGTGTATTATTATATTTATCATTTTTGTTCATTGAGTCCTATTTGTTAAGGCATTTCAAAGCAGGTAAACAACACTCACATATGTCTTTAAGACATGGACTGCCTTGGCAAATATGATTTAACAACTACTTTTAGCATTTTACTTTATAATCGCATAAAATCCGAAACCTGTATAGTACAAAAGATAAATACAGTAACACGAAGTGGTGGTTTTCTCTATTAAATAGTTAATTATTTAGTTTGCTGCAAATAGGAATTAACACCAGATACTCAACGCGGTGGTGAGTCGTCGTTCATGCACATACAATGAGTCACACTGAACATAAATTGTCCCTTTATCCAGCTATTAACATAAATAATTATCTCGTCGACCAGAATTCATTCTGCTAGTGATGAAGTATGAAAAAACTCCACAGAGGTTACTCCGTTAGCGGAACCTCAGGATTCAGTCAACTAGTAGAACATGTTAGGCAATAAAGGAGACACGGTTCAATAAATCCACGTGTTTCAAATAGAAGCGCAGACCAAATATATCTTTGATGTTTCTGATACTCAGATAAAGTGTTTTAATCTTCCGTGTGACATTTGATAATGACAACAAAATTCATGAAACAGACGTTACGGTAAAATTTTCACAGTTTAAAGCCACTGTAGGTTACTTTTTTTCATTTTTTCTGGGTCATCAGTCATCTAAATCGTTTGCTGGAGTATACTAAAATTTCGTCACTTATGCTTAATCGTTACTTCATACATGCAATTACAAGCAGTGTCCTAAATTATTTATTGTATCTGGTGTTTTTAATTATACTGACGGTGTTCCGACTGATTCAATGCGGCCTGTATACATTGCAGGATGCTGAAACATTGTGGGTATGTTCCCATATGTGTGAAATCTTATGGGCCGTAACTGCTAAGGTCATCAGTCCCTAATCATAGACACTACTTAACCTAAATTATCCTAAGGACAAACACACACACCCATGCCCGAGGGAGGACTCGAACCTCCGCCGGGACCAGCCGTACAGTCCATGACTGCAGCCCCCGAGACCGCTCGGCTAATCCAGCGCGGCTAGGTATGTTCATTAATAGGTGCGAGTTGGAGCAGGAAATAGTAAGTAATAGTTACACACGGTGAAAACATAACACTGTAAGCAGTCATAGTGTGGTGCAAGTGAAGGAAAACGTGAAGAACGATCAAATACTTGGTAACTCCGGTTGTTGTTGTTGTTGTGGTCTTCAGTCCTGAGACTGGTTTGATGCAGCTCTCCATGCTACTCTATCCTGTGCAAGCTTTTTCATCTCCCAGTACCTACTATAACCTACATCCTTCTGAATGTGCTTAGTGTATTCATCTCTTGGTCTCCCTCTACGATTTTTACCCTCCACGCTGCCCTCCAATACTAAATTGGTGATCCCTTGATGCCTCAGAACATGTCCTACCAACCGATCCCTTCTTCTGGTCAAGTTGTGCCACAAACTTCTCTTCTCCCCAATCCTATTCAATACTTCCTCATTAGTTATGTGATCTACCCATCTAATCTTCAGCATTCTTCTGTAGCACCACATTTCGAAAGCTTCTATTCTCTTCTTGTCCAAACTATTTATCGTCCATGTTTCACTTCCATACATGGCTACACTCCATACAAATACTTTCAGAAATGACTTCCTGACACTTAAATCAATACTGGATGTTAACAAATTTCTCTTCTTCAGAAACGCTTTCCTTGCCATTGCCAGCCTACATTTTATATCCTCTCTACTTCGACCATCATCAGTTATTTTGCTCCCCAAATAGCAAAACTCCTTTACTACTTTAAGTGTCTCATTTCCTAATCTAATTCCCTCAGCATCACCCGACTTAATTAGACTACATTTCATTATCCTTGTTTTGCTTTGTTGATGTTCATCTTATATCCTCCTTTCAAGACACTGTCAATTCCATTCAACTGCTCTTCCAAGTCCTTTGCTGTCTCTGACAGAATTACAATGTCATCGGCGAACCTCAAAATTTTTATTTCTTCTCCATCAATTTTAATACCTACTCCGAATTTTTCTTTTGTTTCCTTTACTGCTTGCTCAATATACAGATTGAACAACATCGGGGAGAGGCTACAACCCTGTCTTACTCCCTTCCCAACCACTGCTTCCCTTTCATGTCCCTCGACTCTTATAACTGCCATCTGGTTTCTGTACAAATTGTAAATAGCCTTTCGGTCCCTGTATTTTACCCCTGCCACCTTTAGAATTTGAAAGAGAGTATTCCAGTCAACATTGTCAAAAGCTTTCTCTAAGTCTACAAATGCTAGAAACGTAGGCTTGCCTTTCCTTAATCTTTCTTCTAAGATAAGTCGTAAGGTCAGTATTGCCTCACGTGTTCCAGTGTTTCTACGGAATCCAAACTGATCTTCCCCGAGGTTGGCTTCTACTAGTTTTTCCATTCGTCTGTAAAGAATTCGTGTTAGTATTTTGTAGCTGTGACTTATTCAGCTGATCGTTCGGTAATTTTCACATCTGTCAACACCTGCTTTCTTTGGGATTGGAATTATTATATTCTTCTTGAAGTCTGGGGGTATTTCGCCTGTTTCATACATCTTGCTCACCAGATGGTAGAGTTTTGTCATGACTGGCTCTCCCACGGCCGTCAGTAGTTCCAATGGAATATTGTCTACTCCGGGGGCCTTGTTTTGACTCAGGTCTTTCAGTGCTCTGTCAAACTCTTCACGCAGTATCGTATCTCCCATTTCATCTTCATCTACATCCTCTTCCATTTCCATAATATTGTCCTCAAGCATCGCCCTTGTATAGACCCTCTATATACTCCTTCCACCTTTCTGCTTTCCCTTGTTTGCTTAGAAGTGTGTATAACTCCGGTTATAGCATGTTTATTCGAATATAGTCAAAAGTTTCAATATGTGCATAATATAGTCTACCGACTCATCAACGTGATGCACATCCGTAACTCGGCATAATCGACAGTTGCTCTGCCATAATCGTATGCTATCCTCATGATCAGGAAGAGGCCGAATACATTCCTGATAGATACATCTTTCAGCTGTTCCCACAACCAGAAATGCCATGGATTTAGATCGGAGGATCAGGAACATCAGACATCTTGAAATTACCTGAAGATGATATAGTCATTAACAAAGGTTTCTCGAAGCAAATCTTTTACCTGGCAAGCGACACGTGGTGCCACCCTACCCTACATGATGTTAGTGGTTTGGACACAGTTGACTTCTTACAAAGCTGGAATCACGTGTTGTACAAGGAGATCCTTATTACGTGAAAATGTCACTGTACACCTAACAGGAAACCGAGGTGTAATCTGCTCCAAGAAAAACGTCCAGGAATGAAGGAGACTGTGAAATCACGCCACACAATCACGTAACGCGTGCGCAGTTGATGTTACTGCACAACATGTAGCTGAGTAGAAATCTTTATGTGACAGTTATGTACATTCACGGCACCTTCCAGAGCAAAATGTGTCTCGACCGTCCAACCCCTATCTTTGGACTGTATTTGCTGCGTATTCTGAATAATGCAGAGCTTCCGGTGTAAAATATGACTCCAGAACGTTTGTACTCTTGACCATCTGAGAGACAATCCCCGTAACACACCTCGAACACTTGATTACCGAATTTGTGGCACGACCTGCATCGTCGGCTACATCTACAACTTCAGTTCTACATCTACATCTACATCTACATCTACATCCATACTCCACACTCCGCCTGACGGTGTGTGGCGGAGGGTACCTTGAGTACCTCTATGGGTTTTCCCTTCTATTCCAGTCTTGTATTGTTCGTGGAAAGAAAGATTGTCGGTATGCCCCTGTGTGGGCTCTAATCTCTCTGATTTTATCCTCATGGTCTCTTCGCGAGATATACGTAGGAGGGAGAAATATACTGCTTGACTGCTCGGGGAAGGTATGTTCTCGAAACTTCAACAAAAGCCCGAACCGAGCTACTGAGCGTCTCTCTTGCAGAGTCTTCCACTGGAGTTTATCTGTCATCTCCGTTACGCTTTCGCGATTACTAAATGATCCAGTAACGAAGCGCGCTGCTCTCCGTTGGATATTCTCTATCTCTTCCATCAACCCTATCTGGTACGGATCCCACACTGGTGATCAATATTCAAGCAGTGGGCGAATAAGTGTACTGTAACCTACTTCCTTTGCTTTCGGACTCCATTTTCTTATGATTCTTTCAATGAATCTCAGTCTGGCATCTGCTTTAGTGACGATCAATTTTATATGGTCATTCCATTTTAAATCACTCCTAATGCGTACTCCCAGATAATCAATTTAATTTACTGCTTCCAGTTGCTTACCTGCTATATTACCTGCGCCCTTTTCCAATCTTTTGGAACGCTACTCTCTTCTAGAGACCTACGGTACACCACTGGAAGAAGGGGGGCAAGTTCCTTCGGGTACTCTGTGTAAAATCGAACTGGTATCCCATCAGGTCCAGTGACCTTTCCTCTTTTGAGCGATTTTAATTGTTTTTCTATCCATCTGTCATCCATTTTGTCATCTGTGCGACAATCTAGAGAAGGAACTACAGTGCAGTCTTCCGGTGTGAAACAGCTTTGGAAAAAGGCATTTAATATTTCGGCCTTTAGTCTGTCATCCTCTGTTTCAGTACCATTTTGGTCACAGAGTGTCTGGACATTTTGTTTTGATCCACCTACCGCTTTGACATAAGACCAAAATTTCTTAAAATTTCTTAGGATTTTCTACCAAGTCATTACATATAACTTTACTTTCGAATTCACTTAACGCCTCTGGTATAGCCCTCCTCACACTACATTTCGCTACGTGTAATTTTTGTTTGTCTGCAAGGCTTTGGCTATGTTTATGTTTGCTGTGAAATTTCACGAATGGGCCTCCTCTCTCTTCCTGCTGCACTAACTATTTCACCTGTTTCTTCAAATGTCTTGAACGTATTCTTTAGCCGTTTTATTGACATAGGGCACCTGGAAATATGTTTCTGTCAGCAATATTCCCGCATGCAGCGCTGCTACTGCTGTCATTGTGATAAAAGATCTTTACCAGCACCGTCTTTCTTCTCAATATCCACTGCGTGTTGTACCAAGTCCAACCATATCTTAACCCTTTCGACCAAGTATCATTTCACAATAGAAATCAACAGCATCACCAAGCGACAAAGATTATGCTGACGTCAGAATAGAAACATTTTCACATCGTGACTGCTTACAGCGCCATATTTTACCCTGGTGACAGAAAGTGTCACTATTATTTTTGTCAGTATCGTCCACTAGCTCATCGATTGATGAAGATGACTGCGATTATTCAGAATCCTGCGATGTATACGGTCCACACTGCAGCACTCAGAATACAGTCAGTTCAATGATAACCACCTTATAAATATTTCAATCTCTGTCATACACTACAAATATCTCCCCTGCAGCTCTTTCAGGCACGTCATCTTGTAACACAAGTCCTAACGTCCTCTCCCTTTTTCTAGTTAGTACTTTGTACACGTTCCTTTCGTTGACGAAACTGCGAAATACCTCCACGTTTATTATTGTAATGGTACAATTAAATTTCACCATGTACCTCTAACACTACTTTTCTTACGCTTTGATTTCCCTCTTGTAAGATTTTCCCATCGTCCATAATTTGCTTCCAGTTAATACTATATAGGGCACGTATAGTCTCACAAATTTCTTGCTCTCATTAAAGCCTACATTTGCTAGCAGTAGCATTCGTTTGTAGAGGAATTCTGTCAACCTGTGCTAGTCTGTCTCTTATGTCCTTTCATGTTGTGCCATTTTTAATTTTGCTTCCAAGGTATCACAGTTCCCTCCTTACGTCTATACCGTTGTCTCCAGTTGTGGTGTTAAGACTGCGCCATACCGTGGTGGCGTGGTGGGTGGGGGGGGGGGGGGGGGGGGAGTGTAGATGGGCGCAAAACATTTTACCGTCGAAAAAAGTTCTATGGCATAATTTTTATCATAAAATAAATTACTACAGGACTTCATTATAGTCCGAATCATGATATTTTGCTGAATTGTTATTTTTTACCAGTTATTATTTTAGATGTTCGGTCGTGGGAGTTGGGGCATTCACGCCCTCGAAAAGGCGGAGCGTGAGATCTTCGACTGCTTGGAGTGACCTTCCTTCACTGGTGACACATGCACAAGACAAATGCTCTCTCTTGTTTCATAATTGCAGTAGTGTGTTTGTTTTCGACAGTAAATGCACTCCTAAGCACCCAAAGTCAGGGCCGAAAAGACATTAGAAAAAAGTAGCCTTTGTATACAACACGTAGGTAAATAATTTTTCTACATTAAGGAACGTCATCAAGAAAGTTAATTTATAGACAAGAGCAGCTTTCTCTTTGCCAGCGTTTGCTTTTCCCAAAATAGTTTTAGCGAGTTTTCCTTATTGATCAGTAGCTATTGAGGTTGGACTTAACCCTTGTTTGCCTGAGAGCGGTATCTGAGCTATCCCAAGCAAGATTTTTGCTCATAATTTGTCCGTATCTGTAAAGAGATAATATTTTTCAATTGAATATAGACTGTAAATGTAAATATTCTAAGGAAATAAGCTGTATTAACGTGAATACGTCACTTAGTATTCCTCGTAGCAGTTATTTCTGGCTAGTTATAGGACGTATTTGTGCATGTCCTGTCCAGTTAGCCATTCCTCTCCTAACTTGTACATTTGTGCCGCCCGTTATTACACCTTGCTTTACTTCTAGTCTTCAGTAGTGCCAATATGTTGGCTAAAGGTTTCTGCTCTAGTTACCTATTGGTTATGTGCATTTGCTAGTTGTTTATCTGAATTTCTTACAATTACTTAATATTTTTTCAGAATTTATCACATCCATAATGTTCTTAGGAAAGGAACATGACACCCAGAGCAGGAAAAGACGAAAAACGGAACCGGAACAGCTTCCTAATCCAACCGGAATTATTTAGAAATATCTGATAGCACCAGATCTATAAGTACGCCAAATATACATGTTTGTATTATACAGAGTCAGTGAACTGTTGACTCTCTAGAGCAGAAGTAAGGAGCAAATTAATTTCACTGTTATTGTTTATTGGGTAGAGAATGTGAGACAGGCTTTGAAAAATAAACTTGTTAAGAGAGAGAACAGTGAACTACAGAATAAAGATCCATTTTTCCCAACAGGTAATACTGACAGATCATTTTCTTATGATTGGTTTTATATGAAGTTAGGAAATGGAGAGAAAGTTTTAAGAACATCGTTGTTGTATTCTCGTGTGAAATATAGTATATATTGCTTTCCTTGCAAGCTACTTTAGGAAAATAATAACTTAATCGAGAAGTCCTTTGAAGAGCCACACGGTTTTGAAACATGGAAGAAGGTGAGCGCCAGCGTGTTAGATTATTGAAAATGTTGCTATCATGTGGGAGTATTTGAAAACTGAAAAGAGCTTGAAATGCGACTGGAGGATGTGAAACAGTCGATGATATTGTTCAGTTACAAGAACATGTCATTTGGGAGACGGGAAATTATACTAACAAGAATTCTTGATTTTTTACTGTTTATACCTAGACAATCCTTACCCTTGGGCGGTCGCTCACATCTTTGTAGAAGGCTCCTTCCCAGATATAAGCCAGATGCAAATCACCATCTTCACGCATTCCAGCAAACAGGCAGCTATGTTGTGTCTTATCTACATCCACGAAGACACTGTGAATTCATTAAACTAGTTGGTGATCATATCAGAATAGAGATATTTAAGAGAATTTCTAAAGTTAAGTATTTCTCCATCAAGTTCGATAGTGCAGTAGTTATACTGCATATCTACCAAATATCTCGAGTACTTCGTTATGCACGTATTGAAGGTTCAGGAGCCACAGCAAAAGAATCTTTCCCGCAAAGTGCATGAACGACACCGCCTTCATCCCGTCTTAAGCCAATCACAAAGCTCTAGAGGCGCTAAATCTCCCCTCCTACATGACAGCACAAACTCATGTCGAACCTGGGAAAAAGTTAAGAAACCTGCGTCTCTGAATAAAGGAAACCGCCAATTACTGGCTTTTTTAAGTTGTGGCAGAGGGGGAAGAGACGATTTTTCCGAAGTCCTGTCTCTTTCCACGACAACAGCGAACAGATACAGTCTCAATGACCTTTTTCTAAATCGCCTGTGCCTTGGAGCTTGTTAGTCCTAGCTATGAGGTGTAATAAAGATTCTATCTCTAGACGTTTCTCAGATGCCGGAGTTTTCTTATACAACAGAGGCAGCCGAAGGAAGTGGTTCACTGTCCCATTTGTACTATCGGCAAACACGAAAACATGTGAATTTTTATTACGCGTGGCTCTGCACACAATGCCCTGCTTACGACTCCATTGTGTGGACGTGTTCCTTTCGTCTGTCGCCCAATCTCTGGCTTCTGCTGGCGCTGCGGCTAGTATCACGGCATTGTTCTGCCGTTGATTTTTGTATGGGTAGTGTCTCACTTCAGTAGTCTAAATGGTCTAAATGGCTATGAGCACTATGGGACTTAACTTCTGAGGTCATCAGTCCCCTATAACTTAGAACTACTTAAACCTAACTAACCTAAGGACATCACACATGCATGCCCGAGGCAGGATTCGAACCTGTGACGTAGCGGTAGCGCGGTTCCAGACTGTAGCGCCTAGAACAGCTCAGCCACTCCGGCCGGCACTTCAGTAGTGTTTAGTGTGACACGAACCAGAGGAAATCATTGAAATAGTAGGAGAATCTTATCCTGATAACCGATATATATGTGAAATAGGTAACTTTGTCAATCAGGATTGCCCATGGCTAAAACACATCCTAGCTTGACCTCATTCACTCCAGGGGTCATTCATCCACATGAAGCTGTAATCCAGCAGGAATACAGGTAAAGCCGGCCGCGGTGGCCGTGCGGTTCTGGCGCTGCAGTCCGGAACCGCGAGGCTGCTACGGTCGCAGGTTCGAATGCTGCCTCGGGCATAGGTGTGTGTGATGTCCTTAGGTTAGTTAGGTTTAAGTAGTTCTAAGTTCTAGGGGACTTATGACCTAAGATGTTGAGTCCCATAGTGCTCAGAGAAAAAAAAAAAAAGGATACAGGTAAACATTGTTGTGAGGAGTATGAATTATGTTAGACACAGTGGTCATTGCTACATCACAGACCTATGGTGTACATTTGATATGCAGTTGAAAAGCCTTGCAGCAAAGAAATGTACCCATTCACATCATATCCTGAAGTCAGAGATGCCTGATGTCTCTAATCGTCTACAGTGTCGTGGAGTATGAACTCTGCGCATTGATTTACATGTGCTCTGTCATTCATTTGGTCTCAATCATCAAACCCATACATTCTCTAACTCTCAATGATAAATGAAATTACGTGTGTAATCTCTTTGTCTTATTACCTAAGTTGTGTAAATTTTTTATTATTTCTGCGACATGAAAACAAATGCAAGCACCTAACACTAGTCAATAGTGTTTTCATACAGACGAAGTACAGATGTAATGTGACATAAAACGAGAAATTAGAAAGTGTCAATCACGTCAGAATTAAAAGTCATGACCTACAAGTTATATAACGTAGTTGAATTTACTGTATCTTTTTAAGTGCTTTATGTTTGAAAGGAGTATGATAAAAGTTAGTGCTCTGACTGAGCCGTGCTGCGGCTTGCGTTCGTGCTGTTTGTAGGTTCCCGCCCTCTGTTGGAGGTCAGACAGTATCATTCAGTTGGCATCGTTGCGGTTGTTTGTCTTCTTCTCGTGTTGACTGGCGCCACTCGCTTTGGCAAGCTTGCCTGTCGGCTAGTGGCAGTTCTAGGGTCAAAGGCAGCCGTTAGCAAGCGCCGAGTTTAAATATTCAGTTTACGAATGTGAAGCATTGGCCGTCTTGTTCGCACTGGATAAGTACCGGTTTTATCTCGAACACAGAGTATTTTAGCTCGACACCGACAATCAAGCCTTAATCTGGGTGCCGCGTAAAACTGGCCGTATCGCGAGGTGGGCGGTATGCATTTCGGAGTTTCAGTTCGATGTTAAGCACATTAGAGGCACTGAGAATGTGCTTTCGGACGTCCTCAGCTGTGTGTTTACTGAACAACCATCTAGTGAGGGCGCCCGAGAAGTTTCGGAAGGCAATCTTAGTTGTGTCGTGTTAGCCGATATTACTCATTTGTTTAGTGACATTGCCGACCATCAGGATCAGGACCCTACTTGGGGACCCGTTAAGAAAGGGCTTTTGGTGGGGGATCGTTTGAATGAATACATTATCAGGAAATGCATTTTGTGTAAAAGAGTGGAACGTACCAAGGAGGTTAAGATCTGTCTTCCAGGCACGCTAGTGCACACCACTTTCCATTATTTTCACAACTCGTTGATTGGAGGTCATTTAGGTACCTATAAGACCTTGCAGGAGTTTAAGGAGCATCTGACTTTGCCGTCTACTCACTGAGACGTTAGAGAAATGGTTTCACGGCGTCAGTTGTGTCGTGCGGCCAGACCGAATAAAGTTCTTCAACAGGGGTTCCTTAGTTCTGAACGTGAATCATGCTCCATTGACAAACTCTGTATTGATTATGTGGGCACCTTACCGCGCAGGGGTCCTTTGCGGGAAGGGTCAGTCGTAATCCGCACTGATTATCTTCATCAGAAGTCTGCCAGTAAGTGGGATTCTAGTCTGCCTTAGCTTTGCGTTCAATACCGCCAGCCATGACGCTTTGAAGGCTACTCCGGTTTCCTTGGCGTTTGCTTATCCTGTTAATTCCCTCCTTTCGAACTTATGGGGGATTCAAGATACTATCCGTACGGAGATAACCCCTCAGGTCGTCAAAGGAAACTGGAATCGCGCGATGCGCAATATTCTCAGGGCCCACAATAGACAAGCTGGTCGTTATAACCGTAATTGGCGAGGCTTCAGGAGTAAGCGGGGAGATCAGGTGTATGTCCGTAATTTTCCTGGGAGGGAGATGTATCTAGGCAACCTTGGGTGAGTTTCCTCCCCATTTTCTGGGTCCGATTATGCGGATTTTAGGCCCAGTTAATCTTCTGGTTAAGGACAACCGTACCGGTAAGCAATACGGGGTCAACCTTAATCAAATTAAATGATAATTAATTGAAACTC
Organism: Schistocerca piceifrons; assembly: GCF_021461385.2. Lineage (NCBI taxonomy): Eukaryota > Metazoa > Arthropoda > Insecta > Orthoptera > Acrididae > Schistocerca > Schistocerca piceifrons. Next base: position 268,881,796 of record NC_060142.1, on the reverse strand, counting down.
TCAGCTGCTGACAGGTGTTGTTGATATACCTGGATGGGGACAGGTGAAAATGTGTGCCCTGACCGGGACTCGAACCCGGTATCTCTTGCTTACATGGCAAACGCGCTATTCATCTGTGTCCTCGGTGGCGCACATCGATAGAGCGTTGCCATGTAAGCAGGAGATCCCGGGTTCGAGTCCCCCTCGGGGCACACATTTTCAGCTGTCCCCATGGAGGTATATCAATAACTCCTGTCGGCAGCTGAGGGTTTCAATTAATTATCATTTATTCTAGAGAAGCTGCACGGTCATCAATGGTGTCTGTCCTTTCGAGAACAGTTACTATCTTCATAGATTTAATCAAATTAAGTTTAGTTAGGCCTGTAGTTGGATCTCCTTACACACACCCCAGGTTGGTCCTTGAGAGGAGGAAGTTGAGCCATGCTGTGGCTCGTGTTGGTGCTGTTTGTAGGTTTCCGTCCTCTGTTGGAGGCCAGACGGTATTGTTTAGTTGGTATGGTTGCGGTTGTTTGTCATCTTCTCGTGTTGACTGGTGCCACTCGGTTTGGCAAGCTTGCCTGTAAGCTAGTGGCGGCAGCAGCGGTTATCGATATGTAGTAACTGTTGCCCTACCTTTGGTGCGACTTTGTTGTTAGTCCGGGTCGTGTGAGTTTTTTTTTTTTTTTGTGTTTGGGGATGTGACGGTACTTTGATTACCGCGCCTCCGCCAATACAAAGATATAATTTACGATCGCGCACGCAGAAGAGCACTGCGCCAGCGACCGATTTTTATAAATAATTGTGTTCTTTTTTTACTTTTGCGTAGGTGTTTGTTTTTAACAACTAATTGATTACTCTCTCTTTCTCTTGTCTTCATACGAAAGACGTGTATTTTTCGGCGCTGTGTTAAATATGCTTTTGGGTGGAAATTAAAATTACATATTGAAACGAAGTTGTTTCAATAGTGATTCGAAATGGATATCGTCAAATTCGTAAATAGATCCTGACAGTGACAACTTGAAGACGTTTTCAACAGACGGAGAAAAGTGAAAGACGGGTCGTCCTACAAGAGAATTAGGAGGAGAGCCATGAAGACTATATTGTAAGTAGTACTGCGTTTCTAACAAGATTATAGGGTAAATTTCAACTAGTTTCTGATGCTATTTCCGTACAGTCGCTTTTTGCAGTGTTGCCGACCCGGTCTGCCATGCATGGTCAAATTACAGCACTATCTCAATCAATAATACGAAGTCCGCCTTATCCGTAACTTATTCCATCAAAATTCAAAACCCAATCAGATTTTCTATTTTGTATTTTCACTGTAGAACCCTGAGGAAAGGAAACACTACAATTGGCGTCCTGGTGACAGGACTTAAATCTCCGGATTTGATACAAGTGCAATTATTATAGATGTTGGATATTTTATCTAATTTTAATCACTTAATAGCATCAGAAATTGAATTTGGACTAATTCTCATTCATTTCAATTGTAATGTTACGTGCATGAAATTTACAACAATATTATTTGCCCTGTTACTAATTCGTGTTAATTTTCATTTTGATGCTGAGGAAATTACTTTATTAAAAAGGAAAAATATAACGTTCCATAAAATAATTGGCACGGACGCGAAAGAAAAATTTTGGATTTAAAACTTTATATCTGACGCTACATTTGCAACATATGACTGAAGAACAAAAAAAAAATTGGTGAATATAGAAATTTACATTTTTTTCCAGTTTCAAGCAGCCATCTTTACCTCCTTTATTCCGATCAATTTATTTCGAAATTATTTTCCCAAATTGTAGTTAAAATTGATTTACTATTATTGCAAATGATAAGTGAAGGGCATATTCACAGTCATTTATTTGTGAGAGGGAAATTTCAGTACCAATTTAATAATTCAATTTCTAATTAAAAATCATATAGAAATATCCATTTCCATAAGACAAATTTCGGATTTCAACATATCATATTTTAAATTTTTTTTTCCTATTGAAAATTTTTATTTGCAATGAATTACAAAAAACGCAAGATGGACGATAGATGCGTAGAAATTGTTTCCGTGGACGAGCTTAGTGAAAGTGATACATTGCAAAACATGTCCGACAGTCAAATGAATATTGAACTTAATTGTGAGGATGTTCAAGACATAATTTTACCGGATCGATTAAGACAACAACCCCCTATATTGAAACAGATATACAGACGAATGGAGAGTGAGTACTAAGCGACAAAACGCGACGTTGACAACGTCAACTTCAGAACCAGACATTAATCAGACACGAAAAAATGACGAAACTAAGACACAGGACTCTGACATGCTCAACCAGATTCTGAAGTTACTTGGTGACCAAAACAGAAAATTTGACACTTTAGACAAAATATTTGACGCTTTAGACGAGAAAAATGACAATTTAAAACGTGACATTGGGAAATTTGACACTAAATTCGATGAACTGACACGGGACATAAAACAAAATTTTGAAAAACAATCGAGACTAATTTCCGACTTGACAGAAACCACCAGTAGTCTTGGAAGGAAATTTACTGACTTATCAGACAAGGTTACGAGACAAGAAAAGGTATTTGTGGAATTCAGTGACGACACAAAAACTGACTTATAACGATGTAATGAGAAATTGTTAACAGTAGTTTTTGAACAACAGAAAACCAGTACCCAAGTTGACGAATTACGACAGTCACATAATTCCGTAAAAACAAACCAAGAACACTTAGACCTGACGATTACAGACCTTTCAGGCAGATTAAATGATGTAACATTGGAGCAGAAATCCTTAGAGGAAAAGTTAGAAAAACTTGAAGACAGAGCAGATGTATCATCTATAAAGAATGACACAACTCTAGCAGAGAAACTTGTACATGAATGCAAATTATGTGATGATTATTTAGATGAGAAGTTTGAGACAATGACACAGATCATTTTAAATAAGGCAAAGGTACAAGTAAATGGAGAAACAGATAATATTCAGAAAGAGGTACGTAAACTTAAAGAAAATGTAATACCAAGTTTGTCAGTGATACCAAAACCCATAACAGGCAACCAAAACACAAATGAGAATCCGAATAATGCTAGACCCAGCACACAGCCGAAAATAGAATTACCAATGCGAGATACAAATCCCAATGAACCATTTTGAATGCTACCACAAGATCATAATTACTGTCAGTCATCACCACATACTATGCACAGTCTGACACAAAATGCAGTACCCATAATACCATCGGGAGTAGCTGATGAAACATTAGTACGACATGGATACTTTCAGACATTTTCATGTGATGAGAAAGACAAAGTGCATCCGATTGTTTTCATCCACTCTTTTGACGGTATTTTCCCGAGACATTGGTTAGAAGCTGATAAAATTCGATATGTTACAAATTTGTTACGTGGAAGAACAGCTAAGTGGGGAGCAGCAATGAAAAGACGATGTTTATCATTTGAACAGTTTGAACAAGCATTTCTTGAGGAATTCTAGTCGATCACAGAACAGCAAAGTTTAAAACTAGAAGTATACAATCCAGACATTTACAACCCGAAGAAAGAGAACACGTATTGCAGGAATAACAGTAATGACAATACCAGTTACAGTCACGGGCGAAACAATGTATGGGGAAATCACAATGGACCACCGCCACGACACATGCAATACAGCGACCTTCAATTCCTACCTAACGGAACTCCCAATGCGACGCGAGGTAATGTCAACAACCAAACAGCTGATACTTGGGTGACACGGGACAGAAATGTGAATATTATTGAGTTGGGCAATGAACCCAACCCGCAGCAACAGCCGAATTTGCCGGAAAACGAACGAAGACCGAGCTAAGCGCTCGAGTTACGGTCGATAGGGAGCAGAGCGCAACGGAACCGACGATTTGTTTTCTCCGATATGATGACAGTAAGAAAATAGAAAAAGAATTATATCAGGATGTAGATTTTAATAGTACCAGTAAAACAAATAAGATTATTCAGGCTATAACACGAGTTATGATTGGTAGTTATGAAGTGGAAGTAATGAAATAATGAACATACAAACATTGCCAGTACAGAATTGTCACATTATAAGTGCCACCGGTAACAAATCAAAGAACGTGAAATTTCAAGCTCTCATTAACTTTACATTTTCAAATATACCACTCAATTACAGTTTTCTGGTAGTAGACAAATTAGTTATACATTGCATATTAGGAATTGACTTTTTGAATGAATGTCAAGCAATCATAGATTTAGGAAGAGGGAAATGTCATTTAACCGTAAACCAACAACAACTGACACAGAGTTAACACAGGGTAAAAACTTAAACAGTAAACAAGGTAAGTTTGAACAGTTACATTTTGTGTATCCACCAGCAACAAACATATGTGACCTAACTTTTAACGAAGCTGTATCTCAGGGTATTAATCCTAATTATTTATATGAGACATGCACAGAATCTGAATATCTGACGAAAGAACAACAACTTGAATTACTTGAAGTTTTGCAGCAATTTGCTGAGGTATTTGTGGATGAACCTGAAATTATTAGAGGCTATACTTATGAGATGGATGTTAAACCACACAAAACATACTGTAGAACATATTATAATATTCCTTGGTCAAAGAAACCCGCAGTTTTGAAAGAGATTGAAAGAATGCAAGCTTGGGGAATCATTGAAAGGTAACATTCACCATATTGCAGTCCGATCCTAGCAGTTAATAAAGAGGATGGTAGTGTAACGTTAGTGCTGGACGCACGAGAAATTAACAAAGTCATAATCCCAATCAACACACGACCTATAAATTTGGAAGAACAACTTTTAAAATTTCATAAAGTACAGTATTTAACCAATATCGACCTCCGCTCATCGCTTTGGCAGGTGAACCTCCATAAAAACACCCGTAAATACACTGCATTCCTATGTGAGGGACGTAGTTATCAATTTTGTGTTCTACCCTTTGGTCTATGAGTGAGTGCCGGAGTATTTATTGAAGCCTTAGATGCTGTTCTTGGACCAAAATTGTTATCGCAAATCACAGTTTATGTTGATGACATTGTCATTGCCACCACTACTTGGGAAGAACATGTTAATCTTTTGAACCAACTTCTGACTAAATTTTCTGACGCAGGTGTCACCATCAATTTATCAAATGCGAAATTAGGGAGTAGAGAAATCAAATTCCTTGGTCACATCATATCAACTGAAGGCATTTATCCAGACTCAAGAAAAATTGATGCAATTAAGAATTTTCCAGCCCCACAGAATGGTAAACAACTCAAAGCCTTTTTTGGTCCATCTTCATTCTTCAGGAAATTTGTACCCTACCACCTTCTTAACAGTCCACATCTTCTATCTTTACTCAAAAGAAATAATATTTGGAAATGGACATGACGTCAGACTTTTGCCTAGTAACAGATGCAAGTTCCTACAGGCTCAGAGCATTTTTATTCCAAATTCATGTAGAAAATGAACAGTCATCAAATCTATCACTTTTGCTAGCCGCACACTCACTGAATGCGAAAAGTCATATTCAGTGGCCGAGCGTGAAACACTTACCATAGTATGCGCATTTCGCAAGTTTCGGTACTTTCTATGGGGAAAACGTACTAAGATTTATGCTGATCATCAAGCTCTTTCTTTCCTGCTATCATGCAAGTTACTACATTTACGTCTTGCACGCTGGCATGCATCACTACAAGAGTATGATTTTGATATTATGCACATTAAAGGAGAATCCAACATTATAGCAGATGCTCTATCTCGTTGGCCACAAGGCCTACAAGAATTTTCAGATGTGACAGAACAAACACCAGATTTCAAAATTTTACTCATGTATGATGGTACATTTGCACCTTACTACAAAAACACGTGCAGGAAGTTAGCCATAGTGCAGGACAATGATCCCAGGTGGATCCAGATAAAGAATAAATTACATGCAGGAACAGACCCACATCTTGAAAAATTTTGCACATTACACAAAGAAGTACTATTTCACCGACAAAACCCTGAAACACAGCATCGGTGTGTTTGCTTACCTGAAGCTCATGTTGATGATTTTATTTTATTTACACACAGAACTTGGGGACACTTTGGTGTAACCAAATGTACAGATAAGACTATAAAATATTGCTATTTTCCAAATTTAAGGCGAAGAGTATTGTGTAATATTAGGAAATGCATCATATGTCAGAAAGCCAAATATTCTAATCGCACAAGCATGAATGAATTGCATCCAGTCATACCTAAGAGGCCATTACAGCTAATTTCTTTAGATATTGCAGGACCCTATCCACAAGCACGTGGAGGAATGAAATACATCCTGGCCGTGTTAGATGTTTTCACAAAGTATATAAAATTATATGCTTTACGTTCAGTTTCTACCACTGCTGTTACCAGACGTCTATTAACAGATTATTTTGTAAGAATAGGAAAGCCTGAAGTTATGATCACGGATAATGCAGCATATTTTACCAGTTTAAAATGGAAGACTTTTATTGAAGAACAGAATGTTAAACATATTTTAATTTCAAGATTGCACGTGGCAGGAAACCCAGTAGAAAGAACATTTCGAGAATTTGGACAGTTTATGAGAACACACAAACCAGAGAAGCACACAAAATGGGTAGAATACCTAGCACCATTTGAACAAATAGTGAACAATTTAACTCACATTTCTTCTGGATACACACCAAATGAATTAACTATGAATTAAACAGAAAGAAATGAATGGACAGACCCTCTACCTAAATTTACAGCAACAACAAATCTTGTTAGTTTAGAAGAAAAGGTAAGACAAGCTTACACAACATCATGTGAAAAAGCTAAGGAAAGAAAGCAGAAATATGACAGAGGTGTCAGGAAAGCACAAACATTTCAAGTTGATGAGTTAGTTTTACTAAGATCACATCCTAAACCCACAAAACTGAAACATTTAAACAGGAAATGGCAGGTCTTATACTATGGACCATACCGAATTCAAATATTCCACACCTTGGCTGTTATTCATTTGAATATCTATTAACACATAAACCCAGAGGTCTATATCCACAAAGACATTTGAAAAAAATATATACAGTAAAATGTTAGCTAATGAGAAGAAGATAATTAATATGATATACAGTTATGATGAGCCTACATTGAACTTATACAGATACTTACAATCTAATGAATGCAGTTAAGTCTAGAAAGCAATGTGAACCATCCAATGGCTAATTAGATATTTTGTTATAAGAGGAGTTGCTACTGAGGCATATACACATTAGAGGAGGCAGAGATCTGAACAGAATTATTTTCTTTAGGAGGCATGTGATAATAGTAATGTTGATATGAGTGATGTGAGTGACTGAATGATATGAGTGAATGTAATTTTAGTTTAATAAGAGTATAAATAGTAATACAGAGAGAGGTAAATGGAATATAAGATGAGGAAAGGGTATTATTATTATTATTGTTGTTGAAGGAGAAAAAGTAAGTGATGATGAATAAGAGGAAAATATATATATATACATATATATATATATATATATATATATATATATATATATATATATATATATATATAATGCTGACGAATAAGTATGTTATTTTGTGAATAATGAGTAATGGATGGGTGAAAATGTTATGAGTAATTGAGAATACATTGAGAGGAGAGAAACTAGATTTGAACACTGTATCACATGTACTCATGGAATATAGAATGAAAGTAGTGGAAAGAGTATTATTTATTGAAAGATTGGTATGCCTGAGATAATAACTTATGAGATATCTTATATATTCTTATAACTAAAGGTGAAAGTATAGATTTATGTGGAAAGAATTGTTTACAGCAGCCACTGTTGAAAATATACCAGAAGATTTAAATCTACAACACTTTAATACTAATCTAATGGGAACTTTAATGAAATTTTTGGAATTATGTAGGCTTGACACTTCAGATTGGAAGAATTATTTAAGAGAACATATTTAGCAGTCATCTAATGGCATAATTAAAGTTCATCTACTGTACTCAACTAATGCACCATTAAATAGAAAGGACAATAAGGAGAAAAAACGCCAGTCCTCTGTTGAGGCTCACACTCTCATCCCTCCCTTAAAAAAAAATTATACATGTTGATGAAATATTTGACATTATATAATTTGTGATTATCTGATGGTATGGAGAGATGTACACACATGTTAATTTATGAATAGAATTTTACAGGTACCACAAGGTGAGTACAGAGAGGATATACAGCATGGAACGCAGGAGCAATTATCTGACAAAAACTAAGAAGATTTATTTATTAAGTAAAACATTTATTTATATTGCTTGATACTCATGAAAGGAAGGAGATGAACTACACAAACTTTATAAGAACATGATTGACTTGAACTAGATATATATATTTACACTTACCACACTGATGTACATACTTGTAGGATCCTAAGGTATTTAGAGGGATACCACTCTTAGAAACGGTAATAGAGGGTTACCACTCTTAGAAACAGAAATAGTGGGGACACCACACTCAGAAACGGTATAAGGTATAGGAAATTTTACATTACATCAAGTGAACATGTATTTTGTCTATCATATTTTATTTTGTGTAGGAGATGACTTTACTAGTATTTATGAAGTAGTTAGCAACCATCCCATGAACCTATCCTCCTACAGAGGGCTGTCTTGAAGCTTGAAATATGTGTAAATTTTATTCCTGGACGCAAGATGAATTTTAAGTTGAATATTCTAGCGAGTTGGCACAATTACCTTAAAAGGAAAGAAAGGAAAAAGAATGAGCTAACAAATAAAATAAATAAAATGTATATTTCAATCAGAATGTAACGTACTTCACATGTCAGCACAATGATATTCAATGTAACGTAAAAATTTACTATATTTTTCATTTAATTCTGTGTATGTACTATATGACAACAATGTAAATATCTCATGTAATGATTAATTGTAAATATTTGTATATTTATGTACTTATTATATCAAGAAATGTATTTTAAGGAGATGTTAATGAACTGCAAAGGACTTGTGCATGTAGCACATGATTCAATAAATGGAACTGAAAATGCAAAGAAGAAACCAACGTGATGGAACACTGGTCAAGAAATATTTACGTAGTGACAATATGCCTTGAAGTGTACGGTGTAGTGGAAGCCGGCAGGTCTTCAGGTTGGTGTAAAGGACAAGCTCATCACCTGTCGTAGGCAGTGAGGTGTTTCCTGTGCCCTCATTGACCATTTATATCCCGGTGGACGCCACCAAATTTTGTGTTGACACAATAAACAAACTTTGGATTTTCTTCAAGTCACACGCAAGAGATTCAGGCAGTATACACACACTCAGAAGCCGATACTACGTTTAAAGACATTGGAGCAATATAATAGAAACATTTATCGTTCGAATTAATTCCATTGTAAACACGAATCATGTGAACTGAATTCAAACACTGTGCTAAGCAACGACAATACGCCGCAGTTGAAAGACATTAATGTTACGACTCATAAAGAAGATACACACCAAAAAGACTGTATACAAAGACTGATATGCAAAGAGCATTGTGCTCAGAAATATTTTTTGTAATATGTAAATTTTCTTATTTTGTCATATATATATATACATATATATATATATATATGTGTGTGTGTGTGTGTGTGTGTGTGTAAATTTTCTATACTGCCACGCTCGCTTGCGGAGCGTGTCAGTAGAGGAGGCATTGTAACGGTACTTTGGCTACCGCGCCTCCGCCAATACAAAGATATAATTTACGACCGCGCACGCAGAAGAGCGCTGCGCCAGCGACCGATTTTTGTAAATAATTTTGTTCTTTTTTTTACTTTTGCGTAGGTGTTTGTTTTTAACAGCTAATTGATTACTCTCTCTCTCTTTCTTGTCTTCATACGAAAGACGTGTATTTTTCGGCGCTGTGTTAAATATGCTTTTGGGTGGAAATTATAATTACATATTGAAACGAAGTTGTTTCAATAGTGATTCGAAATGGTTATCGTCGAATTTGCAAATAGATCCTGACAGTGACAACTTGAAGACGTTTTCAACAGACGGAGAATAGTGAAAGACGGGTCGTCCTACAAGAGAATTAGGAGGAGAGCCATGAAGACTACATTGTAATTAGTACTGCGTTTCTAACAAGATTATAAGGTAAATTTCAACTAGTTTCTGATGCTGTTTCCGTACAGTCGCTTTTTGTAGTACTGCCGACCCGGTCTGCCATGCACGGTCAAATTACAGCACTATCTCAATCAATAATACGAAGTCCGCCTTATCCGTAACTTATTCCATCAAAATTCGAAACCCAATCAGGTTTTCTATTTTGTATTTTCTCGGCAGAACCCCGAGGAAAGGAAACACTACAGGGAGGAGCGTGTGAGAACACGCTGGGACCGCAGGTGGCATGCATGGACTGCTGGATGGAAGGGCTGTGGTCACGAGGGTGTACGACCTCGTCGTAAACTGGATCCAGCAAGCTTTAAGATGAGTGCATTTCAATGCAAGTAGAGTGGAGTCAGTCACCCGTGTGGGCCCCGCAGTATTTATGTGATGTTGTGACATATTATCAATGCCCCGTCATGTGCAGTTTGGTGGATCTGCGTACCGCTTAGTACTTGAAGACCCTATTGTATTAAAAGCACTTGGCTCAGTGATTAGACGCCGTGAATTAATAAAGCAGTGATCAGAGTTGTCACAGTGAGTTCAGTGTGCCTAATGAATTTGATGTCACTCATTTGGTATTTGGTTTTGGTCCCCTTTGCCATTGTTTCTGCAATGACGTGTGGCTGCTGATTCTGGTTGGTTACGTTTCGTTTTTGCCTCGCCCGCCATTCGAGTGGGGTTTTAGTTACTGTTAGTTTGTCTGGTGTTCTGTACTGTGACTTATTTGTTCTGAATTTCGGGTTTGTGGAATCGGACGGAAATCTAGTAGTGGTTCCTTTCTCGTTCCGTGCGCTCTAAACACAGTATTCCGGAGACGTAGTGCAGATCGCCGGTTACGGCATTGGCGTATTGTTCCATCGTTGCACTTGGATTATCGGACGTCAGCTAGCTTCAGCAAGGTTATCATTAGTCATTCATTAGACTGCCACTAGTCTGAGTTACCATCTTGCGAAGTTAATGCAACTCTTGGCTGCCTATCTCATCGCTCGCGAAGTGTTTGTTGTCAGACCTTCTCGGAGGTCGATTCCTGGAGCGCTGTCTGGATCAGTTGCTTGTTTTTTAATGAAATTTTGCTGTTTTATTTGCTGTTTTGCAGCAGGTTCCAAAATTTTTTTATATTATTGCCCTTCCAGGCGTGTAAGGCCTTCAGCCGGGATTGTGGTCATTTGCCTTAAAATCCTATTTGGTATTTGAATTTTAGTAGTAAGCCTTAAAACTTTATTTCCTGCCATTCCTGACGTCTGACGTCTGCTGCGGTATTTGTGGCGACTTATCTTTAGTATTTCAATACCTGCAATTTGTAAGTTACAGGAAGTTTTAAACAATTCTTATTTTATTGCCATTTCTGGCGTGTAAGACCTTCAACTGTGATCACAGTGGCTTGTTTTTTTAAACATTATGTGTATTTTATGGTGATTTGCTAAATTGGAACGCACTAAAAACAGTATCATTTACACAGTTGTTTATTCCTTCATTAATAACGTGTGATTTTTTTTGTTGAGTCTGGAATTACTGCTTTAAAAATAAATGTGTGTAACTGCAAAAAGCAACCAATAATAACTGATTATGGTCCCGGCTAAAATCGTTACCGTATCCTGCCTTACCTTGACCATCAGGTTTCAGTGACCTTTCTTGTTCCTAACTTTAATGTGAACTACTTTTTAAATGTAATATGTAACATTAGTGTATTTTACATTTTGTATTTGAACCCTCCAGTCACATACATTTGTTTACTCTTCCTCCTATATTATTTTAAGTCTTTGAATTTTTCTTTTGTTTTTCAAGAACTGATCTGGCTAAGTTCATTGGACAGGAAAGTGTTTTACAGGCGCTGGAAATACAACATGAAGGAATCAAAACGTGGATGTACAAACCATCCCGATTCATTTTGTTATATATGTGGTGAATTGACGACAAGTGAACAAAGACGACCAGTTTCTAACTTACTGAAGACGTCATATCATTTATAGTTCAAATGCCAACTCAGAGATCAGGATAAGGATTGGGCACCTCACTATGAGCAATTCTAAAATAACACGATGGCTGAAAGGAAAAAAGAGCACTTACCATTTGGCATACCAATGGTCTGGCAAGTGTCTCAAAATCATGTTGATGATTGCTACTTCTGTTTGACTAATGTAACTGGCTTGTCATCAAAGAGTAAGAAGTATATTAAGTACCCTAACCTGCCCTCAGCAATTAGACATGTTCCCCACAGTGAAGACCTGCCAATACCAACTCCTCCATTAGTGTGGTAAGAAGTTCCTATTTCTGATCATGCATCTACAAATGCTGAGGAAGCACAATGTCAATCAAGTGAAGAGGAGCACTTTCCCGAAGAAAGACCACATTTAATTACACAAGCAGACTTGAATGATCTAGTTCGTGATTTATACTTCTCCATGCAGAAATTTTATCTTGACGTGTTAAGGAATGGAACTTGCTTCATGAAGAAACAAGAATGATTCACTTAAGGCAACGTAATAAAGACATGATGACATATTACCACAAGGTGGGCAACGTTTGTGCTTGGAGCGATGTAGTAGGATTAATGGAACAGTCAAACATACCATACGATGGTGTTGAGCGACACTTGTTTATTGACGCTTCCAAGAAAAGACAGAAAGCTTTACTATTGCATAATGGTACTCTATGACCATGAAAGAGAACTACGTAAATTTGTCAGAGATACTTGAAGCAACCTACCCCCATGAACCATGGACCTTGCCGTTGGTGGGGAGGCTTGCGTGCCTCAGCGATACAGATAGCCGTACCGTAGGTGCAACCACAACGGAGGGGTATCTGTTGAGAGGCCAAACAAACGTGTGGTTCCTGAAGAGGGGCAGCAGCCTTTTCAGTAGTTGCAGGGGCAACGGTCTGGATGATTGACTGACATGGCCTTGTAACACTAACCAAAACGACCTTGCTGTGCTGGTACTGCGAACGGCTGAAAGCAAGGGGAGACTACGGCCGTAATTTTTCCCGAGGGCATGCGGCTTTACTGTATGGTTAAATGATGATGGCGTCATCTTGGGTAAAACATTCTGGAGGTAAAATAGTCCCCCATTCGGATCTCCGGGCGGGGACTACTCGAGAGGATGTCGTTATCAGGAGAAAGAAAACTGGCATTCTACGGATCGGAGCGTGGAATGTCAGATTCCTTAATCGGGCAGGTAGGTTAGAAAATTTAAAAAGGGAAATGGATATAGTAGGAATTAGTGAAGTTCGGTGGGAGGAGGAACAAGACTTCCGGTCAGGTGACTACAAGGTTATAAACACAAAATCAAATAGGGGTAATGCAGGAGTAGGTTTAATAATGAATAGGAAAATAGGAATGCGGGTAAGCTACTACAAACAGCATAGTGAACGCATTATTGTGGCCAAGATAGATACGAAGCCCACGCCTCCCACAGTAGTACAAGTTTATATGCCAACTAGCACTGCAAATGACGAAGAAATTGAAGAAATGTATGACAAAATAAAAGAAAATTATTCAGCTAGTGAAGGGAAACAAAAATTTAATAGACATGGGTGACCGGAATTCAAGAGTAGGAAAAGGGAGAGAAGGAAACGTAGTAGGCGAATATGGATTGGGGGTAGGAAACGAAAGAGGAAGCCGCCTGGTAGACTTTTGCACAGAGCACAACCTAATCATAGCTAACACTTGGTTCAAGAATCATAAAAGAAGATTGTATACATGGAAGAAGCCTGGAGATACTGACAGGTTTCAGATAGAATATATAATGGTAAGACAGAGATTTAGGAACCAGATTTTAAATTGTAAGACATTTCCAGGGGCAGATGTGGACTCTGACCACAATCCATTGGTTCTGAACTGTAGATTAAAACTGAAGAAACTGCAAAAAGGTGGGAATTTAAGGAGATGGGACCTGGATAAACTGACTAAACCAGAGGTTGTACAGAGTTTCAGGGAGAGCATAAAAGAATAATTGACAAGAATGGGGGAAAGAAATACAGTAGAAGAAGAATGGGTAGCTTTGAGGGATGAAGTGGTGAAGGCAGCAGAGGATCAAGTAGGTAAAAAGACGAGGCCTAGTAGAAACCCTTGGGTAACATAAGAAATATTGAATTTAATTGATGAAAGGAGAAAATATTAAAATGCAGTAAATGATACAGGCAAAAAGGAATACAAACGTCTCAAAAATGAGATCGCCAGGAAGTGCAAAATGGCTAAGCAGGGATGGCTAGAGGACAAATGTAAGGATGAAGAGGCTTATCTCACTAGGGGTAAGATAGATACTGCCTACAGGGAAATTAAAGAGACCTTTGGAGAAAAGAGAGCCCATTGTATGAATATCAAGAGCTAAGATGGAAACCCATTTCTAAGCAAAGATGGGAAAGCAGAAGGGTGGAAGGAGTATATAGAGGGACTATACAAGGGCGATGTACTTGAGGACAATATTATGGAAATGGAAGAGGATGTCGATGAAGATGAAATGGGAGCTATGATACTGCGTGAAGAGTTTGCCAGAGCAATCAAAGACCTGAGTCACACCAAAGCTCTGGGAGTAGACAACATTCCATTAGAACTACTGACAGCCTTGGGAGAGCCAGTCCTGACAAAACTCTTCCATCTGGTGAGCAAGATGTATGAGACAGGCGATATACCTTCAGACTTCAAGAAGAATATAAAAATTCCAATCCTAAAGAAAGCAGGTGTTGATAGATGTGAAAATTACCGAACTATCAGATTAACGAGTCACGGCTGCAAAATACTAACACGAATTCTTTACAGACGAATGGAAAAACTAGCAGTAGCCGACGTCGGGGAAGATCAGTTTGGATTCCGTAGAAATATTGGAACACGTGAGGCAATACTGACCCTACGACTTATCTTAGAAGCTAGATTAAGGAAAGGCAAACGTACGTTCCTAGCATTTGTAGACTTAGAGAAAGCTTTTGTCAATGTTGACTGGAGTATTCTATTTCAAATTCTGAAGGTGGCAAGTGTAGAATACAGGGAGCGAAAAGCTATTTACAATTTGTACAGAAACCAGATGGCAGTTATAAGAGTCGAGGGACATGTAAGTGAAGCAGTGGTTGGGAAGGGAGTGAGACAGGGTTGTAGCCTCTCCCCGATGTTGTTCAATCTGTGTATTGAACAAGCAGTAAAGGAAACAAAAGAAAAATTCGGAGTAGGTATTAAAATCCATTGAGAAGAAAAAAAACTTTACGGTTCGCCGATGACATTGTAATTCTGTCAGAGACAGCAAAGGACTTGGAAGAGCAGTTGAACGGAATGGATAGTATCTTGAAAGGAGGATATAAGATGAACATCAACAAAAGCAAAACGAGGATAATGGAATGTAGTCGAATTAAGTCGGGTGATGCTGAGGGAATTAGATTAGGAAATGAGACACTTAAAGTAGTAAAGGAGTTCTGCTATTTGGGGAGCAAAGTTAATGATGACTGTCGAAGTAGAGAGGATATAAAACGTAGACTGGCAATGGCAAGGAAAGCGTTTCTGAAGAAGAGAAATTTGTTAACATCGAGTATAGGTTTAAATGTCAGGAAGTCAAGTATTTGTATGGAGTGTAGCGATGTATGGAAGTGAAACATGGACGATAAATAGTTTTGACAAGAAGAGAATAGAAGCTTTCGAAATGTGGTGCTACACAAGAATGCTGAAGATTAAATGGGTAGATCATATAACTAATGAGGAAGTATTGAATAGGATTGGGGAGAAGAGATGTTTGTGGCGCAACTTGACTAGAAGAAGGGATCGGTTGGTAGGACATGTTCTGACGCATCAAGGGATCACCAGTTTAGTATTGGAGGGCAGCGTGGAGGGTAAAAATCGTAGAGGGAGACCAAGAGACGAATACACGAAGCAGATTCAGAAGGATGTAGGCTGCAGTACGTATTGGGAGATGAAGAAGCTTGCACAAGATAGAATCGCATGGAGAGCTGCATCAAACCAGTCTTAGTACTGAAGTCCACAACAACAACACTTGAAGCTCATAATTACAAGAAAGAAAATTGGGAAATATGTAGTGATCTTAAGGTGATTGGTCTGCTAACTGGTCTCCAAAGTGGTTTCAGAAAGTATTGCTGTTTCCTTTGTCTTTGGGACACTAGTGCAACAGATAAACATTATACAGTTAAACAGAGGCCACCATGGGAGAAATTGGCTCCAGGGAGAGAAAATGTGAAATATGTACCTCTTGTGGTTTCTCAAAATGTTTTCCTTGCCCCACTGCATATTAGGCTCGCTCTTATGAGGGATTCTGTCAAGGGAATGGACAAATATGCTAATAGTTTCATATATCTAGGTTAATTGTTCCCTGAGTTAAGTGTCGCCAAATTGAAACAGGGGAGTTTTATTGGGCCACAAACTAGGAAGTTAATGCATTATAAGAACTTCAAAGAAAACTTAGTCAGTTAGAACAACCAACCTGGTGTTCTTTTAAGGATAATCAAGACAGTTCAATTGATATATACTAAACACAAACAAGTACTACATAATTATATTACAGAAAGGTATCTTATAGCTCCCTCCACAAGGGTCCCTGAGGAGACATTTTACAATTGAAAACGTCACCGAATTGAGAACATGGCACTTATGCACACACGCAAACCGTCACTGGTAGGACAGAAGAACAGCAATTTGTATCTGTGTAAAAGCCTCTCATTCAGTGCATGACGTGACACAAGTGGCGGTAGATGTCTCTGGCCTTCCCTCTTCTCTCTGATAGCATCTGTCGTCATAGCAGCATCTGGCATCTTTGGCAGCTTCAGGACCACAGCAGGAGGCTTGGCCTCATCCTAGTCAGACTGCAGTCAACCGTCAAGACTGGCGTAACAGCGTGCATCCCGCCCGCTGGCGTAGAAATTCTTGCAGCTTTAGCGGGACGTAGGACAGCCCTATTCTTCCTGTTTGCCTCTGCATCAGAACGTGTGCCTGCCAGTGCGGAACATCGGATTAGCTCTCCTTTTGTCGATGGGTCACATCATTCTCGGCACACCACTGAATCGCTTAGGCTTGGCGCTCGCATCGACTGTGGTGCCATGTGTCCCTCGATTAGGGGCATGGCGGGTCGCTGGCCGATGGGGGGGGGGGGGGGGTTGTTACCGGTGCGTAGTGGCATCCTGCTGACTGCACTGGCTTGAGACGCACTGCGTCCACTGGTAGATGACTCGGCTGCGTGATGTCGGCGCATCATCTGGCAACAGCCGGTTCTATCGCTGCAGGTGGTGCCCCATCACCTGGGTTGTTACAGCTGATTCATTACAGCTGCCCACTTCACTCGCCTTTTGCTGGCAGGCATTGGCCATGACATCCAATATGCTGGAGAGTCTGCACAACCCTCAAGTGTGGTCATGTGCCATACTCTCTCACAAATGTCATTACATCTATATAATCAATTTACAGAAAAATTAATGAAGAGTAAAATTTTTTTCGATATTACTAAGGATGCAACATCCAAAAATATATTTAATGACCGCATGGCCCTGTTAATATTGTATGGACGTACATGTGTCTTTGTTTGTGTGTGCACGTGTTTTTGTTAGTTTTTGGCTAGTTCTACTCTTGTCATCCAGTTTAATTCTACGCTGGCGCTACCTCTATACCTTCACCAAACGTGCAGACTCTCCCAATTCTAAATACTTACTTATTGTACTACCATATGCCTTCGCTAGTACTATCGAAGCAAAATTTCTTGAATTTTATTCCTTGTGCACTCCTCTTTTATCTTTCGGTGTCTGGAGGTGTCATTTTATGATTGTGTACACGTAATTTTAGATAGTACAAGTAGTACAACGATGCCTCCTGTCTCCCCTTTGTCAGGATCGTTGCTGCTGAAATGAAACACAAGTTAACTCTCTCTCTCTCTCTCTCTCTATATATATATATATATATATATATATATATATATATATATATATATATATATATTCTCCTCTAACAGAAGAGGAAGGAGATATATTGTAATTTCACCGCAATTGAGCATCGTACCCTGTCGTAGCATTCTCGTGGAAGCCTTCACGATTATAACCATGGCCAATGAAATTGTTTCTGTTTACTTTCCGTGGTTTCTTGTACGCTGCCCAAGGGATGGTTGTACGTCACTTTATGTTTTTCGTGGTATATATATACATATATATGTATAAACCATTTCATATGCCAAGGTGGTATTTGTGAAGGCTCTTCAATCAGAATGCTGCGACGGAGTACGACGCTCAATTGCGATGATATTACGAAAGATCTCCTTGCTCTGCTGTGAGAGGAGATAGGACAACAATTGTGAGGTCCAAAGAAATAAGAGCAGTACTCAGTTGTTTGGTGTACTCAGCATTGCAACGTGTCTGATTTGGCATGCCACAAAAAGTGCCAATTGTTGCTGACATGTAACTTGAAACGGAATTTTGATTGAATCTGCCACCTGCCAGTGAATGTTGGCGTGAAGATGTCACAAATACGCAACTCATTTGACCACATTCAACAAGGAATCATGCTGAAAACTAATGGAAATGATAACCATACAAAATACAGCGACATAGAACAAATGGAAAACTATGCTAAGCAACACAATATCAACATTAAATTACGTTAAGCAGTTCATCCATTGGGACTATTTACATACTGCACCTTCTTATTCCCATAGCAGTTCTCTTGTATCTTCTTATTCTAACTTGCTAATATCGCTCGTTTCGACAGTTTCTGCGCCATTGTTTTGAGCTGAGTCCGCAGCGGCTGTGTATCATTTCCTGTTTGAATTTTCTCCGGTTCAAATGGTTCAAATGGCCCTGAGCCCTATGGGACTTAACATCTGAGGTCATCAGTCTCATAGAACTTAGAACTACTTAAACCTAACTAACCTCAGGACATCACACACACCCATGCCCGAGGCAGGATTCGAACCTGCGATCGCAGCGGTCGCGCGGTTCCAGACTGAAGCGCCTAGAACCGCTCGGCCATATCGGCCGGCTGAATTTTCTCTGGGCGACCCCTGCGATGGGTTAGGCGGCCTCAATTCCACATATTCGCTACGTTAGTCATTCCATTGACCTTGACCGTTGTATGTCCTGCTTTTTGCTTTGCTGTAGGTCCCTAGAATCCTGTTGGCACTGGTTCGAGCTCTGTTGCTCTTGATGTGGACTGACAATGCAGCCAGTCCACAGTGACGGGTAGCCGAAAGACAGGCACATGTACACACACGCCGACTGGCGTGAAGTCTGGAACAGGCTAACTATTGAATGCTAATAAGAAAAGTATGCCTCCTCGAATACTTTATTCTTTGTTGGTTTACAACGTTCTTCTTGAGACATTTATACGATAACTATCAAACTATGTAAGGCTAATGGCGCCTTGCTAGGTCGTAGCTATGGACTTAGCTGAAGGCTATTCTAACTGTCTCTCGGCAAATGAGAGGAAAGGCTTCGTCCGTATAGTCGCTAGCAATGTCGTCCGTACAACTGGGGCGAGTGCTCGTCCGTATCTCGAGACCTGCCTTGTGGTGGCGCTCGGTCTGCGATCACACAGTGGCGACACGCGGGTCCGACATGTAGTAAATGGACCGCGGCCGATTTAAGCTACCACCTAGCAAGTGTGGTGTCTGGCGGTGACACCACATTCCTCCCCCGCAAAATCGGCGAACGGTCGTGTTATAAGGCGTCCGCCCGCCGTGGGGAGGACCCCATGTTGACGTATGTGATGAGGTGGGGAGCCTAACAACAGGCGAGGCTGTGCCACCCGCACCCGGCCATTCGGTCCGAGGGGAGCTAGGAAACGCCTGAAAACCTAGTCCAGGGTGCACGTCAACATGCGGTGTATGCGCCCATAAAGAGACAGGAGGGGCCGAAGGGTCGGCCTCCATTGCGTCGGGGTATCCGACGCGCGATGACGTCACGTGGTCCGGAACGGGCAACAGTTCCTTGGAGGAGGACAGCTGGTCACGGGAAGCGATCGGCGGCGCGTGACCCAGGGAGGCGCTTGGCGGCTGCAGCGAAGCGTCGAATGCGGGCGGCGCCGGCAGGAGAACAGGCGGCGGCGGCGGCGGCTGCGGCGGCGGCGCGTCGCCATGCGGAAAAATGGAAGGCATCGTCGGTAACACCTGGGGATGAGGCGAGCCAGTAGATGGGTCCGCAGGGCGCTGACCGGACGGCACCGTCGCTGAAAGCAGACGGGGTGCGGCAGAACCCGTGCGACGACAGAGGCGCAGCTGATTGAGATGCCGACGCACCTCACCAGAGGCCCCCAAAACCAAATACATCGCGCGGCCGAGGCAGCGAAGAATGCGCCCTGCGAGCCAACGCCGTGAACCGCGATAGTTGCGATAGAATACAACGTCGCCTGGGGCAAAAGCAGAAGTCTGCCGCTGCACTGGAACCTGATGCGGCGGATGCAGCAAAGATATCAAGGTTCGATGAGGACGACCGTGGAGCAACTCTGCCGGCGAGCGACCATCTCGGGGCTGAGAGCGATACGAAGACAAAAAGAGCAACAACGCGTCCTCCCGAGAATGCGACTCTTTCAACTGCAACATCTGTGACTTGAAAGTCCGGACCAATCGTTCAGCGGCACCGTTTGACTGAGGCGAAAACGGCGCGGACGTCAGATGTTGAATACCATTGGCCTGGCAGAATGACTGAAATTCGGCGGACATGAATTGTGGGCCATTGTCGGAAAAAATAGTCTGCGGAAGACCTTCAATGCAAAAGATAGCAGACAACGTCGTGGAAGACATCCGCACAACAAAAGGAAAATTACTGAAGGCATCTACGAGAACCAACCATCGAGCATTCCAGAACGGACCAGCAAAATCAATGTGCAAGCGATGCCAAGGGGAAGTGGCTTTTGGCCATGCAAAGACTTTCTGCGGCGGTGCGGATCGTTGTTCGGCACACGCCATGCAAGAAGAGCACATATGCGTAATCGCAGCATCGATTCTGAACCAAGTACAGTGCTGACGAGCAAGTTGTTTCGTTCGCACTATACCCCAATGTCCTTGGTGAAGAAGCCATAAGACAGAGGACTGTAACGAACGTGGGACCACGACTCTGGACTGACCATTATCAGAACGCAACAACAAAACACCACGTCGAAAAAAAAGTCTCTCCTTGTGAGCAAAAAATCGGCGAACCAACGGATCCTCGATCCGAGACTTTGACAAAGGCCATTGCGTAGCAACAAAACGCAAAACGGTAGTAAGGACAGGGTCAGCAGCTGTGGCTGTAGCGACACGACGAAAATCAATCGGAAACGATTCGACCACTTCATCGGTTTCTGAATCAATGAACATGCAAGCAAGTTCGGAAGAATCGAATGCTTTATCCTCAGCAACAGGCAAACGGGACAACGCATTGGCGTTGCCATGCTTAGCAGTGGACCGATACAAGATATCGTAGCGGTACTGCGAGAGGAAAATAGACCAGCGAATGAATTTCTGCGCTGTACGTGGAGGTACAGGCTTGTTCGGATGAAAAAGCGACGTCAAAGGTTTGTGGTCTGTGATGATGGTAAAGTGACGGCCATACAAGAAATCATGGAACTTAGTAACACCAAACACGAGAGCCAAAGCTTCTTTCTCTATCTGTGAATAATTGCTTTGCGCAGACGAGAGCAATTTTGACGCAAAGGCAATAGGGCGATCATGCGAGCCAACTTTGTGCGCAAGCACAGCACCGATCCCGAAATCCGAAGCATCTACCATCAACAAAAGGAGTTTCTGAGGATCGAAAGGCGTAAGGCAAGTATGAGAAAGCAACGCCGATTTCAACTGGCGAAAGGCGCGTTCGCATTCCGTCGTCCAGACGAACGGAACACCTGTACAGCGTAAGCGATGAAGCGGAGCTGAAAGAAAAGAGGCATTGCACACATTCAATCATACCTTGGGATTCTAAACCAGGTAACGTTCTTGCGACCTCATCACGCAATGTGTGAGGAACATTGCGCGCTCTGAAAAACTTAGGTTGCGCGTTGACTTTCAGTTCCAATTGTGCTTCATAGTTTTTAGCGCAACCTAAGCCCGGTGCAAAAATGTCTGCAAATTCGTCACACAGACGAGAAACACTGTCTGAAGGCACAGTCTGATTCACTGATAGGACCTGATTTACAATAGACATGTTAAACAACTGAAATAAATCTAAACCAAACAAGTTCACTGCAGAAGAAGAACGAAGAACGTAAAATGACACAAGTTTTGTTTGTCCCTTGTATGTTGCAAGAAGAGTGCACTGTCCTAACACAGGGATCTGCTGTCCGGAATAACTTTTTAACTGAACATTTGCGGCACGCAACGGAGGTTTGCCCAGTTGTTTGTACGTGTCGTGATTGAGCAATGAAACTGCAGCTCCGGTATCGAGCTGGAATGGTATGACCTTGCCATTAAAGTCCAAATCTACAAAAAGTTTATTGTCCTGCTGACGACAAGAGCGACTGTTTTGTGCAATTTGAACAGACACTGGTACAGCATCACTTGCTAAGTGACGTGATTTCCGGCGACGTCGACGCACAGTTTTTGTGGGATGAACACAGTCACTGTTAGAGAAAGTGGCACTGGACGAAGCGGAATTAACTACATGAATGTCCATGGGCGAAGGTCCACGAGCCTGAGTGTCCTTGGTTCGATTCTGGCGCGAAGCAAAGGGCCTGGAATGATTGTGATTGTCTGATCCGAGCTTTTTCTGGCAAACACTTTGAACATGTCCTTTCCTATTACAGAAAAAGCAAATAGCTTGGCGTGACGGGCAATGTTCACGCGAATGTCTAGTAGCACACCGCGGGCATGATTTCACTGCATTTGTGTGCTGGCGCGGCACACCTGGTTTAGAGCACGGCGGCAGCTGCGTCGAAGTGCGCGAGGGCAGGTTACCGGGCCGCGCAGCGCGCCCAGCTCTCCGGTCAATGTTACACACGGCTGGCGAAGTTTCAAAAGATTCCTGAGCACAGTCAAGTGTGTCTTGTCTATCCAATATGTCTAGCACTTGTTGAAGGGAGGGATTAACTAGTTTCAAAATTTGCTCCCGTATACGAACATCAGAAATGTTCTGTGCAATTGCATCACGTACCATTGTATCTGAATAAGGAAGGCCACAGTCACATTCAAAGGCACAGTCCCTAGTATGTCCTTGCAAAGTCGCAACCCACTACCTATTAGTTTGACCGGCCGTACGTTTTGTACGAAAAAACGTATACCATTTTGCAACTGCATTAACTGTTTCTTTGAAATAGGCGTCCAATGCCGACAAAATTTCATCATAGGACAGAGTTGCTACGTCACGTCGGGGAAACAATTTCACTATCACACGGTACGTTTGCACGCCGACACACGACAATAAATGAGGCTGCCGCTCGTTACCTTGAATTCCGTGGGCGGCGAGATGAAATCCAAACTGGCGGGACCATTCGGTCCAGGTCTCGTGGGTTTGGTCAAACTGGCGAAACTGCGGTGCAACCGCATGTTGTGGCGGCGGCAGCGATGTAGCGGCGGCTGCCGCATCGGTTTGAATGGCACGTTGACCCTGGACAAGCTGTCCAAGGGCATCCAATAATGCCTGCGTCTGCTGATTCTGCAAGCGATAAAATTCGGACAGTACATCTGGCGAAGCCATGACACAAGTAAATGTAAGCAATCAGAAAGAACACTTTTCCCTCGTCGCCAATGATGTGGACTGACAATGCAGCCAGTCCACAGTGACGGGTAGCCGAAAGAAAGGCACGCGTACACACACGCCGACTGGCGTGAAGTCTGGAACAGGCTAACTATTGAATGTTAATAAAAAAAGTATGCCTCCTCGAATACTTAACTTTATTCTTTGTTGGTTTACAACGATCTTCTTGAGACATTTATACGATAACTATCAAACTATGTAAGGCTAATGGCGCCTTGCTAGGTCGTAGCTATGGACTTAGCTGAAGGCTATTCTAACTGTCTCTCGGCAAATGAGAGGAAAGGCTTCGTCCGTATAGTCGCTAGCAATGTCGTCCGTACAACTGGGGCGAGTGCTCGTCCGTATCTCGAGACCTGCCTTGTGGTGGCGCTCGGTCTGCGATCACACAGTGGCGACACGCGGGTCCGACATGTACTAAATGGACCGCGGCCGATTTAAGCTACCACCTAGCAAGTGTGGTGTATGGCGGTGACACCACAGCTCTCTCCAGTTTTCGTTAAGTCGGTAGTTGTTTTTGCTGTTACTGTAATTTCGTCGTCTTCTTCTATTTTCCCTTGATGGCTGGCTATTCCCATTGAAGTTTGAATTTTTGTTCAGATTCGGTCGATGTTTTACCCCATTTCGTCCCTCGTCATTCGTCTCTGGCGAATATGGCCAGTTACGGTCATTATTTGTAATTCTTTCTCTCGAATTGTGAATTTCATTCACGTAATTGAGTTAGCACAGCGCATTCTTGAAAGCTTCGATTGAATCGCTACATCTACCGATGAGAAGTTGCAGGTAAAGTGAAAGTAGTTTAATGTAGCAGTGCCTTATAATTTCCTTGGAACTGTACGGTTGATCCAAGAATCGTTTCTTCTTGAAGAGAGATTCGAAGAATTTGATAGGACGGCGGAATCCTGACGCTCCTAAGTCTTTTCCTAACATGGTCTTCCGTGCATCGTTTCTTATGTCTTGCGACCAGTATGTGCTAAGGAATGTGTCCTTAAATTCTTGGTAGGAGCGACAACTCTCCCCAACTCCACTCATATCTTTTGTAATCGACCCTTCTAAGAAACCACAGATAAACTGGAGCTTGTAATTGAGTGGCCAAGATTCTGGTAGGACGTGATCGTACTGTGCCATCCAGGTCTTTGGATGTAATTCGCTGTTCCTTGTAGACTTGAAAATTTTGAATGGTCAAGAAAAGTTTGGGATCGAAAGGAATGACTTACCCGCCGTACGAATTTTCCCTCTCGTCTGCAGGGCGTGATTCCATGAGTCCGTGCCCAAAGGATCTTCGTGCACTGTTATGGTGTACCCTCGTGTTGACAGATTCACGTAACAACTTTTCTGATGTCCGTAGACGTGTACAATTTTTTGCGGCTCCGACTATGACATGCTGCGTGTCACCGATGGAGCGTGTTCTATTACGTGTTTTGTCGCAGCAGGACCATATGCCTGCTGCATTCGCCCATGTGCAAGGGGTGTGTCCTCATATAGCGTTTGGGAGAGTCGCAAAACATTTTCGTCACTTCTGTGATGCTCTCGATGGCGATGTACTGAAAGAGTTTGTGTTAGCAATTGCGCGACCTTCTCATGTGCCTGCCGAACGCCCTAGGCCAACTCGTTTTGTTGCGCGGCGACTCGGGTCTACTGATCTTTAACTTCAGAACTTTCGGCCTGTTTGATTTCTATCTGTTCGATTCGCTTCGCAGCCTCCCTCACTTTTTCCTGCGTTTGCCGAACTATTTTTTGGCTTGCTTTTTGAGAGTTGCAAGGGCCCTTTTAGTCTTACACACATCATTTCTTGCCAGTTTACCTTGTTCTTTGACCACTGTGCGTCTTTTCGTGCTACTTGTGCGTCCAATCGCGCTGTTTTGGGATCGCCTTCGCTTGGTTCGCGACCTCACGCGTTTCTGGTGTCGTTTTCATGACGTTCTCTAGCTCTTCTTGGATTCCTACGACCTTTTTCTTGACTCCATCTATACCGTCTCTGACCGTTCTTATGACTTAGTTGGGTCTTTCTCGCTCTTCCTCCCTACTCTACCTCTTGCCTCTTCCTTTCTGCCTCTTGCATGAACTCCAAGAGATCCTCAAACTGAGATTTACCACTAACACCTACAGTACTAGATGAACGAGATTCCATCATTCTGTGGCGTTTCGTTCATGATTTTGGGTTGCCTGTCTCACTGATGGTGTTTCTCGCACCAACAGCGCCTACATTTCATTCTGCTCCGGTCTCCCGTTCACTTTCGTCACCTGACTGAGAAATGTCGTCATACTCTGCAGGTCCTATGTTCGACATTTCTGCCCGGCCTTCAACCGCATTTACCTGAAAATCCTGTGTAATTCTGGTCACCGCTAATAATTTGACGTGGATCCATGGTTAACAAAACACAATTACTTCCGCTACTCTGTAGCAAACGTGTCTTGCTTCTTGTAAGCATGCACTCAAATTCTGACCCAAAAGAATTTAAACACTACACATTACTATGCCACACAGATTCTACTCTAAATTACGCTCCCGCCGGCTACTGATTCCTAGTTCCTGACAACGAATTCAAATAAGAGCACGCTTGTCAATGCTCACAAACGAAAATCTCAATGTGTCCTAACAAACCAGCACTACGCCGTTCGCCGTCAGAAACAAACCATCAAGTGACACAGAAGTCTTAACCAAAACATGAAAATGCACACATACAATAATTAAGTATTACTATTATGTATAGGCACCAGCAACGCGAATCTACTCTGCCCAGTGCATCACATTACACATGGGAAACAGAAACATCAATGGGCAATTCTATATACGATCTAACGGTCACAGAAGGTGCAATCAATTCAAAATTCTGCGCAAGGGATGTCCAATTGAGTGACTACCCTAGGCAACGCGATCTGACGGTCACTGAAGGTGCCGTCAATCCCAGATCCTGGCACTGGTCGCCACAATGCAAGATAACTTGTTTGGACTATTTAATTGACTGAAAATGTTTTCAAAATTTAGTGTATTAACAAAATTATTTTTTCTAACCAGACATAGTTTACGCTAAACAAGTTGTAGATTGAATTCCCTAAAAAATTAACAGATGCTTTAATACTTCACTGGGTGGACCCTGGTTAGCAAAGACAGTTTAAGTACGTGATCCGTTAGTCAAGTACTCTGGCCCTACAATTGTGGATAACGCAAGCTGAATTAATCTGACGCTGAGCAGACTTTGACTAATCAAAGCTACTGAAGTTTCTTTACGTAGGTGCAGCTGAGAGCAAGTGGCGATTGAGATCGACCATGTGATTTGCAGCTGGCAAGATGTGTGCTGCACAGGAGGTGAGACTTGGAGGCCGCACCTGTGAATCGATTGCGGCCACGAAAGAAATGCAAAAATTTCATCGTATAGCGATCATTCATACGGATCGCAGTTTTCTCTCTACCAGAGCCCTGAAATCACGGTAGATTTCAGTGTGTGACACACCCGACCCGTTCACTGTTCGTACTAAGAACCAATTTGGTTCATTTATATGACAGAGCGCACAAGGATACCAAACGTCAAAACTGGTAAACCAAAAACGAATAAGTGTACCCTCGGCAAACGAGTAGTCCGAGAAGATTGAAGTCACACTGTTGGTATAGTAAGAACTTCATCACAGGCTCCTCAGTCTAAGTTACTCGCTAGTGAAGTCAGTCTCAGGACAGGTCCCAAGTACCAATCACACCCAATCACACATGCCAGAGCTTCGACTAGACGTGCTTACCAGACCAAAGTCGCACACCCAAGTGCTCTCCCAAAAAAATTCCGTTTTCCCACAAGGTGCACAAATGACACCACCTTCAACCATCTTGAATCAGTCACAAGGCTCTAGAGACGCCAAATCTCCCCTCTCACATGACAACACAACCTCATGTCGAACCAGGGTAAAAGTTAAGAAACCTGCGTCTCTGAAGGAAAAAAAAAAAAAAAGAAACCGCCAATTACTGGCTTTTTTAAGTTATCGCAGAGGGGGAAGAGATGATTATTTCTGAAGTCGTGTCTCTTTCCATGGCGAACTAGCGGACAGAGACAATTTCAATGATCTTCATCTAAATCGCCTGTGCCCTGGAGCTTGTTAGTCCTAGCTATGAAGTGTAATAAAGATGAAATCTGATTTCGCAGGACAAAGCGGATCAGGTTGCGGAAAGGGGCCAAAGTCAATTACTGTTAGTTATCCACGTACACGCACAACTTTATTCCTCAAACCAATGCACAGTTTTCTCTTTAAAACAACAAAGATCAATTCACGGCTGAGGGCCCAAGTAACTTCGCCAGAATAAGTTTAAATGATTCCTTCCAAAACATCAGGATTTAGACTAACTGTTGAAGACCTTATTTAAGCAAAATTACAATATCTTCTCGGCTAAAGGCAGAATTAATATCTGATATCAGCTAAAGGAATTCTTTAAAAGTCAAGCATTTACTAATTTCGGCTAAAGGCCATATTAAGGAAAATTCAAATTAATTCTTCGGCTGAGAGCCCAATAAAAAGTTTCTTATTACACAATAAAAGACAGACTTTAAAGATAAGCATTCACACAGTACAACAGAAAAACATCTTAAGAAAAATTTAAGTATCTTGTCGGCTAAAGGCACAAACAATTACTCAAGAATAATTAAAGACAACCTTAAGATAAACATTTACGTAACACGGCTGAAGGCCGTTTCAAGAATTCAAGATAATTAAAGAGAAACCTTACAGACAAGAATTTACGTATTACAGCCACAGATTCTGAAACAAACGCGGCTGAAAGCCTACAGAGGAACAAGAATTTTAAAAGAAAAACGAAATCCTAATGCTAAAATAGTTGTCATGAAGTTCGGCTGAAGGCCTTGTACTTAACATAACAGACAATATCAATACACTGCTGAAGGCCTGGCACAGTACCTGCGACCAAATAAAATGAAAATCCCAAACAATAAACAGTGATGCTCATAAAGGTTTTAAGGGTCGGCCTAGGAAGGCAGTTTAGGTGAGACAGGCAGCCAAGCGTAACAGTAAACAATCGGGTGGCAACACGACATAGGGACGGCTGAAGAACCGACCAACAGCCTACTCAATTCCCTTCCACTAACACACTCACTGCTCTATTCCAACCGACCAACTGACTACTCCAGTATGCAGAGAGCATCGATCTGGTCAGTGGAAATCACAAAGCTACACACGGTTCTACATAACACACTTGCACAAGAAATCGAACAATCGTAAAGGCAATCTCTGTGGAACAACAAGAATGAATCAATTCGGCACATAGAGAGTTTTCACAAGCGGTCGGCGACCAAATACGCGTCGTCCGATGAGACGACCGACCGCACGAACAACCCAGGTCGTTCCCGCCCAAGTTACGTGTGTCGGCAACGGTCGGGCGAGTCTTCGCTTTCCGAAGCTGACTGCAGCTCCAACCCGACTCAACTCCATGTCCGTTCGGAATTCGGAGACACGGCGACCGAGGCACACTGGCTCGGACCCACCCATGCAGAGGTAACTCTTGCCCATTGGCCACGACATCTCCGCACAAGGAAGGTGTGGTGTCACCGCCAGACACCACACTTGCTAGGTGGTAGCCTTTAAATCGGTCGCGGTCCGTTAGTATACGTCGGACCCGCGTGTCGCCACTGTCAGTGATTGCAGACCGAGCGCCGCCACACGGCAGGTCTAGAGAGACGTCCTAGCACTCGCCCCAGTTGTACAGCCGACTTTGCTAGCGATGGTTCACTGACAAATTACGCTCTCATTTGCCGAGACGATAGTTAGCATTGCCTTCAGCTACGTCATTTGCTACGACCTAGCAAGGCGCCATTATCATTTGCTATTTATCTTGTGATGCATGTACCGTCAGACCGATGTTAACCAATTATGGATTAAAGTTAAGTATTCCAACAGCTACGTACTTTAGTTGCTAGACTCAAATCCTTTAACTGTTCCAGACCTCACGCCAGCCTGCGTGAGCTTTAACGCGTGCCTTTCGGCTTCACCTCCTAGTGGCTTGGCTGTCTTGCCAAGTCACAACAGAAGGAACCGACCCACGTCCGGCAAGATGACCAAGTGTCGAGGCCCAGAAACGGTCAAAAGACCAAATACTCGTCACCCGATGAGATGAGACGACCAACCGAACGACCGACCAACGGTCGTCCCGCTCCAATCTCCTTCCATCGGACAGTTCATGCGTGTCACCAGCGCCCGGCAAGCACTGGCTGTATGCAACTCAATAGCGCTCCGTCCCCGACTCCACTGCTGGTTTGTCCTCGACTGAATTTCAGTGCTGCTGCGTCCCAACTGAACTCTCAACTGAACTCCAGACAGACGACGACCCAGAAATACTAGCAGTCGCTCCACGGATGGTACGACAGTGCGCTTATCGATAAGGGCTGCTGCTGCCACTGACATGCAAGCAAACCAGCAAACTAGTGTTGCCAGTAAATCGAATTAAAGAAAATACCAGGCGACAGAACCACAAAAACAAGATGACGAACAATAAACGGCATGAGTGCGAGCCGCGTATGGCTCAAAAGATTCTATCTCTGAACGTTTATCAGATGCTGGAGTTTTCTTATACAACAGAGGCAGCCGAGGGTAGTAGTTCACTGACCTACTTGCAGTATCGGCAAACACAAAAACATGTGAATTTTTATTACGCATGGCTCTGCACAGAATTCGGAGTTTACGACTCGACTGCGTAGACGTGTTCCTTTAGACCGTTGCCCCAGCCCAGGCTTCTGTTGGCGCCATGGCAGGTATCACAGCATTCACGGCATTGTTCTGCTGGAGCCCTGTCTCTATGAGGGGCTGCCCTTTCTGCCCTGTACAGCTGTGAGCCTGTCTGGGGTGCACTCGCCGCTAATTGCTTCCAACTCCCAAAAAACTGTTTCTATGAGCTTAGAATCATAAAAGTATCTTATGCTTTTAGCACCCTACCAGGCTTACCAATGTCTGCTCACATCGTTAACTTTCTAGAATCTCTCTCAAGGTGTGTCAGGTTGTAATAAAATCTTAAATAATTTTCCGTATGTGAAAAATAGGTAAGAAAGTAACTTTGTCCTCTCTCATCCTGACTTGTACTTTGTAAATGAATAGAGTTAAGAACACCTGATTTTACTTTTGCTACCCTCAATTTCAGTTCCCATCTCATCTACAAGTGATTGGAGCTGCTAACATCCTTTATATAGGATCAGAAATTCTTGGGGCCACAGTGCTGTCTTGGTAGCCAAACGTGTATCTTTCGTCATTTCTCTATCTATAGACCTATCTTTTGTTTTATATCTGTTACAAACGAGTCTCCAGTTCTTTAGATGTTGACTGTATACCATGGAGGATCCCTCCTACAATGAATAATCCCTGGGTAGATTATGTGTTATGTGCATGACCAACTATTCCTTGAGATGTTGTTGCACTACATGTTCCAGTTCTGAGCTTAAAGTTTGATGTTCCTCATTAAAACATGACACTACTGCTACTTTGTGTACTCGTAGTTTACTGAGCATATAAATGCTGCAAATACGCATTTGCCGCCGGATCTTATTGTGTAACTCTCACAATATTTCATCAATGCAACTGCTCGATTTCATCAGGTGGGCCGGCCGGAGTGGCCGTACGGTTCTAGGCGCTACAGTCTGTAACCGAGCGACCGCTACTGTCGCAGTTTCGAATCCTGCCTCGGGCATGGATGTGTGTGATGTCCTTAGGTTAGTTAGGTTTAATTAGTTCTAAGTTCTAGGCGACTGATGACCTCAGAAGTTAAGTCGCATAGTGCTCAGAGCCAGCCGTCATCAGGTGGTGGTAGTTGCTGCGATGCGTGACTCATGATAATCGCGCAGCGGCGTCGAAATTTATCATGACGCGAGCAAACAATACGCGTGCGCCGGAAGACGCTCGTAGTTGGAGGAAAGCGGCGTTCCTAGTGCCCACTGCCGGGAGCCACAGAGACGTCATCCGCGCGTGCGATATGAGCCATGGCTGTGCTGTCGAACGCTCCTGTGGTTAAAGACTGAATTAAATCTCAGTTGTGCGTTGCGTCACGTCATGAATCGGAAGATCTTGTTTTCCCTGTTTGGATTTAACGACAGCCAGTGATGGATTCCAGGCAGCTCTTAGTTGGAAATCTGCATCCTTGATGATAAGCTTGTCCGCCGTACGGATATGAATGGCATCCTGAACAACACAATCCCAGAAAGATGACGCTGGGGATAAAGTTTCCGTCTGAACGCCTAAAGCATACGATGTCCCGTGTCCTGGCTATGCTCCGCTACCGCTGATTCATCAGGTTGCCCTAGGCGTATATGACGATGGTGTTCGACGCAACGTACTTGCACAGTTCGCCATGTCTGCCCAGTATAAGGTCTTCCACATTGGCATGGGATTTTCCACACGCCACGTTTCCTGAGGACACGCTCGTCTTTGACCGAACACAATAAACTCCTCAATTTTGCTGATGGTCGAAAAACACGCTTGTTGTCTTGATTTTTGAGGATTGTTTCTACTCTTGAAGACCTGCCGCCAAAATGGGGTAAGAAAGCCTCCGCATCTCCATTTACATCCCTCCTTCGAGTTTGGTTGGAAAGTAATGCATCTGCCTATCGGAATAGCCATTCTGTTGGAGTACCGTTCTCAAGTGTTGTAGCTCACCAGGTAGACTATCGACATCTGATACCAGATATGCGCAATGTACCAAAGAGCGTATGACACTACCGCGTTGCGCAGCGTGGTGACAACTTGTGGCCTGTAAATACAGCTCCGTATGAGTTTATTTGCGATAGACGCTGTGTCCCAGTGTACCATCAGCTTTTCTTATGAAATTTGGAAGTTTGTGGTAAGGTCGTGTGGGACCAAATTGCTGAGGTCACCGGTCCCTAAGCTTACGCACTACTTAATCTAACTTCAACTAACATACGCTAAGGACAACACACACACACATGCCCGAGGGAGGATTCGAAACTCCGACGGGGATTTTTTTTCTGACTATAACGTCCAGGAATGGTAAAATGCCATGCTTTTCCACTTCAATTGTGAAATGTATATTTTGATGGAGCGAGTTCAGATTGCGGAGAAACACAGGTAACGTTCCCATTCCGTGGGGCCACACCACAAATGTATCGTCTACATACCGCCAGAAGCCGGAAGCTTTGAGACATGCCCACTGCAGTGCTCTTTCCTCAAAGTCTTCCATAAAATTGTTGGCTACCATGGAAGGCAGAGGACTTCCCTTGGCGACACCGTCCACTTGTTCAAAATACTGGTAATTGAATAAGAAATAAGGTAAGGTAAGCACATGTTTAAATAATGCGACAATGACTTTCTCAAAGTGGTTGCTGATAAGCTCTAACGAGTCCTACAGACGTACTTTTGTAAACAAAGATGCAACGTCAAAACTAACCAAAACATCCGACGCTTGTAGCTTAAGTGTCTTCAGTCCTATATAGTCCTCTGGATTCCGGATATGGTGATCACACTTGTCTATGATAGGTCCCAACAGTGTAGTGAAATGTTTCGCGAGAAAATAGGTAGCAGCTCCCATGTTGCTCACTATTGGGCGAAGACGAGTCCCATGCTTATGTATCATTGGTAGAACGTAGAGTCTGACACGTTTCCTAGCCTTAAAGGGGAATCAAAAACGTAAATTAGCATTCCAAATTAATAAGGAAGCAGGAAAGTGCCACTAGATGGCGGTCGCGCGCGTATTGTCGCCCGCAAAACGGACGGCGCAGCGCGATGAAACTGCAAAGCTCCGTGCCGAGTTCGGCGTGAAGCGGCTAGTATAAATTAAAAAATAAAACATGGACCACCATCAATAATTTGAACGAAGCAGGGCCTGTGTCCGACTGGTGTAGGCCGCATAACGACGTTACTGTTAGTGGAACTTGGGTGAAAACTGCGGCAGGTTGCAAATGAAATGATCGGCGCACCGATCTCACGCACGTGGAGCGACATACGCGGCTTGAAAACGAGAAGTGTCCGGCCATATACGTCCACTAACAATGGGTCGTTGGCGCCTCTTTTTCAGACGTGATCGTCTGAAAAACATAAATCCTAAAATATTATTAACAAAGAGCAATGGAGGGTCGAAATTCAGAAATGAAATCATAGTAAAGTTGAAACGTCCCCTTTTGAAAAATTATACATGACTGTGCTTAAACTGACACACAATGTTTTTAGCGCAACGCAATCTGACTTTCAAAAATACCTACAAAAAAATGGCCCTGAATAACATTAACCTATGCGTTTCACAAATCGCTTACCTCACAAAAATCTTGGTTACTCGAATTACTGCAATACAGCGAGCGCCACGACTGCCAGCTAAATAAAAGATTAAACTACGGAAGGCACTAACTACTGATAGGCATAGTTAGCAAATGAAAGATTTTGATAGAGAACAAACAATGTATTTACCTTAATAGTGTTGAAAAATCATAATATACATAGCAGTTCATGACATCCAGTATTACAAATTTCAAAACTCCGCCATCTCTCTCCCCACAACCACCACTGCTGGCGGCTCACCTCCAACTGCGCAACGCTACGCGCTGTTCACATCCAGCTGCCCAACACTACAATGGCAGACAACAATGCAAACCAGCCATGGACTGCACACAGCACAGCCAGTGATTTTCATACAGAGCGCTACATAACGTTGCCAATAAGAAAACATAAACAGCCTACTTACATAGGCTCCCCACAAAAAAATTTTACAAATTGTTTTGGGCAGTGGCCAATAATGATTTGATAAAATTTTTCATAATTACAGTAACAAAGATATCAAATGCACACACTTATTGATACAATGTTGGTCAAAAGCTAAAATTTTTTCACAGTTTATAAAGACAGTCCTGATCGTTCATCACAGTAAAATAGCAGTGTTTTTCTCAAAGACTGAGCAGTAAAAGAAATTGCACACGGAGGTATTGGATTTCCAAGCAGTCTTGAAGAAGTAGTGTTGTCCTTCCAACGGAAAGACAGTGCTGACTCTCGACATGCAGACAGGTAATGGTTCACAACAGAGCAAAACCACAGCAGTCAGTCGACATTTTGAAGGGTATTGGTAGGCAGGTCATCACAGAGCAGACCCACTGTAGTCCTGGTAGAGATTGTGGTATTGGTGGGCCACCAGAGGTCCTTGTAGAAATAATGGTATTGGTGGATCATCAAAGATGCTGACCCACTGTAGTCCTTGTAGAGTTGGCCAGCAGCCATCTGCTGCGACTGTGCAGGTGCACAATCACCATCGAAGAGTCTTGCAGACAATATAGCAAGTCCATAACCACCACTTGTGCACTCACAAAGTTTTGGAATTGTCCTTAGAACCAGCAATGCTGTAATCCAGTCCCTTGCTGAATTTTTAACAGACATGTAAACACTAACAGTACCTACTTCTCATATATTGTCCATATACTATGACCAACAGAAATGTGTGCAGTGAAATGGAACTTACAAGTTACTTAATTTGATGAACTGGTGTCAATTACAATTTTATAACATAAGAATACACTTACAAAGATTCAAAATACATCATTAAAGAACATAACAGTACAGATAACATTTGTAGTAACACAGACTTTATAAAAGAATAGAAATAAAAATGCAGATCAGTGTTACAGGAATTACGACATAAGTTCATACATAAAAGATCAGAATAACTTTTGAAACATCAACTTCACACATGAGCATTAAAACAAAACAGAATAAATAATGTCTAAACATCTTTACAAAGAAAATAACATATTATTAGAAAAATTCCACAACATAACTCATATCAGCTAAAAACATAAAGACAGGAAAAACACAAATATACAAGAGTACACAAACACATAGCAGAATAACACAGGGCGAAAGGACAGGGTTTGTTTTCAGTGTAACATTTGGTAATGCAGTATTTTGCAAACAAAACTTTTTTTTTTTTTGAGATCTCCCTTCGTTCATCATTAGTCCCAAAAAGTCCTATCTATACCTGCTTTCTGTACTT
The DNA here is from genome assembly GCF_021461385.2 of Schistocerca piceifrons. Taxonomy (NCBI): domain Eukaryota; kingdom Metazoa; phylum Arthropoda; class Insecta; order Orthoptera; family Acrididae; genus Schistocerca; species Schistocerca piceifrons. Next base: position 268,846,061 of record NC_060142.1, on the reverse strand, counting down.
TTTTCGTATAACTTCTCAATGCATTTCTTCCAATACATTGCAACTCATTCTCTTATATAGCCTACCCCATCTTAAGTTAACTTAAATCTATTGAGCTCAGTTGCTAAACTACGGAACGAGGCGATGCAGCAGCACAAAACAATTAACACAAACAGCAATGATAAAAAATACAAATGGCAAAGCAAGCAGCATAAATTAGCAAAGCAAATGCAATATTACAACTAATATATGGCAATGTGCAGCAAACAAGAAAAATAAATTCGTAGTAAAACTGGCTTAACAGAGTAACGTAAAGTGAAATTTAGTAGCACTATGCCTCGCAAGCAGCAGCAGCAAATGCCATAACTTATATCTAAACATGTCATAGCTCAAGCAGAAAAAATAGTACACTAAAGACAACAATGCAGATAAGGGAAAAGTCTGTTCACATCTTAATATCTATGTAATTAAAGTGGTGCACCACAAGAAGTTATTCTACCAAAAAAATTACCAAGTGGTTGAAAAGAAATTTCCATATGCAATTCCTGTGAAGGGAAATGTCTTTTTATGTTCTTTGGTTTTTTTTGAATAGATCATAAAATTATTTACTCGATCTGTAGGCATAAAATATTTATATTAGTACATCTATTAAATTTTATTTTAATCAATGCTGCAGTGCAGCTAGAAACTAGATATTAAACAAAATGAGTAAATAAATACATAAAGCAAGCCGTATGGCATTTCTCTCAACTAGCAAGACAATAGCCATGAAATGTTTCTCATCATTTCATTAGGCATTTTAGTAAATATCATAAATTAAGAGCTCCACAGTATAATCATATGTTTTCAAGTTTGAGCGTGTCGTATTTGCGATGCTTTCTACAAAGGAATGTCAATAGCGAGGATAATGGCTTCCTCCTTTTTTTTTCTACCTGTGCCTCTGAAACGGCACACACTAATGGCTTTTTCTCTAGGCGTCTGACACAGTTGGGTGCCCACGACGCATTATGTGCAGGTGGTCACTTAACTTTCTTACGGAAATATTTACGACAGCAGTTTCCGCTACAGTGACAGTCTCATATAAAAAATTTCACAGGTCAAGAATTTGCGTTGCAAATGTGTAGAAACAAAATCCTATGAATATAACAGTGTCCAAAAAATTATCAGTGGCATTGTGATACATTCACACATGTACACACATTTCATAATTCTAAAGTACGATTCTTGGTTTCCAACATCCTTTTCTACAAATCAGAGTCCCTAACCACTACTCATTATTCCTTACCTCATTATATATATACACATTCGTCGACACTTCTTCAATATTTCATCATAATAAATACGTAGCATAATCAAATTCTTCATATAGCATTAGCTTATTGATCATAAACATACCTCAACAGCATAATACACATCGTCATCATAATAATAACATCATAACACCTCAGTCAAATCTCAAAAACGTCGTAGCTTTCTGCAATAATTTCAAACCCTAAAAAATATTCTCTGCTCATTTCAATAGTGTCATCTACCTCAAACGTACTTTAAAATCATGATCCCATACCAAATACATCATTCAAAGCTCTCATAGCATCACAATGGTTCCGAAAAAATATGAACAGTTCACACAGTACAGACAAAATACAATTTCATAAGTATGAAATTATCCAACTGTGTAATTGCGTAAACATGTGTCACTGATGTAGTAAAAAAATGTTTATCTCTCAGTTAAATGATCAGATAGCTGTGTAATTTGTGTGTTAGAGAAATATGGTACCGATGTGTAAAGTTATATAAGCAAATACCATATTAGCTAGGGCTCCTTGTACTTGCCAAACACATGGTACACAAAGTAAACGTGTACCCCCCTGAGGATTAATGTAATTATACCCTCAGGTGTTACAGATTACAGCAATGGAATGAAATGTATCACAGAAAACCCTTGTATCATTGTACTTCAAATATCTTAAAAAAATAAATGTTTTAAGTGTGTAATTAATCACTCAAATACGTGTACTGTAGCGCTAAACTGTGCGTCATGTTGTAAGATAATCTCTGTGGAAGTCTCGTAATTATGGTCCTCTGTAAGCAAAGTTCTGCTGAAGTCAATGTACTTACCTCATCATAAACGAAAGTGAAATGCTTTGCGTACATATATATCGTAGTTATTACGTACCTTACCATGATCAAGAAAGTAAGATAATGTGACGTATTGTGCTACGAAAAAGGCTGTCTCATTGTAGCTATACCACAAAAGTTACTACTAAAACATGTTTTACTTTCCAGAATAATACAGAAAAACAGTTCAGAAATAAAACAGATACACCGCAAAAGCAACACTGTAAATTGTGTCACATATTAATAGCGTCTTGATATAATTGTGTAGCTATCAAAGAAACCAAATGTTAAGTCATCTTTAATCTCTCCGAATGTACTTCAAATGAAGAGTATCTTTTCAAGTAAACCAAAATGTTGCATTAAAATCTCATTAGCAGTACCAGTATGTGTTCTAAGTATGTGAGCCTGATAGTAGTTGCGTAATCGTGCAACTAACAAGCAAGAATGTACAAATACAACACTGTGTCATCTGTTCACTATAACAATGCATTCGTAATATCTGTTTAAAAATGTTCCCTAGGTTCTAGACTGGATATTTAACTTCAAACATTGTTGCATATTAACAGTTCCTTAAGTCTGACAAAGCATACTAGAAATGTGAAGTGAAAAGTTTTATGGCAAAGACACAGTTAAAAAGCAGATTACCTTTCAATAGAGGGTTTTACATGTGAAATGTGGTGTAAACCTTTACTCTTCCTAGTACGCAGAGTTTCAACTTCAACGCAATTATCATGTGGTATACGTTGGATTCTGTAAGGTCCATTGTAAACTAGAAAGAATTTGTGACTCTAGTGTTTGTTCTTATGTGACAATGAATGAGCTTTAATGAGAACTTTCTGACCAATATGTAATTTCTTTGCATTTGCTTTACCGTGTAGTTTTCTCCTTTTGTCTGCTGAAGATTTTATATTTATAATAGCCAAATCAATTATGTCGTTGTGTCGAAGTTTACGTGTATTCGGGAAAGGTACAAGCTCTCTGATTCTGTTCGGTGGTTCTTCATTCTTTAGTACAAGAGTAGGTGGTAAAGCAGTGGAGTCGTGAGGCATTTCATTCAGCATGTTTTGAAATAAGTGTAAATATCTGTCCCAATGCTGATGCTTTCTGTGACAATAAAGTCTGCAAAGCTTATTGATTTCTTTCATAATCCGTTCAGACGGGTTACAATGTGGTGAGTACAATGAAATAAAAACAGGTTTGATTTTATGATTCCGAAGCATGCGTGACCAAACAGCAGATCTGAATTGCGGTCCGTTATCTGAAATGACTTTACTAACGTGTCCAACTTCACGTAAGAAATTTTTAACGAAGGCGTTGGATACAGACCGTCCAGTGGCTTTACGTAATGGAGTGAAAGAAACAAATTTTGAAGTAAGTTCAACAGCGACTAGAACGTACGAAAATCCATTAGATGTTCTGGCAAGCTGTCCCAAGAGATCAACAGCAGCAAATTCTTTTAATTTAGAAGGAATAATAGGAAACAACGGAGCACGATGTGAGACAGTAGATGGTTTCGCCTTTTGACAAAGTTTACAAATAGACAAGACTCTTTGAATTCTCTTTTCCATATTGTTAAAATAACAAGTCTTTCGAAGAATATGATATCATTTTCGTGGACCAAAATGTGCGTAGCTGAAATGAATGTACCAAATGAGCTTATTAACAAAATCGTCTGGAATGCAAAGTACCCATAGCTTGTCATCAACAGTGCAGCGTTTGAAGAGTATGTTGTTTCTAACCAGGTAATAATGCCGAATCTGTGTGTGTGTCTTTTCATGCCATTTGCTCTTGATGCCTTTCCAAATCGGATCCTTATCTTGTTCATGACCAATGTCCTTTAAAGATGTGGTGATGAAGTTTTCAAAGGCGAATTTTGAATGTAAAGAATACTGAAATTTTTCTCGAGGTTGCCTTCTGTGTTACTTTTCTCAAGCCCAGCCGGTGCGCGCGACAGTGTGTCCGCAACAATGTTCTCCTTGCCGGGAGTGTAGGCTATTGTGAAGCGGAATTCTTAAAGAAACAATGCCCAACGTTTTAACCTGTCATGATTTAATTTTGAAGACATAAGAAATTGTAATGCACGATGATCACTGTATACTTTTACGTGCTTACCAGAAAGAAAGAAACGGAATTTGTTAAATGCCCAAACGATAGCTAAAGCTTCTAATTCAGTAACGGAATAATTTTTTTCAGATTTTGTTAGCACTCGGCTAGCAAAATCAATGGTTTTCTGAACAGTAGTGTCATTTTCTTTGGCTTCTTGAAATAAATGGGCCCCAAGACCGACTTTAGAAGAATCTGTGCTAAGGCAGAAATCTTGTGACAGATCTGGATGAGCTGGTATTGGCGCGTTAAGTAGCGATTCTTTCAAATTGTATTTTTTCCAGTGAAAGAACAAAGTTTTGGTGTAACTAGAATTTGCATATTCAGAAAACGACGGTAAGAATTTACAAGACCTAGAAAACTGCAGACTTGTTTTTTTGTGGATGGAACTGGAATGGCTCTTACTGCTTCTAACTTTTCAGGATCCGGCTGAATACCTTCAGAAGAAATAATATTTCCCAATGACTTCACCTTTGTCCTACGAAATTCAGACTTTTCCAAGTTAACTGTAATTCCAGATTCTGCAAAAATATGTAACACGCTGTTGAGGATGCGATTGTGTTGTTCCCAAGAGACTTCTGCTATCAGAATATCGTCCACATATAAGGTGATGTGACGTTTTAAGAACTCAGGTAATATGGAATTTAGTCCGCGAATGAATGCTGCCGAAGAAATGTTCAAACCAAAAGGAAGTTTCCGAAACTGATAACAAACGCCGAAACAAAGGAAAGCTGTGTATTTTCTACATTCTGGATGAAGTTCGATGTGATAAAAGCTGGATCTGAGATCAATAGAAGACAACACTTTTACGCCATTAAAATTTTGAAGAAGTTCTTCCATCGTTTGCGGCCTGTCTGTTTCAGGAATGATGATAGTATTGATTTGTCTCGAATCTAAGACAAGTCTGATCGATCCATTTTTCTTCTCAACAACATGTAATGGATTGTTGTATGAGCTTACTGCAGGCTCAATAATGCCCTCGTCAAGCATAGATGGTATATCTGTTCTAACACGGTCCCTATAATGTGCTGGAATTACGTATGGTCTAACACAAAATGTAGTATGCTCACGAACACGAAATTGGTATTGAAATCCCATGATTGTTCCTGTTTTGTGAGTAAAAACTGTGGAATGTGCTTGTAAAATCTCAAAAAGGTCTTGCCTACCACTGTCATTACAATTCTCAATTGTTCGAATTTTATCCTGAATTAACTCATTAGTATCAAATATGTCGTCGATATCATCCCTGTCAGTAGTTGCAGAGTGATTGTTAGTGTCTAGTTCCGTAGAAAATTCCGAACTGTTGTCTAACAGAAGGTAAAGCCGATTAATTTCCTCGTCATGGTTTGAGAGCCAATCTTCAAATTTCAAAGCTATTGACTTACCTTCTTTCTCTAAACTTATTTCAGCATCGTGAAAGTTTAAGATTACTTTGTATTCATTCAAAAAGTCTACTCCCAATATAATTTCCGTCAACAATAATGGAACAATGAGAAAGTTCATAGAGAAGCTGTGGCTTTGAGAAAAGAATTCTAAGTTGGTTTGTTGGCGTACATCTATACTTTTTCCAAAGATTGCACCTTGTAATTTAATCTTACATAACGGAAGTGTGGGGCAATCGTTCGATTTGTTGCATTTGCTAAAGGCTGTTTCACTAATTACTGAAATGGGACTGCCAGAGTAAAGAACTGCCGTAAATTTTACGTCATTTACTGTAATGTGAATCACAGGATATGCAATGTTGTTATGTTTTACGTCGTGTTCCTGGAGTAAGATATCCCTAATGTCTTCCATTTTAAGGTAATTACTAGCTACGGCAGCTGCGTCGTCAGTTTCATACATACGTTTCGTGGCTGCCAGCGGTATGAGTCATTGCCTATTGTCTCTTTGTTGGCGCACGTCGTTATTGGGATTTGGAGACCTAACTTCTACAAATTCACCTTGTCGAGAGGGCCCTGCTCTGTTTGAATCCCGCCAGTTCTGATGCAATTTAGGTCTGTCGTTACGATCATATCGTCTGTCGTCATGTCGGTAGATTCCATAGTTTCTTTCTTGTCGGTCACGTGGTGGAGAGCTTCTCCCTGAATCGTAACTGCGTGCTGGTCCGTTGCGTCTAAAGTTATTCTGTCTCCCTTGATAATTTTTATTTTGGTTCCCATATTGTCTGTTTCACTGATTGTCTCTGTCATTACCGCGGAGAGGTGATCTTTCCCTGTCGTTATTACTACTCTGCCAACGGTTGTCATACGGGTAGTGTCTGTTTTGGTCACGATTTGTGTTGTGAGAATAGCCTTGTCGTGTCCAGTTATTACTTCTTTCATCGCGGAATTGCGACGGATGTGACCTGTAATTGTTGTGTTCCTGTTTTCGCGTTCCGCGATTGTCAGTGTCAATTTCTAATTCTTGTAAGAGTCCCTGAAATGCTTCAATGTCGTCTTGGCAACGCCCTGCCAAAATAATATGTCGTAAATGTTCAGGTAATTTGAGTAAGCAAATGCGGATGAGTTCTGAGGGGCTGTATGGGTTTGACAGGTTCTGATTCTTGTGCAACATGTCTTCAAAATATTTCACAAGACTGGAAAATTCAGATTGTTCGAAATGTTTCATCATTATGATGCTATGTCTTACTCGGTCTTGTGTAGCTTGAGACCAATATGCTGAGAGGAAGGCATGGTAAAATTCTCCTTTACTGTGACAATCGTGAATGACCGATCGCATTCTTACAGCTGGTTCATTCTCTAAGTAGCCACACATAAATTCTATTCTGTGCTCTAATGACGAGTTGGGAGGAAAACAATGAGAGAATTGATGGAGCCATGCTTGTGGATGAATGTTGTTGCCAGAATTCTTAAATGTTTTGAATTTACGTGTAGTAATGAACAGCTTATAGTCAAAATCATCATGTCGATGAGTCACATGTCGGTCATTGTTACGTCGTTTCGGCGGTTCCATCTCAAAATTCGGTGTGCCTTGCCAATTTCTTTCATAATTTCCGAAGTGTTCTGTGTTATTATTTTGTGGTTGTTCCGTATTTCTAAGTTCCTCTTCCCGTGTTGGAGCGCGAGTGTCATCTGAAATATGTAATTTTTGTATTACTTGTGTCAGCTGATCTTGCACTTCCCGGATTTCTCTTTGGTGTTGCGTATTAATTTGATTCTGATTTTGTTTGAATTTCCTAATTTGTTTGCACTCTTCTGTGTCATTAAAGACTACCAGTTTTGTGTCATCCAGATTATCATCTACCTTTGTAGATAAATTATTTAGCTGATCCGAAAGTTCAACTACTTTCTCTGATAATGAACTAATTTCCTCCATGTGTCTTTCTACTGTGTCCTTTAAGTTTTCCTGAGTTTTTGCAAGTTGCGTAACCGAATCGGTAGATGCAACTGAGTCAATTTTAGCTTGCAAGGTCTCATGATTTTCATGAACAATAATTTGCAGTTCTTTTATGGCTGCTTCGTGATTCTGTAATGCTTTTTCATGCCGCGAAAAAATAGGTTGAAAATGCTCACAAATTTTTGTTTTTACGTCGTTACAGACTTTTTGACATTTCGATTCGATTTTATGTAACTCAGTAGTTAAATCTTCACGTGTTTGTTCAAGTGTGGTGTGAAGATTTTGTTCCATTGCGTCTAACTGTTGCTGTGTTTGTCTCTGGTGTTGTTCCATTGTGTCTAACTTTTGAAGCTTTTGCTGTGTTTGGCTCTGGTGTTGTTCCATTGTATCTAACTTTTGAAGCTTTTGCTGTGTTTGTCTCTGATTTTGTTCCATTTGTTGCATTAGCTATAATAACAATGCATTAGTGTCTGGAATCTGTTCCTCTACGCTTTTCGGCAGTGCATTTGCACCAGAAACATTCACATTTTGACAAGCAGAAAATGTGTATTGCCTTATTTGAGAAAACGGTGAGGACGCAAAACCTGAATCTACAGTATTTGCAAAATTGTGTCCTGTCATTTCGGATTACTGAAGCGAGCTATTGCCGACCGATCGATCGATAATGCTTCCCTGTTCACTAATTGTTACACTGCCTACGCCATTCTTTGCCACCCGCTCCATTTCCCTATGCACAATTACCAAATTACTGCTTTGAACATTAGTTAATTCATTACTCGGTGGCGCTAACACACTGCTTTCGTCTTCACTGTCATTTCTCAGTTTACTTTGGAGCCTAGAATTACGTTTTTCAAACGCCATTATTGTCACAATATTTCACACGACAACACAGAGAAACACAATTTGAAGAGCAAAAATAAGAGAACACATTAACATACCACTGAAAATAATATCTAGTTAACTGCAAGCGCAGCTGCGAAATACTTAGTGCAAATCTACATGCATGCCACAACTGTTTTACTGTACAACAATGAAAAACTAATACTACAAAGGAAATTCTCTCTATAATTACGCGCTAGCAATAAACAAAAGCTACACTAATTACACAAACTACAAGAAAAAATCAGAAGATTCCAGTGAGGTACTCTCGGCTAATGGTCGACGTATGAAACGTCCCCTTTTGAAAAATTATACATGACTGTGCTTAAACTGACACACAATGTTTTTAGCGCAACGCAATCTGACTTTCAAAGATCCCTACAAAAAATGGCTCTGATTAACATTAACCTATGCGTTTCACAAATCGCTTATCTCACAAAAATCTTGGTTACTCGAATTACTGCAATACAGCGAGCGCCACGACTGCCAGCTAAATAAAAGATTCAAACTACGGAAGGCACTAACTACTGATAGGCATAGTTAGCAAATGAAAGATTTTGATAGAGAACAAACAATGTATTTACCTTAATGGTGTTGAAAAATCATAATATACATAGCAGTTCATGATATCCAATATTGTAAATTTCAAAACTCCGCCATCTCTCTCCCCACATCCACCACTGCTGGCGGCTCACCATAAACTGCGCAACGCTACGCGCTGTTCACATCCAGCTGCCCAACACTACAATGGCAGACAACAATGCAAACTAGCCACGGACTGCACACAGCACAGCCAGTGATTTTCATACAGAGCGCTACGTAACGTTGCCAATAAGAAAACATAAACAGCCTACTTACAAAGTTAATTTTGACTATATTATAAGCACTTAAGGTACATTTTAACACAGATTCATACAGGAAGTCATGACAATGCGTCCGTACCTAATCAGAGCGGGAACAGAACAGAACAAAAACCAGCGGACGCAAGACAAAAAAATTAGACATAAAAATGACTAACGAAATTAAACTGAGATTGTACGCCAGCTGATACATAGATAAGTACACACAGATGAAGCTATAAGACAGGATGTAATGTGGAATCTGACCCCGCAAATGTAGGAAATAATTTTAAAATAAATGGTTCAAATGGCTCTGGGCACTATGGGACTTAACATCTGAAGTCATCAGTCCCCTAGAACTTAGAACTACTTAAACTTAACTAACCTAAGGACATAACAGACATCCATGCCCGAGGCAGGTTTCGAACCTGCGACAGTAGCAGTCGCGCGGATCCGAACTGAAGCGCCTAGAACCGCGCGGCCAACGCGGCCGGCTAATTTTAAAAGCAAAATAAATAATACTAATTAAAAAGTAATACTACAAGTCTCGGGGGGGCTGCAGCGTGGTGGCGTAGTCCCTTAGTCATTTTAGGAGGAATATATCTCTTCTTGAGGAGATCTTACGTTTTTCTCTGGAGTTTGCTAGTCTTCTCTTAGCTTGCCATAGGTGGGATCGTCGAGCAGCGCCTCCATCTTGCTATTGTATTCAACGTGTGAGAAAAGGAAGGTGGCGTTCCCCTTATCGGCAGGTAAAATGACGAATTCTTTGTCCGCTCTCAAGTCTCGCAAAGCCTTCCATTCTGCTTACTTGATGAACTTTCTCGATGGGGCTCGTGTTAAAATTCGGCAGTTGTCCCTCCTAACATCTTCTGCAACGTCACTGGGAAGCTTCAAAATTGCCTGTTCTATGCCAGCTATGATATCTCGGATTGGAACTGTCGTGGTATGGGTGCGCAGTTCAAAACATTCTCGGGCACTGCAACAGCTGCGTCGCCCATGATTATATCCGTGAGATTAAATACGGTGTGTCGACGTGGAGCATTCCCTTCTTGTTGTTTTGATCAGTCAGCTAGCGGCAGTGCTATCTATCCAATCCCAGGATAACACTGAGAGTTTCGAAGAGATCTTCAGATGCAGTGATAGTAATTTTGTGGACATCATGTGCATATAAATGGTTCTACTTCCCGTAGTTGCCCATTTTACTTTAGTAACCATTATTACTACAAATATCTAATAATCGCTGATACCAGCTTCGGCTTGGACATCCTGAAAGACGTCAAGTCTATCTGTTGCCATTAAATATAACATATAGCCATTATGAGTGGAATTCCGAGATATATGTTCTAGGTAGTTTCCAGCGAAATAACTCAGTAATGTCCACAGTATGCCTTGTTACGCTCATCACTAACAAAACTTTCTCACTTGATTGTTGGATGACTAAAGTCACCTACAATGAGCGGGAAACTTACGTACAGGCAAACTGAGGGTTTCTCTAAGGTTTCTGGTTACATCAGGAAACAATCCCGCTTGTAGCTTCAATTTCTATTTCGGTGGATTTGATTTACTTAACTACTGTGATAAATACATCACCTCCATTTCCAGTAGCCTATCCTTTCGATGTACGCCTAAATTTGCTCCAGAAATCTCATACGGCCAATTTGGGGTTTAATCAGCTTTTTGTACGTAGTATTATGTGAGCTTCACTGCTTTTAAAGGCGTTCTTCATTCTCTGAGACTTTGTTGCGAGTATTTCAGTAGCCAATCATTAGGAATTTAATACACTAGCGTGCGGATTGTATTTCTTTGCATCTTACACTGACATCTTTGCCTACGTCTTTCGATATTTGAACTGAATGGAGATGCCTCCACCTCACACATCGACATCCAGCAGCGTAGCAACCTATGATATATTGTGAAAACGTGACACGTTTAGAGAGACCCTACAATTCTCAACCCTGTAGCACAAGTCTGGGCAATCACTGCCTAACTTGTGACAGAATCTTCACAGCCTGTGGTTCAAGCCTTCCAGTTCATTCAGAAACACGGGCCACTATCAGTTGCAGTGTTGCAGATTGTGAGCCTCGTGGAAATGCCATGACCAAGAATTGTATTTTCAAACTTCTCTGCCAGTTGTGGGAATGATTCTGGTGTAACTTCAGAACCTAGACGACAGGTGTCATTTGTTCCACCTTGCGCCGCAGTCGGCAGCTGGTAGCAACCTGTTCCCTCAGTGGCTGCGAAGACAGCATCTTATACTTGTTGAATGAGGCCCCCAGGCATTCTTATTCAAGAAAATAACAACAGAACTGTGACGCAGTCTACAAGTTCTCTGAATAAATCAGGCATGGATTTACGACAACTATGTCATGTTTAACCCAATTATTGCTATTTAAGAAACAGTATTTCTATCATAGCGGTGCTTCTCTGAATTCATTTGATGATTACCGTCATAGATACTTGATAAGGATTCCGAAAACTTGAAACTACTGTAAAATTTTTGCACTAGCGTCTTACACGCCACTCCTCTACAGATATACTGCAGTATCCCAGCGATTTTCCAACTAAATCTAACTCTTCTGTTCGCTTTCCGTAATTCTGATTTTACGTGAGTTTGTATCGTTTCTTAATTTTACCCTACGTACTTACAAGATGCTGAGATTCAGCACTAATCTTTTGTAACTGGATGCAATAATCTTTTTTCTCACTGATGTAAACATTATTTTATATTTATCCATATAAAAAGAGAGTAAGTACAAATGAGGTCGAAATCTTTCTATATGTCCTTACTATCGAGCAACGACGATACTTCTGTGTAAACAGCACCTTCTCTAGGAAATGTCTTACAGCGAATTGGTGAAACTGATCCAGTTTGCTATTCGGTTGTTTTCTTCCATTCTTTCGTGCAGTATTCTTGACAAAACTTGGATGATTGTACAATAGTTTACACATTCGTCCCTTGTTGCCACAGGGACTGTGTGGACGATATTCTATCAAAAGTCTAATGAAATGTCTCGAAGCTCATAGATTCTACACATTAACTTGAGAAATCGTTTTATTTTTCACTTCCTTAAATGATTTTGGAAAAACCGAGGACTTTTTACATCATTTCTTTCTTATTTGGTAGCAAGTCATCAAAGGGTCTGTCTAATTATGATACTGTGTACCCTATATCATCAAACTCGACATGTATTTCACGTTACCACGTTAGTTCCTCCTCTCATAGACGTCCTATACGTCTTTCTTTAAACATTTCTATTCTCTGTTTTTAGTTTAACAGTGACAATCCTTTTCATTGTCAATATATACGCCGCTGCTAAGACCTGTATTTCTCAGTTGTTTTTTTTTTTTTCACGAGTTCCTACTCTTTCATCTTTCATTTCAGAATAGCCCTTGCAACCTAAGTCCTCAATTATTTGCTGGGTGTATTCCCACCTCTATCTACAGCCAATCTTGTCCTTGATATCCTTTCACCCTGAACTTTAATCCCAGACTTTAATCTCTCATTTATGTCGTCAATGATACGTTAATTGTACAGATTGAACAGTAAGATGAAGGACTAAATCCCTGTCTTACGCACTTTTTAATCCGAGCACTTCGATCTTGGTCTCTTGCTCTTATTAGTCCTTCTTGATTCTCCTCCATTTACGTATTTCCAGTCTTTTCGTCTTTTCCTACAGCTTACCCTGACTTTTCTCAGAAATTCTACATCTTCACCATTTGAGAATGTCAAACGCCTGTTCCAAATCGACAAATCCTACGAACGTGTCTTGATCATTCTTCAGTCTTGGTTCCATTATCAACCAAAATGTCGTAACTGCCTCTCTGGTGCCTTTATCTTTCTTAAAGCCTAACTGATCGTCATCTAAGAGATGCACTATTTCCTTTTTTGTTCTCCATCTGTATCTACATCATACTCAGCAAGCCTCTTAATGGTACGTGGAGGGTACTTTCGGAACCCCTATCAGATCCCTCCATTCCTCTTCCACCAGCGAATAGTGCGTGGGAAGAATGATTGTCGGTAAGACTCTCTATTGCCTATAATTTCTCGAATTTTCTCCTCGTGGTCAATACGCGAGATGCATGTGTGTGTGTCGATTTAGTTCCGTTAAGAGCGACGTGTAGAGTTCTATCTGCTGAAATGTCTTGAATCCAATCGCAAGTCTACTCTGATACTCCGTAAGCTCGTATTTTTTCATTAAACGTCAATTCAGGACGGTGTCAAATGCCTTACTAAAATGAAGGAACACGGCATCAACCTGAGCGCCGTTGTCAACTGCGCTGTGGATCTCATTGAGGAACAGAACGAGCTGAGTTTTGTAGGATCTCTGGTTGCAGAATCCATGTTGATTTTAATAGAGGAGATGTTCATTTCCTAAAGCGTCGTAATTCTTGAGCATAAAACGTGTCCCAATATTCTACAACAGATTGACGTCAACGATATAGGTGTATAAATGTGTGGCTCTGTCTTATGTCCCTTCTTAAAAACGGGAATGATCTGCGCTTTTTTCCAGTCGTTAGGTACCATTCGTTGCTCAAGCGATCTGCGACACATTACTGCTAGAAGGGGAGAAAGTTCTTTCGCATATTCTTTAGGGAATATTATAGGCATCTCATGTGGTCCTGCCACCTTTCCACTACTGAGTGGTTGTAGCTGCTTTTCAATTCCGCGATCGGTTATCTCAATATCTGCCATTTAGACGTTCGCACGACGTAGAGCTTTTCTAATACGGCTATTAAACCATGGTGGGTGTTTCCCATCCTTTAAAACCTTACTTGGAATGTAATTGTCTAGGGCATACTGAACGATGCTTTGAATTTTTTCCATTTGTTCTCTACGTCCTCGTCCTCATCACCGATTGGCTGACTATTACATTTTAGAAAAGTGTGTTTGAAAACTGGAAATTTGTAAAGACCGAAAAGGAATGGAAGTGCCAGAATGATTTTTCTGGGAGTATTTGCCTTAATTGTAGCCCCATATGAAACGTAAACGTGCACGATGAACAGTATTCACAATGGTTAACTCTTTAACTGACCTACATTTACCTCCTTTTACTTCGAAGGTCTGTCAAACCTATACGCGTCCTGCAGCGTCGGCTAAAACGTCACAGTACGTTGCTGCTGGAGTGCACGAGTGATCTTTATTGGAGTAAACACAGAGTCCTTTTCCCAGGGACAAAGGACACAGCAGTGGTACAGGCATTAAAACAGTTTGGCTCTGTTGATGGAAAGTCCCACTGCGCCAAACGCCGTTGTCGTCTCCGTGTTTGCGCGTGGGGCAGTGGTGTATACTGAAACATTCATGTAGTCTCTTTCTGCTGTGGTTTCAGTGTCACGTGATTTACTTCGCTTGTTACCTGTCCAATACGTCGCTGCAGTCGCTTGTCGCTGTACCGTGTGGATAAAATAGGAAGCTGACTGGCAGCAACCATTGTAGAAGATTTTGGATAAGATAGCTACAGCTTCCATTTAAACACGTTGACTAAATGGAGCACAATAAACCAGTTCTAATAATTCTGAAAGAGGTGACTGTACATAACAGATTCCACGCAGGCACTCACATCCTTATCAGTGACCCTTCTATCCAAAAAGTATGTAAATACTAAAAAAAAATTCTTGTAGTTATTTATATTGAATAGTTTATTTGTAGTGGAACTATCATACATGTAGAGTTCAATAGCATCTGTTTTTTGAATATGATAGGAGGGATTCAGCTGATGTTTTGGAAGGATAGTCTTCTACGGTTTCTTCCAGAGGTAAAAACGTACTCATTTGCTAAAACATTCATTACTTTTGCTCCCGTCTTATATCCACATATACTTCTATATTTCTGAAGCCTTACGGTGTGTGGTGGAGAGTACTTTGCCTAGCATTGACAGTTACCTCGTAGTTCCAGTTGCATCTAGTTCGCTTGATAAACCTCGATGTGAACTCGAATCTGTTTAATGTTCTCACCATGGTCTTTACGTGAGAAATACGTAGGAGAAAGGAAAATATTTTTTTACTCTTCTAGGAAAAGTATGCTCTCATAATTTTAACGGTAGACCATACCGTGGTGCAGAATGCCCCTCTTGCAGCGTCTGTCACTAGAGTTGGCTAAGCATCTCCATGTCGCTTAAGCACTTACTAAATGAACCTGGTACGAAACGAGCTGCTCTTCTTTAGACTTTCCTTATTTCTCCTATCTATCCTATCGGGTCAGATCGCAGACAGTATTCAAGAATTGGTCGAACGAGCGTATTGTAAATTACTTCCTTTGTGGGTGGACTATATTTTTCTGAAGATATTCCCAATGAATCTTAGTCTGGCGTCTGACTTACTGGCGATTAATTTCGTGTGGTCGTTCCACTTCAAATCGCTCTGTACGCATACTCCTAGATATTTTATAGAAGTAGCTGTTTCCAGAGATTTTGCTCCAATAGTGTAATCTCTGTGTAAAAAGGAAACGCTCATAGTGACTGGCTTATCGTCCCCCAGTCCAAACCGCTAAGAAAAGAAATTTGGAGAGAGAGTTGATTTTATAGTATAAACGCCCTTTAAGAGGTGGTGTTTCAATATTCATCCCTATACAGGGTGAGTCACTAACTATTGCCAACAAGAATAACTCCGAAAGTATGATAATAGCTGAAAAGATTGTGGGACAATTGTTGCGTGGGGCTGGGGGGTTATAATATGACGTTGGCTTTTTGTTGTTTGGTGGGGTCGCGTCAGAGACATGAAGGTAATTTTTTTATGGGATTCTATTGTTTGGTACTTATTTTCTGATAGCGGCTGTCGAGAAGAATCCATTGGTGGGAAACAGTAAGGTCTCTGAAGTTCAACGAAGGTCAAAAAGATGGCATGGAATGTTGGGATGAATAAGAGATGTATACACATATTGAGGGCAAATATGGAAATTTACTAAATGGCCACCTGCAGCTTTCATGTAGGCAGTTTTTCGATGGTTTCAAACCCAAACTGTTCGCAAAAAAATCTTCGTATGACTGCCGGTAGGCTTTGCGAGAGGTT
Organism: Schistocerca piceifrons; assembly: GCF_021461385.2. Taxonomy (NCBI): domain Eukaryota; kingdom Metazoa; phylum Arthropoda; class Insecta; order Orthoptera; family Acrididae; genus Schistocerca; species Schistocerca piceifrons. The sequence goes on along the minus strand of NC_060142.1, from coordinate 268,829,802 downwards.
CATTTCCTCAAAATTCCTTTGTACAATTTTTGTGCGTACAGTTTCGTTTGTTAGTTTATATTGTATTAGAATGTTGATACCAACCACCTATCTTATGTTTTCCATGATTCAGAGACCTAGGAATCTTTGCTCCTTACGGTTATTATATATATGGACGTCCAGTTTACTTCCTGTACGATGATGTACTGGAGGTGATTTTCATTTCATTGCTGTCATTGTCCTTGTAATAACGTACTTATACATAGGTATCACTATATCCATATGATAATGTACTCACAGTCCTATAAGCATCATAACTTACGTCAGCATATTTTATATATTTGTCTTTTTCAGCATGTTATTTCAGACTCGTTGATTTGCGTAGTGTATAATTCTGTTACTAATTTCAATGTGCTTACCCTTATTGGCTGTTTAGACCACCAACAGTACGTGTTTATCGGCGCATGCGCCTCAGGAGTTGTTTTTCTGGCGTCCACGCTCTCTACTCTCTCTCAATCGGCACGTAGCTACTGACTTGGTTTGTTATTCTATGTGATTGATTTTACTGATATGAAAAGCCCTTTCTTGTTGGGGGCCTTAATTTTTATGCATGGAGATACAGACCGATGCCGATAAATGTCATATGGAGACAGCTTTTACAAAGTTAATCCTACCGTGAAATTTGTAAATTCAACTTGCCCTATCTTGATATATACCATGTTGTTTTTGATATTCCTACACTTGTTGTAGAGAGCAGCTTCTGATAGAATATGGGTCTATAGCGTTTTCATTGTAAGTTATCGTATCGTATACAGTCTGTCCTTCTGAAGAAAATGGGTTTAGACCCATCGAAACCGTGGTTCGGGTTTGCATCTGAGGTGGGCTGTCCTTTATTCCTGCTGTTCTGTAACCGTTGCTGTAGTGCATCTATGCTCAAAGTATTAAAAACTAATGTCCTCCTCCTTCTCCCCCGCCTCCTCCTCCTCCTCCTCCTCCTCCTCCTCCTGTTCCTCCTCCCACTTGTGTTTCTGTGTTTCTCCTGACTTTCCCTGAACTTCTTCCTTCTCTCATCGATCAACTAAAGTATTTCTTCTGTTATCCAAGGTTTTCTCCTGGTTACCTTCTTAGCACCCATGTAGTACACTACAATGATGTGTCAAAATGTTGTGAAGTGAACAACTGATAAGGAAAACCATAGGTCCAACTAAATTTAAAGTTAAGTTCAGGAAAAGCATAGACTATATCTACAACACTGTAATCAATCCAGTTGTTCGCACTGAATGTAATGGATCCATTGCCCATTGAAGGGAATCAATTACATGAAAGCGTGTAAGGGGTTCACCTCCCTGCTGGAGCAAATATAATTTCGATGTATCTCCCACGCACTGCCAGCGACAGAACATATCTTTGCTGCAATACAGTCACAGGTCAGAGCAGTCTCGGCAGTAGTTGCAGTCGGTCGCTGCTGCAGTGCAGTTGTAGTTGTCTATGGTACAGCGCAGATTATAGCCATGTATTGTAAGGTAAATTTTACTATTTTTATTGGCATACGCGTAGTTAATTCACTTGTCTCAGATGTTAATATGAATTTGTTTCAATCTTTTTGTGATTCGTCAGCACCAGTTGACCCAGATTTGTAATATTCAACTTTTCATATAATGTATTGCAGATGTTTATCAATAATGTAAAGGATTTTCAGAATATAATTTTTACCAGTCATCAAAAAAAAGGAAGGATTAATTTTGCCTTAGTCATTGCCAGTCCCGATCCCGTCATTTATTTAAATTTAAATATTTCAGAAATTTTCTCAGATCATAGTCATGTGTTCTTTAGTAATCAGACGACCAGCTGTGCAGCTATGTGAATAAGCAAATTCAGTTTTTCTAATAATTCAGATCTCAGACAAATGTTGTCCAGTATTTGTAGATAAGCCATCATTGCACTAAGCTGTGCCATTTACGAGAAGATATAGAGCCCCCCAGCGTTATCCGGCGACACCATCATGAGGTAAGAATTTTTGATTTTATTTCTCACAGACAGATTCAGATTGATTTCACAGGGCTATGGCGTAGCGCTGCTTACGTCATAATTTATCAGTTTCCATGAGTTAAGATATTAACAAAAAGATTGTGGTTTTAATTTACACGGGAAGGTTACACAAGGTGATATCCGGCCAGGATCGTAATTTTGAGAATTCTCTGAGACGTAGTCACTTATATATCTACTCTTACTTATGCAGTGTTAATTGTAGTTGGAATTTGGAGCAACGCATTTGATAATTTGTCATATTTTTTCATACATCATCGGCAATTTATTGTTCTTTGTTGTCATTCTACTTGCTACACTTTGTGTCCGCTTTGTCTTTGTTTGATGCTGTGTCCACCTTGGACTTATGAAAATACTGCGAAAAACTACAAACAGTATATCGCAAAGTGCAATGAATGAAAACGACGATTTGAGTAGTTTAACTGATGCGTGTCAACCACCAGTAACATTTCGAATCCAAACGACGAGGAAACAGATTTAATTATGTCCACAGTAAATGTAACAATAATTGATGACTCGGCGCGTTCCACTACGACGAACGCTGCCTAGTTTCACACATCGGGAGTGCAGAATTTACACAGTGAGAAGCTATATGTTACTAATGAAAACGTGCAGTTTACTCAAAATACGTCAGATTTATTTGGCTCCCATATAGTGACTCATAGTGTACAACCTATCAGCAGACCTTTTCATGAATCAGACAATGACGAAATGGTTACAGAACACGTATCAAATGCAGATACACTATCACACAGCACAATAAACAGAGTCGCTAATTTTGACGTTAAACAGGTTATGGCAATATTGCGAAAACTTAATTGAACAAACAACTTAACGAAATTTCAAGCAGTCGAATGAAAAAGAAGACAATAATTAAAAACAACTTAACAAATGCCTTGATCAGTCGGCTGAAAAACATGACAGATCAATCAAACAAACCAACGAAAATTTCAAATAGTTTAATGAAAAATTTGACACCTCTATTGAACAGCTTACTGAACTGGTAACAGCTGTTGCTGAGCAATGCAATGGAACTGAAAAACCTGACTGTGCTTAACCTGACACACAATATTTTTAGCGCAACGCAATCTGACTTTCAAAAAATCCCTACGAAAGAATGGCCCTGACTAACATTAACCTATACCTTTCACAAATCACTTACCTCACAAAAATCTTCGTTACTCAAGCTACTGCAATACAGCGAGCGCCACTACTGCCAGCTAAATAAAAGATTCAAACTACTGAAGGCACTAACTACTGATAGGCATAGTTAGCAAATGAAAGATTTTAATAGAGAACAAACAATGTATTTACCTCAATAGTATTGAAAACTCATAATATACATAGAAGTTCATGACAAATTACAAAACTCCGCCATCTCTCTCCCCACATCCACCACTGCTGGCGGCTCACCTCCAACTGCGCAACGCTACGCGCTGTTAACAGCCCAGCTGCCCAACACTACAATGGCAGACAACAATGCAAACTAGCCACAGACTGCACACAGCACAGCCAGTGATTCTCACACAGAGCGCTACGTGGCGTTACCAATAAGAAAACCTAAACAGCCTAATTACATGCTTTGCATGCGAAAATTGACGACAAATTTGAACAACAGAACACCCAAATTGACGAACGTTTTAACAACCACCTACAAAACAGCAAAACGTATTACTGCAAATTCATACAAGAACAGAACAAAGTAAAGAAACGAGCCACGCAAACAATTACTACACAGAGACAGGAAGATAAGCTTAAGTTGTTCGCAAAAGCAAAAACATATGTTGCCACCAAAATTGCTACAGTATTGGATGAAATTAACACAGTGAAACAATCGAACACAGAATTACAGGACGAACTTGCCGATCTGAAAACAAAAACAAGCTCTAGTATTCATATCTTAGAAAACAAATACATGGAAGACTCTCAGATAGTTACTAGAATACTTGAACAAGTGGAATTAGTACAGGATCCCGATGCCATTAAAGCAGACGTTAAGACGTTAAACAAAACCTTGCGTAAAATGCAAAAACAGAGTGATTCTTGTGACGCTAGAAATGACAGGTAAAAGCAACTACTGAAAATTTTGATGAATTAGCCTGTAGAGTTGACCTTATTGAGAGAAATAGTGACATTAAATCAGACGATACGTTACCAGTTTCCTTCAATCAGACGCCCGAATTTCAAAATATGCAACAATCAGTTAGTTGGGTACATCCAATAATATGCTACGTCGAAAAATGTCATCTTTACAGCATGAAGTGACAGAAGTGAAAAATGTTTCAGCCTATAACATCTCACAGAATACGCCACATTCTGAAAATCTGTCACGCTACCACAGGCAATACAACTTAGGCAGATTACAGAGAGTTCGTGACTTAGATTCCGAACACACGCAGACAAATACATTTTTGTACAACCCTGATCTTGCTCGAACATTCAGAGACGAAAATTTTGACTGCAAGCACTTTTTATCCGTTAGGAAATTTAAGATATTTAAGTATGACAGAATACAAATCCACCCCATGGACTGTACACAACTATTTACTTTTGCATTTCCACCAACTTGACCTGTAACACACAAGTTAGAATTTATTTGAAGCTTTTTAGAAGGTGAACCGGCAACTCGAATGAGACTGATCACAAGACAATGTTACTCAGTAGAAGAATTTCAGAATGCTTTTCTGTTAGCGTATTGGCCGAAAACGACACAGCGCGGTATCAAGGATCAATTAATGAACCTACCGAATTATGAAAACTCAAATTTCTCCACTATCGCGCAGTTCTTTGAAAATATGGTACAGCAAAACCAATATTTATGCTAACCATGCAGCGAGTCAGCACTAATTCAACTATGTATTTCGAAATTACCACAATCGTTAAGTGTATCACTCTTAACTGGACAACAGAAAGAAAACATTTCGGCATTTAGAGATTTATTACAGCTCTTGGAAGCCCAGCAGTCAGATTATTCATTCATAAATAAAAAGTTTCCACAACATAACCAAGGCCAACAGGTATATGGCAACTACGACCAGCCACGCTATTTTAATAGTAAGGGAGATAGACGTTCCGGAAATGACAAGAACTACCAGCACGACTTTAATAACAGACAGAATTTTAATCAGCCGTATGTACAAAATTTTCAGCAACCGCAGAGACATTTTGGCAATAATCGAGGCTTTTCTCCATAACAGCAACAGAACCAGCCGGTTGGCATACCTAACCAACAATGTAATTTCCAAAGTCAGCCAAACTTCAACGTTACGCCGCCAGCACGTGTAGCATCGGCTCCACCGAGCAGTAACGCTCAGCAACAAGGAAACCAATACGCACAGAAAAACCGTTACTTCAATTCTCATCGCTGCGCGCCTTGTAATAGTAACTATCATAAAAACGTAAATGCAATGAGCACAGTTTTCAACGCACATTTAATAAATGTACGTTTTGTCAGCAGCAGAATCATTCACAACGACAGATTATCATGAATGAACCAGACTGTCGATATCATCCTCAACCTAGTACGTCAGGACGAAGTAACAGAACAGTACAGATAGTTGAAATATCACAGCATCCCCCGCGAATAACAGCACGCCCGAAAGGATTTGACTACATACAGTACTGGTTGCATCTTCCAGCCTCGTGGGTAACACCTTTGATAGACAAGATTTTGCTCACGAAAATGTCATTACTTTTGATGATGTCCTAGATACATGAAAAACCAGTCATACAAAAAACTATCTCCCAGCCTGTTATTGAAGTAAAAATTGAATTATTCACATTTTCAGCAGTAATCAATTCTCGATCACCCATTTCGGTAATAAATGAAGCCACTTTCAACAAATGTAACGACAGAAACAATTATCATACGTTACCACTAGGCAAAACTGAAGTAAGAGGTGCAGTATCCGGTAAAAGAGTGGATTTAAAACTACAGACACACTTATAATTTTTTATTGCAGGTCACTCGTTTCACACCAACTTTTGGATTGTTCCTTTATTGAGAACAGACGCTATTTTAGGCACGAATTTTTTGGTACAAAACGACGCAATTATCGATTTCAAAAAGGCTATTTGATGTTAAAAGATGGAAAAGAACAGCTTGCACTGAAATTTCAGCACACATTATCAGCAGAACAAGCAATCCCGTAACACAGATTGGCATTCCACCTTTTTCACAGATACGTATGAACACAACTACGATACACCAGACGAATTTGATTACGATGTGATACAAACGATTTCTGAGAGAGTAAAACAGAGCAACGCTAATACAGATGACGAACTTAGTGAACTACGTGATATTCTTTTACAGCAAGCCCCAGTTTCCGCCAACATCCCTGGTACTATGTCCGGTTTTATGTATGAATTTCAAGTTAAACAGCACGACACATTTAAAGGCAAATATTATCCTATTCCTTATATCCATAGCGGACAAGTCAAGAAAGAACTACAAGCTATACTAGACCAAGGCATTATCGAATCGGCAGTTACTCCGTATACAAACCCGCTTAACATTGTCAAGTAAAAAGACGTCGCACTTCGCCTTGTACTTGATTCTCGTCACATTAAGGACATTATCATTAATGAAACAATCGCCCACAGACACACGAAGAACTTCTTCAGAAATTTCATGGTACTGCAATCTATGCCACCTTAGATTTAAAATCCGGGTTTTGGCAGATTCAGCTCCATCGGAACCGCAAAAAGTACACAGCTTTTCTCTGTTTTGGTGATAGTTATCAATTTAGCAAATTGCAGTTTGGTTTAACAATTGCTTCAGCAGGTTTTATTCGTGGTATGAACACAATACTTCCGAAAGAACTTAAACATAGAATCACAACGTACGTAGACGACATTCTTATATCAGAATGTAACTGGTCTCAACATAATTTCATTCCTGAAAAACTGTTACAAACTTTCAGTGCACAAGGACTCACAGTTAACCTTAGCAAGTCGCACTTTGGCAAAACCTCCGTAAAATTTCTTGGACTTGTAATCTCAACAGAAGGCATTGCTCCTGACACTGAAAAACTTCAAGCTTTATGTGACATTACTGTTCCAACTACTAAGAAACAACTCAGTAGTTTTCTAGGAATAATTAACTTTTCTCGTAAATTCATTCATTACTCTGCTTTGGACACTCCTAGATTATGCCAGCTGACAGGCAAAAACACGATTTGGTCGTGGAATAAGCAATAAAAATCAGAATTTATTAATCTGAAACATGCCTTGTTCAATGCACCACTTTATTCACACCCAGATCCCACAAAAAAATTTTCCATTGCTACAGACAGTTCTAACACCGCTCTAGGCGCACACATTTTTCAGAAATCTAAGAAGATGGTACTACAGCGCATTTGCAAGTCGCATTCTATCTACTGCTTAACGGAATTATTCAGTTACAAAGCTTGAAACATTATGTGTTGTACTATCCCGTTCTCTCAGCAACAATCAGCAAAATGTCGCAGCCAACTTCTGCCAAACAAATTTGAGCCTCATGTATTCAACAAGTTACCTTTAAAATTTTCATGTTGTCCTCATTACGAGACGTTGCGAAAGAACAGAACAAAGATCATGTACAGAAAGAAATTAAATACCTTTGGCAAGATAGGAACAATGTTACCATTAGAAACAATTATACTGTACGCAACAACATTCTGTTTCACCGCTCTCGCCCTGACAGCAACAATTGGTTGCTCTCATTCCTGAAGAGCTTGTTAACAAACTAATTTGGTACACTTATTTGAGCTACGCCCATTATGGAGCCAGAAAATGTTTTCTCATCCTAGGACAGAATTGTTATTTTGCCAACATCGAAAAACGTATTCGACGAATTTTAGCGACGTCTAAAATCTACCAGAAAGCTAAATCATCCACTACTTCATACATTACACCGTTACATCCTATTCATTAAATTAAGGCATATGGCCGCTGTAGACATCTTTGGACCAATTCCTAGATCTAATAGAGGTTTCTTACATCTTCGTCGCTTTTGAGCTCACTTCGAAATTTGTTACCTTTACCCTGCTACGCAAAGCTACTGCTAAATCTGTTTCAAATGCATTCGTAAAATATTTTCTGCGTCATGTAGGTCATTTACTGATAGTAATTTCGGAGAATGGCTCACAATTTCGATCTGCAACATGGACACGTATGTTACAAGCTAGAAACATTTCTCTTATTTATATTTCCAAATATCATGCTTCTTCCAACCCTTCCAACTTTGGGTGAAGGAAATTGGTAAATTATGTAGAATATGCTGTTATAAGAAACATATTTTTTCATTCCAAGATGTAATTCATTATAAACCAAATGAATCCACTATGTAATTCTTCTACTGTTATTTTGAAGAACATTGAACCACCCAATAAAAATTAATAAACTGGTATCTTTTCCTACATCACGTCGACTACGCCACCATGAAATACTTGGTATTGCCCTCAACAATATGGAGCGTACCGCACAGCGCCGCAGAAGACAGCAAAAACAGATTTGTAAACTACGTGAATTTCGCGTAGGACAAAAGATATTGGTATGCACACAATGTTCATCCACCAGAGTAAAGAGTATATGCAGTACATTTGAACGTCCATACGCTGGTCCAAATAGAATCCGCAGCATTCCTCACCCCAATGTAGAACACATCGAAACTTTACCAGCCAGAAAGTCAAATGGCAAGCACCACATTTCAAACGTCAAACCCTGTATAATATGAACTTATTTTATGATTTATCACGCTGTAATGGCATTTCCAGTTACATTTACATTTATGTCACCACATACTGATTATGATTATATTTTTTCAAGGCAAGTGCCCGGCAAGATGAGGTTAACAGGTCGCTTTTCTTGTCGTAATACCAGACCGTGCACACTTAATAAAGAACATAATTTTTCTTGGCAAATTTGCAGTAAATTGAACTTAGTAGGTCAGTTCACTTACTGTGATCACAGAACTAGCACATTTTCCACATTATAATGTGCATATGATGGTTTTCCTGTAGAACACTGAATGTTTTCTGTATCTACTATGTAGTTTTTAAGATATAACAAATACCAGTTCACTTTGATATTTTTGCATTATGATACCCCACTGTCTTGTTTATTGGATATTTCTTTGTGCCACTACATTGATATATTGTGTATGTATTTCTGCACTTGAAAATATTCTTGTCTATGGGTTAGTACCTACCACATTTTTCTATTACGCTATGCTACATGCACATACCTTGACGTACATTAAAAAAAGGAAAAACATTTTGCTATGTTATATTTGATCATATCATTAGAAATAAGTTTTCTCTTAATGTGTATATAATGTAAATGCTGTAAAAGAAATAAATTCAATAACCATAGTGTTTAGTGTAAACTGACATCCATATTTTACCATCAGAACGAAAGGGAGAAAATGCAACACTTTGCCACGAAAAGTAACTGGTCAGGAATTACCAACCATTAACAAGAATATACTGTACACACCGTATGATAGCAATCTTGACTAATTATTTTTCTTTTAGAGTATGACGAGACTGTGGCAGACTACCAAGTAAAACTACATACGTTAATTTTAGTGATGAGGTATGTTAAATGTAAGAAACTCTATAATATGTGAAATGATGAGAATGAAATAATATGAAAGAGAATAATGAAGGTAATAATGTTATACAAAGAAAGTGATACTAGAGAAGTCATGCCTTGAGCTGACAGAAACAAATAATGGTGATGAATGCTAAGTCTTTCTTATTTGCATATGATGATAATGATGTAGTTTTCCCTTTAGTTATGAGATGATATGTAGTTATTTAAGAATTTTTTGTTGTTTCTTTTTTAACAGTATGTCATATATGGCATAGTATAATGAATGAATACTTTTGAGAGAGACAGCTAGAATGCATTCATATTAAAAACAATTTTTCATTACCTGTTAATTCAGAGTTTATTACTTTTCTGCATAATAGGCATACATTTCTTCTCTCAGCTTAATAATCCACTTCGTATTTTTTCCAGGAATGACATATCATGTCATCGAAATCATTTTTGAAATATGTTTTTGATGTTATATGCTATAGACACTTAGTTATTAAGCCTGCTCCACTACTTGTATTTTACCTACTTGTTAATGTGATCACATGTACTTCACTTATTTGATAACCTCACTGCACTGACTCATCACGAATGACAAATGACGTTAATCATTTTATTTCCAGCAGTAAATCAAAAGCAAATATTCTCATGCGCCAGCAATGAACCATTAATCCCAAAGCATACATTGCTAGTCAGAAATATATTGCAAAATTCCGTTCTTGTCTTATATATAGATTCCATTACCTGTATGTATCATTAGGCTGGACACCTTGATCACTAGGTTAAAGGCCATACATTTTTGGTGTCTTTTATGTCACTTGTACAATATTATATGTACTTACTAGCAGCTAAATGCTACATGTAATAACACCTATTTCTGGATAATGATTTGTATATCATCTGCATCAGTTAATGAAATTTTGACAGGTCACTGAGTGCCAGCACTTCTCCAGCTAGAAAGTTATAAGGTTACTGCTGATGATTTCTATATTACACTTATTTCTTGTTTTAATTTGATTTTTTGGCCTTTGAACACCACAACATTTTGTAAAATTGTAATGTAAAGCTTCCTAAAAACCACATAAATGAGTAACATTATTTTTTTCTTACTCTACTCATTATGTGAAATCAAGTATACATCTATGTAAAACCGCCAGTGGAATGCTCATGTGAACTTACGTTACGTATGTTATGGGACAGAAACTCAGCTTATACTTTGTAGCTTTGGACTGATGTCAATAACGTAATTTTCACAAAATGTTTTAAGACTAACTGTATCCTTGAACCTTGGAGCCAATTATCACCAATTAATGAGACTTTTCTATATAATGCCCATTCTCATGGTAATTGGAGCACTCTATTTGGATTTTTTGCACTAATTCTGCGTTGATGTACAGATTATGGATTCTACAAGAATGTAATGTTGACATATCAAGCTGTCCATGACACTGACCGACGAAGATGGTATTATGGTTCTACTGATAGGTGTACCTAATGTACAACCAAAAGGGCAACGTACAGTGTTAATACTACATCTCAGTGTCTAGGCTACACTGATAAATTCTTCGGAAAAGAGACCTTCAGATTGTCACACCTGATGTGGTGCTTCTGTGGAAAGATATGGACTTTTCAATGCATCTATGTGCAACCCACTGCGCTATCACCATGATGCTATCCTTTCCATTCCTCACCTTCTTCTTATATAAGATACTAAACACTTATACTAAAAAAAATGTGAATTGACAGTGGATGTGCACTTTATCTTATTCTTAATATTCATAACTACCTTTGTATGTTCAATACTTATATAATTTGTCATTGATTTCATATATACTCTGTAACTATGTAAAACATATGTATATTAACTATCGAAACTCATTTTGTAGGATTAGTAAACTAAATCTTTCATATCTATTTGCAATAGAAAAATTTGTTGCTCATGGCAAGTCCATTTGATTCACCATAGCTGCCAAATTTTTACTCTCCAGTGGATGGTTATGTAAGGGGATCACCACCCTGCTGCAGCAAATATAATTTCGATGTACTGATCACGTGCTGCCTGCGACAGAAAATATCTTTGCTTCAATAGAGTTGCAGGTCAGAGCAGTCTCGGCAGTAGTTGCAGTCGATCGCTGCTACAGTGCTATTGTAGTTGCTGGTACAGCGCAAATTATAGCCATGTATTTTAAGGTAAATATTATTATTTTTATTGGCATGTGCTTAGTTAAGTCACTTGTCTAAGGTGTTAATATGAATTTGTTTTAAACTTTTTGTGATTCGTCAGCACCAGTTGACCCAGATTTTTAATATTCAGTTTTTCATATAATGCATTGCAGATCTTTATCAATAATATAAAGGATTTCCAGAATATAATTTTTACCAGTCAACAAAAAAAGGAAGGAATAATTTTGCCTTAAGTCATTGCCAGTCCCGATTCCGTCACTTATTTAAATTTAAATATTTCAGAAATTTTCCAGATCATAGTCATGCGTTCTTTAGCAATCAGACGACCAGCAGTGCAGCTACGTGAATAGGCAAAGTCAGATTTTCTAATAATTCAGATGACAGACAAATGTCCATTATTAGTAGATAGGCCAGCATTGCACTAAGCTGTGCCATTTACGAGCTGATATAGAGACAGCGTTATCCTGCGACATCATCATGAGGTAAGAATTTTTAAGAGTCTATTTCTCACAGACAGATTCAGATTGATTTCACAGCGCCATGGCGTAGCGCTGCTAACGTCAAAATTTATCAGTTTTCATGAGTTAAGATATTAACAAAAAAATTGTTGTTTTTATTTTATACGGGAAGGTTACAAGCGTTGTGTCTGTTCTTTAGGATCTGTCCGAAAGAAGAGACGCCACGCAACCATATAATTAAGTGAGGTGCATTACGACTGAAACTTACGGCTAATGCTTTTCATTAAGAACTACAAAAAAAGCATGTTGTGCTTTTATTCGAAGCCCGCGTTAAACTGAATTTATTCTTACAGATGCCTGTCTGTAACCAGAAAAAGTAGTCATGGCATTCCACGGACTTTAGGCTTGAGTCAGTGTCAATGTGCATAATATGTCACAAGATCTTTGAGCGTACGGGAATATGCATGAAGGGAAACAGGAGTAATCCACTGAAGTACAGACCAAAGTCGCGGTCGTTGATCTTCATCAGGATTATGGAATCTATACTCCATTCGGACATTATGAGTTTCCTCGAAGAAAAGGGTTCATTGTCAGCACTTATTCAAAAAGAAGCTCTTCATTCACACAGGGTCAAGACATGCTGTATTAATTCCATATTCCTAGATTTCCTGAGGGATTTTAACTCCGGTCCCCATGTGCGACTTATAATCGAACTGCGTGCCTATAGTTCCTAGTAACCGACCGAAAGGCATCGAATTCAACAAAAATGATATCTGACGTGTCTAATGAAATGTTACATGCCCGTTGCTGCTCATAACCTATATAAACGACATCTAGGAGACAATCTGTGGTCGGCCGCGGTGGCCGTGCCGTTCTGGCGCTGCAGTCCGGAACCGCGGGACTGCAACGGTCGCAGGTTCGAATCCTGCCTCGGGCAAGGGTGAGTGTGAAGTCCTTAGGTTAGTTAGGTTTCAGTAGTTCTAAGTTCTAGGGGACTTATGACCTAAGATGTTGAGTCTCATAGTGCTCAGAGCCATTTTTGACAATCTGTGAGGTCCTCTTAGATTGTGTGCAGAAGGCGTTGTCATTAACCGTCTAGTAAAATCATCATAAGATCAAAACCGAGTGCAAATTGATTTACTCAAGATATCTGTATGGTGCGAAAATTGGTAACTGACTCAACATAATGAAAAGTGTAAGGTCAGTCAAATGAGTAAGAAAAGAAGTCCGACAAATTTCGGTTACACATAAGTCACGCTAATTCAATGGCAGTCAGCAACGAAATACCTAGGGATTACAATTATGAACTACAGAAACTGGAACGATGACACAGATGATGTCGTGGTGAGGGCAGACGAATACTGCGTTTTATTGGCAGATGCAAAATGACTGCTAAAAAGACTGCCTACATTATGCTTGTACGCACTCTACTGGAGTACTGTTGCGCGGTATGGGATCCTTACCAGACAGGATTGACGTAGGTTGTAAAAAAAAAAGAAAAGAAAAAACCGTTAATGGAGGGCAGCTCATTTTCCATTATCGTGAAATAGGAGAGAGAGTGTCATGAGTATGATAAGCGAGTTGGGGGACAATCATTAAAACAGAGGCATTCTTCGTTGTGGTGAGGTTTTCTTACGTAATTTATCACCAGTTTTCTCTTCCGTATATAAATGTATTTTTTTGACGCCAACGTACGTAGGGAGGAATGATCATCGTAATAAAGTAATCGAAATCAAAGCTCGCAAGGCAAGATTTGTGTGTTCGTTTTTCCCTTGGGCTGATCAAGTGTGGAACAATAGAGATACAGTCAAAGTGGCTCGTTGAACCCTCACCTAAGTGGGAATTGCAGAGTAGTCACTTAGATCTAGAACCCATTTGCTATGGATCTGTTACTAGCCCAGTCTGCCTGCTTAACTGGGTGGTAACGTGCTCGCCTCCCATGCAAGCGGGCCCGGGTTCGGTTCCCGGCTGTGTTGCATATTTTTTCCGCTCGGGAACCTCTGTGTTGTGTTGTCCTCATCATCATTTCAAACTCATCACCGGCGCGCAAGTCGCCCAATGTGGCTCCGAATGAAATAAGACTTGCACTTGGCAGCCGAACTGCCCCGAATAGGGGCCTGCCGGCCAACAATGCCGTACGCTCATTTCCATTTTTTTGTTACCAGCCCACTGCGAAAATGCACAGAAGCACTTAAGTGTTACTTTAGCTTCATTGTTGATGCCTCCCAGCATAAGAATTTAACAACATAATGAAGAATTTCCTCAGACTGAAGATAATTTTTGTCGCTTCAAATGTTATTTCACGTGACTCGTTGTTACTCTTACTGACAGGAAACAAATATTCCGTCGTAAATAACATAAGGTGCAAAGTACTTTGTATGTCGGTAAATTGTCAGAGGCGGCCGGAGTGGCCGAGCGGTTCTAGGTGCTACAGTCTGGAACCGCGCGACCGCTACGGTCGCAAGTTCGAATCCTGCCTCGGGCATGGATGTGTGTGATGTCCTTAGGCTAGTTAGGTTAAGTAGTTCTAAGTTCTAGGGGACTGATGACCTCAGATGTTAAGTCCCATAGTGCTCAGAGCCATTTGAACCATTTTTTGAAATTGTCAGAAATAACTTTCCTTATGGTTGGGCTCCGTGAGGAAGTCAATTTATAAACTTTTGAGAACTTCAACATTAACTCTCTAATTGATACTACTTCTTTAGTAACGCACTGCACAAGTATGGGAGTGTCAAGAGTCAGTTTCTGAGAAACGCTGTGTGATCGAATCGAGAACACTACACAAATTGGAGAGGACAAACAGGAAGTAAATCAAAACGTGGAAGCCAAGAATCGCCAACAGCGTGCAAACAAAGCCACAATAACAAACCGAGAGAACACAAAGAGAAAGCGAGAACCTACGTGCGAAAATAGCTCCAGCGGCCGGAAAGTATTGGAAACATCAACACAACCAGAGTAGGGAAACATTTGCACACTTTCTCCTAGCTTACGTCAACTGGAGCCTCACCAACTAAGGTGGAGTCCACGCCGCACGAAATTAAATTTTATATGGAAAAATATAAGAGGCACTCTAAAAAAAAAAAAAAAAAAAAAAAAAGAGCTAGAGGCATAATTACAGAAACTAGTACCTGTATGTTAGACCGTCTCTGTTAGACCCTCTCTGTTGAGTCACTTATCCCATTGTGACACAAAGCAGTGAAAGGCTGTTTCATAAAATTCCCGGGACTCCGGTGACTTATCCCATTGTGACACAAAGCAGTGAAAGGCTGTTTCATAAAATTCCCGGGACTCCGATGTTGACCAGTTCCGCACTTACAGCTGGACGTTGTCGTCCGAGGTGAATCGTTTGCCCCTCAGAACCTTTCTAAGGAGCCAAAAATGATACACTTCTGATTAACTTTCTGCAGGACGGGACAAATGTGAATGCCCAACGTTACTCACGGACCTTGACCACCCTTCGCCAAGCGATCAAATCTAAACGACCGGGCAATCTCACCCGTGGGGTCATTCTGCTCCACGACAATGCAAAGTCTCATACGACCAACACAGTCGCGGCACTCCTGCAGAAATTCAAATGGGAGGTTCTTGGCTACCCTGTATACAGTCAGGACCTCTCTCCCTGTGATTACGCCATTTTTGGTCCCCTTAAAAAGGCTCTGAGGGGCAAACGATTCACCTCGGACGACGACGTCCAGCTGTAAGTGCTGAAATGTTTAACATCACATTCCCGGGAATTTAATGATACAGCCATACACCGCCTTGTCTCACAGTGGGACAAGTGTCTCAACAGCCAGGGGCAGTACTTCTAACATACAGGTACTGGTTTCTGTAATTATGCCTCCGGCTCTTTTCTTTTAGGACGCCCCTTATACATTGTCTGCTTGAGCAACAAACTGCTCTGCATTTCGCCCTGACTGGTAGATGCTTTATCAAATCACATTATTTCTCTGTCGTTACAGTCTGTGACGGCGAGCTAGAAAAACGAATACTTAGACGCCACTGTGCGAGCTCTGATTTCTCTTATGAGGATGATCACTTCACCCCTTGTAGGTGGCCGCCAGCAAAATATTTTCCTATTCGGAGGAGAAACCTGATCGTTGAAATCTCGTGGAAAGATCTCGCTACATCGGAAAACCTCTTTTTTTAGAAACTAAATTTCAGGTTGACCATTTTCTCGCCAAATCGTTGCAATCCAAATTAAGGGCGAATTAGAGAGTTCTAAAACGTACCACTGCCTTAAAATATGTGAGAATATTTTCGGGATGCACGCATGTGCAACTGAAAATAAACAAGTGCAGTCACTGTTCCGGTCAATTTTCGTCTGCATGAAATACAGCAATTCGTCACTGATAAAATCTTAATTTACTTAAGCGCACCGAGGTGACCAATAAGCTATCGACTTGCCAGCACAAAACCAAATGTGCCCTCAGGTGTGAAAAATTCTATCTACAGTATCAGCATGTCTATGATAATCAAATTGCGCTATGCTATCCTTGGCTTACTTTTATAAATTAATAATAAATTGTGGTAGCTTTCTGGTCAAAATCAAATATGTGTTTCAAAACTATTAACCCGATTCAACAAGACTAATTTTCTGTATGAAAAATGTTAGATATTATAGGGAAACGCCACTTACGAATAGACACTAAAAATTTACCATTGCACCATTTGCAAGTTTCCGGGTCGTACGGTTGCTGGTAGGTTCCTTCCTGCTCGGCTCCCTCGTTACCCAACGTCCAACGAGTCCAAATGGTGCAAACACAGCAACAAAGGATGTTATGCGTTGGCCCTTTCAACGGTTGCTGTTCATCTACCATTCTTTGGCGTGATTTTTTTTGTCGATAGAACGAACTGCACAGCTCCGGACATACGATATTTCCGAACCGGAGCAGAAACTTGATAGCGGCAACCCGCCCCCTCCACCCAATCCCCCACGCCGCGGAATCCCACTCGAGCGTTTGAGATAGGAAGCCAAATTTTTTTTAAAAATCGTTTTTTTCAAAACCATGTTCATTTTGCAGCGCACACCTTTTTTAAAGAACTTGATATATAAAACATATATGTACGAGGAAACGTGAAACATATTATTTGATTTTAAATGTGCCAAAGTGCTGTGCCACACAGCAGTTTTCCTATCGCACGTCACTGTATCTCGCTCTGTGGAGCTCAAACCTGTACATTTCGCTCTGTGGAATTCGAATGTGTATATTCTGTAACGGAAGCCATCAAACCTACATTCAGGGCAGTTGAAATTAAAATGTCCTGTGTCGTCTCTCCTGCTCCCAGACGGCAGGTTTGACATCTTACCGTCCTTAAACAATCTCGCAATTTGTGTGCGGTAGAATAAGAACTCTTCAGAAAATTTGCACTCTTTGTTACGTATTAGCTAATAACTTTCTCTTTTGTGCGACATGAAATTAAATTAGGGAACATAGTCGCAGTCAGTACTAAAGACAAACAAGACAGTACGAATTTCTTCAATTCTTAGGTCCCAGCACTTTTTTTTGTCTCTAGCCTTACTCTACGTGCTTCCCTTTCTGCGAAAGATTGTATTAACTCATCGAAGTTCGTCAAACGGTTTGCTACATGAAAAATCAAAATATTATTGTCTAATAATGAAAAAATTGTTAATACGAATTGTACCCAAGACTTGTTCCCCTATTTGATTACGTCTGTTTTGTCACTGTCTGTTAGGTAAAACGAAATAGATCTTTCTAATATTGCTGTAGTTCTTACACGCCAAATACGTGAGACTGTTGCGGAGGTAAAACGAAATAGATGTTTCTAATATTGCAGTAGTTCTTACACGCCAAATACGTGAGACTGTTGCGGCACAAATGGTCATTTTAATGTACGTCATTTACGTAAATAACACGACAGAAAGTAATTCAAGAACTACCAATATCAAGTGCCTATTAGGGCTACTACAACGCGACAGAAAGTAATTCATGGAGTACCAATATCAAGTGCCTATTAGGGCTACTACAAGTAAAATGTTACCTTAGAAAAGAGTTTCACATTTCATTCAAATGCTCTAGTTTCTCTACCATGAGCTCGAAACGTAGTAGTGGTACTAAATTTTTATATAAATTTGTAATCGTGATAGTCATCCATACAATTTGTGTGATATCTCTGTTTCCTCTTCTTCCTCGTTCTAGCAAATAATCTTGTCATCACTAATTCTGTAAATATTCCAGCCATTGTCCTCCGGTTCCCTTCGGTAACAATGCGGAATCACCAGTTTCGTTCTAACGCGTATTCACCATTCAGACGTTATTACGTGTGTCTACAACGCGTTTTCCGCGCTATTCCGAGGACAGACCTTACGCGGCTGCTAACCGGGGACTGTAAAACTGGCTCTTAGTAGTATAGCGATCTGCCAAAAACATTCAAAAATGGTTCAAATGGCTCTGAGCACTATGCGACTTAACTTCTGAGGTGATCAGTAGCCTAGAACTTAGAACTAATTAAACCTAACTAACCTAAGGACATCACACACATCAATGCCCGAGACAGGATTCGGACCTGCGACCGTAACGGTCGCTGGGCTCCAGACTGTAGCGCCTAGAACCGCACGGACACTCCGGCCGCCCAAAAACATTCAGTCAGAATTTCATTTTCTTGTATACATCGTGAAGATAATTGTGATCTTCCTTACCTGTTATCACTGTTAGTCGTTCATTTCCACTCTCGTAGTCTGATCTATGGATTTAGCTAGTAATTATAAGAATGCTTATGACTCCCACACCCATTTAACAACATGACCAAACAGCGATTTGCATTCACCCGTTCGAGTTTGTTCGGATCAGATCGTATGGCTCCGTCCCCGTTTGCCTGCAGTAAAGTTTTTATTTATACATGCGACGGGGACTTTCCTGGCAGATACATCACGCACACTACGCACGCATTCAAAAATCAGCTTATAATTCGCTCAGATATCAGCTTCAAAACATTCAAAAACCAGCAGGGGGTGTGTTTCAAAATCATACGAACGGTCGATAGACCACCGTAAACTGGATGTTAGGTGCTTTTCGAAACAAGGCTTTTTTTTTTTTTTTTTTTTTTTAAAGATATGAATTTGGCGCCACCTTAAATTGCTCCATGAGGCAGATACCCCAGTTTCCCCCTCCCCACTCCTCCCCCTCGCCACCTTCAGTCCCCTATCTCCTAATTGGAAATACACCTCCCGTAGCCCATAGTGCTCGACGATGACGCCAGTAATTTGACAACTCTGGTTGTTTATACAAGTGAAAAATCCTCAGTTCCGCCCTATGTGTTCGTTCGAGATGTAAAACATTTTGCACATAATCAGTCCACAGAAGTCAACTCGTTGCGTCAGCTGAATTATTCAGTCCTCATATGTCTATGTGGAGTATGTTGAGACGACGTTTGTCTTTCAAACTATACAGTATTCGACTGCTAAAGGCCTTTTATGATGGTGACAAGCACCATTGTGTAGAGGTTTTGTGACCTCATTTTGGGCGTGGAGATGAAAAATAACGATTTACTTTCACATTAGCGACTTATTTCGAGGCATCGTTCTCTTCAATTAGCAAAGTTGAAAGGAGTCTTTTAGATCTCCTTCATTCTAGTTAATCTTGTTGTGTTGCCTCCATCTCTCGCTCCGTATTTCTGACAGTAAGTGGCCTCGAGGAATGAAAAGAGTTTTGTTTCTTTATCCCAGCGTAGAGAGTATCGGCATCATTCTATTTAACGTAGTCCTAAATGTGAATCTGAATGCTTCATATATTGAGTTGAACGTATTCTCTGATGGGTAGCAAACGTTTTGTATTTATCTTGCACACTTTGTCTGGGAGGTTGTTTGCCGAAGTTGTTTAGTATGCGTGTCTTTCTGATATGACAACTGAAATAACATTTTCACTGAGTTTCTTGGCATTCATTTGTCTTCCAAGACCGCCTTCTGGAAAACATCACACAACTCAGAACTGATGAAAACTGTACAAAGTTTACATGACGTAGGGAAATGAAGTATAAAGTATGTGTCTAAAACAAGTTGAATGACATTTGACACACAGGATGGCGTTCTTTGGATACTTGCATAGTTTATTGTTTCGCGCGTAAGGTTTCTAGGAGACTGCTGTTTCCTAATTACAAGACGTTTCTACTTAAAATATTAATTTTCGAAAAATATGTATTTTTCGAAAGCGCAAATTTAGTAGCACACGTCAGTGGTACTTTTCCTGTAATTTAATTTCAAATTAAAACACTAATATTCTAAACTACCAGACGAATTCTCAATGGGTTTTCACAGGTAACTTGGGGCAACATATAGGCTTTATTTCGACAAAATAGAATGACGGGAAAGAAAGATAATGTAATCCATAACTTTATCTAAAACCGTTCTGTCTGTCTGTTGGTTTGAACATGATAATCTCCAAGACTACTAGATGAATATTGTTGGTATTTAACCGGTAACTTGATCGTAACTCGGGGCAACATGAACTGAGGTGACAAAAGGGATGGGATACTATCTAATCCCGTGTCGGGCTTTCTTTTGCCAAGCGCAGTGCAGCAGCTCGCCGTCAATGGAAGCCTCAGCAGAAATACTGAGCAATGCTGTCTCTATACCTGTCCATAATTGCGAAAATGATATCAGTGCAACATTTTATGCACGAACTGACCTCTCGATTAAGTCCCTTAAATGTTAGATGAGATTCATGTCGGAGATTCTGCTTGATGAAACTATTCGCTCAAATGATCCAGAATGTACTTCCAACCAAACGCGAACAATTGTGACTTGGTGACGTGGCGCATTGTCGTCCATAAAGATTCCATAGTTATCTGGGAACATGAAGTACATGAATGGTTGCAAGTGGTCTCCATGAAGCCGAACATAACCATATCCTGTCAGTGATCGGTTCATTTGGATCACAGGATCCAGACTATTCCACGTAAACACAGGCCACATCACCATGGAGCCACAACCAGATCGCACAGTCCCTTATTGACAAGTTTGCTGCTTAGCTTCATGGGGTATGCGCCGCACTCGAACCCTACCATTGGCTCTTACAAACTGAAATCGGGACACATCCGACCAGGACACGGTATTCCAGTCGTATGAAATTTGATATTTTAGGCACACTCTTGACAATGTGGATCTCGGAATACAGAATTCCCTTACTATTTCCGAAATGAAATGCCCCATTCGTCTAGCTTCCGTGTTCAAAGTATGACAAATACCGTCGTGCCAACACAATCACGTCGGAAACCTTTTCACATGAAGCACCTGAGTAGAAACGACAGCTCCGTAAATGTACTATCTTTTTAACCCTGATCTGTGTGATACTGCCATCATTTTTATATACATGCATATCGCTGCCTTATGACCGCCGTCACCACAGTGTATATGCTTCTTGAAAATCTGATTATGGAAGGAAAAGGTAAACAACAGCTAATGAGTCTGCAAATGATCGTTGAAACAGGTTATGTGAGTATGACTAGTATTCGACAGTTATAGACGCCAAAGACAATAGTTCTCACTATGGTCCTGGAAAAGAAACAGCCGCATAAACGAATGATCAACCATTTCAAAACAAATACGATCAGGTGCTGAAACAAGTAATTCTCATGAACGGGAAGGTCGTAAAAGTTGTTACATATTGGACAACATTGCTTTCTACGGTAGTGACGATGCAAAATAAACAACATGTGTAACATGAAGATTTTCTGCCTGCCCCCCACAAATGTGTTCGTCAAAAATATCTAAATATACAGTTTTGCTATTCCTCTACGCATTTCATGATGTAACGAAACTCTGAAAAATACTTGTAGCCCTTCCTTTCACATTCTCTTTTTTGTGCAACTGGAATAGCTAGCGGCTCCTTCAACCTTTTCAGGTACATTTTGTCACGAAATTTTTGCTTCCTTGTTTGCCTCCTCCGACATTAATTAAATGGTAATGCATGTTGTCATACGTGCTTCGTTATGAAGAATTTCTCCTGCACTGATACGTCCCAACTAGTGCTATGCCGTGCAATCTATTAAAGAGCCAAGAGCGAGAACGCTCCTAGTGCATAGGTCGGGAGGCTTCCGGTAACCGGGCGACTGCTCTTGCAGAGCAACGGCATGGGGTCGTCCAGTGCTCAGGACGAGAAAGAGTTTATACATAAATGCCAAGATGATGTTCGAGCTTTCATTTCACTTTTTTCCTGAGCTCATATGAAGTGTGGCAAGAATAGTGTGAAGAAAGTCGTCGACACATAGGCCTCCATTACTGCAAACTAGAATCTGCTCTCTCCCCAGGAGATACTGTACTCTGCATTGGACGTGCAGTAAAAGGCACCTATCGTTCGTTGTAAGGATGCGATTCTGTCGCACACATTTTTGCAATCATCTCCACCATATTTAATCACCACAGAATCCGAAACTCATCATAAGATGGTTTAAATCGCGTGTTTAACTTTGCATGCGTGGTACCATGAACGGCATGTGATCATGTGCAAAGCTGATCAAGTTTATAGCCAGCATATTCCCATTTGTAACAACAGTATACTCAGATCAGGAACATATCTTATTTGCTGAGTCAACCATAAATCACTTATGAAGTATTGCTTTATCTCTGTGAACAGGTTTCCGATCCATTTCAGGAGCAACTTCAGATGATGCATGCAGAATTTACGTGTTCATACTTACTTCATGACGCTGGGTGTTGGAGATGGTAGTGGTATTGCTATTAAAATCGGACTGGAAAACTAGCATTGCCATTCACTTCAGTCTAGCGTCCATCCACTGTACATGCCGTATTCTGGCAGGTTTCTTGTCTCACACAACGTTTGCAAAATAAAAGAAACAAATATTTAGTGACAGTGAACAGTGCTTAACTCTGCAATTGAAGTTTATATTTCAGTAGTTGCAGAACTACAGTGGATCATTGAAGAGATTATAACCAGCAAGTACAGACTATGTATCAACTGGGAGCTTCTGTATCAAGCAGTCTGTATAAATTCTACTTTGGTTAAAATATCTGGAACAATACGTATGTAGTTAGGCGCTGTCTGCATGGTATGTACCCAGAATGTCAATATTACAATCTGTCAGATATGACTGTTGCGTCCTTCAAACTTTTATGATATGTTGTATATTACTATTGACGTTTGGATAAGTTAGAGCGGTGGTTGACTTGGAGTTATCTGGCACACCGCGAGACAGCGGTTTCCGCATGCACCAACGGAAACACTGCGCAAACGAGAGGGAGAGAAGTGGGTGGCGTAATTGGTATAGTGGTGACAACTTAGTTTTCCGCCCTCGTTGATGCGTTAACTTTTTTATAACTCCTATGGACTATGGTCTAGGGGTAGCGCTTCTGACTAGTAATCAAAATCAACAGTGGCTGCCCAAGGCTTCCGGTAGAAAAGTCCCCTCATTTTGCCCACGGCCTTGACAAAGAGGGCAGAGGAGCGGACAGAGGTTCAGGGATTCACCTGACTTTGTGGCGGCATACTGCCCGTAAAAGGAGCAAGAATCAGCAATGATCAGCGGCATGAGAATGTAGAGAGAAATGAAAACGACTACATTAGAGACAGATATCGTGTATCCACAGGACATATAGCCTGTAATTGGAAAAGTTCATCATCCTCTCCATTGGCAAAAGATTCCCGCTTTCAGATATCCGGAAGGGATCTGCAAAGGGGGAGGTAACCATGAGACAAAACTTGAATAACCAACGAAAGGATAACGTTCTACGCGTCGCGGGGTAGAACGTTGGAAGTTTGAAAGTGGTAATTAAGCTATAAAATCTGAAAATGGGTGTGCTAATGCCCAATGTAATGTATAGTGGGCTTCAGTAAAGTGAAATGGAAAGAAGACAAGGGTTTCTGGTCAGATGAGTATAGGATAATGTCAACAGCATCAGAAAATGGTACAACCGGAGTAAGATTCGTTATGAGTAGGTAGCTTGGGCAGAGCGTAGGTTACTGCGAAAAGTTCAGTGATGGGGTTGTTCTCATCAGAATCGACAACAAGCCAACACCGATAATAATGGTTCACATATACATGCAGACCTCGCCAGCAGAAGATGAAGAGATAAACTATATGCGGATATTGAATGGGAATTAGTACGTAAATGGAGATGAAAATCTAACAGTTGTGGTGAACTAGAATCCGGTTGTGGGGGAAGAATTAGAAGAAAGGGTTACGGGAGAATATGGACTTGAGACAAGGAATGAGAGAGAGGAGACAGACTAAGTGAGCTCTGTAATAAATTTCATCTTGTAATATCTTTTACTCTGTTCAAAAATCACATGAGAAGGAAGTATACTTGGAGAAGGCCGGGAGATACAAAAGATTTCAATTAGATTACGTCAATGGCAGACAGAGTTCCTGAAATCAGATATTGCATTGCAAGACGCACCCAGAGGCAGGTAGAGTCTCAGTAATGCTAATGATGAAAAGTAGGCTTAAGTTCAAGAGACAAGTCAGGAAGAATCAATTCGGAAAGAAGTGGGAAACTAAAATACTAAGGAATGAAGAGGTACATCTGAAATTCACTGTAGCTGCAGATACTGCAATAATGAATAGCTCTGTACGTAGTTCATTTGAAGAGAAATGGACATGTCTAAGAACGGGTAGTCAAAGAAATTGGAGGTACAAGGAAGGTATTTGCGAAGAAGACATGGGTAACAGAACAAATACTTCAGTTGATCGACGAAAGAAGAAAGTACAAAAACCTTCAAGAAAATTCAGGAAGAGAGAAATTCAAGTCACTCAGGATAGAAATAAATAGGAATTGCAGGGATACTCAGGAGAAATGACAATACGAAAAATGTGCAGAAATCGAGAAAGAAGTAATTGTAGGATGGACTGAGTCACCATGCAGAAAAGCCAAAACAAACTTCGGTGGAATTAAAGGCAAGAGTGGTAACATTGAGAGTGCAATGGTAGTTCCACTGAAAATTGCAGAGAAGTGAGCAAATAGGTGGAAAGAATACATCGATGGCCTCTATGAGGGGAAAGAACCTGTCTAATTACGTGATAGAAGAATCGGAATTTGAAAGAGCCTTGGAAGACTTATGATGGAATAAGACAGGAAGGATGTATAACATTCCATCAGAATTACTAAAATCAGCGAAGGAAGTCGCAACAAAACGACTATTCGGTTTGGTGTGCACAATATATAAGTGTGGCGATATATCATTTGACTTTGGGAAAGCATCGTCCACACAATTCCAAAGATCGAAAGAGCTGACAAGTGCGAGAATTACTGCACAATCAGCTTAACAGCTCTTACAATAAAACTGCTAAGAAGAATAATGTTCAGAAGAAGGAAAAAGAAAACTGAGGATCAGTTAGATGACGATCAGATTGGCTTTAGAAAAGGTAAAGCCATGAGAAGGGCATTTCTCTATTTTTTTTTTTTTTTGTGTTGGAAGACTAAGGAAAAATCAAGAAACGTTCATAGACTTTGACGACCTCGAAAAATATTCGACAATGTCAAATGGCGCATGTTCTAGGAAATTCTGAGAAAAACAGGTGTAAGTTATAGGGAAAGGCGTGTAATATTCAATATATACCAAAGCCAAGAGGGAGCAAAGAGACTGGAAGGTCAAGGAAAAACAGTGTAAGGTAAGGATGTAGTCTGTCCCCCTACTATTCAATCTTTGCATCGAAGAAGCAATGAGGGAAGTAAAAGAAAGTTTCAAGAGCGGAATTAAAATTCAACGTGAAAGGAAATCAGTGATAAGATTCGTTGATGACATTACTATCCTCAGTGAAAGTAAATAAGAATTTGATGATCTTGTGAATGGAATGAACCGTCTAATGAGTACAGAATATGGACCGAGTGTAAATCAAAGAAAGGCGAAAGTAAAGAGAAGTAGCGGAAACGAGCACAGTGTGCATTCTGCCACACAGGCACCAAAATAACCCGTGACAGACGTAGGAAGGAGCACATGAAAAGCATGCTAGCTCTGCAGAAAGGGCATTACTGGAAAAGTGAAGTCTATTGGTATCAAACGTAGACCTTAATTTGATGCAGGAATGCCTGAGAATATACGTTTCGAGGGTAGCATTCTATAGTAGTGAAACAGCTACTGTGGGAAAATCAGAAAAGAAGTGAATAGAAGCGTTTGAGACATTGCGCTACAGAAGAATGGTTAAAATTATCTGAACTAATAGGAAAAAGAATCAGTGGGTTCTCCACAGAATCGGCAAGAAAAGTATATATTCACGGAAAACATTGACAGAAGAGGAGATAGGATGGTAGAACTAGTTAAGACATCACGGAATAGCTGCCGTGGTACTAGAGGGAGCTATAGAAAGTAAAAACTGTAAAGGAAAGTAGATAGAGGAGTACATCCAGCAAATAATTGAGAACATGAGTTGCAAAAGCTACTCTGATTGGTTCGTTGGTTTGGGGAATAAAGGAACAAAACTACAGGGCCATCAGTTCCTACTGCTCTGAGCTGAAGAGTTTGGCACAAGAGAGCAGTTCGTGGCGAGCAGCATAAAAGCTGCCAAAAAACTGATAATACAAAAAAGTAGATGGAAACAAAGACGTTAATAGGCAATATTTAGAGCCAAATGTCATACTTTGTCAGTGGCAGTTTCAAGTCCGATGGATATCGCTACTGTTAATGAGCGCAGATCCATCTCAACTAATTTTGAAGCGAAGACTGCGAAACGAACTGCACGCAATGGGCATTTGGGCGCATTTCTTCAGTGGAGCAATCAATATAGCGACTTAAAAACAGCAAACTGAATGCGATCATTATGGCCGGAAGAGTAGCAGTTCATTTTTTTTCCCCAAATGATGCAAAATATCCAGTGCACCGTAGCTCAGTTGAAGCATTTAACTCGCACCGTGTAGAGAGAGTCCTTGATGCCGAAGGTGGTATTTTTCGTATCACTAGTTGGGCGCACACTTTCAGCGTACCGTGACAGTGAACTGGTATGTTTATTTCAATAATCTTAGTGACAGGTGTTACTTCAATTTCTTCTATACCTTCATGATGCTTATCCTCTGTATTCTCTCCTGTTCCAAGGTGATGGCAACCCCGTTCACAAACCTGATTAACTCTCAAAGACTCTGTAGTGCCGCGATTGGTCCACTGTATCACACTGTCTTAATCAGACAAAAAATGTATAGCTCAGTGTGGAACAGTGTACAACGTTCACACAACCTGGTGGCTCTACAAGATTACATAATCTATGGGTGGCTGCAGCATGATATGGCATTCATGTAGAAACTTTTGAAGGTTGTTCCTCGCCGAACTGTTTAACTCATCTAGGCTAGATGGGACCTTACACTGTACTATGGTGATGCACCCTAGCCGTGAGTAAATTCAGCCCGGTATGCCTACTACGTATGTGTGAAATCTTATGAGATATAACTGCTAAGGTCATCAGTCCCTAAGCTTACACACTACTTAACCTAAAATATCCTAAGGACAAACACATACACCCATGCCCGAGGGAGGACTTGAACCTCCGCCGGGGCCAGCCGCAAAGTCCATGACTGCAGCGCCCTAAACAGCTTGGCTAATCCCGCGCGGCTAAGCTTACTATGACTGCAAGATGCTCACCTATTTTTGGGCATTCATTGCTTGATTCGGCGCCTTCTTCGCCCAGGCTCAATAAAAAAAAAATTCCATACCTATCAGTTCGCTGCTTATTTCTATTGAAATAGATGTGTAATAGTCAGGACCAGTAAATTTCATTACGGATAGTTGTAAGGGTGGCGAAGTCCTTCTTAATCAAAAAAAAAAAAAAAAATTACCCATTTATCATGTAACGCATGGTGTATTTGTAACTTTCAGGGCTTGATCTAGGCCTTCTTTGTCCAGTCTCCACAGAAAAATTATCCTCTCAACCTTCTGGTTCACCATGGAATCATTTTCTTTCCACCAACATATTATTTTGTGTATTGTTCACCTCACTATGGAAATATTTGCCTACCAACACACATATCTAGAGTCAACAGAATAATGATTTAGAGCCTATTCCTATTTTGGCTAGAGACTTGAACCTTTGAAATAGATTACATTCATGCGTAATTCGCATTCCATCGACTTAGTTATTGTCCCATTGCCCTCTTAATCGATGGAGTAGTTTTTTCCCATTGTCGATAAATTTTACGATGCTAACGGCAAGCTAGCGTACATGTCCGTGAAGACTTTGCTACCTCCATTGTGGTGCTGTCCCTGTGAGGCTACGCTATGCAGTGCAATCGACTGAATAGCGATCCGTCTAGTTTAGTGTCGTGCATTGCCCCTTGCACGCAAATTTTTCAGTTCTGCTTGTCAGGCAGTTTCTTCGTGACTGGCAGCTGTAATAGAAATGATGATTACAAATGTTTACCACACATTTGACAGAGACGGTTTTCGCACTTTTCATTTCTGCGAGCGACTGCGGTTAGATTTGCGGTAGCTGTTGTCTCAAAAATACTAAGCAGAAAGACACAGTTGAGGTCAAGGTGTTATTTGAGAACTCTAAATATAAACGAGCCCAGACCACCCCAGATTCCGTCTTGAGATTGCAGCCTCAATAGTAAATACAGACAAATAAATAAGTTACACACATCATTCTTAAGCCTGTAATCAACGAGACATGAATAAACATGTTTGCTTCAAACTTATAATTTAAACAGCATTATTAGTTATGTGTCGTATAATTTGAAACCTATGTTTAGAATCTGGGGAGTAACTCACGACAGAGAGTGACTATATTTTTGCGTTAGCTACAAGATGACGTAAAGGAAATCCTTCGAAAAAGATTTCTGTCACGCGATCGGCGTTGATTCGTGCTTCTAAGAGCTCAGGTCTCCGATGCCAGCGATACTGCTACGTGAAACTTCAGCTTTCCCCTAAGTGATACACATTTCATTAAGACTGTTTCTTTTTTGCTTTTATCTCAAGAAAACTGTTGAATTGGAGCCATAAAAAAGCAAGAGGGCTAACGATAAACTGTTTTCCGTCAATTAGTTCTATTTTTATACACCGTTTATCTTGAGAGTTAAAGGTATTCTCTTGCTTTTTGTTTCTTTACTAACGAGTCAGTGGTATACCTACAGTTCATTTTCTGGTCTCCCAGATCATAATTCTCTCAATAGTATTTCAGATTTATTGTCCATCATCTAGCGGAGCCTAACAATATGGGGCCTTAACGTCATTCAAAAGGTTTTAACAGTTACAAGTCACCAAATTAGCTCACAGCTGACATCGCATAGTAATTGTCATTAGTGACTTGTACCTACTAAAGTGTGATATAATTTGTATTATTATCTGACGCGCTTTTATAAAAAAAAACTTCCATTACACGTACAAGGTTGATAACCGAGTAACTATTGCAGTTGGTTTTGGCTCAAGATTTAAATTTACACGGTGTTTCTGTTAAATTTCTGTTGTATACAGCATATAGTTACGACTGGATCCACCCTATATGTCCAGTATTCTATAAAACGTACACGCTAAATTCTACGATTTTTGGAAAGACAGTAGTTCACCTAGTTTGATAAAAAATCACATTGAGGGACCACTCTTGTTAAGCTGATCCATCACAGCTTATAAGTCGTGCATAGATTGTATTGGCACTATTCCACAACACATATTTAAGTATCGTATCATGTATACGACGCATAGTGTCAAATTACCGCACTACAATGCACGGAATCTAAGCAAAAGTATGTATTTTAAGTGATAGAGAATTATTGTATATAATCATATTCAGATTTTAATTAAATGATGGATATTCATCGGAGGATGACTTTAATGCAAGAAACAATCCTTACACATAAGATCCTAGAGAATTACAGACAATAGTATATTATTTTCACAATTTTAAATCTGAGAACAAAAGTAATGTATGAGCTTTTCAATGTCACCCATCTCCAATGAAGTAATAAGTTAATTCTGTTCCTTTTCATTAATAAATTCTGATTAAAAGAAATCAGTATAAGACAAAGTAAGACAGTGGGTTCGGAATGCGGAAAATTGTGGTTCAGCAGGTGTTACTTTCAAGTTCTGTGCAAATGGACAGCACTGCATATTTTGAGTTTACCACACGGATTTCGATAAATGCCATAACGTACATAATGTATCAACTCTAGTTTTAATCCCTGAATGATGTCCTGGTATATCTCCCTTACCGATTTCATACAAATTTTTTTATCACTGTCAGATTCACGTTTTCATATATTTTTACGGAACTGATTCCTCGTTGTCAATAAGGAACTGTAAGATCCACACATATGGCAGATTGCACTAAATTTTTACTACAGTCATGACGTTTAATTCAATTTCTCGCTTGTAATTAACATTTTACATACCTATCAGTTTGTTGCCGAAGTCTACTAAATAGATATTTAAGCACTCAGTACTACCTAAGTTCACATGGATCACTGAAAACATTGCGAAGTCCTTGTTAATAAAAAGTGTACGCTTATCACTAATGACGCTATGCACGAGCAAAGAAAGAATAATGTAGTCCGAAGAAAGGCAGAAGCATGATTTCATTTCAGTTTAATATTAAGAAAGAAATTCTGTTTCATATTCATTCGTGATTTCTTTTAAATTCGCACTTTTTAATTTGAAACTACGAAAATTACTCATTGTTAAATAGCTTGTTCTTTGAATAAGATTTTCACTCTGCAGCGGAGTGTGCGCTGATATGTAACTTCCTGGCATATTAAAGCTGTGTGCCGGGCCAAGACTCCAACTCGTGACCTTCGCCTTTCGCGGGCAAGTGCTCTACCAACTGAGCTACCCAGGTACGACTCACGCCCCCTCCTCACAGCTTTATTTCTGCCAGTACCTCGTCTCCTACCTTCCAAACTTTACAGATGCTCTCCTGCGAACCTTGCAGAACTAGCACTCCAGAAAGAATGGAGGTTCGCAGGAGAGCTTCTGTAAAGTTTGGAAGGTAGGAGATGAGGTACTGGCAGAAGTAAAGCTGTGAGGAGGGGGCGTGAGTCGTAAATGGGTAGCTCAGTTGATAGAGCACTTGGCCGCGAAAGGCTAAGGTCCTCAGTTAGAGTCTCGGTCCGGCACACAGTTTTAATCTGCCAGGAAGTTGCTTGTTCTCTATTTATGCTGACCACTAGGTTTGAGCGAGGAAAGCAGTAGTGCTCAGCAGTGACGGTAAATCACATTTTATAATACAGAATGTTCTCACGTCCACCCGATCTCCCCAAACCAAAGTTCCTCGAAAAACTTCAGCAATATACGGTGTCACTCAGTGCGAATAACACGAGGATGTGCTGAAAATTTATTCCTCCAAATTTTTATGTGAAAAGTCTTAAAGATTTTCCAATAAAACAAATGCTTGTTGTGTGCTACATCTTTAATCTTCGTGTCTACAGATTTATTTCTCAACATAGGTACCATGCCGACGAACACATTTCATCCAACGAGAGGCCAGTTTGCTGATACTTTCACAGTGGAATATTTGACTTCTTTGATGGAGTCACAACGTCACCTCCTTTGGCATCGTTTCATCGCTGTCAAAGCGAAGTCCTTGAAGGTGTTCTTTAAGCTGTGGAAACAGTGGACCCACGGTGTCGGAATGTTGTAGATGTTGCAGCGCTCGGGTATGGTTTGGTATTGTCATGCTGAAGAAGAGGGTGCCTCAAGGGTGGACGAGCTCTTTGAATTCGAAACTCGATTATAGCACGCTGTTTCTCAAACACTGACACCGTTACGTTACACATCACCACGTTATAGCCTAAAGTTCTAAGCCCTCTAGCGGCTGAGGTCAGCAAATGCGTAGATGTGAAGAATAAATTTGTAGAACGTTAATAACGTTTTCCTATTTAAACATTTTAAGAGCTTTCACATCACAAATTAGGAAGCGTTACTTATCAGCACATCCTCGTACATTAGACGAGCAGCAAGAGCAACAAGACCGAAAGAACAGTTTAAAAAAAAGTAGCTTAACACCTTAAGAAAGTCAACCATTGTTGTAAAAATTGCTGAAAATTAAACACCAACCAATACAGTCTACAGGTTCGGCAGAGGCAACTGGTGACCTCATTGCTTAGCCCCTCATTCCTTCCCCCTCCTTCCAGCCAAACAACTAATCGGCAGTGTCCAGATAATAAGAAGAATAAATGCAGGAGTAAATCCGTATCTAAACGAATGGTCCCCACATACTATCACATATGAGAGTCTTGGTCAGTATAGGTTTACTGAAAAACTTCCAGTTTTCTATCTCAAACAGAGAAGATGTAGAGGCTACCAGGATGAAAAATACTCCTACCGTAACACAAAAGAGGCAAATGTGTGCTGGGCATAGTTATTGACGTTAAAGAAGGTAACTAGCTTTTCGACTTATTTGGTAGCTGCAAAGACTTTAAATCAAAACATCTTGACATATTCGTGCTTTCTTACTTTTTAATATTAGTCCCCATAGTGTATCGTGTCAAGTAAAGTAGCACGTGAAGTGATGTATTCCGTTTAGGAATAATTCCGCCCCAGAAAATTTACCTCCACCGGAATATTCCTTTGTAGTCTATATTACATGTACGTTCTTCCGCCACATGATATTGTTCATTGTGGCTGGTGAATTTTTTGATTTTCGACACACTATCAGGGACTTAAACCCATAAATTGGTAGATGCTGGTGTGCCAACACATTGAGCTAAGAGAGCCCACTGCACTGGGAAAATAGAGCTAAATCCTAAAAAAGCGAGAAATTGCCAAGATGATTCGATTTAATGCCCTTTATGCTGCTAAATTACTCGAGAAGCTAGTTCTATTCTGTTGGACCTCTAGCTACGACCAGTATATATTTGCCTTTTTTGTGCGATGGTAGGAGCATTATTCATTCTGGTTTCCAGCTTTTATTCTACCATAATTCTGACATTAGACCTCCATTTCTTGCCAAAAGAAGTACATTTTTGTTGACTCGGGCGATGACTGATCGGTACAGGTTTTTTATTGTCTTTCGAACCATGTTGCTTATACAGTAGCAAGGGATAAAGCTTTCACAAAACAAGAGAACGACCATTAATTACATGCATTTGTCTACCTTCTTACAAAATTTGTACCTTTACACGTAAATCTGAAGCAGAAAAGTTCCACGTATGAAAAATCCATAGCAAACGTGTTCTTTGCACATGAAATATGAATGAAGCTATATATATGAAAGCGAGTTTTCAGTTTTACTCTAAGAATGCATTTCTTATCTACTGACTCATTTTAAACTGTTTCAGCGCACTGAGTTTACGTAAGCATGAAAGTTAGGTGCTACATTCATATCGCACGTAAAATAACTCAAAGAAAACGTGTTTTCTACTCACGTAAAGTGCGAATGGAGACAGAATTCTGAATAAGAGTTTTCAGTTTTACTGGAAGAACGCATTTTTTATTTATTTGAATTACTTTACACCGTTTCCACGCATTCAGTTTACGCAAGAATGAAGTTTTTGTGCTACATTTAGTTCGACTTTAAACCATCGTATCTCGACAACGGATGAAGATAACTGCGAAAAAAAAAATCATGTTGAGTGCATCCATTTATCTACCTTGCTTTTCAGGTGGAACCGATTCGTTCAAGTTTAATATATAAAAGTGGCGAGCTTCAGAAACCTCCCAGAAAACCATTTATTTGCGTGTATTTCCACGTAAAATTCGAACTGTGCCCATATAAATGGTGCCATTAACTAAGCATTAATTTCAGCCCAATAAACGTCTGTTGGAAAAGGAAGTAAAGGATTTGCACACTTTGCCTCGACAACAGCTCCGGTTCGTTTTAACATATTGCTTAATATACTGTAACATAGTTACAGTAAGACATTTGTTCGAATGGATATACAAATTGCCGCTCGCTCGGGCTAACCCAAAAACATGTACCCCACGTTTCCGGCTCAAATAGGAACCCAGAACCATGACTCCAACCCCAGAACTGCACTGTCTACTCAGACACATTTGTTACATTGCTTCCACGCTGTAAAGATTACTTTATGTAAACTACGTGCAATGGGCATAATACCGACTGCTGGAAGGTGACTTATTTTATAGGCGGATGTTTCGCTTCAGATTATCTTCTTGAATCGAAGGGCGTCCATGTGTTCTTTGCAGCGGCTTGCAAAAATTTCTCCCCATTTGACCTATGTATGAACAAGGGTAGGACCCTGAGAGTTTGTACATGCCATAATTTTTATGCCAATTTCCAGTGGATTTATTATTGTAAACAATTTTTTCTTGTAAAAATTTTTATTTCCAAAATTCTGTCTTCATCACACCACATATGCTTCAAGAACATAGGTTACCGGTTTTGGTCATATCACATGACCATCATCGGACCCATGGCAACCTTCGAAGATGGTAGGTGGAGCACTCTTCTCAGCTGCTGTGGTGTCAACCACATAGTGTATATCCTTCACTGCTAGTGCTTCCACCTGCCATCCTGTGAATGGTTATTGCGCGTTACCTCGAACATAGGTGATCGTCACATAAATGTGAGTTGACGACGAAGTTTAAAGTGACTGTTAAATGGTCTTCAGCAGCAACTTCTGATATAAAGTGACGCATTAGTTGACCACATGGATACCTCTTCTCTACATCACTGGATCTATCAACATAATATGGAGGGGAGCAGCCAAAAATTATAGGAAAAAAGTAAGATCACATTACTAGCAAGTAAACGCAAAAAGATAACCAAACATTTTACACAAGGCAGCTAAAGCATGCAAAACAAAGTCAAGAGTATATTAATGAAGGTGTGAATTTACCTCAAAGCGATCCATGCAGAAA
Organism: Schistocerca piceifrons; assembly: GCF_021461385.2. NCBI lineage: Eukaryota > Metazoa > Arthropoda > Insecta > Orthoptera > Acrididae > Schistocerca > Schistocerca piceifrons. The sequence continues at coordinate 268,794,845 of NC_060142.1, read as the reverse complement.
TTATAGTTATACAGAATACATGATTGGATGCTGAGTTTTTCAAATATATTGTAACATACAAATATCCGTACCACTTGGCGGTAATGGCACACTTTCTTGTCACGATAGCGTCCACCTGGTAATCACTTAAAGATACTTCGACTGCTCACCTACCCTTTAGCATCACGTTCAGGATCTACTCCACTCCTCCAGCAGGAAGTGTTCAACAGCAAAACTTTGCAACGTCCTTCCAGTCTGCATCTTCCACAAAAACAAGAGACAGCAGAAGCGCGAGTAAAAAGTGTGATTGTGTTATTATGTGTATGTAAGGGATTAAAACTCGTTCTTTATAATTATGCTTAAACCACAGTACAATATGTACTGCGTGAAAACACAGTTTCATTCACGTCTGATTATTGAACCAGGGACGATAATTATGGCGCTCATTGAAACGTTGCGGTTTCTTAACGTTGCCACACAGATGAAACTGCGAGTATTCTCGATCATTTGTAAACACAAGGAAAATCTACATTCACACACGGGTTATATCTGAATCTCTCAACTGAAACTGAGTTTTGAACTCTCTAAGTTAGCAGCACCCATTGTAAATTTATGCTGGTTTGTAGAGAGTGTAATACATTGAAAAAAATTTCGTTTGTAAACCTTTCCGTCTGATTCAGTCGATCAGATGATGATCGTATGCTTGCAGCTGATGTTTAAATGATAAAAAATGTAATGAATTCAACATTATTACCTAATTTGGCGCGACTGCAGCCCAGGAAAAACGTATAAATATAGTATGAAAAGCGAGCATCTTCGAATAACTATTCGCCTTTGACGACCGTTAGTACGTTATTGTAATCCTCGTGCAAATCATTACAATTGGAGAATGTACTAAAGATTGTCGCTGAGTGGCTGGAAATAATCGTAAGTAGGGGACATGAGGCCCTTTTAAATGATGATCAGTTCGCCTTAGGAAAGGTAAAGGCGTCACAGAGGCAGTTTTTAATTTGCTGTTGATATTGGAAACAAGACTAAAGAATCATCAAGACCCGTTCGTCGGATTTGTCGGTCTTGAAAATGTGTTCGGCAATGTAAAATAGGAGAAATTTTAGAAATTCTTAGAAAAACAGGGCAAGCTGTAGTGAAAGACAGTTATAGAATACGCAAAAGATCTAGGAGGGAAAAATAAGTGTGGAAGACTAGGAACAAAATGATCGGATTAAAAATGGCGTAGTCCTGGGCTCTTACACCTCCATCTGTAAATAGGAGAGGCAATGACGGAAATGAAATTGAGGTTCAAAAGTGGGATTAATACTGAAGTTTAGAAGCTATCAATGATAACATTCGTTGGTGAATTATTATTTTCAGTGAAAGTGAAGAAGAATTACAAGATCTGTTGAACGAGGCGAACAATCTACTCAGTGGAGGATATAGGCTAAGAGTTAATCGAACAAGGAAAAAGTAATGAGAAGTAGAAGAAAAGAGAGCATCGAGCGGCTTCACATCGACACTGGGGTAACGATGTAGACGAAGTTAAGAAATTTTACCACCTAGGCAGCTAAATAACTAGTGACGGACAGAGCAAGGAGGACGTAAAAAGCTGACTAGCACGGGCCAGAAGTGTGTTCCCGGCCAAGAGAAGTGTACTAGTGAAAACGTAGTCTTTGTATGATGACGGAATTTCTGAGAATGTACATTTGGAGAACAGAATCATATACTAGTGAAACATGGACTGTGGGAAAACTGGAACCGAAGAGAATCCAAGCATTTGAGATGTGGTGCCGCAGAAAAATGTGTTGAATGTTAGGTGGGCTGGTAAGGTAAGGAATGAGGAGGTTCTCAGAAGAATCGATGGGGGAAGAAATATGCCAAAAGAACAGACAAAAAATGAGGACAGGGTGATAAGATATGTGTCAAGACATCAATTAATGACTTCCATGCCTGCAGACAGGATGATTGGTAGATGGTTATGTGTTCCATAGATAATTTGAAAGATTCTTTTATTTTAATGTTGTGGAACAATTATTAGTGTTAACATTAATGAACATATTATCATTTTAACCCTACTAATCCATCTACAAGGTTTTCAAAACTCTTTTTTAATTGTTCTTGCTGGCTACCAGTTTGTCAATACAAATTCGTCTATGAAATAGAAGGAATTCGTCAATGGAGTAGAGGGAGTTGTCCACGGGAAATGATTTTAAATTAAGATTTAAAACTTGATTCACTCCCTGTCGGACATTTTATGTTACTGGCTGAGTTATTAGAACTTTTTATTCCCGCGTATTTGACTCCTGTCTGTGCCACTGACAGCTTTAACAATGGGTAATAAAGGAAATATTTTATTATAGTGTTTTTCGTATGTACACCACTGTTTTCAATCTGTGACTGATTATTTATGACGAATTTCACTAGCGAAAATACGTATTGCGACGACGCAATTAAAACACCAAGCTCCTTCAAGAGGTGCCTACATGACGTCCACGGGTGAACGCCTAATATTGTTCTTATATCTCGCTTTTTTGTAGTCAGTAATTTATTTCTAAAGATAAATTACCCTAGAAAATTATTCCGTACGGCATTATTGAGTGGAAATATGCAAAATGTGGCAGGAGGCACATACGATTGCTTCCAAGTTTAGTGATAATAAGATGGGCAAAAGTAGCAGAACTGACAAAACTGAATTGCTTGAGAAGCTCACTAATATTCTTCTTTCAGTTCAGATTTTCGTCACTTATGACACCCAAATATTCGAGCATTCTACCCTACCTGCTGCCTCCTGCTGATGTGCTGCGTCAGTTGTTGGTATGGAGCTCTGTTTGCTGTACAGAACTAAATATAGTGTGTTTATTCAAAATTTAGGAGAGTCCATTTTCAAAGAACTACTAAATATTTTTTTTTGGAAAATATTATTTACTACAGTTACTCTTGTGTCGTTTTTGTCTCATGGGATGTATTGTAAGACTAATATCGTCGGCAAAGCGTACTGATTTTCGTTGTTGAATGTTGGAAGGCCATTCACATCTGTGAGAAATAGGAGTCGAACCGTAATTGAACCCTGTGGGAGCCCCTTTGTGAATTTTCGCTCAGTCACCAAAATTTTCTAATTTTCAGACGTTGTCTGAGTTATTCAGCATAACCTTTTGCATTCCGTTTGTCAAGTATGATTCAAACCACGTGCAATCAGTTCCATAAAACTTGAGTTTTTATAAGTGAGTAACATGATGTACACATTCTAAGTCCTTCGAGAGACCACGAAAAATACCAACAGTCAATGTATTATTGCTTACGGCTTCTACCATTTGATGAGTGAGTGTATAAATAACATTCTCAGCTGAGCAATCTTTATGGGATAGAAACTGTGGTATGCTATATAAATTGTTTGCAAATAATGTGCGACTACTGTTGAGTACATTATTTTTTTGAATATTTTAGGAAATTATATTAGTAAGGAAATTGGACGATAATTGTTTGTGTATCTTGTCACCTTTCTTATGAAGTGGCTTAATAATTGCATATTTTAACCTGTCTGGAAAAGTTCCTTGTGTCAGTGATGCATAGCATGTGTCACTAAGAACGTTACTTATTACGGTGGATCAAATTTTCAGAATTCTGTTTGGAATACCATCAACCCACACGAGAGCTTTCGTTTCCTACAGTTCTTATAACTGTATTGAGTTTTATGAAGGATCTCGGTGCTACTTGCAGTTGCTTAAAATTTTCTGGAATAGCATTTTAATGCATCCTCTTGCTTTGTCAACTGAACCATTAGATTCTATATTTTCTGCTACGTTTATCAAACGGTTGTGAAGTCTTACAGCTTGTGAATTATCAAACATTGTCATTTAGGTTTTTATTGAATCTTGTACACTGGCTGGCTGTCGTGTCTCCCATTTGATTATGTCCCATACATTTTTAACAACAACAGAGACTGGATTACATACAGCACACAGCTAAGGAATTATGTAGGAATTGATACTCTGACATGTAAAGGTTGGGGCTAGAGAGGAAATCGTGGGAGTTCACATCAAATCTGTGAAAAGGCCGCTGGAAAAAGGCAAGAAGTATGGGATAGAAAAAAAAATCATATTAACCAGTCAGTTGAAATGAATGTGTGTAAAATGCAAGAGCGACCTACAGAGGTGTGCTAGTCGTGCTTAGAAGGCTGGACGTCTTATGGAGTGAGATCAGCGTGAGTGTAACTCAAAATGGGTCTAGCCCTGAAACATGAGGCTCTTGAAAGACAGGGAAAAGGCAGTGTTCGTCAGTCAGGAAGCAGTTATAATACTCTTTCGTAGTGTTATACAGTACAACGTTGCCAGACATAATATCTGGACTTTACAAGAGGAAGAATTATCCTAAAACTGGAAGAAGATCGAAGTGTGACCAGTGTAACTCAGTAGTTTGATATTCACCATAGCGTTATTTCACGTGCACGGTTAGTGCTATGAATCAGAGTCACTCTTGGAAAAAGGAGGGGAAGTGTTCAACCACAGGTGACTACAGCAATGGGTGGAATTGTAAACACATTCAACAGGACTACAAGACACGCAACGTTACTCTCCAAAGTGGAACGATGACTGCAAGGAAATGGTGTCTCTGCCGACGATCATTGCGGTGTGTTCCGTTGAGTCTCGGGCATCGACGGCATTGTTTGCTATGGTGCCTAAAGTGTAAAGACTACACGATAGAGGAGTGGGGCCTCATGCACTTCTTGGATGAAATCAGATTCAGTCTGAGTAATGATTCTGAACGTGCCTGCATATGCCGAGTGGTAACAACACATAATACACCCAGGAACATCTCCAGGAACATCTCCATTGACAAATATCTGTCGCTGGAGTTTGGAAGAGAAAAGAGAAGTTAAAGTGGTATCAGCAAATTTCAGGAGCATGCATAGTAACGTTATAGAATTTACTTATCTTAATGAAAATAATAATCAATAAATCTTTCTATCTTGATCCCCTTTTAATTTACTTTATGCTGTTTATTGATACATATAGTGTTAGGAACAGAACTGGGCTGGAACTTGAAGAATAGTGCTCCAAAATCCTAGATCAAGAATGGTGTATATATCGCAACGCTAGGGCAGATATCAATGAATGTGGGCTATTTACTGCCACAAACACCAGAATAATATGTGGGGAAGTTATTGAAAGTTCCTAAGGTGAAATGATCTGGGTGAAGGTAAGTGTTGTAAATGGTATTCAGTAGAAAGTTGGGAACGACTCAAGAGATACCGGCCAACGCTGGACTAACTGACCTCGTGCCGTCGACAGGGAATCGCTGACTGCATACAGAAAAACAAGCAACAAGTAAACTGATATGTGAAGACGGAAATACAGATAAATGATGTACAACGAATAGACAATGGAACCATTTTAAGCACCATATGCTGTCAATTTTATTCCTTTAATAAAATATCCATAAAAGTCAGATTCCTGGTTACTTTCTGCCGTAGGCTGTTATTAAATTTCTGCAACATAATGCATGGGGACTTAATTATATTATGATGCAAACACTTTTTAATTTTTTAGTAGCTGTCTGTCCGATTACGAAGTCTCGTAAACGGTTGGCCCTGGCTAGTATTTGTACGCAATCTGACTGCATAGAACAACAACAAAGAATTAAACAAAATTTCCGTTAACACAATTAATTAATTAAGTCCCCAGCAACTATAAAACCTAGGAAACAGCAAAACACAAGTGTAGCTGTTCTGTGTGTGGAAGTGTGACTCAACGTACACATCTGGCACGGTTCTTCCTCAATAAGACCAGATATTTTAAACACCATTTATACTGAAGTAATTAAAAAAACCAGAAATACTATAATTGCCCATAGAAACCAGAAATACAGTCTAATACAAGTACATGAGCCAGATGCTTTGTTGACTGAACCTGTGACCAAGAGGCATTATTGTTTAAGACATTGAAATAATAAAAAAAGGAATTTTTTTATCTTCATATATATTGACGAAAAGCACATTACAGCATCCCTAATCCAACAACATCTGGTGTCTAGCCCATCAAAACAATACTACAAGTTCTAAACAAGCACTCTCCATGGGAACTTCTCAACAACGACTCACCACTGCTACATCTCAACAAGCACTCTCCACCACGACTTCTCGACAAGAACTCTCCACTACCACATCTCAACAAGAACTGCCAGTGGAGGTGGCTGAATAATACGCTTTGGCGCAATCTCTGGCGCTGTGGCTCAGTGTAGCCACCTTTCGTATGCCCCTCCTCCACGGGCTAGAATTTGATGGTATTTTTGCCAGCATTGGTGGTGAAAATACCACCAAATTCCTCCAAAAAAAATACAGACAAAAATAGAAGATAATATTAATAAGTAAATATCACTTCACTAAATAAATTTTGGCTTTGCACTGACCATTCCATAACCTAATATATAAAATACAGTAAGGAATACAAATGCTCTCATACATGTGATTTTACATAATAATTTACACAAGTACCATTCAATCAATGGCACCAGCAATGTCAAATAGGTGTAGGTAAGAGTCTCATAACATTTCACAAACAGTAAATACACAAAAAAATCAGTTTATACAAATATTCACATAACATGCTTTCCATAGTTCAATAAACAAGTAGTTGACAGTTCCAGCACTAGCACCCAGCAATGGTCAACAGGTGCAGACACCAACGAGTGACATTATTTCAGTAGAAACAGTTCCATCAGTGGCACCCAGTAATGTTGAACAGGTTCAAACACCAACAAGTGACATTATGTCAGTAGAAGCAGTTCCACCAGTGGCACCCAGCAATGTTGAGCAGGTGCAGACACCAACAAGTGACATTATTTCAGTAGAAGCAGTCCATCAGTGGCACCCAGTAATGTTGAGCAGGTGCAAGCATGAACAACAGTTTGAATGCACACACAATTGCTTTTACAAAATTATTATCAATGCTCTTACACTAAACATACAAATTATAATAAACACACAAATGATATCAGATAATTGTCATATTAACTATTACAAGTACACAAATATCAGTAAACCTATAATATTTATGGGTGTCAGTGCAAGCCACAACAAACAAGTAAAATAATATTTAGGAGATAGGTCGGTACCAATTATTTGGGATTAGGAAAGGAAAACACACAAAACACACTCATTCATCTTTCATCCACATTAAGTGCTACTATGTAGTTGAATAGTGTAAACTGTGTAAATGCAATTCTGTCAAAGATCTGATGTTCAACAAGTGTATCAAGTAGTAGTGGGAGCAATGTATAACAGTCAATAATAGTTAGTCAACGTCATAGTCATCATGTCAAGACCAATGTTTGCCAAGCCAAATAAAAATGTACGGTTGCTGAACAACTGTCAGTGTGCCAAGATATGCAAATACTTCCTCTCTCCAAAAAAAGGCATATACTGCTTAGTGATTTAACAAAGTGTGTGTGTAGACAATCTTCCTTCCACTTGAGTGTTCTAGTCTGCTATCTTCATCCTCCTTGTTCCATATAGACCAACAAAAAAAATATGCTCCTCACTTACTTTACCTCTTATCCACCAAAACTCCAATAATCATTATCATCACCTAATCTTAATGCTTCAATAATACCTCTTACCTCGATACATATAAACCATATCATCAACATCATTTTCCTTACCTCTTGTTCACCAAAACTCCAATAATCATCAACTTCACATAATCTCAATACCTCAATAACACCTCTTCAATACGTCGATACATATAAACCTTATTACCAATATCATTTCACTTCCATAACAACTCTTTCCTCTAGTCAGTCTCCTCGAACAAGTACAGATAAAATCCTAGTGCAAACTTCAGTTCATCATCCCATACAATCCAAAGACACAATGTCCACACACAACCTCTGTGTAATCCATCTGACCCAAATCTTCTACTCATTATGAATTATGAAATACATTTTGGTTACCTTGTCCATCATTAAATAAAAGAAATGCATACATGACCTCTAACAGCCTTCAGTTTGAATAACTTTCAGTAAGTAAGTACGAGTATGGAGTGTTAATGATCGTAATATTTCACAGTGTGTACACCACTTCAAGAATCATGGCAAAACAGAAGTAAACATGTGGAGTATTTCTTGTGTCAAGTGTCACTTGCTATTTCAATTGCTCACGAAGAATGCAGTGTAATAACTGTCAATGGTCTAAACCTAGTGATGGCATGTCATGTCGTTAGCTTCCTTCCTATTAGCATAAATTTATACAGCTTCCATAAAACCTCCAGCTCATGTGACTTCTATGAAGTTTCTTGTACTAATGTCGTTCGTCGAATTATAGCAGTTCATTTTCTTATCTTAAAATATAAAGCACTGAGCGTAAGCAAAACATGCAACAGCGAGTAAATATACCAGTGGAGAACAGAATGTCAACAAGTGGATGCAGCACAATTCCCACAACGAGGCTCTGCCAAGCGAACTGTCTATAATTAATACCATAGTGTGACCTAAACTCTATGTTCGTGCACAGTAAATCAGCATTTCTATATACCAAATTAAAGAGTAGTTATGACAACAAACAGAAATGTGTAAATATGCAATCCATACGCAAGCAGCAATTATGTATCTTACATAATAAACAGGTCATTAGCATCATATCACCATAAGCAAACAAATGTTCATATGTAATCTTAATAAGTAAACAAGAAGGCGCAAGCAGATAAATCACAAAGTATAACTTACATACATAACTATATCAGCGCAATTAATCAGGTGACAATTATAATTTAAATAAATAAGCACAGCAGGCACATAATTAAAAAAATATGACATCAGTGAAAAAGCATAGCAGCCAAGCGATGCATAATATACACAAGTAACAACCCTGTTCATTAATCAATCATTGTCAAAATCTGTTAACACAAAGTATAAATCACGTAATCGCGAGCAGCAAATTACGTCTCAAGTACGTACCAAGTGGAAATATGTTACCTGAAAAATAAACTCAATTAACAGTTACCTTTTTAGTTTATTAGTTTCTTCTTCGAAATTACATTCTTCCTGAAATTTTCTCGATAGCAAGTCCTCTTAACGTCGGACACACACAGAATTTACCTGAAGGTCTTAATATTTTATACAACCGTATCCTGAAAGATACTGAACGTTAATAACATAATTTATCAAGTCACTATAGCTATATACTGAATTTAATCGGAGAAATTAGACTGTGTATTTGTTTATGGCTGTCAGTGCATTCGCACTGAGCGCTGGATCAGCTGTAGGTACGCGTGACGTAGGAAGTAATTGTTTGCGGTCAACGACTGCCTTATGCGGCGCGCAGACTTGACTGTTGCTTTGAGTATGTGCCGCCGCCGGAACACGGCGCGGTATCCTTGTACTCTCCGTATGTTTACGTGTAACTGTTGGTTTCTCGAAAGTATGTCATTCCACAATAATTTTAACGTTCGATATGTGATGTATCCCCTTAGAGCGCCGAGATTTAAGAGTTTCTACTTCGACAGTGTTATCATGAATAATTTTGCGAACTCTATATGGATCGTTATAAAGCAGAAAAAATTTGCGACACAAGCCTTTTCCTTTGTGAGACAAACGATGGGACTTAATTAACACCTTTTGACCAACTGACAAGGTTTTTAAACGACCAGGACGCTTAGCTCATTTCGCTCTTCTAGCAGCCGCAGATGCAATATTTCGTAGAGCCAGATTGACAACTTCAGAATGCCGCAGTTTCCGTGTAGGCGGGAAAGGAACTATTTCAGATATGCGATTTGTCGGTGCTTTATTTTTTAATATCAGTGTAGGCGGTAAAGAAGTTGAATCATTAGGGAGTTCATTCAGAATGTTTTGAAAAATATGAAGATACTGATCCCAAGGTCTGTGATTCTGATGACAATAAAGTCGACACAATTTATTGATTTCCTTCATCCATCTCTCTGAAGCGTTAGATTGAGGGTGAAAAAGTGAAATGAAAATGGATTTAATCTTACGACGCCTTAGAGTACGAAGCCAAATTTTAGAGCGAAACTGTGATCCATTACCTGATATAACTTTATCAACATGACCAACTTCTTTAAGAAAATGTTTGATGAAAGCATTAGATACTGAACGAGCTGTTGCTTTGCGTAAAAGTGTAAAACACACATATTTGGATGTCAATTCCACTGCTACCAAAATGTACGTAAAACCATTAGTACAACGAACCACTGGACCGAACAAATAGACTGCAGCCATTTTCTTTAATTTCGCTGGAATGATAGGAAACAATGGTGCTCTGTGAGAAATAGTTGGCGGCTTAGCCTCTTGACATAATTTGCATTTGGCAAGAACAGATCGAATACGTTTTTCCATATTACTGAAGTAGCAATTTTCTCGTAATTTACGAAAGCATTTTCTGGGACCAAAGTGTGCATAACTGAAATGTGTGTTCCAAATCAATTTATTGACCCACTCATCAGGGACATAAACTAACCAAACAGAGTTGTCGACCGATTTTCGTTTAAAAAGAATATCATTGCGAAGTAAATAATACTGTCTAATAGCTACGCTTTCCTTTCTCCTCCACTTCTCCTTAATGTCCTTCCAGATTGGATCCTTCTTTTGCTCCTTAGCGATGTCCTGGAGCGAAGACGAAATAAAATTCTCAAACGCAACACCTTGAATATACATCAAACAATAATTGTTTTCCTTGCAGTCCTCCTCATCACTTTGTTTCAAACCCATAGGTGCACGTGATAAAGCATCAGCAATAATATTTGAAGAAACCTGTATGTAAACAATACTGAAATCAAATTCCTGCAGATACAGCGCCTATCGTGACCATCTTCCATGTGTTAATTTTGTTGACATAAGAAATTCCAGAGCTCGGTGATCGGTGTAAACCTTAGTATGTCTGCCATACAAAAATATTCGAAATTTTGTGAAAGCCCATACAACAGCCAAAGCTTCAAGTTCCGTAATCGAATAATTCTTTTCTGATTTAGAGAGAACACGACTTCCAAATGCAATAGTTTTCTGTACTATAACGCCGTTTTCTTCTGTCTCTTGAAATAAATATGCACCTAGGCCTTTGTATGATGAGTCCGTCGCCAAACAAAAATCTTTAGATAAGTCCGGATGTGAAAGAAGTGGAGCAGCAACTAAAGCATCACGAAGTTGTTCAAATTCTGACTGAGCTTCCTCATCCCAACACCAATTAGAATTCTTTCCAGACAGTTCACATAAACGAGGTGTGGCCAAATAGTCCAATCTAACAAAGCGTCTAAGAAAATTACAGACACCAAAGAAACTACGAACATCACGTTTTGTAGTAGGAACAGCATAATTACGAATAGCGTCTAGTTTCTCTGGACCAGGAAGAATACCTTCTGTAGAAATAATATGACCAAGAAATTTCACCTGAGAACGACCAAATTCAGATTTTTCCAAGTTCACTGTAATCCCAGCTCTTGCAAAAATACGTAATAATGAATCCAAAATTTTGTTATGCTCACTCCAAGAACGTTTAGCAATAAGAATATCGTCAACATATGAAGTAATATTGTCACGAAGATAAACAGGTAAAATGTCTTTTGAACTACGAATGAATGCTGCGGAAGATACAGTAAGTCCAATCGGTAATTTCCGAAATCGCTTTTAGGTAAAATTGTCATATCAGGTTATTCTTTATCTAGTCTCTAGATAGATTGATAGTTGAAGAGTTGTTTTGATAGATACAAAGAATAGTAAAAGAGTAGGCAGCAGTGCAGAAAACTAAAAGGGAAATAGCACTACTACAGCTCGGGGCCCTGCGCACGCTACGGCATATATTCACTTAGCGTAGTGAATCCCCTGAGGACTTTAATAGCCGCACATAATTTCCAGTTTGTGACTTAGTGGCCAATTTCGTGGAAGTGCGTACGTAAATTGATCTAACCATGAACATGGATGTATGTCGTTCTTAGAATTGCGAAATATCTTAAATTTCCGAACAGTTAAGAAGTGTTTATAGTCAAAGTTTTCTCCTCGTGGCGACAAAGATCCACCGCGTCTGTCCAAGTCCGAATGTCGATTATTGTCAAGTTCGCGCACCTGGCGCTCTCTTGTTGCTTCTCGTAAATGAAATAAATTACTTTCTTCAAACCCCTCTGCTGTCTGTGATTCTAAATTTCTTCTGCTGTCTTTTCCTACGATTTCGCCTTCAATTTGTTTGACTTCCTTCCGTAATGCCTCAAATTCCCTTTTGACGCGTTCATTAAATTTTCCCTGATTTTCAACATGTTTATTAATACTCTGGTACTCTTGGGTTTCTGCAAATGGCAATGGAGCTGTATCATCTGAATCTCTGTCCCATTTAAACTAAGACTTGTCAATTTATCTGAAATCTCCTCAACTCTTTCCGATAAATCACCTATTTGTTCTTTCTGTTTATTTACGTCTTCTATAAGTGTCGCGACTCGGGTTTCAGTATTGACACATTTAGTAGTTAACTGTTCATACTGTTGTGTTAGGTTATTTATTCTGTCATTTGGTACGAATTCCTCGATTCTTTAAAATATTTCTTCCTTATCATGTGCACGTTGTAAATTTAACTCTGAAAATTTTTGTGCTATCACGCGATCTCTTTCTTCCTGTTCTCTTTCCTGTTCCTTTAGTCTAATCTCTACTGCAATTTATCTATTATTGTGAGAATTCAAAATCGGTAGTACTTCTTCTCTAATTTCTTTCTTTAATTCATCTTTCATGTTTTTGAAACATGTCCCTATTCGTGAATCTAACCGTGTTTCCAGTGTTTCCATCTCAGTTTCTAGCCGTGTTGCCACTGTTTTCAATTCAGATGCTAACTGTGATCCCAATGAGTCTAACCGTATTGCCATTGTTCCCATCTGTGTTTTTAATTCAGATCCAAACGGTGTTTCCATTGTTCCCATCTCAGTTTTAATTGTTCCTGTCTCAGTTTTAATTGTTCCTATTTGTGAGTCTAACCGTGTTTCCATTCGTGATCCCAAATTTAATATAGCACCCATCAACTGCTCCATATTAACTGGTTCGAAATTCTTTTCGCCCCTAACATTTCCCGCAAAACTAACTTCCTTCGGCATAACCATAAGGCTATCTGTGTTCGATACTATTCCTGAGTCTTCTGTCATTAATCTCGTATTCTGAAAATTTTTTGACTGTGAAAAATTTTGAATCGGTTCCCGACTATTTTCCCGACTTATTAAATTGTTTTCAACTTCATTATTCATCATACTGTTCTCCTGTGTTGGCGAGTTCGTCATGTTAACAATTTCGTCATTCTCACTATTCATCATTTTTGTCTTTTTCATCGATCGCGTAATCCTTTACAAAACATACAAAACTCGTCACTATATGAAAATTACACACAATGACACTTTATCACCAACAATACCATTCACACGAAATGCTTCCCGACAAACTCGATTAACGAACTATTGAAATCTTCATAATTGCACAAAATTGTCACACGCGTATACGAGACATCAAAAATTAAATTCTGCAAAAATACCATTCGAAGAAAGACAAGACAACTACAAATGTTCATTGCCAAATCTACACATGCAATATAGACTACAATTAATAGACTACAAATTACTTCAACAATACTACTGTCTGCTATTTTTACAATCAGAAGATTCCAAGGGACGATCCGAAGCAGCGGTCGCCACCTGCATGGGGGCTTAATTATATTATGATGCAAATAGATTTTAATTTTTTAGTAGCTGTCTGTCCGATTACGAAGTCTCGTAAACGGTTGGCCCTGACTAGTATTTGTACGCAATCTGACTGCGTAGAACAACAACAAAGAATTAAACAAAATTTCCGTTAACACAATTAATTAATTAAGTCCCCAGCAACTATAAAACCTATGTTGTTGTTGTTGTGGTCTTCAGTCCTGAGACTGGTTTGATGCAGCTCTCCGTGCTACTCTATCCTGTGCAAGCTTCTTCATCTCCCAGTGCCTACTGCAACCTACATCCTTTTGAATTTGCTTAGTGTATTCATCTCTTGGTCTCCCTCTACGATTTTTACCCTCCACGCTGCCCTCCAATGCTAAATTTGTGATCCCTTGATGCCTCAAAACATGTCCTACCAACCGATCCCTTCTTCTAGTCAAGTTGTGCCGCAAACTTCTCTTCTTCCCATTTCTATTCAATACCTCCTCATTAGTTATGTGATCTCCCCATCTAATCTTCAGCATTCTTCTGAAGCACCACATTTCGAAAGCTTCTATTCTCTTCTTGTCTAAACTATTTATCGTCCACGTTTCACGTCCATACATGGCTACACTCCATACAAATACTTTCAGAAACGACTTCCTGACACTTAAATCTATACTCGATGTTAACAAATTTCTCTTCTTCAGAAACGATTTCCTTGCCATTGCCAGTCTACATTTTATATCCTCTCTACTTCCACCATCATCAGTTATTTTACTCCCTAAATACCAAAACTCCTTTACTACTTTAAGTGTCTCATTTCCTAATCTAATCCCCTCAGCATCACCCGATTTACTTTGACTACATTCCATTATCCTCGTTTTGCTTTTGTTGATGTTCATCTTATATCCTCCTTTCAAGACACTGTCCATTCCGTTCAACTGCTCTTCCAAGTTCTTTGCTGTCTCTGACAGAATTACAATGTCATCGGCGAACCTTAAAGTTTTTACTTCTTCTCCATGAATTTTAATACCTACTCCGAATTTTTCTTTTGTTTCCTTTACTGCTTGCTCAATATACAGATTGAATAACATCGGGGAGAGACTACAGCCCTGTCTCACTCCTTTCCCAACCACTGCTTCCCTTTCACGCCCCTCGACTCTTATAACTGCCATCTGGTTTCTGTACAAATTGTAAATAGCCTTTCGCTCCCTGTATTTTACCCCTGCCACCTTCAGAATTTGAAAGAGAGTATTCCAGTTAACGTTGTAAAAAGCTTTCTCTAAGTCTACAAATGCTAGAAACGTAGGTTTGCCTTTTCTTAATCTTTCTTCTAAGATAAGTCGTAAGGTTAGTAGTGCCTCACGAGTTCCAACATTTCTACGGAATCCAAACTGATCTTCCCCGAGGTCCGCTTCTACCAGTTTTTCCATTCGTCTGTAAAGAATTCGCGTTAGTAGTTTGCAGCTGTGACTTATTAAACTGATAGTTCGGTAATTTTCACATCTGTCAACACCTGCTTCCTTTGGGATTGGAATTATTATATTCTTCTTGAAGTCTGTGGGTATTTCGCCTGTCTCATACATCTTGCTCACCAGATGATAGAGTTTTGTCATGACTGGCTCTCCCAAGGCCATCAGTAGTTCTAATGGAATGTTGTCTACTCCCGGGGCCTTGTTTCGACTCAGGTCTTTCAGTGCTCTGTCAAACTCTTCACGCAGTATCTTATCTCCCATTTCATTGTCATCTACATCCTCTTCCATTTCCATAATATTGTCCTCAAGTACATCGCCCTTGTATAAACCCTCTATATACTCCTTCCACCTTTCTGCCTTCCCTTCTTTGCTTAGAACTGGGTTGCCATCTGAGCTCTTGATATTCATACAAGTGGTTCTCTTCTCTCCAAAGGTCTCTTTAATTCTCCTGTAGGCAGTATCTATCTTACCCCTAGTGAGACAAGCCTCTACATCCTTACATTTGTCCTCTAGCCATCCCTGCTTAGCCATTTTGCACTTCCTGTCGATCTCATTTTTGAGACGTTTGTATTCCTTTTTCCCTGCTTCATTTACTGCATTTTTATATTTGTCGCCTTTCATCAATTAACTTCAATATTTCTTCTGTTGCCCAAGGATTTCTATTAGCCTCGTCTTTTTACCTACTTGATCCTCTGCTGCCTTCACTACTTCATCCCTCAGAGCTACCCATTCTTCTTCTACTGTATTTCTTTCCCCCATTCCTGTCAATTGTTCCCTCATGCTCTCCCTGAAACACTCTACAGCCTCTGGTTCTTTCAGTTTATCCAGGTCCCATCTCCTTAAATTCCCACCTTTTTGCAGTCTCTTCAGTTTCAATCTGCAGTTCATAACCAATAGATTGTGGTCAGAATCCACATCTGCCCCTGGAAATGTCTTACAATTTAAAACCTGGCTCCTAAATCGCTAAAACCTAGGAAACAACAAAACACAAGTGTAGCTGTTCTGTGTGTGGAAGTGTGACTCAACGTACACATCTGGCACGGTTCTTCCTCAATAAGACCAGATATTTTAAACTCCATTTATACTGAAGTAATTAAAAAAACCAGAAATACTATAATTGCCCATAGAAACTAGAAATACTGTCTAACACAAGAACACGAGCCAGATGCTTTGTTGACTGAACCTGTCACCAAGAGGCATTATTGTCTAAGACACTGAAATAATAAAAAAAGGAATTTTTTTACCTTCATATATATTGACGAAGAGCACATTACAGCATCCCTAATTCAACAACATCTGGTGTCTAGCCCATCAAAACAATACTACAAGTTCTAAACAAGCACTCTCCATGGGAACTTCTCAACAACGACTCACCACTGCTACATCTCAACAAGCACTCTCCACCACGACTTCTCGACAAGAACTCTCCACTACCACATCTCAACAAGAACTGCCAGTGGAGGCGGCTGAATAATACTCTTTGGCGCAATCTCTGGCGCTGTGGCTCAGTGTAGCCACCTTTCAATAATTCCAAAATTACAGTAAATAGGTAAGACGTATTAGTGGTTAACATTAGGCTAGCTCATTAAAACTGGCGTTCATATCATTTACGTGATATCGGTGTTGCGTGTATCATATTTTAAATAAATGTTTGTTGCGTATTACGTGGGAAAAGACACGTTCCTATACAAACACATATCAAATGTGACAGACATAGTCTTAACCATAGCATTAATCTTACAAGAACGACTTTACGGCACGTTATATAGGCAGAAACCTGACTAACAGGTAGCATACTGCAACAAAAAATTGTGTCAATGGCAGTTCACTTGTGGCTTTTCTGGAGAATTTGTTTTGAAAAACAGCTGGAGATGTTAGGGTACCATCACACTGTGGTAACTTCTTAAACCTGTTAGTAAGAATCAGTCACTACAGCAAAAATAAAATTGTATTGAGAAGGGTAGCTACAAAATTTGTTATGAGAAAGTAGGCCGAAAGAAGGTGAAAGTAATGATGGTAGCAGAAACTAGATTATCAATTAATTATACATCAGAATTTGGCATGATACAGAAGGCGAAACTAAAATTTGTATTACGTTCGAAGCAAAATAACACTTTACAGACATAGCCAGTAGGACATAAAAAGCAGATTCGCACATTAAAAGAGGGCATTCCTTTCCAAATGAAACCAACTAGTACCAAACATAGGACTTGATTTGAGGATGCAATTTCTGAAAATGTACATTACAGCACCGTGTGATAGTGAATCGTGGATTGTGGTAAAACCAGAAAGGATAGGAATAGAATTGTCTGAGTTATGTGTTATAGACAGATGCTGTATACTGCATGGACTGATGAGATAAGGAATAAGGAGATTCTCCAGAGAATTGGGGAAGAAAGGAACCTAGGGAAAACATTAACATAAAGAACTGACAGGATGACAGGACTTTTTTCAAAACATCTAGGAGTCATTTTGTAACTAGTGGGAGCTGTAGAGGATAGAAACTGTAGGTCAAAACAGAGATTCGAATGTGTCCAAGAAGTAATTTAGGATGTAGGATGCAAGTGTTTCTCTGAGATGAAGAGACTGCGACAAGAATGGAGCCGTGGTGGGGCCCATAAAAAAACACAAGTTTCATTTTCTGACTAAAAAAGGGGAAGTGTCTTCTGCTCAATGCAAACAAACTGATCAACTGAGAAGACACAACAGATAAGAAATTTGAAGAACAACGCGTGACACACAAGATGTGAAACGTTGTACAATATCATTTTAACATATATGTATCAAGCATGGTAGTGAGGGATGGGTCAGACCTACATTGCAAGTCTTCGCTTTCTTTAAATTAATGGTGTTTCATTGGCAAAGCATACATTGGGGTGGAAGCAATTTAAATTCTCCCCTGAATTAATCCGTTTTACAATACAATCTTGTTTTGTTTACATGAATCCACTGGAAGGCCCAACTTCATTCTAATGGAATCAACTACAACCAAGTATACCACAAAGTATGGTTCACCTGAGAATAGGGAGCTGAGAATATCTCTTAACAACCCTACGTCATTGTAGCAATATTTTACCCTTTCACCTTGATTCTGGCGGCAACAGAAAACGGCGCGCTGTTGGCGAGGAGTGGTGCAATGCCGCAGCTATAATTTTCTAATGCAGCCAAAAACATCTGAAAATTACGCAGTCTGGCGTTCTGGTAATCAGAACAAGTGAAACTTTCCTAACGGAGCCTTGAGATCCTAAAGATGCACACTGCCGCTGGTCTGCCCAAAGCAATTTGACTCATAGGTACTACGGCGTGTGTTCAGGAGGGGTAACTTCACCCTTGTGGCACACTATATGTAGAGATGATATGGAGTTCCTCCATGTCTTAGTACACCACTCGCGGTCACGAGTCTCATCCACTAGAGAAAGACCTGAAGTTTCTCCACCAGGGGAAAGCAGAAGACGAGGAAAGCAAAGAAATATAGTTACTTTTCACCAAGCCTTAGTAAGGGAACTGAATTGGCAAAGCCGAAATCGCCCTCATACTGCACAAACCAATCGAACCATCCTCTGCTCAGAGAGCCTTACCTCTTGAGCGTCCTGGTAGCCAATCCAGTCGCAGCACACGCTGGGGAGGAAAGCCTCCCTTTCGTGTTATCCTAAGAGGAGCCAATCAGGGACTTAAAATCTTTCTTTCCTGATACAAGAGGATTTTAGATTAGAGCGGCCTTGTTTTCATTGTAAGCTCGGACGTAAAGGAATCTACCTGACATATCCACAGTCCCTCATATAAGGTGAGAGTAACTCTTTCTACACTGACCATTTCCAATTTCTGAAAGAAGGCTGTTAAGCTTCCCAGGCAGTCATGCCCAGGAAATATATGTTTCTGCCGCTTGCTAAAGGAACCTGGCGGCTTCGTCCTGCCTCCACGAAGCACATGTACAGCCTCTCTCTTTCCGTCTAGTTCCAGATTCAGCTTCTATCCTGAGAATGCACAGTTTTATGACCTCCGAACTATTTGCACAAAAGCTCAGTTTACAGCAATCTCTCTTAAATGGCTTTTTCCACCCACTTTCCGCCGAAGGACCACCTTCATGATGGATTGCTGCCTGGCCCAGGTAAAATGTTTTGCGACCCGGCTGCTCTCTACTGGCCAACTCGAAGTAGGAGGAGGAGAGGGCTACGGCCCGAAGTCCCTCTGCAAATACGATCCACTGACAGCTGCTTCCCAGAATCACTCATATAGCCAGGCTGCTAATGAAATCGGTATTGTATGATAAAAAGAAGACGTTTCTGTCATACAACTTTGACACTCTGCTTCTGCAGGTTTTCACCCGTTAATGTGTACTGTGAGAGTTCCCACCTTAAGTGTAAGAAATTTTTACAATAATCTGCATATGTGCTACGTGAGGATATTGATACAGTCGTCCTGCGTGTTGAAAAGATATGTGGTCTCCATAGTTCTGGTGCATATCGGAAGATTAACAAAAATCCTACTAACAAGGTGACAATAAGGACCGCTGCCTTGCTGAACGCTTCATCACTACCGTAGGAAGTCATAAGAAGTTTAAAAGTACGAGTTGCAGTACTACCGTGATTTTATGGTGTTCCTAAAGCTCACAAGATGGGAAAGGATGAGCTTCTAGAGGATTTGTCTATGAGACCTATATCGAGCACTATTGGTTCACCAACACATTTTTCTGCCAAATATTTAGCTTCCTTATTAAAACCATTGGTAGGAAAATTTAGTCACCACATTCTTAATTCTATGGATTTTATTCAGAGACTTAGCAATGTCAGGCTTAATAGTACGGATGTGCTTGTTAGTTTTGACGTGGTATCATTATATACGAAGGTACCTTTAAAGGACTCTTTATTCTTAGCGGCCAACATTTTGATAAGAACATCGCGGCCTTTTTTGAACATGTGCTGTTATCATCTTATTTTCAGTTTAATGGTGAATTTTATGAGCAAATTGATGGTGTTGTCATGGGAAGCCCCCTCTCCCCTCTGGTAGCTCATTTATTCATGGAAGACTTCGAGAACAAGGCACTGGACTCAGCAAGTTTTAAACCTACGGTCTTCTGGAGGTACGTGGACGACACATTCGTTGTATGGCCCCATGGCATGGATGAATTACATCGATTTCTTGAGCATTTAAATTCCATCCATGCTAGCGTTAAATCTACATTGGAAATAGAAAAAGACGGCTGCCTCCCCTTTTTGGACGTTGTCGTTCGCCGTAAAAGTGATGGCGCATTAGGACATGCCGTATGTCGGAAACCAACGCACAAAAATCTATATCTTCATGCCAATAGCTGCCATCACCCTTCACAGACCATAGGTGTCCTTAAGGCCTTAGTGCATCGGGCGCACTGTATATCCGATAAAGAAAATTTGCAAGAAGAGCACACATACCTCCAGAACATTTTTAAATCGAATGGATATTCTCCTCAACAAATTCGTAGAGCATTCGATGCAAAACCTAAAACGCGGGTATGTGATGGGGAAGAAGATAGTAATTCCTTCAGATCTAGTGCGTTTTTGCCCTATGTGGGTGCTTTTTCTTGGAAGATAGGCCGTATTCTTGAGAAACACTGTGTTAAGGTGATCTTCCGGCCCCCCACGAAGATTGCAGCTTTAATCGGCTCTGTGAAGGACGATTTACAGCTTCGTAAAGCGGGTGTGTATCAGATTCCTTGCGGGAATTGTGAGCAGTCATACATAGGTCAAACAATACGCACCGTTCATGAGAGGTTTGTGGAGCATCGAAGATACACACACTTATTACAGCCAGACAAGTCAGCTATGGCCGAACATTGTATTGATACAGGTCATTCCATGAATTACCTCTTTTTGGGAATACGTATTCAAGGAAGCTATAGACAGTAACAATTTAATGTCCGCAGCTCGTGGTCTCGCCTTAGCGTTCCCGAGCACAGGGTCCCTGGTTCGATTCCCGGCGGGGTCAGGGATTTTTCCTGCCTCGAGATGACTGGATGTTGTTGTGTCGTCTTCATCATCATCATTCATCCCCATTACGGTCGCAGGAAGGCAATGGCAAACCACCTCCACTAGGACCTTCCCTAGTAAGGCGGCGCCGCTCCCCTACGCTCTGTATATAGGAGTTGGGGACTCATCACCATTATCAACAATTTAATAAATAGAGATAATGGTTTTAATTTGGACAAAGCAAGGAATTCGGCTCTTGGAGTAATTAAACTGCAGAGAAGTCGTCATCGTGTCACCGCTGCCGATCCAACATCGATAAGCGAATAGAATGTCTGTACGCCTTCGCCACAGGCGGCGCATGTGTAAGCGTATGTCTCTGCCGCCGCGGTGTAGCATGTAAGGCCACGCTTGGCATCTTGTCATCAGCCTTGTGACTCACTCTGAGGATGGCTGGAAGATACGCGGCCGAAATATCAGTGGAAGAAATTTTATTTTCGCGGCTGCATGCCCGAAATTTAATGCATTAATCTGCATATGACTTCTTAGCGTCTGAAAGGTGTCGATCAGTAGTAAATCACAGCTTTTTGGTATGTTACCACTTGTTGTATCTTTGAATGCAAATGCTATGAAGATTACCAGTTTATTCGGAATACTGTCGCATTAAACATCTTTGCATGCTTCACACATGAGCGACACACAGCTTCTGGTTTCAGAGGTTGCATTGTTGAATAGAGCGTGGGCAGGCAAGTAGGTGACACCGGAGCCGAGTCGCATCCTTGTGCAGTGACAGTTGCAGAGTCGTGGAGAGAGGGTGTTGTGTGATGGCGGAACGAGTTGAGATGTTCTATGATGTGTAGCCTCAGGATGAAGGATGATTCTTAAAATGATTGTGTAAAGAGACAGCAGAAAGAGGTAACATTTTTGTGTTTGTTAGCTGTGAGTGCGAGCTGAGCAGTTATTGTTGTGCAAACATTTCATTGTGTCCAGTGATATCTAGGTGTTTGGTAATCTGGAAGAACTATTAGTAATGTGTTTAGTATTCTAATTAGCCATTTAGATTAGTTAAAGTAGGAGAAAACAAACTTGGCAACAGAAACATTTTCTTAGAAGCAAAAGTTATGGTGGATGACGATATGGAGACAAACAATGTTGATTGTTTGTATTAGTTTGAGTTCACTTTTTGTGCCAGTAAATAGACTGAATATAATTTCAAAGTACATCATTTTGTCATTTACAAATATCTCACAAAGCATTTACCCACTGTTAAAAGTAAACAAAATTAAATTGTTTGGCTAATTTTGCATTGACATGCTTTAGACTTTTGCGGGAACAGTGACTAATAGTTCTGAAAAGAAAATAATGAACTAATTTACTGAAACAGCAACTAAAGGAAATAAAAGTAAGAAAGTGAAGTACTGCACAGTGATTTATTTCATCTCATCATTCTGGCCATGTAACCAGAGTAGACTCAAGTTATATACTGCACGTTAAGAACATGTTTCAGGGTATAAACGAACATTTTTCGCAGATTATTAGGAAGTGTTTTCAGTTAGTGAAGTTTCTTGCAAATTCAACAGATGCGTTTTATGTAATATGGGATATTTCCATTGCGCTACAGTTAACCATTCTGAGTATTCTTGTGAATGATTTTTTTATGCAGTCTAATTTAGACAGTAAGATGGATTTCATTCTAATTAAAATCCCATTCCTAAGAAGTAATTTGCATCAATAATCTGATGTTCAAAAGTAGGGTAGCTACGCTGATTCTGTATCTGGATCTGTAATCGGAATTCAGAAAGTTTCCGAACTGTCCTTGAAACATTCTGTTAAGCACAGTTTCATCACACAACTTGCCACAAATGGACAACCTTCACGTCTCTCCGTTTATCTGAGATGTATGATGCAGTAATTGCGAGGGCAGGCCACGTAAGCCGCGCGTGGGATGAAGGAGGTGGAAATGCTTTTCCGCTGCGCTGGACAGGCAGGTAGTGGACGAGAACAGGCAGTGTGGGCGATGGGCCGGAGGTCGTAAACGGACGCGGACGGCGGAGGAGGCCGTGCTAATGACGCCGCGGCCCACGCCATAAATCACGCTAACAGGCCGGAGCCGGCCCAGCCGTTCCTGCTATACGACCGCCAGCCGCAGCGCCACGACCTCTCCGGAGCGCTCCTCGCCTCACCGGCCTGACCCGAGTGTCCCGGAACATCGAAATAATGGAAGACACCAACAACATGACGACTGCCGCAGTTGTAGGTCCTACTACATGTCTTTTGATGAAGCGGCAAGGGTGAACTATTGTGCACGAGTGAATCGTCGTCAAGGGACATGACAATTTCAGCTGGTATTTCTGCTTGTGGACTGTCACGTAACAATTACTTGCATTATTTCAGTTAAAATGTTTGTGAGATTCTCCCAGATCCATTGAATGAACAGCAAACAGCTATTTATTTCTCGGTATGTCTATCCTTACACAGGCGCTCAGTCATCTAAATTTCCAATTATTATTTTATTGAGCAACGTGTTATGGTTATGTATTACGCAGTCTTCAGGTCCTCTGACCAACATGTAGGATGATTCCCATCTCTGGTCCAGTCAAAACACGGCCTAGCATTCAATGGCTGTTATCTGTAGATTTTTGACACAATGATCCCTTTGACGATCACATGGCAAACAGTTGCCAAGTGGCGATGAAAGGGATCGCTGTGTCAAAAATCTGTGGATGCGAGTCACTGAATGCCGGCACCTGTTTTGACTGTACCAGAAGAGTGGATCTTTAATCGGTCGGTGACTCTAAACATGATGTAATAAATCCACGAAACTGTTGCTCGATAAAATAACAACTGGAAATTGAGATGGCTGAAAGGTGTTTTGATTCTACATTCACTGTTTATTTTTGTTGTGCTTATAAACAGTCAAAGTGTTGGAAAAATTAATATCTGTAAACCACGGAAATAATAACAGTCTTTGTTATCTGATAATTGTAACTGCTCAATCTGTGAGAAATGTTACACGATCTTGTCTTCTTCTTCTTCTTGACCTGGCGTCAACACGTTAAAGGATGTAAGTAGCATCAGCTGTAGCTTTTTACCAATAATAATTTGCAGTTTCTGGCCTTTTAAATAAAGTTGCAGTTGCATGCGACATGTTTGATGAAGCAACAACTGAGCATCATAAGTGCTCTATCGTTAGTTATTATAGTATTCTTAAAAATAAAGCTTGCATATTAATTGTAAGTCGTATTAACATTTTACAAGAGACAGGATGACAACAATGAAAATTTGTGCTGGACTGGAAATAGAAACCGGATTTCCTACATCTCGGAGCAGTCGCCGTACCATTTAGTTATTCGAGCATGGCTCATGCCTAGAGTGAAACACATGTCTATACTCGTACTTCCATATTCTATATTCCCATACAGGCGAGCTACTTGAAAGTCACTTGCTCAGTGCTGGCGGATAAATACGATAATGCAGTGCCTTTGTTATTCCAAAATTACGATGCAATGTTTGTTTTTACAAAATAATTTTATTTGTATAAACATTAACTACACACCCGGTCATTTGTCACCAAGTAGGCCATTAACGAACAATGACTTTCTGCCCTGAAATTTATAACTTTCTGACCTGAAATACTTTTTATTCGTTCTATTAAACCAGGGAATATAATTTTATTTAAAGTGAAAACGATCAGAATTTACAACTGTTTCAATTATAAATCAGAATAGTTGCACTTTTTGTTTTAGACTTCATGACAGAATCTGGAAAATTATTCAATTATATCAAAAGGAACCATTTAACCCCCACATTACTTCTTCCAAGGAATATACAGTCACCATCAACTAAAAGTTACAAGTTACAAGAGCTAGATATTTCCATTTTATATACAAATAAAAGCAGGTGTATAAAACATATACCTGTTTTATTCGTGATTGCAGGGTTAATCCGAAATAGTTTTACATACATAGGGGCCTCTCATTTTAAAATTAAGAAAAAGGTTATAATCGTTTGCCTAAATATAATATTTATTTTAAATTACATTCCATCTCATCCTTGCTAGTATCAAGGTGTGAACACAACTGACAGAAACCCCATAAATATATATTTGTAATTGTTTACTTGGACTTGATCATGAAGTGTTGATGAAGTGTTCTGGAGGGCTGACATTTGTGATCGTCACCACGTGACCATCTACAGTAATTGCTAAACGAAGCAGTACCACGTACAGAAATTGTTCTTGAAGTTTCGATATCTCCTATCAGAACTCACAACGCAGGTGACCCCTATCCAATTCCTTTATGTCTTTAAATTTGTATCGGCAGCTGAAGTTGCCCTTAGAACGATATCGAAAGGAATGAAGCCTCGTTGAGGAACAGAGCCACAAACAGAGGGTTATCCTGCAGAGTTGTAAGGTGTGATTACTTAGTGTTTCAAAGGAATACTGCACACTAAATCAAATGACAAATTCGCTTTGAGAGAACGCAAAAAACAAATGCTGTTGATAGCATATGCATAACTACACTCCTGGAAATGGAAAAAAGAACACATTGACACCGGTGTGTCAGACCCACCATACTTGCTCCGGACACTGCGAGAGGGCTGTACAAGCAATGATCACACGCACGGCACAGCGGACACACCAGGAACCGCGGTGTTGGCCGTCGAATGGCGCTAGCTGCGCAGCATTTGTGCACCGCCGCCGTCAGTGTCAGCCAGTTTGCCGTGGCATACGGAGCTCCATCGCAGTCTTTAACACTGGTAGCATGCCGCGACAGCGTGGACGTGAACCGTATGTGCAGTTGACGGACTTTGAGCGAGGGCGTATAGTGGGCATGCGGGAGGCCGGGTGGACGTACCGCCGAATTGCTCAACACGTGGGGCGTGAGGTCTCCACAGTACATCGATGTTGTCGCCAGTGGTCGGCGGAAGGTGCACGTGCCCGTCGACCTGGGACCGGACCGCAGCGACGCACGGATGCACGCCAAGACCGTAGGATCCTACGCAGTGCGGTAGGGGACCGCACCGCCACTTCCCAGCAAATTAGGGACACTGTTGCTCCTGGGGTATCGGCGAGGACCATTCGCAACCGTCTCCATGCAGCTGGGCTACGGTCCCGCACACCGTTAGGCCGTCTTCCGCTCACACCCCAACATCGTGCAGCCCTCCTCCGGTGGTGTCGCGACAGGCGTGAATGGAAGGACGAATGGAGACGTGTCGTCTTCAGCGATGAGAGTCGCTTCTGCCTTGGTGCCAATGATGGTCGTATGCGTGTTTGGCGCCGTGCAGGTGAGAGCCACAATCAGGACTGCATACGACCGAGGCACACAGGGCCAACACCCGGCATCATGGTGTGGGGAGCGATCTCCTTCACTGGCCGTACACCACTGGTGATCGTCGAGGGGACACTGAATAGTGCACGGTACATCCAAACCGTCATCGAACCCATCGTTCTACCATTCCTAGACCGGCAAGGGAACTTGCTGTTCCAACAGGACAATGCACGTCCGCATGTATCCCGTGCCACCCAACGTGCTCTAGAAGGTGTAAGTCAACTACCCTGGCCAGCAAGATCTCCGGATCTGTCCCCCATTGAGCATGTTTGGGACTGGATGAAGCGTCGTCTCACGCGGTCTGCACGTCCAGCACGAACGCTGGTCCAACTGAGGCGCCAGGTGGAAATGGCATGGCAAGCCATTCCACAGGACTACATCCAGCATCTCTACGATCGTCTCCATGGGAGAATAGCAGCCTGCATTGCTGCGAAAGGTGGATATACACTGTACTAGTGCCGACATTGTGCATGCTCTGTTGCCTGTGTCTATGTGCCTGTGGTTCTGTCAGTGTGATCATGTGATGTATCTGACCCCAGGAATGTGTCAATAAAGTTTCCCCTTCCTGGGACAATGAATTCACGGTGTTCTTATTTCAATTTCCAGGAGTGTACATATCTGTTCTTATAAGTCTCTGAGGGATGTAATAACTCAGGTGTATGGTGAAGTTAATTTATGTTGGTAACGAAATATTTTGTTGCATAATATTATCAACTAGCAAATATTTTTAGATCTGTAATGATATTCATTATTGTGGTTCTAATTGCTGTTTGTACCAAATTTGTGCTAACACACAAAGAGCAGCAGAACCCATCTAAGTTACTTTTTTTGGAACTAAAAACTTCAAAAATTCATTTAAAGAAAGTAACAGGCTGCTTGGTATCGTATAAGGTCATAGTAACTATTGGTTGACATGAAACTAGTTTATCAAATGGTTCAAATGGCTCTGAGCACTATGGGACTTAACATCTGTGGTCATCAGTCCCCTAGAACTTAGAACTACTTAAACCTAACTAACCTAAGGACATCACACACATCCATGCCCGAGGCAGGATTCGAACCTGCGACCGTAGCAGTCGCGCGGTTCCGGACTGAGCGCCTAGAACCGCTAGACCACCGCGGCCGGCCAACTAGTTTATCAATACCTTTAGAGTATCTGAACAGAAATATACGCCATTCTGTATATCGTGATTTGACCCGCCAAGGTTTCTAAGAACATGGAACACTGTTCTTTGAATTTCCATGTGAAGTAGCGCGTACGGGAAAACTTCTATATGATTACTAGCTTCTATCATTTCACAAGACCTGTACTATTTTGAGGAAAGTAATACGTTGTATGATTCTCCTTGAAAAGCGTTGTCTCAGAATTTTTGTGTGGAGTTTTTCTTTCCATTGGACTTTAGAACATGTCTATAAACTTTGTTGTGTACCAAACGTACCTGTAACGATATTCGCCTCTTTACTTGTATTTTTATATATATATTCTCTATTAATAACACTACGTACGTGACCTACACCAACGATAGGTGTCTGGGGATCGGTCGAAAGAGTGTTTTAGAAGTCACTTCACATATCTATAAGTTACATTTCTTTACGGTTCTTATAATGACGTCAACCCAGAATCTCCTTTCTCTACATTTATAAGCCGCTTTTCCACTTTAAGTCACTCTGAAAGGATACTTACAATTCTTTTATGGTTTTTATTGCTTGCATTAGCAGCCCACAGTGTAGCCAAAACGAAACTAGAACACCGATGCTGGCAGTACGTTACGTTTAAACTACTTCACAGTGACTCGCAATTCAAAAACTGCAGGAACAGCACAAAAATCCAAACATCCTTTTATGTGTGTGATGTCTAGTCACATCCCTTGGAATAGTCCGATCCTCGCAAGGGTGGTGGTGGTGGTGGTGGTGGTGGTTGAGGGAGGGTGTTTTGGTAACTTAGTACCTTCACTCATTCCCTCTCCCCTCACCCTTTTCTTGTCAGTCTTATATATGCATTCTGTACATTTGGAACTAGGTTTCTCTATGATATTTGTTACTAGAAAAATACGTAGCCTTTTAAGTATTTGAGTAATCTGTCCACAAAAATATTTAATAGAAGGCCAAAAATTCTCTAGCGGAGACCCTTCGGCATGAAAGAGATTGAGAACTCACTTTTATTAATAGCGGCAATTTGAGATCTTCTCCCTTCCCTCCCCCCCCCCCCCCCAACAATCCTACACCTGGAATAATTTTTTGTCGACGTCTACAATAGCAAGACTCGTCCAGGAACACTACACACAGAACGTGCTCATTGCAGTCTAAGCTGTAAGTTGTTTGAGTAGGAAAACAAGTCGAGGCAATGGTATGCATACCACAAGTCCAGCAAACAGTAGATAATTCTGAGTAGGATCAACGCTATTGTTTAATGTGCGCCCTCCTTTAATGATGGCAAAATGGTCATTAGTGTTGTGGTAACATTGGGTTGTCGGTAACCATCTCGCTGTTGGGCACAACCCTCTTCTGGACAGAGATTGAACACAGCCATCACTGTTGTAGCGGCGCAACATGTACGTTCTACAACATATTTCAAACTACTAAGTTAACCAACATTTGTTGTGCGTACTCTAATTGCTGGTTTTCTGATGAAAACATTAGAAAACCATTTTTGTTCTGCATTTGGCGAGAAGAAAGGTTTCACAGCACGAGTTCAAGGAAAACTCCGAAATTATTAATCTGTAATGGCATAACATGAAAAAAAAATTGCCATTAGCAATCTCACTGCCTGTCTGTGCCTCTATCTGTGAAGGCCCCTGTTTCTTAAGAACGCGTAGACGAATCAAGCTAACATTTATGTCTCATACTGAGGTCTAGAGAAATTTGACAGTGGAAGAAGTATAAGCTTCTAAGTCAATGCAGTTAGCAGATACGGCCATTTACGTCACAAATTTTGATACCCACAAAATCGTAGATTAAAATTTATAGAATACTTCACCTTACTGTAGGCTCATGAAATTTGCAAGAAGAAAGGTTTCGCAGCACGAATAAAGTGAAAAAGATCAGGAAATTATTAATTGAGGATATCTTGTCAATATTAATGTCGATAAGAGGCAAAAACCATCGAGATCCTTAAATCTCAGAAATGGATGAGTTGTGTATGTACATAATTAAATTTGAACGAAAACCTCACTGCACGAGATGCATTCGGAGCTGGCCATTTTTAGTTTAACATGAAATTTGATTGGTCTCTAAATGAAATTTTTTAGAGGTCCTATTGAAAGGTACTAACCGAGTTTCCATGGTATTGCTTATTTACAATAAATAAATTGATGTTAAAACTACATCTGAAATGTCCGCTCCACCACCTAGCTCTTAACCATTATACTATTTAAGTATATTGATAAGAAATTTTCAGGCTTTCTGGATTCTATATATATGTATAAAAAGGTTTAAATTTTGCTTAATTCGGTTTAACTACCTCTGAAATAAATATTCAAAGGCTATGACCTCCACAGTCCTTTCCAGAAAATTGTTAGCAGTAAAGCGTCAATTTTATACTTAGAGCACTTGCCCACGAAAGGCAAAGGTCCTGAGTTCGAGTCTCGGTCCGGCACTCGGTTTTAATCTGCCAGAAAGTTTCATATCAGCGCACACTACGCTGCAGATTGAAAATCTCATTCTGGACACATTTATATTGTTTGCTACAAGCTGTCAAATGTAAAGCATCCAGAATATCAATGGCCAACACGAGTCTATTCTACAATCTGAACAGATACAACACACAGCTATTCGGGAGTTACTAAATCAGATCGTTCAGTCGTTATATTTAAATAAAGCGCTCACTATAACATTCCATGACCTTGATGAAACATAACTCCGGACGTTCTTAATCAACCAGAAATTTGCACACAAATAACTTCAAAACTAATTCACACAAAAGTTTAATACTTTCACTGAATTTTATGAAACTGTTTTGGTTCGCACTTAGAGAATGAAAGATTTTCTTTGTCTTAACAGAAATTTGTGTGGAGAGTTTCCACATGTTTAGTTCCCTATGGTGGCTACCAAACGAATCCTCAACATACTGCACTACCACACCATCTCCAAGCTGAGTGTGGGAAAAGCTTAATTCTCACTTGCTGATGATCTGAATGGCATTCAGAAAAGCAACTGCACCCAGATACGTGTGGAAATCCCTAATTCAACCAAAAAGATTACATAAAGCAAATAAGAAAGGCTGGAAACCCCAATCAAAATAAAAAACAGAGTTAGAATTAGTCCCACAAATAACGTATTAAATAATTTGACTCTTAACTTCCCTTCTGGCTGGTTTTGTACAAATGCATGCACACTGGACATAGACTTATTATTGCCCAATGATTTCTACATGCAGCCTTTTGCATAATTTTCGGTAACATGAGACATTGACCCATCACATACATCCTCCACACATTCTCTTACTATTTCCAAAAACTTGCATAATAAAACACAACTAAATTATTACTTCGAAATATTTATTTTCACACCAGAAGCCTATTCTATCCAAAACAAAGAAAATTCTAGATAAGCAGTTTCTATGAACGGTGTAAGGTGTCAGGCAAATCCAACACCTTCCATGAAAACCCTGACATGATAAGCAAATCTAGTAGTATGTCACATAGCTCCCAATAAATCGTGACATTAAATTAACCAAAGTAATACGAGTAATGAGTGACCAAATTGAATACCACAGACTAACACAAGAATGCCTAAATGCATGTCATACCTTACCACCGTGAGACAGATGCAGTTCCGAGGGGAGAAACGAGAACAGAAGCCGAGAGCAGAACCGTGTTAAGCGAGAAGGCCCTATGATAAGGGACGGACACCCACGTCGCCAGGTAACCGCTACGACCACACCACCTGCAAGTTTTTAGCGTGAGACTTTTTCGTGTCTCTGTTACGTTAGGACTACCCCCCAGCACATGTTAAAAGACAGAGCCCTCCAGAAGAACAGTATAGATCTTACAATATCGCTAAAAGGACCACACCAGCTGCAAGTTTTAGCGTGAGACTTTTTCGTATCTCTGTTACATTGCAAACTTTAAAAACATTGCCCCGCCACAAAAAGTATAACGTTTCTCATTGGATAGACAGAATTTTTGTAGGCGGAGCTTAAGGTAAACATTGGGACCCTGATTGGTCAGATGAAAACACAGCCAGATAGGATTTTTTAAACCAACTTCGGTAAATTGCAGTAAGGAGAAGTCAGAAAAGAGTTGGTTCAGAGGCGGCGAGGTCAGCGGAGCTGTGCTGCCCGCCGTCCCCTGACGAACACCGACAAGGTAATGAACGCACGCGATGCCGCATTTTTGAGCGCATAAGGCTTCACTCAGAACTGCAGAAGTCTCATCTGTTACACCCCCTTTTTGCGTAATACTAGTGTCGATCGTCAACTAAAGCTCATGGTGTTCACATTTGCCACTTGAAGTAAAAATCCGAAACGCGATGATTTTTCTGTTATATAGTTATTGAGAAGCCACAGCAGCCACTGCAATTTACGACAAGTTAGATAAGTAATTAAAGAGAATTGAGGGTCACTGTAGACCATTTTGATAGTTTTCTCTCTTGTGAAACTTAATTTAAACCTAGATTATAGATGTGATATGGCATAGGTCATCCTTCGATCCATTGTAGAACTTGGAAACCCATTCAGGGAATATTCGTTCACATTTTTGTTGAACGCAGTTGGTTTTTACCATCCTGTACTAAAACATTTCCTTTTATCAATAGTGCAATTTATAAACGATGTTTTGTGAGTAGAATGAAATTTCCAATGGTAAACTTAACTGCTTTTTCGATGTTATTTTACCAGCTAACTAAAAATAGGAAAGCCTTGAACCCCTTCCACTAAATTTAGTTAGTATTAAGATTCCTTTACAGGGAGTGCAGTGGGGCTGATGCTGAAATCATTAAGTATTTGGTTATTTCATCGCTAGTCGCACTAAACTCTTCTGAATTCTACATGTCATGTGTGGTCTGACGTCTCCTTACCAGCAACAGGTCCCAGGTTCAAACTAGTCAATTCCCTAAAAAACACACTCAGAGCGTCGTTGCGCGAAAGTGGTAGGGAGAGACGATATAGAACAAAAAGACACCACGTGGACCCTGCGAGGATGGTAAAATACCATGACTGAAGTTCGACCACATGCCTAACTAGGTCAGAAAATTATCTTGTTGAAAAATTTTTGTAAAAATTTTTTTTCCTAAAGTTATACATACTCGAAAACAGTAGCTGCAGCGATAGATGGTAATAAAGTACTGAATAGATAGAGATTCTAGCAGAGAAAATAGCATAATTATGTTATGAATTTTAAAAATTGTTAGAATTAAGTTTTCTCCTCAATGCAAGCGCACAGGTGGCGGATACATCGTTGACAAGTTGGGTCTGACCCAACAAGTAAGTGAATGGATTGTCAGTCTTGGTAGTGTCAAGTCGTGTAAACAAAAAGTGTATGAAATGCGTGAGATCGTGTGAGCGCATGTTGACTCGAAGCAGGGCGCGTGAATTCCTTTTAAAACAGAAAATAAGGGATTCGGAAAGATTAGCAATGCACAATGCACAGGAATGGATGCAGGTCTGTGGTCATCAGTCCCCTAGAACTTAAAACTACTTAAACCTAACTAACCTAAGTACATCACACACATCCATGCCCGAGGCAGGATTCGAACCTGCGACCGTAGCAGTCGCGCGGTTCCGGGCTGAGCACCTTAACCGCGAGACCCGCCAAGGCACAGAAAACCTAGGTCAGCACACGACAGAGGAGCAGGAACGTAGAGAGACAGTCGATGAGGATTCTAACTTGCGTGCTGAATACGTAGAACCCATAGTACAAGTAATCAGAGCTCCCTCACCACAGAGTACAAGGAATGCGAGCAGAAACATGTCACAGCACAGTTAAATGCAATTGGTTGCGAATCAACACTTGGGCGAAAGCACAGAGCGTAGGACGTCGGAAGAAAACACAATACGACCCACCAATCTGGCAGAACTATTACAACAAATTATGGAAACCATGACGAGCCAAAATAAAGAAATTACGAACCAAATTAAAATTCAGAATGCATAAATTACGAAACAAAACGCAGAAACCACGAGACAAATGCGTGCGATTAAAGAACAAAACAAAAAACTTTAGTTACGCCTAAGTAATATTGAAGACGAGGCAAAAGAATCTCGAGAAGTGACAGGAAACTTAATAACAGGTTACAATCAATTGAGAACAGACACTGAGAAGGTAGAAGTGGACGTACAAACATTGCGTAATGACACTCAGGACGAGATCAAAACATTACAGAACAACACCCAGGGAGAAGTCAAGAAACTAGAGAAACAGATAAACGAAATTACTAGACAAGCAGCGGGTACAGCGCGTTAAATTGTTGAAAACAGTGTGTTACACAAACGTATCACAAAAGCAGCGCTGAAAAGATATGATAACCGCATAGTCAAAATAGAAGCGCAAACGAAGCGACAATTTCAGAAATTGCGAACAGAGTTGTTGCAAACCATTGATGAGCGTAGTGAACAGGATCGAACAAGCACAGAGTCTGCAACCACATCCGTATCTGTAACAGCACCGGAAAAACAAGCAATTAACGAAGATGTTACACATTTTCGATTCCAATCACAGGCGGAAAGTAACATACGTGGAATCAGACAGCCTGCACAACAACAAACACGTTTCGAAATTCTTGATGAAGAAACGTCATCACAAACACATGCGGAACCACAAATGTATGTTTCAAGACAGTTTGGATCGTGCAATGAAGCAGCAAGGTTAGCCAGACAATATACCGAACCAATACCTGACAATGGAAAGCCAGGTCGCGAAGAGTACAGTGCAATGCATTCAGCTACACGTTCACAACCGATGGAATAAAATTATTGCGTACCACTCCAACGATACTACGCAAGGGTACGCGAAAGTTGCAGTGGACAATATCCAATGGATCCACCGCAACCGGAAAGAACGACGGGAGAAATGATCAGAAACAAAAGTGGCGAAGAATCGCGAATTTCATATGGAACTATGACGAAGTGCGACAACGATCATTTCCTCACAGTCAGAAAATTTCAACACTTTCGAGAAGGAAACTCATTACATTCACGAACTTTTATCGATCAATTCCGAGTAGAATTACCAGAACACTGGACGCTAGCACACAAATTCGACTTTATATGCGCACACATGTCAGGAACAGTCGCAGAAACCATGCAGAATGTTGCAGCGACATGCCGATCGTACGAAGATTTCAGAGAGAATTTTCTCTCACGATATTGGTCCAGCGATGCACAGAACAGAGTG
The DNA here is from genome assembly GCF_021461385.2 of Schistocerca piceifrons. Taxonomy (NCBI): domain Eukaryota; kingdom Metazoa; phylum Arthropoda; class Insecta; order Orthoptera; family Acrididae; genus Schistocerca; species Schistocerca piceifrons. Next base: position 268,760,146 of record NC_060142.1, on the reverse strand, counting down.
AAGTACGAATTATTACAGAACCCATATTTTGAAAATTCATGAGAGAAGAGTCCCGTAAAATTTTTCGAATTAATGGCAAAGAAAAATCAATGCTTAGATGTACCATACAGTGACGGAGATTTGATTAAATTATGCACGATGAAGCTACCATTGAAATACCAGCAATCATTAGTAGGTCGCGGAGGCAATGACGTCGAAGCATTTAAAGGTATTCTAAGGGAACTAGAGTTCATATTTTCGGAAGATGACGCAAGAAAAAGACGAAGAGCACGTGAAAACGAAAGCAAAAAGCAGTGGAATCCACAGGACACAGTACGAAGAAACAATAATTACGAACCATGTGATAACTTCCCACCAAGGAACGACAATAGATTTCAACAAAGAACCGGTTATGGATTTAGAAGAGAATATGGCAATAACTATAATTCACCCAGGAACGGCAACAACTATTACAGAGGGAATAACGGCAACTGGAACGGGTACTGGAGAACCAATAGACCGACAAATTATCAACAAAGAAACCACTATCAACAACCTGAACAAGAAAAGAGAATACACATAGAAGAGGTGGAGGTAAGACCACCAAACCCCAATAAACGTTCAAATTGACAGTTAAGCGCCCATGCCAAAGAGAATGGCGCACCGACCCAGGACAGTTGCAGCACCTTGAACAGAGAAGTAAAAATCTTATCACGAGAAGAGAAGAAGGAAGAGACAAACCCGCATTGACCAGATGAAAACGAAGACAAGAAAATAACAATATCTTGTAGGGACGAAATTAACTGGGAAAATACTGACGAGGAAGATGAATTACCAGAGGCATGCACAACGAATGTAGGAGGATAGGACGAAGTAATGAGTATTGCAGAGTTATTTGAGATGGAAACCAGGGAAAGCGAATTCAATGAAGATAATGTGCAGTCGACAGAAGTTGAAAATAAGTTACGAGTGGGCACACAACCCAACGTATATAATGAAGGAAGTTATGAAGCGATAATTAGAGCATTTAGATGCGACTATGTGGAACTAGCGACGAAGAAGGAGAAGATAGCCGAGGATGAGGAAAAAGTAGAGGATGTTGAAGAAAGCGTAAATGAAGGAAGAAATAGAGAAGAGGAAATAAAAGAGAGAGAAGTAGCAGTCGAAGCTTATCCTAAAGAAAATTCGAATTCACAAGGGAAATTCCTGAAAAGACTCATGTATGATTCAGTGGAGGATTTGTTGATGCAAGAAGAAGAAGAACAGAACCAACCCTTTCAAATTCAACCAATTGTGAAGGCCATGGTAAAGCATATCCCAGTCAATATTGTAATTGATAGCGGAAGTGAACTGACTGTGATCTCAGAAAATTTATTCATGCAGTGTAATGCCAATGAGGAATTGCCAGTTCTGAAAACACGTAAGTAAGAGGTCCTATTAGAAACAATGCTGCGGAAGTTACGAGACAAACAAGGTTAACTCTTTCGTGCCAAGGTCAAAAGATCGAAGCCAACTTCGTGATTATACCTAAACTAACTGTAGATTTGATTATAGGTGCAGATTTTTTAAATGAGACACGAGCGATAATAGATATGGTGAAAGGTAGCGTAACATTCGGGAATGTCACACTTCTCTTTGAGCAAAAGCTAAAATTAGAAGAAATACCAGTTATAAACAAACAATTAAGAATGATGCGAGATAAAGAGGATGAAGAATATGAATGGTATGCACAGAAGGGGGAATCGCCTCAACTCATGTTAGAAGTCCATAAAGATATCGACGAAAAATTGCAAGAAGTTCAAGGTATTTCGGAACACAGCAAAAGAGAATTAGAGGGTATTATACGAGATAAAGCAGAGGTACTTTTACCTAAGACTGGCGGTATTAAACGCTTTCAGTACAAATTTGAAGATTAATTTTATTACTGCTAAATAACCAGCGCAATATTTCAAGATTATGTTGCAGAAAAGATCGTCAGGAGAAAGAACAATTAAGAGAGAGGAAGGTGGGAAAAAGAAAGTAGTTTCAATAACAACACCAATAGTACCATAGATTAAAGTGAAGGGATAAAGCGTAGATAGTCTAACAGCATGAAATACTAAAATGCTATACACCACGACACTACACAAAAATAAAAAACGAATTTGAGGTTTCTTGTATAAGTTAAGACTCAAAATATCTTAGAATTGTAACATGGAAAGGGCGCCAAAATTTGTAAAGCTTTTTACAAAAGGCGTAAAACAATGTAGGTACTAGACATATGTTAGATGAATATATGTAAAACTTTTTGTAAGAACCATTGTAAAAACTCCAGCAAGGACAAGATGCAACGACCCACAAGTTGCAACAAGAGAAGCATCAAGAAAGAAAAGGACGTAATTAGCAAGACACAATTCCTACAAGGCAGAAGCGTCGAGAGAAGGGAAAGGACAGTGAGACCAACAGAAGGCCCTTGTAACTGGAGTGGGCAATAAATTTGCCCACTAGGTGGAACCCTGCTGGAACAGAACACCCTGCAGTGACGTGACGGGACGCTGAACGCCGGAAAGGTCTCCGAGCGCCCCGAATGAGCGGAGTGAGCAAACAACGGCCCGACAAGAAGACTGCTTGGGCAAGCCACTACTGGCAAAAATTATGTGTAAAAGTCACACTACCACTATTAAACAACACGCTGATGCACGAAACCGAAGAAAACGTCCACAAATTAAATATGACACGCCCAAACAATTTATCAAACTGTTACTAACAAGGGAACCTCCCCATTGCACCCCCCTCAGATTTAGTTATAAGTTGGCACAGTGGATAGGCCTTGATAAACTGAACACAGATCAATTGAGAAAACAGGAAGAAGTTGTGTGGAACTGTGAAAAAATAAGCAAAATATACAAACTGAGTAGTCCATGGAGCACATAGGCAACATCATGCACAATGTGAGCTCAGGAGTGCCATGGTCCCGTGGTAGCGTGAGCAGCTGCAGAACGAGAGGTCCTTGGTTCAAGTCTTCCCTGGAGTGAAAATTTTACTTTATTTATTTTTGCATAGTTATTATCTGTCCGTTCGTTCATTGACGTCTCTGTTCACTGTAATAAGTTTAGTGTCTGTGTTTTGCGACCGCATCGCAAAACCGTGCGATTAGTAGACGAAAGGACGTGCCTCTCAAATGGGAACCAAAAACATTTGATCGCAAGGTCATAGGTCAACCGATTTCTCCACAGGAAAACACATCTGATATATTCTATATGACACTGGTGATGGCATGTGCACCACATGACAGGAAAATGTTGTTGACCCACCTAACTTGTACACTTGGCGATTCTTCTACCTTTCCCGATTTAGGTTTTCTTGTGGATGTGATAATCACTCCCAAAAAAGTGATGAAAACATAAGAGTTTGTCACATAAACTGAAAATATAAAATTTTCACTCAATGGAAGATTTGAACCAAGGACCTTTCGTTCCGCAGCGGCTCATGTTACCATGAGACCATGGCGCTCCTGCGATCCTATAGTCCTTGATGTTGCATATGTTGCCATGAACTACTCAGTTTGTATATTTTGCTTATTTTTTCACAGTTCCACACAACTTCTTCCTGTTTTCTCAATTGATCTGTGTTCAGTTTTTCAAGGCCTATCCACTGTGCCAACTTATAACTAAATCTGAGGGGGGTGCGATGGGGAGGTTCCCTTGTAAGAGGAAAACTTCAAAGCGACTAGTTATCAATAAATTTTTCCATATCCTGCCCAGAGAAGAACCAAGAAGCAAGTAAGAAGCAGAGAAAATGCAGAAAGAACAGAAGTTGAAGATTCGCAAGATTGAGACCAAGAAAGAAGATGGGTGAAGAATGGACGACATACCTTCCCAAATCCCTATCCTATTGTAAACTAGTCGTCTGCGAAGTATTTCAACGAAAAACGACCGCTTTCAGCGACACATAACGATGACTTTCACGCATACAAAGCCTGTAAACCATGAGATTCTGCACTCACAGCTCCATTCCATTATCGGACCTCCACAACAGCAACACACACTTGCAAAGCCAACAAGGAACGACGAATGAAGCTGTACATCTAATACTAGCCCACATCCATCTCGCTTAAGTCCATGACCTTCATGCAAAAACATTCGCCAACCTCATGCTTAAACATTCATAGGATTGTGTGAATGTGTGAAATCAAATTATGTGATGTAGGAATTGTGCAAAAGAAACGTGTGAAAAACTAAATAAGTTAAGCACACCAGTCAGCTAATAAACTACAAAATAACAGTCATTGACTATGGACTTAAACAAAAAATAGACTATCGGTAAAACTAAGTCATTAGTTCTAAAATGGACAGTATATAAAGAACAAAAGTAAGGCATAATAAACACTAAAATTATATGCCATTTATTTTCTCCTCATAAAAATAAAAGAATAACTATATTTTACTTATTTTCTCCTTATAAAACAAAGAATAAAAAATTATCTTGTTGGATGTTTTCCCTTTTTTTTAACATTTGTACCATTTGTTAGGATAATATCTCAATACTTGTGTATGTATATTTCTTTGTCAAAGCAATTCTTGGAAATAATTCTTATTTGTTAGTGTAACAATTGTGAAATGAGTGTCTAGAAACAAAAACATTTTCCTTGTACATGATATTTAGAAAATGTGTTAGGAATAGATTTTACTTAATTGCTACATTTATAAAAAAAATATATTTCTAAGAAAATCGATGTGAAAGACTCCTCACTTTCGATAACAAACTTCTTAAAAAACAAAATTCACACTTAAATAAAGAAATAAAATAATTAAAAATTAACATTAGCATAAAAAATTCTCCTCTTGTCATTTTTAAGAATACTGTGGAAGAATATAAAAATATAAATTAATAATACAAACTAGCGTAGAACCAGAATAACGTGGCTGAACAGTGGGCAACAAAATTTAGATAAAGCAATAATTTTTGACTGACTTAGACAACGATTCAATGATTGCCTAACTTCAGTGCAAAAATTAAGTTCGAAGGGTGGTGATATGTGAGGTGTCAGGCAAATCCAACACCTTCCATGAAAACCCTGGCATGATAAGCAAATCCAGTAGTATGTCACATAGCTCCCAATAAATCGTGACATTAAATTAACCAAAGTAATACGAGTAACGAGTGAGCAAATGGAATACCACAGACTAACACAAGAATGCCTAAATGCATGTCATACCTTACCACCGTGAGACAGACGCAGTTCCGAGGGGAGAAACGAGAACAGAAGCCGAGAGCACAACCGTGTTAAGCGAGAAGGCCCTATGATAAGGAACGGACACCCATGTCGCCAGCTAACCGCTACGACCACACCACCCGCAAGTTTTTAGCGTGAGACTTTTTCGTGTCTCTGTTACGTTAGGACCACCCCCCAGCCCATGTTAGAAGATAGAGCCCTGCAGAAGAACAGTATAGATCTTACGAAAACACAAAAAGGGCTACACCACCCGCAAGTTTTAGCGTGAGACTTTTTCGCGTCTCTGTTACATTAGGACCACCCCCCAGCCCATGTTAAAAGATAGAGCCCTCCAGAACAACAGTATAGATCTTACGATAACGCTAAAAGGACCACACCAGCTGCAAGTTTTAGAGTGAGACTTTTTCACGTCTCTGTTACGTTGCAAACTTTAAAAACATTGCCCCACCACGAAAAGTATAACGTTTCTCATTGGATAGACAGAATTTTTGTAGGCGGAGCTTAAGGTTAACATTGAGACCCTGATTGGTCAGATGATATCACAGCCAGATAGGTTTTTTTTTAAACCAACTTCGGTAAATTCTAGTAAGGAGAAGTTAGAAAAGAGTTGCTTCGGAGACGGCGAGGTGAGTGGAGCTGTGCTGCCGGCCTCCCCCTGACGAACACCGCCGAGGTAATGAACGCACGCGATGCAGCATTTTTGAGCGCGTAAGGCTTCACTCAGAACTGCAGAAGTCTCATCTGTTACACCCCCTTTTTGCGTAATACTAGTGTCGATCGTCAACTAAAGCTCATGGTGTTCACATTTGCCACTTGAAGTAAAAATCCGAAACGCGATGATTTTTCTGTTATATAGTTATTGAGAAGTCACATCAGCCACTGCAATTTACGACAAGTTAGATAAGTAATTAAAGAGAATTTGAGGTCACTGTAGACCATTTTGATAGTTTTCTCTCTTGTGAAACTGAATTTAAACCTAGATTATAGATGTGATATGGCATAGGTCATCCTTCGATCCATTGTAGAACTTGGAAACCCATTCAGGGAATATTCGTTCACATTTTTGTTAAACGCAGTTGGTTTTTACCATCCTGTATTAAAACATTTCCTTTTATCAATAGTGCAATTTATAAACGATGTTTTGTGAGTAGAATAAAATTTCCGATGGTAAACTTAACTGCTTTTTCGACGTTATTTTACCAGCTAACTAAAAATAGGAAAGCCTTGAACCCCTTCCACTAAAATTAGTTAGTATTAAGATTCCTTTACAGGGAGTGCAGTGGGGCTGATGCTGAAATCATTAAGTATTTGGTTATTTCATCGCTAGTCGCACTAAACTCTTCTGAATTCTACATGTCATGTGTGGTCTGACGTCTCCTTACCAGCAACAGGTTCCAGGTTCAAACTAGTCAATTCCCTAAAAAACACACTCAGAGCGTCGTTGCGCGAAAGTGGTAGGGAGAGACGATATAGAACAAACAGACACCACGTGGACCCTGCGAGGATGGTAAAATACCATGATTGAAGTTCGACCACATGCCTAACTAGGTCAGAAAATTATCTTGTTGAAAAATTTTTGTAAAAATTTTTTTCCTAAAGTTATACATACTCGAAAACAGTAGTTGCAGCGATAGATGGTAATAAAGTACTGAATAGATAGAGATTCTAGCAGAGAAAATAACATAATTATGTTATGAATTTTAAAAATTGTTAGAATTAAGTTTTCTCCTCAATGCAAGCGCACAGGTGGCGGATACATCGTTGACAAGTTGGGTCTGACCCAACAAGTAAGTGAATGGATTGTCAGTCTTGGTAGTGTCAAGTCGTGTAAACAAAAAGTGTATGAAATGCGTGAGATCGTGTGAGCGCATGTTGACTCGAAGCAGGGCGCGTGAATTCCTTTTAAAACAGAAAATAAGGGATTCGGAAAGATTAGCAATGCACAATGCACAGGAATGGATGCAGGTCTGTGGTCATCAGTCCCCTAGAACTTAAAACTACTTAAACCTAACTAACCTAAGTACATCACACACATCCATGCCCGAGGCAGGATTCGAACCTGCGACCGTAGCAGTCGCGCGGTTCCGGACTGAGCACCTTAACCGCGAGACCCGCCAAGGCACAGAAAACCTAGGTCAGCACACGACAGAGGAGCAGGAACGTAGAGAGACAGTCGATGAGGATTCTAACTTGCGTGCTGAATACGTAGAACCCATAGTACAAGTAATCAGAGCTCCCTCACCACAGAGTACAAGGAATGCGAGCAGAAACATGTCACAGCACAGTTCAATGCAATTGGTTGCGAATCAACACTTGGGCGAAAGCACAGAGCGTAGGACGTCGGAAGAAAACGCAATACGACCCACCAGTCTGGCAGAACTATTACAACAAATTATGGAAACCATGACGAGCCAAAATAAAGAAATTACGAACCAAATTAAAATTCAGAATGCATAAATTACGAAACAAAACGCAGAAACCACGAGACAAATGCGTGCGATTAAAGAACAAAACAAAAAACTTTAGTTACGCCTAAGTAATATTGAAGACGAGGCAAAAGAATCTCGAGAAGTGACAGGAAACTTAATAACAGGTTACAATCAATTGAGAACTGACACTGAGAAGGTAGAAGTGGACGTACAAACATTGCGTAATGACACTCAGGACGAGATCAAAACATTACAGATCAACACCCAGGGAGAAGTCAAGAAACTAGAGAAACAGACAAACGAAATTACTAGACAAGCAGCGGGTACAGCGCGTTAAATTGTTGAAAACAGTGTGTTACACAAACGTATCACAAAAGCAGCGCTGAACAGATATGATAACCGCATAGTCAAAATAGAAGCGCAAACGAAGCGACAATTTCAGAAATTGCGAACAGAGTTGTTGCAAACCATTGATGAGCGTAGTAAACAGGATCGAACAAGCACAGAGTCTGCAACCACATCCGTATCTGTAACAGCACCGGAAAAACAAGCAATTAACGAAGATGTTACACATTTTCGATTCCAATCACAGGCGGAAAGTAACATACGTGGAATCAGACAGCCTGCACAACAACAAACACGTTTCGAAATTCTTGATGAAGAAACGTCATCACAAACACATGCGGAACCACAAATGTATGTTTCAAGACAGTTTGGATCGTGCAATGAAGCAGCAAGGTTAGCCAGACAATATACCGAACCAATACCTGACAATGGAAAGCCAGGTCGCGAAGAGTACAGTGCAATGCATTCAGCTACACGTTCACAACCGATGGAATAAAATTATTGCGTACCACTCCAACGATACTACGCAAGGGTACGCGAAAGTTGCAGTGGACAATATCCAATGGATCCACCGCAACCGGAAAGAACGACGGGAGAAATGATCAGAAACAAAAGTGGCGAAGAATCGCGAATTTCATATGGAACTATGACGAAGTGCGACAACGATCATTTCCTCACAGTCAGAAAATTTCAACACTTTCGAGAAGGAAACTCATTACATTCACGAACTTTTATCGATCAATTCCGAGTAGAATTACCAGAACACTGGACGCTAGCACACAAATTCGACTTTATATGCGCACACATGTCAGGAACAGTCGCAGAAACCATGCAGAATGTTGCAGCGACATGCCGATCGTACGAAGATTTCAGAGAGAATTTTCTCTCACGATATTGGTTCAGCGATGCACAGAACAGAGTGAAGTACGAATTATTACAGAACCCATATTTTGAAAATTCATGAGAGAAGAGTCCCGTAAAATTTTTCGAATTAATGGCAAAGAAAAATCAATGCTTAGATGTACCATACAGTGACGGAGATTTGATTAAATTATGCACGATGAAGCTACCATTGAAATACCAGCAATCATTAGTAGGTCGCGGAGGCAATGACGTCGAAGCATTTAAAGGTATTCTAAGGGAACTAGAGTTCATATTTTCGGAAGATGACGCAAGAAAAAGACGAAGAGCACGTGAAAACGAAAGCAAAAAGCAGTGGAATCCACAGGACACAGTACGAAGAAACAATAATTACGAACCATGTGATAACTTCCCACCAAGGAACGACAATAGATTTCAACAAAGAACCGGTTATGGATTTAGAAGAGAATATGGCAATAACTATAATTCACCCAGGAACGGCAACAACTATTACAGAGGGAATAACGGCAACCGGAACGGGTACTGGAGAACCAATAGACCGACAAATTATCAACAAAGAAACCACTATCAACAACCTGAACAAGAAAAGAGAATACACATAGAAGAGGTGGAGGTAAGACCACCAAACCCCAATAAACGTTCAAATTGACAGTTAAGCGCCCATGCCAAAGAGAATGGCGCACCGACCCAGGACAGTTGCAGCACCTTGAACAGAGAAGTAAAAATCTTATCACGAGAAGAGAAGAAGGAAGAGACAAACCCGCATTGACCAGATGAAAACGAAGACAAGAAAATAACAATATCTTGTAGGGACGAAATTAATTGGGAAAATACTGACGAGGAAGATGAATTACCAGAGGCATGCACAACGAATGTAGGAGGATAGGACGAAGTAATGAGTATTGCAGAGTTATTTGAGATGGAAACCAGGGAAAGCGAATTCAATGAGGATAATGTGCAGTCGACAGAAGTTGAAAATAAGTTACGAGTGGGCACACAACCCAACGTAAATAATGAAGGAAGTTATGAAGCGATAATTAGAGCATTTAGATGCGACTATGTGGAACTAGCGACGAAGAAGGAGAAGATAGCCGAGGATGAGGAAAAAGTAGAGGATGTTGAAGAAAGCGTAAATGAAGGAAGAAATAGAGAAGAGGAAATAAAAGAGAGAGAAGTAGCAGTCGAAGCTTATCCTAAAGAAAGTTCGAATTCACAAGGGAAATTCCTGAAAAGACTCATGTATGATTCAGTGGAGGATTTGTTGATGCAAGAAGAAGAAGAACAGAACCAACCCTTTCAAATTCAACCAATTGTGAAGGCCATGGTAAAGCATATCCCAGTCAATATTGTAATTGATAGCGGAAGTGAACTGACTGTGATCTCAGAAAATTTATTCATGCAGTGTAATGCCAATGAGGAATTGCCAGTTCTGAAAACACGTAAGTAAGAGGTCCTATTAGAAACAATGCTGCGGAAGTTACGAGACAAACAAGGTTAACTCTTTCGTGCCAAGGTCAAAAGATCGAAGCCAACTTCGTGATTATACCTAAACTAACTGTAGATTTGATTATAGGTGCAGATTTTTTAAATGAGAGACGAGCGATAATAGATATGGTGAAAGGTAGCGTAACATTCGGGAATGTCACACTTCTCTTTGAGCAAAAGCTAAAATTAGAAGAAATACCAGTTATAAACAAACAATTAAGAATGATGCGAGATAAAGAGGATGAAGAATATGAATGGTATGCACAGAAGGGGGAATCGCCTCAACTCATGTTAGAAGTCCATAAAGATATCGACGAAAAATTGCAAGAAGTTCAAGGTATTTCGGAACACAGCAAAAGAGAATTAGAGGGTATTATACGAGATAAAGCAGAGGTACTTTTACCTAAGACTGGCGGTATTAAACGCTTTCAGTACAAATTTGAAGATTAATTTTATTACTGGTAAATAACCAGCGCAATATTTCAAGATTATGTTGCAGAAAAGATCGTCAGGAGAAAGAACAATTAAGAGAGAGGAAGGTGGGAAAAAGAAAGTAGTTTCAATAACAACACCAATAGTACCATAGATTAAAGTGAAGGGATAAAGCGTAGATAGTCTAACAGCATGAAATACTAAAATGCTATACACCACGACACTACACAAAAATAAAAAACGAATTTGAGGTTTCTTGTATAAGTTAAGACTCAAAATATCTTAGAATTGTAACATGGAAAGGGCGCCAAAATTTGTAAAGCTTTTTACAAAAGGCGTAAAACAATGTAGGTACTAGACATATGTTAGATGAATATATGTAAAACTTTTTGTAAGAACCATTGTAAAAACTCCAGCAAGGACAAGATGCAACGACCCACAAGTTGCAACAAGAGAAGCATCAAGAAAGAAAAGGACGTAATTAGCAAGACACAATTCCTACAAGGCAGAAGCGTCGAGAGAAGGGAAAGGACAGTGAGACCAACAGAAGGCCCTTGTAACTGGAGTGGGCAATAAATTTGCCCACTAGGTGGAACCCTGCTGGAACAGAACACCCTGCAGTGACGCGACGGGACGCTGAACGCCGGAAAGGTCTCCGAGCGCCCCGAATGAGCGGAGTGAGCAAACAACGGCCTGACAAGAAGACTGCTTGGGCAAGCCACTACTGGCAAAAATTATGTGTAAAAGTCACACTACCACTATTAAACAACACGCTGATGCACGAAACCGAAGAAAACGTCCACAAATTAAATATGACACGCCCAAACAATTTATCAAACTGTTACTAACAAGGGAACCTCCCCATTGCACCCCCCTCAGATTTAGTTATAAGTTGGCACAGTGGATAGACCTTGATAAACTGAACACAGATCAATTGAGAAAACAGGAAGAAGTTGTGTGGAACTGTGAAAAAATAAGCAAAATATACAAACTGAGTAGTCCATGGAGCACATAGGCAACATCATGCACAATGTGAGCTCAGGAGCGCCGTGGTCCCGTGGTAGCGTGAGCAGCTGCAGAACGAGAGGTCCTTGGTTCAAGTCTTCCCTGGAGTTAAAATTTTACTTTATTTATTTTTGCATAGTTATTATCTGTCCGTTCGTTCATTGACGTCTCTGTTCACTGTAATAAGTTTAGTGTCTGTGTTTTGCGACCGCATCGCAAAACCGTGCGATTAGTAGACGAAAGGACGTGCCTCTCAAATGGGAACCGAAAACATTTGATCGCAAGGTCATAGGTCAACCGATTTCTCCACAGGAAAACACATCTGATATATTCTATATGACACTGGTGATGGCATGTGCACCACATGACAGGAAAATGTTGTTGACCCACCTAACTTGTACACTTGGCGATTCTTCTACCTTTCCCGATTTAGGTTTTCCTGTGGATGTGATAATCACTCCCAAAAAAGTGATGAAAACATAAGAGTTTGTCACATAAACTGAAAATATAAAATTTTCACTCAATGGAAGATTTGAACCAAGGACCTTTCGTTCCGCAGCGGCTCATGTTACCATGAGACCATGGCGCTCCTGCGATCCTATAGTCCTTGATGTTGCATATGTTGCCATGAACTACTCAGTTTGTATATTTTGCTTATTTTTTCACAGTTCCACACAACTTCTTCCTGTTTTCTCAATTGATCTGTGTTCAGTTTTTCAAGGCCTATCCACTGTGCCAACTTATAACTAAATCTGAGGGGGGTGCGATGGGGAGGTTCCCTTGTAAGAGGAAAACTTCAAAGCGACTAGTTATCAATAAATTTTTCCATATCCTGCCCAGAGAAGAACCAAGAAGCAAGTAAGAAGCAGAGAAAAAGCAGGAAGAACAGAAGTTGAAGATTCGCAAGATTGAGACCAAGAAAGAAGATGGGTGAAGAATGGACGACATACCTTCCCAAATCCCTATCCTATTGTAAACTAGTCGTCTGCGAAGTATTTCAACGAAAAACGACCGCTTTCAGCGACACATAACGATGACTTTCACGCATACAAAGCCTGTAAACCATGAGATTCTGCACTCACAGCTCCATTCCATTATCGGACCTCCACAACAGCAACACACACTTGCAAAGCCAACAAGGAACGACGAATGAAGCTGTACATCTAATACTAGCCCACATCCATCTCGCTTAAGTCCATGACCTTCATGCAAAAACATTCGCCAACCTCATGCTTAAACATTCATAGGATTGTGTGAATGTGTGAAATCAAATTATGTGATGTAGGAATTGTGCAAAAGAAACGTGTGAAAAACTAAATAAGTTAAGCACACCAGTCAGCTAATAAACTACAAAATAACAGTCATTGACTATGGACTTAAACAAAAAATAGACTATCGGTAAAACTAAGTCATTAGTTCTAAAATGGACAGTATATAAAGAACAAAAGTAAGGCATAATAAACACTAAAATTATATGCCATTTATTTTCTCCTCATAAAAATAAAAGAATAACTATATTTTACTTATTTTCTCCTTATAAAACAAAGAATAAAAAATAATATTGTTGGATGTTTTCCCTTTTTTTTAACATTTGTACCATTTGTTAGGATAATATCTCAATACTTGTGTATGTATATTTCTTTGTCAAAGCAATTCTTGGAAATAATTCTTATTTGTTAGTGTAACAATTGTGAAATGAGTGTCTAGAAACAAAAACATTTTCCTTGTACATGATATTTAGAAAATGTGTTAGGAATAGATTTTACTTAATTGCTACATTTATAAAAAAAATATATTTCTAAGAAAATCGATGTGAAAGACTCCTCACTTTCGATAACAAACTTCTTAAAAAACAAAATTCACACTTAAATAAAGAAATAAAATAATTAAAAATTAACATTAGCATAAAAAATTCTCCTCTTGTCATTTTTAAGAATACTGTGGAAGAATATAAAAATATAAATTAATAATACAAAACTAGCGTAGAACCAGAATAACGTGGCTGAACAGTGGGCAACAAAATTTAGATAAAGCAATAATTTTTGACTGACTTAGACAACGATTCAATGATTGCCTGACTTCAGTGCAAAAATTAAGTTCGAAGGGTGGTGATATGTGAGGTGTCAGGCAAATCCAACACCTTCCATGAAAACCCTGGCATGATAAGCAAATCCAGTAGTATGTCACATAGCTCCCAATAAATCGTGACATTAAATTAACCAAAGTAATACGAGTAACGAGTGAGCAAATGGAATACCACAGACTAACACAAGAATGCCTAAATGCATGTCATACCTTACCACCGTGAGACAGACGCAGTTCCGAGGGGAGAAACGAGAACAGAAGCCGAGAGCACAACCGTGTTAAGCGAGAAGGCCCTACGATAATGAACGGACACCCATGTCGCCAGCTAACCGCTACGACCACACCACCCGCAAGTTTTTAGCGTGAGACTTTTTCGTGTCTCTGTTACGTTAGGACCACCCCCCAGCCCATGTTAAAAGATAGAGCCCTGCAGAAGAACAGTATAGATCTTACGAAAACACAAAAAGGGCTACACCACCCGCAAGTTTTAGCGTGAGACTTTTTCGCGTCTCTGTTACATTAGGACCACCCCCCAGCCCATGTTAAAAGATAGAGCCCTCCAGAACAACAGTATAGATCTTACGATAACGCTAAAAGGACCACACCAGCTGCAAGTTTTAGAGTGAGACTTTTTCACGTCTCTGTTACGTTGCAAACTTTAAAAATATTGCCCCACCACGAAAAGTATAACGTTTCTCATTGGATAGACAGAATTTTTGTAGGCGGAGCTTAAGGTTAACATTGAGACCCTGATTGGTCAGATGATATCACAGCCAGATAGGTTTTTTTTTAAACCAACTTCGGTAAATTCTAGTAAGGAGAAGTTAGAAAAGAGTTGCTTCGGAGACGGCGAGGTGAGTGGAGCTGTGCTGCCGGCCTCCCCCTGACGAACACCGCCGAGGTAATGAACGCACGCGATGCAGCATTTTTGAGCGCATAAGGCTTCACTCAGAACTGCAGAAGTCTCATCTGTTACACCCCCTTTTTGCGTAATACTAGTGTCGATCGTCAACTAAAGCTCATGGTGTTCACATTTGCCACTTGAAGTAAAAATCCGAAACGCGATGATTTTTCTGTTATATAGTTATTGAGAAGTCACATCAGCCACTGCAATTTACGACAAGTTAGATAAGTAATTAAAGAGAATTTGAGGTCACTGTAGACCATTTTGATAGTTTTCTCTCTTGTGAAACTGAATTTAAACCTAGATTATAGATGTGATATGGCATAGGTCATCCTTCGATCCATTGTAGAACTTGGAAACCCATTCAGGGAATATTCGTTCACATTTTTGTTAAATGCAGTTGGTTTTTACCATCCTGTATTAAAACATTTCCTTTTATCAATAGTGCAATTTATAAACGATGTTTTGTGAGTAGAATAAAATTTCCGATGGTAAACTTAACTGCTTTTTCGACGTTATTTTACTAGCTAACTAAAAATAGGAAAGCCTTGAACCCCTTCCACTAAATTTAATTAGTATTAAGATTCCTTTACAGGGTGTGCAGTGGAGCTGACGCTGAAATCATTAAGTATTTGGTTATATCATCGCTAGTCACACTGAACTCTTCTGAATTCTTGGTCTGACGTCTCCTTACGAGCAACAGGTCCCAGGTTCAAAGTAGTCAGTTCCCTAAAAAACACGCTCAGAGCGTCGTTGCGCGAAAGTGGTAGCGAGACACGATATAGAACAAACAGACACCACGCAGAATGTTTAGAACTGGTATTTCATTTATCGTCCCAGATGAGGTTTTAAGTAAATATATTACAGTCCTTAGCTCTGCTTCATAGAACGAGAATAGTTATTATTGCTTTTAGCTAATATTTCACATCTCCATACGTATTGCATTAATGGTATGAGATTACAAGGGTACAATTTTGTTAACGATGTTAATAAAACAACACTGTATATAAAGTGTTCATCTGGATTCGAAGGGAGTGTCAATATACACTAAGGGTCTTAGTTCAGACTGGCTCAATGCTCAAGCACACAGAGTCAGCTGCATATATTACACAGCAAGAAACGTATCGTTCTCACTGCTTCAGGACAAGAGACAGCCTAAGATCATGTACCTCATTAAGAGGGATGAGGATGCAGAATATCTGCTGCTTCGCCCTCCCCCTCCCCCCATGAATCCAAAATTTCTTTTGAGTACATATAACAGTATAATTATTACAAAATATATCTATTTATTAAACATAAAAAGCAAATTACTAATGATTTTTAACTAATAAATGATAAATGAAGTATTAACATAATATTTCACTACTTTATATCGAAATTCTGACACCTTGAAGCCCACAGGAAATATATTGAAATTACTTTATAAACTTTAAAAAAGTATATTTTTCTGCAAATTCCCATTTTCAACTTCAATTCAAGAAACATCAATGAAAATTGAACAAAAATATTACTTTTGAATTTTTTTAACTCCTTTTCTTCAAATAATTTCATTTCAAGCATTTTATTATTTTTAAATGTACTGAATAACATCACCTATTTTACATAAAAGGATTTTGGTGGGTGTACTTATTACAATAATCCCATGCTTTATCGAGAAGGCCACTCATGAAACTCGCCACACTGAGCATCTAAGTAGAACATTATAAGAATATATTTCCTACCTTATCTCTTATTACATGCGTTCTTTACACATGTGGCCTATTAATTGGAACAGCGTCCATTCCCCTGTTCTCAGATCAGTATTAGTGAACTTGATATTAGATTTACAAAAAGGCTGTACTTCCAACAAATTATATGTTGAATCACGGGTGTTTACAAATACCGAGAGATCTTTAAAATGATTTTTAAACAACTTCCCTATATCCAGTTCAGTTCTTTTAACCACTGTTTTGTTAAAGAAACTCAAAACGTTAATTTAAGATGAAAAACGAGCAGTTGATGTTTTGAAGCCGATTCACAAGCAAGTGACTTTGAGCGTCAGGTTTTGGGATGAGGAGTGTGCCCAAACATATAAACCGTTCGCCACGGCATTGTCAGGATCTTATGCACCGCCTGAAATGAATCCCAGAGTGGTAAAGTATCCGTATATCGCACTACATGCAATCAGGATAGTTTGCCAGAAAATCATACGGCCAGGCAGCAGAATACTTCAGTTCCACCGACTCGCAGACCCTAACGACCAGCGCAGGGAGGCGCAAATGTTTCATTAAAGAAGTCTGTTTTCTGGTTGGAGAGACCTTCCCAGAAATGACTGTTGTGAGGTGGAAAACACCTTGCAGAACTGTAACGATGAGGGACGCGCTTTCATACAGGAGAGCATAGCCAGTTTGTTAAGAAATAGGAGCCCCCTACTTGTTGACAGTAATAATTTACTCACAGCAGAGGGAAGCAGACATCGTTTATCATTGCAAACTTGGAAATAGCTTGTTTATTTACGGCCATGCCATTGAGCAGAGTTTTGAAAAATCGTCTGACTGAAGCATCAAAAGGCGCACAGACAGAGAAGCTAGTCTGGAAAACAAACAGGATACTTTTACTAATGCAGCTTAGTGGGTACATCTTCTTGAGGGTCGTACTCCACAGAGGACGAAGATTCCACTCCACCAACAACTCTTAGCAGCAGATCAAGGCTTCAGCTCCACTGCATTCAGGGCTTGGCCAGAGGACAAGAGCTTAGCCTAACGAGTGGGGAGTTTCAGGAGTTATTAGCAGGAGCGATATTAGGATTGAGCAATGGTTTGGGAACTTTTTATTCTATTGCATTTCACTTTACTTCTCGATGTACTATGCATGCCTTAATAACCCAATATTCGGGGAAATTACTCAATCACTGACGAAGTACCACGAATTCACATTTCTACAGACTATGTATGTGATAATAAGCTCATGCATCCCTCTTCGTTACCACTTTTTACCAAGAATTTTGTATCATTCATGCTGAACAATCATTTAGCCTGTGTACTTCCTAATTCTGACCCTCACTTAGGCTATGTGATTAAATTCGTGTCAATGATTTTAATTGGGATTTGAAATTCGTGTCAATGATTTAACTGCAGTTTGCAATAAATCAGTTTTATTGGGAATCCTTTTTAATTTGGTAATTAGACCACCTGCTACTAGATGATCAACTGAAGTCTCAGTTTCATTAGAACCACACTTTAAAACAATTTTCCTCCATTGCACACAGATCAATTAATCATAAGAAGATATGAAAGCTCTGTCTTATCAAAACCTACCAATCATCAGTAATATATTCCACATGTAGTGTCACCCTTTTCAAAAAACTTACAGAACTAAACAAAATTAAATGATAAATTAAAAAAATTACCTTTATGCCAGCAGACTATTGTGTACAAAGTTAAGAAAACTCTAGGTAACAATGTGATGAAAAGGATAGATTGCTACTCTCCATAAAGGTGACACGTTGAGTAGCAGACACTCCTGGAGAAAAGACTGTTTCAAATAAGATTTCGGCCAAAAAAATCTTCAGAAACGAGAAACGCGTACACACAAAAGCAGGTACACCTGTCAGATAGATGACTGCTATCTCCCGCCAAACTGCTCAGTTTACAACGGAAACACGATGGTCAAGAGCCACAATCTGCGGCAGGTCGTGGAAGGCTGAGGGATAGCAGGGCATGGGTGGGGAAAGAGGAATCGATGCTGTCTGACGGAACATTCAGGACTATACGTGGCAAGACTGGGCTGACAGGTGCTGAGTCGGGTGGCTCTGGGAGTGAGAGAGGAAGTTCAAATGGCTCTAAGCACTATGGGACTTCACATCTGAGGTCATCAGTCTCCTAGACTTAGAACTACTTAAACCTAACTAACCTAAGGACATCACACACATCCATGATTGAGGCAGGATTCGAATCTGGGACTGTAGCGGCAGTGCAATTCCGGACTGAAGCGCCGCTCGGCCACAGTTGCCAGAGAGAGAGGAGGAGGACAATATGGGGAGCAGGAAGGAAAGGAGCAGAGAATGGGACAAGGCCGACGGATGCGCCGGCAGAGAGCAGAGAGCAACACAGTGAGGGTGAGGGGTTGAGGTGACAGAGCCGAGGGGGCAGAAACAGTTACGTGGAGGGTGTAGGGCTGTAGGTTACCGTAGGTTGAGGCCAAGATGCTTAGAGGAGCGGAGAATGTTTTGTAAGGGTAACTCCCATTTGCGCACTTCAGACATGCTAGAGGTGAAGAGGAGGATCCTGATGGCCTGGCTTGCAGAGCAGCCATTGAAATCATGTAGTTTATGTACAGCTGCATATCGTACCAAATGGTGGTTGCTCTTGGTAACTATCTGGCAGTGGCTCTTCATCCTCTTGGACACTACTTTGGCAGTCATAAAGTATAAAATGTTGAACATTGATTGCAGAAGAGCTGGTGTACATAATGGCTGATATGACAGGTGGTCTGGCCTCTGATAGGGTAGGATAAGCCCTTTAGAGGACTGGAATAGGAACTGCTGTGTGGGTACACTGAGCAGGTATTGCACCATTGTCTTCTACAGGGATATGACAATTGTGGCATGACGATGGACTTGATGCTGCGGAGAGATGGGAAGGAACTTGGAGAGGATGTGACCTATACAGAGAATAGCATTCTATTCTTTTCATAATATTGTTGAAACTCCATCCTTGATTCCCCATTGTTTGAAAATTCTAGAAAAGCAATTTCTGTGAACTAATATGATAGTTATGATTTTAGATGTAATTATAAATGAGTATATTACAAGTCCTAACTCAGTTTCATAATAGAATAAGAGCTATTATCGCTTTTAGATAAAATCTGATATTTCCCAAAGTAAATAATACATAACGGTCCGATATTTTAACGGTACAATTTGATTAACACCATAAGATTATATACGAAAAGTGAAACAAATCGGAGAAGTATTAATAATTTTTCATTAGATTCACATGGAGTGCGCATATACCCTGTGATCGTATGCCAGACTGGCTCAGCGCCCTAGAGCAAGGCGTCAGCTGCACGTCTATTAGAGGAAAAAAAGAAAATCAGAAGACTTTATCACGGTTACAGGGGTAGGCCACGCTCTACGTACGTCACTGCACTGAACGATGACTACGAGCAATCTGCTGCATTATAAAGTGTGCGATAGAAATGCTATGCTTAAGATTTGGACGGTGTCCCGGAGTGGTACCAACGGCATGCTCGGCGTGTTCTGAAGTTGATGTTTCCAGGAGTCAGCGCTTGACGCACGACTGCATTGGTACCTTAGCCCACACGTGGCCACTTGACAGGTAGCAAGTATCCATTCACCATGGCTGTCAACAAGAATTCTGCTCTTCCATTCCCATGAAAAGTGAGAAATGTAGCACTTTCTCAAGAATATGTTTTTGTCCAGTCAATTCTGAGTATTGGTTACCTGTATTTGTATCGCATGTTACGGAAATGTTTGCGATGTTCCCTCTGTATTCATACTTCGAGGCAGTTTGTCGTTCGTCATATACACTAGAAGGTTACCGCTACCCCTGCAAGGAGATTTCAGCTGTCATCATAGAGCTATGGACTGTATCATTCGTTTTTGTAGTAGTTGTGCCGTTCTATGATCGGCTTCCTGGTTTTCGTTGGAATCTGACTCTGCTGATTGAAGGTGAAAGTGTTGCTTTTTGCTACAGCACTAGGTGTTAGGTTCATAGTACGTATTCTGAGCATCTCGAGATTTAACCGATTCTTAGTGCATACTGAGTTATTTCCATTTTTTACTTATAAAAGCGAGTTGTTCAAATGAGGAAACCATATTTCGTTTTCTTTCAATCTTCCTAACGCTATCAGACGAAGTCCCACATTTCGTGCCAGTTTCTTATTAATATTCTACGTTTATTTTGAATTTGAATAAATATTTTGTATTACGATATAGTCTTCGATTTATGAATCTTTCCTCTTATAACATCCCCCAGCGCATCATTATACAGCAAATATGATCAAGAACACACTAAAGTGTTGCTTGACTGTGATGGTGTTTCAGTTGTGTGCAGTAGCCGTATTACGAATGAAACGTTGCATATCATGGAAAGCTGTTCACTGTGATGACGAATGGGCGACGAATGGTTAGCGCTCTAAGGTTTTCCTTTCCGAGCTTAGACAGTTGCTAATTTAGATTACCTTCAGTGCCACTAATAAATATGACACAGAGAACAAAACTGATGTTCACTATCATAATTTACACAGAAAGAAGAGTGCTGCCATAAAAATATTCCAGCTCGTTCTTGCAAGTTACAGTTGTTGATCGTCCCTTGCAAATTATAGTTACTGAACGATAATAACAGTTTTAAAATCAAATGAAAGTCATTTCTGATTGAAAACTCCTTATACTCTATAGATGAGTATAGGATTAATATTACCAAATTTTATTATGGACTGACATTTTTTTAAAAAAATCCGTTTTTTAAATGTCCTATCATACACTATCTTCTGACGTGTGGTCTGTTGATGCTCATCTCGCGTTGTTTGGCTGTCGGTCGTTTAGTGCAGAAAGAAATACTAAACAAGAGGTGAAAATTTCCACACGAGCACGGACAGGTAGTATCTCAAGAACTTGCAGCTAAAGCCTCAACGATTTTATAGCCTTATTTTCAAAGAGAAAAATTTGTCTCATTAGTAAAACTAACGACGCAGTCCACATTATATGAGGCTGTTAAGAATATGATCCACAGAAAGTAC
The DNA here is from genome assembly GCF_021461385.2 of Schistocerca piceifrons. Lineage (NCBI taxonomy): Eukaryota > Metazoa > Arthropoda > Insecta > Orthoptera > Acrididae > Schistocerca > Schistocerca piceifrons. The sequence goes on along the minus strand of NC_060142.1, from coordinate 268,738,644 downwards.
AAAAAGCTAAACGATGACGTTAAATCAGCATTATTTTCTGGACACCATTAATTTTAACCCGGTGGACGTCACAAGCCTAATAATGCTGCGCCATTTGACGATGGCGAAGAATGCTGTCAGTTGCTTTATGGTGGTCATTTTTATTTCATCAGGTGTCACTAACCCAGATTGCCGTGACACAGACTATTCCGTTCACATTACAATAGGCACTCCAGCGGCCTCTGTTTATATCTGCATGTTACCTTAACTGTTTATTGTTGATACTCGTGTGTATATATTCCTCGATGTTAGATTCATCTGTCGTGTAGCAATTTTCACAAATGCTTGTGTATATCCACTGCTGAAAACAATGACTGCTTTGTTCGCTGTGCACTTCAACAAAAAACTGAATATTGTGTCTGTAACCTACTCTAGCACACAACCGAAGACTGGGCACATCGTCTGGCAAGTAGTGAGTCATAATACCCAGATTACCTTAGCAAAATGCCGTAGCTATGAAGTAGTAATGAAATTTACTATTCGTACAGGGTGGTAGACGTTTCACGTGGAACTGTTTTGAAAAAGGGAAAGCTAAGCTTTATTCAGCATCCTCCTATTTAGTTTCTTCGCGGAGTTTAGGAAGACAGCCATGGTAGCTATAGAAGAATTTTAGAAGGACAAAAAAGGAATAGAGTCAGCAATATGGTATGAGAATTATAAGTGCAAATTGGTGGAGTAAAAGCAACTGAGGTGCAAGGAATAACGAGGGAGAATTACCAGCTTGGAGGCGGTAAGTGAGAACAGCTATTACGGAGAGCTGAGCTTTTAAATTGTTTCCATCGCTAAGGAGAAAGTTTTGAGGTGGTCGTAAGGCAGAACAAAGGAGCTTGCTCTGGGAGATTAAATGAAAGTTGACATTCGGGAAGGCAAACATTTTGCAGATGTAGTTTACAGGAGCCGCCTGAGTGATATAGCCTTCAGAAATGTCGCAAATGCAATCACATGGCAAAAACATAAAGAATGAGTTGAAGAACCTGGACAGAATCAAGGAAAACGTAAATCAATAACCCGTATTTCGCTTTGATTATATGGAAACGTAAATTTGAATGTAGAAATAAATTCACTCCAACATGTTCTCTGATATTTCTTCTTTTGTTGAAATAAATGTTTGAAATTTCGTCGAAAGTCGAGTTAAGAAGTGCACTTTATTTATTAATGGTTACTAGTTGCGGACTTCATGTTTTCAAGTTCAGACCATTCGTCTTTGTAACACTAAAAATGGACATAACGTCCGATACTTCTTAAATGCGACTTTCGCTTCGAATCCAAACCATTTATTTCAGTGATGGATTAGTTACTAAACTATTTCATCTACTGCATGCAAGAGGTTCGTAAATTTCTGTTTCAGACATAGCGTCTTCTGACGATCCACGGAAGACAGTGGCGGATGTTTGCTTTCGGGCATATTGTCAGATATTTCTCGTTTCATAATGCACCATATCATGTATCACCCAGTAATCCACAATTACATTTCTAAAAAGTTGTAACAATTCTCTTCAGTCCTCTAAAGTACCAGCAGGTAAAACATCAGCTGCTACTTCATTTTCGATCTGTAAGGAAAATAATAGTAACTGAAATTAAGCATTCGTAAATCCTGGGTATGAGACGGGGATGAAATGGTTTTCTTCTGAACTACATCTGTTCCACCATGACTGTGGAGAAAAGCTCATTCTTCCCTGCCTCTCGTTAACAAACTTAGTTTTGAAAAAATCAAAGAGAATAATGTTTAAAAGTAGTTTCCTCGCATTGTAAACAACCAGCTCACTTGTGGACTCGACATGAAATTGAGTTTACCCCTGTGTGTTTTGTAACAATAGAAGCTCTGTTACTTCCTAGCACATTTTATGAACACCATAAGTATGTTCACCAAAGTATCACGTTTTCCATCTTCATTAGAATTCTGCTTACCACTAGGTCCTGTCAATCATTCCTGTGGTATGGCCCAATGATCGTGGTGTTACACCACAGCTGGCAAAGCACATGATACCACATACATCAGCGACGTGTCACTGCAATCTACGAACGCCGAATTGAGGCCGGCTAAAGAAGACAGGTCCTCTCTCCCGGCACCACATCGCCTTCGCACAGACGTTAATATAAAACCAAGCGTGTAATCTCTCTGCTCACTTCGTGACCTCAGCTGAAGCAGTCAAAATCATTGTCTCTCGTCACAATCATTTGCTAAAAGTCAACCACCGGTTAAGATACGACACGAAGTCGCACAGGAGGCCTGTGACCATGACAAACCGTAACGTAAATTTGAGAAGAGTTACGCCACTACTGATTAGTCCTCAGAATGAATGACCTCTTCCTGTTCAAAAATTCTTATTTAATGACGCGTAAATGCACGGGCAATAATCAGAACAGCAACAAGAAAAATCTTCAGTACACATTATGGAGTCTGAAAACTACCTGATTAAATTTGCAATTGCTAGCAGCTGATTGGTGTAGCACTTTAAGCTTTATTTTAATGACGATGATCTACTGGATAAGTGATAATCGGTTTCAGCACTACTGGAGTTGTTTCAATAGAGTTTTCGCTGCTCTGTAATGCTGTATTAAAAGAATACGAGTTTTGGATTAATCAAGGTCGCGAAAGCTTCCATTAAGTAATGTATTCTTATTGAACATAATAGGAGACAGTCGCTAATATTGTAAAACACTTCTATCCACATTTAATCTCAGTACAGGTCAAACAAAATGAAATCTTGCCATACACACACACACACACACACACACACACACACACACACAGTAATCTTACACACATTATAATCTGCACACGTAATCCTTTTTGCAATCCACTGAACGACGCGGTAGACGTGAACGCGTAATAGAGCATCCCTTACTTATAGTCCACTTTTCGATGAAAACACTTTGTCACCACTTGGTATCTCCTTACGTTTTACTGAGGGTCGACTCACGGCGATGGGACACATAATCAGCCGGTACAGTATGCTTCCTTCTGCTAGACACTACAACAGCCACTCTATTCACTCAATGCATCTCATAAGAATATCAGTCGTTGGGGGAAAGTGGCTCAAGACAATCAGTTCCTGGCTTAGCCTCTACATTTCAGAGTAAAATTTTATCGTACAAAAAGGTGAGTACCAGCGTGGTGTGTTGGTTATGATACTGAGTTGTTGCATGGAGGGTCGTGAGTTCTAAACTCACCTGTACAGCACAATTTTAATTTTTATCTTCGGTTCGGGTAAATTCTGGAAGTATCAACAAATGTCAAGAATCATTATACTGGAATGTTCTGCAGCTGTATATATACTCTCTGTGTTGTGGCCGGAGGCAGTTCACTCCACGCTCTTGTATGTGCAAGTGCTGAATAAACCTTCGTTAAGTGAAGTTACTGTTCGTCATTCATCTAATCACACTTTCTTCTACGTGACATTATTCTGGTGGAGACGCTGGGTATTCTAACATGTGATAGCGCACATTGTCGACGACACAGTGGCTCCCATCAGGCCACGACAGAGCCGCCATTTACGCGGCGAGAAACACGAGTTTGAGCCATATTCAACAGACTCACTCTATTGGAGACAGAAGAAGAAGAGGACGTTACGATGACAGCAACTGTGTGCCACCACGTGAGACCTCCTTCCGGGTTCTCTGGTGACGATGGCCAAGATCCAAACAAGTGGCTGAAGGTATACGAGCGTATAGCCAAATGGAATGACTAATGTAGTTTTCTACTTGGAGAGCACTGGTACGAGAACAACGAGGAGAAGTTCACAAACTTACAAGTATTCCTGGCGGAATTGCGCAACTATTTCGGTGACACACAACGACAGAAATGCAAGGCTGAAGATAATATAAAGTGCAGGGCACAGCGTCCAGGAGAAACTACAGCATCCTACATTCAAGACGTGTTGGAACTGTGTAAAATAGAGGATGTAGAGTGAAGGAGGAAGATAAGGTTGCACATCTCATGAAGGGTGTTGCTGCGGACATGTATCAAGCTCTACTCCTGAAGAAAGTTTCGACTGCAGACGACTTCATAAAATGGCGCCAGTATATCGAGACAATGCATCAAAAAAGAAATACACGCAAGAAGTCTGAACGGCTTCCAAACGTTGTATCGATGTCTGTGATGCAATAAGGAACTGATTTTACAAGTTTTCTTCGTCAGATAGTGAGAGAGGAAGTTCAGAAGGCACTTGATTGCATGGCGACCAAAAAACAGCACTATCGCTACAGTCGCAGGTTTGAATCCTGCCTCGGGCATGGATGTGTGTGATGTCTTTAGGTTAGTTAGGTTTAAGTTGTTCTAGGTTCTACGGGACAGATGACCTCAGATGTTAAGTCCCATATTGCTCAGAGCCATTTGAGTCATTTGAACCCAATCTCCCGTCATTCATTTCCCTTTAAAGACCCAAGCGAAGTTACGTTCCTACAATGTCGCAGGAGCAATCTCTTTGGGCACCAAGGAAGACTAACGTCTGGAGCACCCAGGATAACCAACGACCTGGACATGTGGTGCGCTACTGTCGAGAGAAGCGGCGGATATTTGATGATGCCCGCGCCAGAAGACAGCAGACCGGTCTTAGCCGACGCCAACTCCGGGACGACGAAGGTGAACAAGAAAACCTTCAAATGTGTGCGAGTTCTTAAGGAACCAAACTGCAGAGGGCATCGGCCCTTATACTTACACACTACTTAAACTAACCTGTGCTAAGAACAACACACACACCCATGCCCGAGGGAGGACTCGAACCTGCGGCCGTAGCGATCCTGCTGTTCCAGAATGAACCGCCTAGAACCGTTCGGCCACACCGGCCGGCAAATTGGGTTCAATGTCTGTTCCACCTTCTCCCTTATGACCTCTTTCACGGTTCGGTTTTTTTGCTCGCCGTGCGAACCAAGTGCCTTCTGAACTTCCTCTCTCACTATCTGACGAAGAAAACTTGTAAAATCAGTTCCTTCTTCCATCACAGACATCGATACAACGTTTGGAAGCCGTACAGACTTCTTGCGTGTAATTCTTTTTGATGCATTGTCTCGATATACTGGCACCATTTTATGAAGTCGTCTGCAGTCGAAACCTCCTTCAGGAGTAGAGCTTGATACATGTCCGCAGTAACACCCTTCATGAGATGTGCAACCTTATCTTTCTCCGGGCAGTCAGTGACATGGCGCCTCTAGCCGTGCGGTCCCTCCGCGTGGCGGTGAACGAGAAGATGTGGGTGTAGGACGACGTAGGGCACCATCGCCGTAAGCTAGCCTCTTGAGAGGACACTCCCCAATACGAAGATCAAGGTCTCGATCGCCGTTTAGAAGCTCCAGCCGATCACCTAGCCGTCGCTACCTGGTATACGAAAGGTTGCGACCTTCTTTGGAGGTGTGGCTGCCGAAGAGTAAAATCCTCCTCCATCGATCTCTACAGAAATGATAGGAAACTACGTCGATGTCCTCATGGATGGCCGACCAGCTCAAGCTCTTGTGGACTCTGGAGCATCATATTCAGTCATTTAGATGAAATACCGTCGCCAGTTGCAGAAAACCGTATTCGTCGACAGCAAACCATCTCTGCTGAAGGTGGCTAATGGCAAATACGTAAAATCTACAGGAAGATGTATCATTCGTGTGGGTATAAGTGGCTATACACAGCCCTTAGAATTAATCGTCTTACAGGAGTGTAGTCATGACGTCATTCTCAGATGGGACTTTTTGAAAGCTTCTCAGGCAATTATAGATTGTGGTTGCTCAAAGATTATGCTAGACGAGATGAGATACTGTGGACAGGAACATGCGCATCCGAATGTGTGGAGATTGTGTGTACTGAATGAAGTGATCATTCCTCCAATCAGCTCTAGAAAGGTAACTGTCATGTGTCATGCCATGCATCAACCCATGGATATTGTAGTGGAATGTAAGAGAAGCATACCACTGAAGAATAACTGGGACATCCCAGCCTCTGTCGTCTTGTTTAAGAACGGATTCGGTGAACGGTGGATAGTTAACTGTCGCCGAGAACTGCAGCAAACGCTGAGCCCTTAATTTCCAAACAACTGAGCGTCATAGAAATCTCCCACGCCAAGTCTGTGAGCGAAATTGGCCCTACCACTACGAGACAAGATCATTTAGCTCAACTATCTCTAGATCTCACTAAGGAACAACAGAAGAAGCTACTTGCCATTCTTTAAGAGTTTTCTGAATGCTTCAATCAACAGGTGGAGAGCATATCAGACAAATCGATGGTGAGGCATCGGATTAGCTCTGAAGACCATCAACCAATAAGCCAGGCAGCGTGCCGTGTCTCAGCAACGGAACATCGAATAATTCGCGAAGAAGTAGAGAAAATGATGATCAATGACATCATTCAGTCTCCACAGAACCCATGGTCGTCACCAGTGGTTCTCGTCGGGAAGAAGGATGGCAGTTGGCGCTTTTGTGTTAATTACAGGAGCTTAATAAGGTAACTAGAAACGACGTTATCCCATTCCACGAATTGACGATAAACTAGACTGTCTGAAGGGGGCTAAGTTTTCTCAACCGTGGACATGTACTCGGGATACTTGCAAATCGAAGTAGATGAGGCTGATCGTCAGAAAACTGCATTCCTCACCCCTGAGGGCTCGTATGAGTTTCAGGTAAAGCCGTTTGGTTTGTGTAATGCACCAGCATCTTTTGAACGGATGATGGATAATCTTCTAAGTCACCTGAAGTCGACGATATTCCATTGTTGTTTAGATGACATTATAGTGTTCTCCGAGACATTTGATGAACACATAAAAAGACTGAGGGCTATTATTGTCTCCAACAAGGCAGACTGAAACTGAATCCTAGATAGTGTCTCTTTGGAGCAAAGGGGTAGACGACAGGATTGCGCCTGTGGGGGTGGGGGGGAGGGGCTGTTGGAAACCTTGTATCAAATGAAGGTGAGCTGCCAGACCCAGAAAAGGTGGGATCTGTAACGGAATTTCCTATTCCTAAAAGTATTATAGATGTGAGGAGCTTCCCCAGAATATGTTCTTATTTCCGTAGTTTTATCAAAGATTTCTGTATCAAAGCCAAGCCACTCCAAGAGTTGGTAAAAGCCGATGCTAAAGTTATCTGGGTGGTGCTCAACAAGATTCTTCCGATGTGCTGCGAAAAGCTCTGAAGACTGACCCTGTACTTGGTCTGTATGATGAGAGAGCACCTACAGAACTACACACAGATGCCAGTGGTACCCACTGGGAATGGTGCTGTTATGGTGCAGATTTGGGATGGAAAAGATAAGGTTACAGCCTATGCTTTTAGGACACTTACAAAAGCCAAGAGAAACTACTCAACTACAGAAAGAGAATGTCTTGCTGTGATATGGTCCATGTGCAAATTTCGACAGTATCTCTATGGAAGACCGTTCACAGTTGTTACGGACCATCATTCACTTTGTTGGTTGACAGGTCTTAAGGATCCAACAGGACGACTCGCCAGGTGAGCACTACGTCTTCAAGAGTATGACATTACCACAGCGTACAAAAATGGAAGAAAACACCAAGATGCCGACTGTCTCTCAAGAAACCCTGAGCAAGACCTGAAGACTGTCTCGCTGCACTCCAGGATCTCTTTCCTGAGCAGAAGAAGAACGCCAAGATATCTCAAATTACGCTTGCCTTAAATCAGTCAGAGGATGTGAATGGACAATTTAAGGTAGCTAATGGATTAATTTGCAAGAAAAACTTTGATCCGTTTGGAAAGAGGTGGCTACCAGTGGTCCCTAAACACATGCACTTAGATATGCTACAGAAATTCCACGACACACGTGAGGCTTGATATTTAGGATTTATTAAGACATACGATTTAACGCCGAGACGCTGTTCTCTTAAGCAGGCGGTTCTAGGCGCTTCAGTCTGGAACCGCGCGACCGCTACGGTCGCATTTTCGAATCCTGCCTCTGGCATGGATGTGTGAGATGTCCTTAGGTTAGTTAAGTTTAAGTATCTCTTAAGTTCTAGGGGACTGATGACCTCAGATGTTAAGCCCCACAGTACTCAGTCCGCAGCTCGTGGTCGTGCGGTAGCCTTCTCGCTTCCCGCGCCCGGGTTCCCGGGTTCGATTCCCGGTGGGGTTAGGGATTTTCTCTGCCTCGTGATGACTGGGTGTTGTGTGATGTCCTTAGGTTAGTTAGGTTTAAGTAGTTCTAAGTTCTAGGGGACTGATGACCATAGATGTTAAGTCCCATAGTGCTCAGAGCCATTTTGAACCATAGTACTCAAAGCCATTTGAATCTTAAGGAGTTGCCGCACAAGAATCTGAGTAACATCGTAGTGTAGTGGTTATGATACTAAACTGTTGCATGGAGGGTTCATTCTAGATGTATCCACAGATCTGAAGAATCATTGAACTGGAATGTTCTGTAGCTGTATATATACTGTATGTGTTCTGACCGGACGCAGTTCGCTCCGCGCTCTTGTATGTGCAAGTGCTGAATAAACATTCGTTAAGTGAAGTTAGTGTTCGTGATTCATTTAGTCATACGTTCTTCTACGTGACATTACCATTATCTCTGGGTATGGGATCGCGGATTCCTTACAAGTCACATGTGTTAACCGTCAGCATCGGAGTTCCGATGTCGATAACTGACTCATATGGCTACATTCTTTGTATCAAGTCTTTTCTGTTGGGTTTCTCATGATGGACTGTGTCCGGTATGGGTAGACAGATAAGAATTTTCGAACAGCAAGTGACCAGTTGTTCTGGTAACCTATTCAGCAGTTGTGTAAGTCTTTTTAAATTCTCCATATACACCTGAGAAGTAATTGTTAATCTAAAAATTGTATACGTTGCGCCGTTTCCGAGTTAATTGCCATGGAATCTAGCCAGTCACACCATCGTGCATGTAATTCAAGTGGCCCACCAGAGACGGTGTCACCAAACGTATTCTTCGTTTGTTTCCTAAAACTGAACATCAGAGCGGTACAAAAAATGGACATGGGTTGGTAATAAAGATCGAGCTCGAGCCAAAGTCTGAGCAGTCTCGTGAAAACTGTCGCCTGCGCTATGAGTACAACTGACGCTAATTGTATCTACAACACATATATTCGCAATTGCGAATATGGATAACTATCAGCTTTGAATAATGGTATGCCGGCCGCGGTGGTCTAGCGGTTCTGGCGCTGCAGTCCGGAACCGCGGGACTGCTACGGTCGCAGGTTCGAATCCTGCCTCGAGCATGGGTGTGTGTGATGTCCTTAGATTAGTTAGGTTTAAGTAGTTCTAAGTTCTAGGGGACTTATGACCTAAGATGTTGAGTCCCATAGTGCTCAGAGCCATTTGAACCATTTTTATAATGGAATGAAGACATGAAAATTCTGCCTGACCACGACTCGACCCCGGATTTTCCGCTTATCGCGAACGGTCGGATTACCATTTACCTAGTCGAGCACGACTCACAGCGAGACTCGAACCTCCGTGTGATATCAGCCATGTACTGACAGCCAGTATTCGTACATCTATTACTTGTGTTCCTGTACAGAGGAGACATTTTACTTCAAAGCCGCTTTCCCAGTGTCGAAGGATAAATTCGATATTGCAGTACCCGTGTTATTTCGAATTACGATGCAAAGCATGTCCAAAGAAACTTTTCCGCTTGGACCCTGACGTAGCCAAGCGATCGCTAACTATGTGGAGGTTATAACCAAATTTATAACGCGGAAAGTAACTACCGTACGACAACCAGAATTAATGTCGGCGACATGGGGAAGAGAAATAATGCATAATCAATTCAGTTGAGACACTTTTAATGTGCTGCTGTCGTGCATCGTACCACTACATACTGACACCATTACTGCTACAAAAGGAGCTCATCATGGCGGCCATCAGTGTGCAGAATCGTCTAAAAGCGCAGAACTGCATTCTGCACAGCAGAACGAAGCATGTCCTTTGGTATGCTGGCTACCTCTTTCGGTATGCTGCGCTTCAGATAAGCACATGTGTGAATGTTCTCCTGGTAAACTTTGTCCTTCAGGTAGCCCCATAACAAGAAATCACAGGGGGTGAGATCAGGTGGTTGAAATGGCTCTGAGCACTATGGGACTTAACATCTGTGGTCATCAGTCCCCTAGAACTTAGAACTACTTAAACCTAACCAAACTAAGGGCATCACACACATCCACGCCCGGGGCAGGAATCGAACCTGCGACCGTAGCGGTTACGCGGTTCCAGACTGAAGCGCCTAGAACCGGAGATCGGGTGATCGTGCTGGCCAAGCATTTGGAAACGATCGACTGATAATTCGATCGTTTCCAAATGTGTTTCGGAAAAGCAGGTGACCTTCACTGGCGATGTGCGCTAAACTGTTGAGTTTAATGTGTCTCTCTCGTGTAGAGACGGTGTGACATGGTGGCGAAGCACATCGCAGTAACGCTGGCCAGTCACACTGCAAGTCTGTGCTCCTTGAGTACCAACCTGTTCAAGAAAGAATAGACCAATGAACATAGCCGTGAAGCCACACCAGACGGTGACACGTTCACCATACAGAGGAACTTCATGCACAGTGACTGGCGGCGAAGATTCCCACATTCGGAATTTCTATGTCACCTGTAAGAGAAAAACGAGCTTCGTCTCTCCATAGGATGGTCCAGGGCCAGTCCTCGTCACCTTCGATCCTTGTGAGAAAGTGGAGAGCGAAGTCAACACGTCGTTGTGCGTCATGTAGTGCAAGCTGCTGTACGATATGGATCTTGGAGGGATACCATTTGAGAACTGTTCGGAGCATCTTACGTACAGTGGAGCACGGAATAATCAACTGTCGTTACCCAGCACGCGCACTGCCTGACGATCGGGAATTGTGCGCAGCGTTGTCTGCCATAGCAACGGCGATTCCATCAACCACCTGTGGTGCAGCCGGTGGTCGTCCTCTTCGGGGAGCGACGCCCAGTTTTCCAGTTGATTTGAACTTCTTCATCATGCTCCGCAAAATGGATGGAGAAAGAGGACCCATCAATTGTTGTGACTTGGCAAGACAGCCAAGCCACTCTGAGATAGCCGAAAGGCACGCGTTTAAGCTCACGCAGGCTGGCGTGAGGTCTGGAACAGGTAAAGTAATTATTCTAGCAAATACGTAGCTTCTGGAATACTTAACATTAATCCATAATTGGTAAACATCGGTCTGACGGTACATGCATCACAAGATAAATAGCAAATGATAATGGCGCCTTGCTAGATCGTACCAAATGACGTAGCTGAAGGCTATGCTAACTATCGTCACGGCAAATGAGAGCGTAATTTGTCAGTGAACCATCGCTAGCAAAGTCGGCTGTGCAACTGGGGCGAGTGCTAGGATATGTCTTTAGACCTGCCGTGTGGCGGCGCACGGTCTGCAATCACTGATAGTGGCGACACGCGGGTCCGACGTATACTAGCGGACCGCGGCCGATTTAAAGGCTACCACCTAGTAAGTGTGGTGTCTGGCGGTGACACCACAGTCCTCCCCCGCAAATCGGCGTACGGTTGTGTTATAAGGCTTCCGCCCGCCGGGGGGAGGACCCCATGTTGACGTATGCGACGAGGTGGGGAGCCTAACAACAGGCGAGGCTGTGCCACCCGCACCCTGCCATTCGGTCCGAGGGGAGCTAGGAAACGCCTGAAAACCTAGTCCAGGGTGCACGCAAACATGCGGTGTATGCGCCCGTAAAGAGACAGGAGGGGCCGAAGGGTCGACCTCCATCGGGTCGGGGCACCCGACGGGCAAAGACGTCCTATGGTCCGGAGCGGGCAAGAAGTTCATGGCGGAGGACAATGGGTCACGGGAAGCGATCGGCGGCGCGCGACCCAGGGAGGCGCCCGGCGGTTGCAGCGACGCGTCCACTGCGGGCGTCGCCGGCGGGAGAACAGGCGGCGGCGCGTCGCCATGGGGAAAAATGGAAGGCAACGTCGGTAACACCTGGGGATGAGGCGAGCCAGTAGATGGGTCCCCAGGGCGCTGACGGACGGCACCGTCGCTGAAAGCAGACGGGGAGCGGCAGAACCCGTGCGACGACAGAGGCGCAGCTGATTGAGATGCCGACGCACCTCACCAGAGGCCCCAAAAACCAGATACATAGCGCGGCCGAAGCAGCGAAGAATGCGCCCTGCGAGCCAACGCCCTGAACCTTGATAGTTGCGATAGTATACAACGTCGCCTGGGGCAAAAGCAGGTGTCTGCCGCTGCACAGGAACCTGATGCGGCGGATGTAGCAAAGACATCAAGGTGAGATAAGGACGACCGTGAAGCAACTCAGCCGGCTAGCGACCATCTCGAGGCTGAGAGCGATACGAGGACAAAAAGAGCAATAACGCGTCCTCCCGAGAATGCGACTCTTTCAGCTTCAACATCTGTGACTTGAAAGTCCTGACCAATCGTTCAGCGGCACCGTTTGACTGTGGCGAAAACGGCGCGGACGTCAGATGTTGAATACCATTGGCCTTGCAGAATGACTGAAATTCTGCGGACATGAATTGTGGGCCATTGTCGGAAACAATACTCTGTGGAAGACCTTCAATGCAAAAGATAGCGGATAACGCTTGGATGGTGGCAGATGACGTCGTGGAAGACATCCGGACAACAAAAGGAAAATTACTGAATGAATCTACCACAACCAACCATCGAGCATTCCAGAATGGACCAGCAAAATCGATGTGTAAGCGTTGCCAAGGGGAAGTGGCTGTTGGCCATGCAAAGAATTTCCGCGGTGGTGCTGATTGTTGTTCGGCACACGCCATGCAAGAAGAGCACATATTCGTAATCGCAGCATCGATTCCGAACCAAGGACAGTGCTGACGAGCAAGTTGTTTCGTTCGCACTATATATACCCCAATGTCCTTGGTGGAGAAGCCGTAAGACAGAGGACTGTAACGAACGTGGGAGCACGACCCTGGACTGATCATTATCAGAACGCAACAGCAAAACACCACGTCGTACAAAAAGTCGCGCCTTGTGAGCAAAAAATCGGCGAACCAACGGATCCTCGATCCGTGACTTTGACAAGGGCCATTGCGTAGCAACAAAACGTAGAACGGTAGCAAGGACAGGGTCAGCAGCTGTGGCTGTAGCTACACGACGAAAATCAATCGGAAACGATTCGACCACGTCATCGGTTGCCGAATCAATGAACATGCAAGCAAGTTCGGAGGAATCGAATGCTCTATCCTCAGCAACAGGCAAACAGGACAACGCATCGGCGTTTGCGTGCTTAACAGTGGACCGACACAAGATATCGTAGCGGTACTACGAGAGGAAAATAGACCAGCATATGAATTTCTGCGCTGTACGTGGAGGTACAAACCTAGAAATGAGCATTTCGGAAACCATGAATGTAGGCGGCTGTTCGCGTGCTGCAGACGTGAGTGCCTGTGGAAAATGGTTGAAGCACGGTGAAACCAAGAGTAGGCGACAATGTGTAGATGTTGGCTTTCCATCAGAGGACGTGGAGGTCAGAGGATAGCCCTTTCTGTAAAGCAGGATAGAAACCATCTATGAAAGATCTGATGACAGTATAGTGCTGCTGCAGCACAAGTGTTTCACAGTACACCGTTCGGCGCAGAGTGTTGAACACAGGTATCAACAGTTGATAATCCCTACGTATTCCTATGCTGACCCAATAACGTCTTCCAGAGGGTACGCGTTTATCGAGTTTGGACTGTGGTTCAATGGTACGAGGTCACTTAGTCGGATGAATCAAGTTTTTTGTTACAGCAGGCTGGTGGTTGACAGTCGGACAAGCAGCCATCCACGCGAAGTTCTCCTCGAAACACTTGCCGCGACACGGACACAGGCATGTGGAGGGCAGTATTATGCTATAGGTGGAAATTACCTGGACTTCCACGAGTCCTGTGGTAGTAATCGAAGGAGTAGTGACAGCTATTGACTACATGAACATTCTGCTTGTCTATTGCATACTTACACTACTGGCCATTAAAATTGCTACACCAAGAAGAAATGCAGATGATAAACGGGTATTCATTGGACAAATATATTATACTAGAACTGACATGTGATTACATTTTCACGCAATTTGGGTGCATGGATCCTGAGAAATCCGTCCCTACAACAACCACCTCTGGCAGTAATGACGTCCTTGATACGCGTGGGCATTGAGTCAAACAGAGCCTGGATGGCGTGTACAGGTACAGCTGCCCTTGCAGCTTCAACACGATACCACAGTTCAACAAGAGTAGTGACTGGCATGTTGTGACGAGCCAGCTGCTCGGCCACCATTGACCAGACGTTTTCATTTGGTGAGAGATCTGGAGAATGTGCTGGGCAGGACAGCAGACGAACATTTTCTGTATCTAGAAAGGCCCGTACAGGGCCTGCAACATGCGGCTGTGAATTATCTTGCTGAAATGTTGGGTTCCGCAGGGATCGAATGAACGGTAGAGTCACGGGTCGTAACACGTCTGAAATGTAACGTGCACTGTTCAAATTGCAGTCAATGCGAACAAGAGGTGACCCAGACGCGTAACCAAAGGAACCCCATACCATCACGCCGGGTGATACGCCAATATGGCGATGACGAATACACGCTTCCAATGTAGGTTCACTGCGATGTCGCCAAACACGGATGCTGTAAACCGAAGCTGGATTCATCCGAAAAAATGACGTTTTGCCATTCGTGCACCCAGGTTCGTCGTTGAGTACACCATCGCAGGCGCTCCTGTCAGTGATGCAGCGTCAAGGGTAACCGCAGCCATGGTCTCCGAGCTGATAGTCCATGCTGCTGCAAACGTCGTCGAACTGTTCGTGCAGATGGTTGTTGGCTTGCAAACGTCTCCATCTGTTGACTCAGGGATCGAGACGTGGCTGCACGATCTGTTACAGCCAAGCGGATGAGATGCCTCTCATCTCGACTGCTAGTGATACGGGGCCGTTGGGATCCAGCACGGCGTTCCGTATTACCCTCCTGAACCCGCCAATTCCATATTCTGCTAACAGTAATTGGATCTCGACCGACGCGAGCAGCAATGTCGTGATACGATAAACCGCAATAGCTATAGTCTACAATCCGTCCTTTATCAAAGTCAGAAACGTGACGGTACGTATTTCTCCTCCTTGCACGAGGCATCACAACAGCTTTTCACCGGGCAACGCCGGTCAGCTGCTGCTTGTGTATGAGAAATCGGTTGGAAACTTTCCTCATGTCAGCACGTTGTAGGTGTCGCCAGCGGCCCCAACCTTGTGTGAATGCTCTGAAAAGCTAATCATTTGCATATCACAGCATCGTCTTCCTCTCGGTTAAATTTCGCGTCTGTAGCACGTCATCTTCGTTGTGTAGCAATTTTAATGGCCAGTAGTGTACATCCGTAACGGCTTCCCAGACGGCGATGGCATCTTCCAGTTGCATAATTGTCCATGCCACAAAACCCAGATTGTGCAACGGTTTGAGGAACGTGACAGTCAAGTCACGTCGATATCATGCTCACTAAATTCCCTTGATCTGGATGTAGTGCTATATGCCTTGACGCAATCGGACGCCAGCTCCTCACTCACAAACCAACGGCATATAATTTACGGCATTCACTTGACCTTTGAGTGGATATCTGGCGCAACATACCTTCGGAAATGTCCTGAGGACGTGACGAAAACATGCAACGCAGAAGCGTTGGTGTACTGATTTCCAAAGTAAAATCAACATGTTCTTAATAAGTGGTCGTAACGTCTTAGCATATCAGTGTATAACGATAGTGTAATATACATTTTATAAGGTGCTAACAATTAATTTCAGTGAAAAACTGCATTCTTAACCATCTGAGGTTTATCTGAACAGCCCATACGTCTATTGGTTTCGGTCATGGACGTAAGGTGAAAATAGATGAAGTAACAGCACATTTCATGTTCCCTTTAGGCTGATGCAACCTTAAAGCTGCGGCAGTGAGAAACCACAACCAATAGTCAAATATAGCACATACATTAATAACGAACACGGTTCACTGTCAGACTGTGAAGCGTGTTCTTTACTACTGCAAGTGCTGTATTTGACTGCCGACTGTGGGTTCTCACTGTGGGAGTATTGAGATTGTTTTCGCCTAAAAGGAAAATCAGACAATGTGCTTTTAACTGATTTGTTTTCACCTAACATCCTTTGATAACAGTCTATGACCGAAGCTGGAAGACATAAAGGTTTTTAAAACAAACAGCTGATGACAGGAAATGTACTGTCTCCAATTCTTATTGGCTGTTGGTTCTCTCTCAACCAAAAAATTTAATTAATGTATTTGTTATTAGCGGTTGTGAGCAGTAATTTTAGCTTTAAAACATCGATAGGATTGCGTACAATGCGGTAAAATGTCTTGTACCTGTGCGAAAATAGACGAAAAGCGTCGACGTTAGAAGGAATGAAAAAGACGGGAACAAACTTCAGTCGATACGAGAGCCTTGATGCGATAAATTACTCAGGTATTGGAATATTTTCAAACCGTATTTTTTACGGCCTCTGCAAATATCCATCTCGCATAACTTAACTGAAGGTATGCGACCGAGAACAAGGCAGGGCTGCAAGTTATAATTCTGTCTACTCGCTATATAAGCGCTTGGCCCTACAGTCTCGTCAGTGAGCTTTTATGATATCGGTAACGTTACGCATTGAGAATCGGAAATAATTCAAATAAATTCCTGTCGTGGCTTCTCTTTCTGATTACAGAAAGTGGCTAGGAATTTATTAAAGTGTGATTGAGTTAATGAACTTCGGTAAAACCTTCCAATCTGATGCAACATGGAGTTGGACTAATAACTTGTTAGGTACGTTTTCTCTCATAGCGTTTCTCTGTGTGAATGCTAATACTAAACGAGGTTCTATACACTACTTCCTCTTTAGTTGGCCCAAAACGTATGCTATTTCATGACTAAAAACATGTGTCGCTGGATAGTTACTACATTGATTTATTTCACTACTGCGTCTGCGAAATTTTTAGCTGATAACTCACATGGACACTTTACTGTCAATATGCCACCGTTTAAACATATTTTCAGAGTTATCTTCATCTGTACTGTAATAAACAAGACACTTCGTCGTCTATATATTTGTCATATGTCGTACCTTGGGATGCACAGCGACAACATGGCATAATATTTACGAGTACATGCAATTCGGTTGAAATTATGTTATAAAGTTCTACGTCCTTCTTTTGCACCATACTTTCACTCAATTTTGAAACGTACTTTAACATGGAACTGTGAGAATTTGGCAGAAAACTAATACAAACTGTGCTAAGAACAATAGTGACTGTTGAATAAGTATTAGACCATAACAAACTGTGACCTTCTTTTACACCGAAGATGAGGATTCGAATCTATTCTTTTACGGATATCCGGCCGGGGTGGCCGAGTGGTTCTAGGCGCTACAGTCTGGAACCGCGCAACCGCTGTGGTCGCAGGTTCGAATCCAGCCTCGGGCATGGATGTGTGTGATGTCCTTAGGTTAGTTAGGTTTAAGTAGTTCGAGGGGACTGATGACCTCAGAAGTTAAGTCCCATAGTGCTCAGAGCCATTTGAACGATTTTTTTTTTTACAGATAGTTGAGCACGATGACATGTTAATGGTAAACAACATAATGTACTGACGAGTATTGTGCTGGGTTACAAGTAGAAAATTACACACATGGCTAAATCACAATTTATAAATAATTAATTCCAGTAGCGAGTGAGGTTGAACACATTGTCGTGCTGTGATTCAGATGCACTACTGCCCTACAGGGCAATGACCTCCTGGTTACCCTCTACCTGATGAAAAATTTAACAGCAATATCGGTTGGAAGGAATACTGATGACAAACCGCTACGCGACGACAGTGCCGAGAGCGGAAACACCGGCAAGCGACGAGGTCGAATTGAAACAAAACGAAATCGAGAAGACATACAGGAATGTGACCTCAACATAATCGGGAAGGTACCGCTGGTTACCATTTACTACACCAAACATTAAATAGAACTCAATAAACTACTGAAACCGTAACTATACGGCAGCATTTAGATCATCTACCAAATAGATCGCATTAAATATCATTTGGAGATATTTGATGGGCAGAGGCAAGCAGTAGAAAGTTGCGCCTTGTACGAAATGTAAGCCTACCGAAATTTAGGTCCAGGACCACTTGCTATGAGGTTCAATACGTAAAATATCATCCTCGCTCATCACTGAAACCAAGTCTACTTGTCTGGAGAGGCCCTGGACAGCAATGGAATACCAGCCTGACCGCCTGCCATCCGGCCCTACAGCCAGGAGTGATGAACTGGGTTGCCATTTCTTTTCAAAGCAGCTCGCCTTTGGTTGTCAACCGCGGCACCCTAACAGCACACTGGCACTTCGACTATACTGTACGGCCCGTTTTGTTGCCCTTCATGGCCGGCCACCCTAGGTGCCCATTTCAGCAAGATAATACCCGACTGCATATGGTAACAGTTTCTACTACTTGCTTTCTCGCTGGAAAAACCTACAGCGGCCAGCAATGTCGCCGGATCACTCCATAACGAAGAACGTTTGAAGCATTATGGACGGGCCCTCCAATCAGCTCGGGATTTAGGCAATCTAACACACTGATTCGACAGAATTTAGAAAAATATCCCTCATGACACTATGCAACAACTCTGTTAACCAATTACAAACTCAGAAACTGCTTGAATAAGGGCCAGAAGTTGACAGACACATTTTCACTTGCTTAATTTGAACAGTTCTTTCTCTTGAATAAATTTACCAATTTTTCTGAAATTGTAATCGTTTGTTTGTCTCCACATACTCGAATATGTCACACCGACACCAACAACAAAATCAGTAGAAAATGGTGGAAACTAGTTGTGGAGGTCTCTACTGACCATTCCTTCATGTGATTCTAAACTCAGTCACTACACTGATCTACCGACAGAATAACATACTGTGTTACTAGATACGCTATCCTCGAGGTAAAACTTCTCCGCAGGTGTATGTATCTCATTAAGTAAATCACCTATCCAAATGCTATAATTCGGATTTATTTTCAAAAGTTAGGTTCAAGACTTCCTATATGCCGTAGGGAACTGGAGGCGGGTGGAGCAATTAGTTTCTCTCCTTTAATTCGTTCTATCCTTTGTCCTTCAATACTACTTCATGCGAATTAACTTCAACAAAAGTAAATTACAACAATATACGTGAATTACCTGAAACTGAAGTCATTTTCCAAAAGTAATAACTGCAGGTGAAAGAAAGGGAAACATACAGACTTCATACGCTACCAGTTTTGTTAGTAAAATTATTGCGAAGTGAGGGAAATACATGTCAAGAGAAGGAGATAAACCAGCATATATACATCTCGAAATGGTGGCAGAAGCCTGACAACACATTAGTTATAGTCAGCCTGGTTCTCTTTATCGCTTCAATCTTCACAACCATCTACGGTTGACCGCATAATTCTTACTTCCATCTGCATCAGCTTTATCCTCACAGTTTCTATCGTCATCATGTCCATCTAACCTCATGAATTTTTAAGCTCGTTATCATCATCGTAATCACATTTTCATAACCACGAAGTTCACTATCGCAATCCATACGACCGGCATTCTCAACACCATGTTACCCTAGTTATCATTAGCACTATCCTCACTGTTAACGCCTCTAACAGCATGCCGGGGTGTATCCAACTAATAGCAACAGAGGAGAAACATAAACTAAATTCTCTTGCATATTTGATTCAGTTGCATTTGTCTACATCATGGGTTAATATTTAGGGGAAAAATGTTTGTTCCATCGTTACGAGGCCAACTACACGCGACGTAAAAGAGATAATATTTGAGAGAAACATGTCTCCTTAAAAACCTTCTGTTCTTCTGTTACTTGTTTAATGAAAAAGTAAACGACTGATAGTGAAGCTGTTTCTTCCATCAAATTTCGACTCGTGAGCCGTCAATTAATACAGCACGAATAAATCGTTAAATAAAGCAAAAAAAAAAAAAAAAACTATTCACATTGAAGAGACTGAAAAATCAGCCAACCATTTGCAAATAAAGTTTTATCAGTCCTTTGCCTAGGTTTACAAATTTGTAAAAATATCTTCTTCAGAAATAGTGCGCCTTGCTGCATCACATGATGGTAGATTAGATGAAGCCGTGCGCCGTTTAACAAGAGTCGCTCGACTTCATTTAAGGTAATGTACCATCATGTGATGGAACACTCCCACTACAACTGAGAAAGATAGTTTTACAAATATCGAAACCTAGGTCTCGGGCTACTAAACCTTTGTTTGCAACTGGTTGACTGATTTTTCAACCTCTTCAGGTCCACTCAGCTGGTGCTTTGCTACCATGTTTAAGACTATTCATATTGTTCCATATAATTTCGGGCGTGCAAAGGCATAAAATTCATACCAGAAATTTCATGGAACATTCACTGCACCGCGAAAATATGAACGTGCACAATGTTAATATTGTTTCCAAATTCGTGGTTGGATTTCAAAATATTGAGTTCGTCACGTCCAGTGGTCAACCAACGTATCCACTGAATTTAACCCTAAATAAAGGCAGTCACAAATTTATTATAAATGTAGGCAGTAATTGTCGGTGAAATAATATTCACTTCTCACTTTTTACAGACTGAATTTATTCCAGATATAACAGACGAAATACATTATTAATAACAGTTCACTATTAAAATAACATTCGTCAGTGTGAGAACCTAAGTAATCCATCAGCATCACGTGATCACTTAAATTTTACCAAAACCTTGAAAATTATTCAGAGTGCTTCAGCACACTTCTAACTTGAAGTTCCGTAAAAGCGGACTAACGATATTTGTAACTGCAGGTCACCATGAAAGTTAATTGCAGAACAGTTCATATATGTTAAGACAAAGTCTCCTAAGCCAGTGTTATTCAGAGTCCTAACTCTGTAAAGCGTTTCAAACTCTTTTTCGATGGATTCTCGCGAAATATTTCAAAGTCCCAAACATCCGTTCACACGAGGTGACTTTAACCTAAGTATGAATGAGCTAAAATAATTTGAGCGTTTCTCACGATCGTCACGGGCAACTGGGTTCCACTCACGAGGCGACTTTCAATCGTACACGCAACTTGTCTCTACGCGAACTCAGCTCCAACCGAGCGCACGAAATCTGTGTCGCCCAAAATGGCCACCGCTAGCTACAGCTTCGCATTGGCGTGAGTCAACTGAAGTACTTCTGATTTCCAAAAACATAAACTACAAATTAAATGTTATATAGAGACATGTTACACATGATTTTGGATGTAATTTTTATCGTCTTTTCAGTGCTGCTCTTAATGTTTGTGTAGCTTTAATGGTTTTCACAAAAATAGTGTTTTCGTTTATATGGACGCTATTTTACATCACTAATAAATATTAAAAACTTAAACTAATTACAGTCTTACACATTTAGTTACCTTTATTTGTTAAAGCTTCAGCTTATTTCGCTGTTCCATGTTTTATTTACCAAAGAATTAACTATTTCGTGCATGATATATAAATTCGAGCCTGTTGTTTGAAATACGAAACATTTACAGAATATTCGTTAAAACAGCTTCATAGTGCCTACTAAGGCACTATCCATTGAAACTATGTTTGTCTGAACGTGTTAAGGCATTAGTGAGTTACTAATTTTTAAAGATCATTTTAAATCCAACATATTTAACATTTAATGATTTTAAACTAAATCTCATGGCGAGGGTGCTTATTTACTCTCGTACTCGTCTACTTTTTGTCTTTAATATCGTGTAACTGTTCTCTCTCTCATTGATTTGGTTCAGTTTTTACTTAATTTCCATTGTTTCGTATTTTCGTTATTCGTTTATTTCCGCCATAACGACTACCGCCTGTCATTCGCTCAAATGGTCGGGATCTCCACATCGCCCGTTCAGAGAGTTAGGCTAGCTGGCCGGCAGTCAGGATGTCTCATACTTTGAGGTCCACTAGTCATCAAACGATGGAGGTGCTGCAACAAAGCTTGTCTGGTCTAGCATGGCCCACAACTGTCATATCGTGCTCTCCTGGCTGTTATATAAACCATAGACTCAGCTGCCAGTGCTATGACCAAATGCGTGCAAACACCAACATCTCTTGTTAAATTTTTTCATAGAAATTTTCGTGATGTGTCGTCTGAATCCCGATTTCACCTGCATGTAAAATGTGGTCAAAAATGGAATGCGTCTCATAAACTACTGTCGCTGTGTTTTATTGGGTCGCTTAAAAGTGCGAAATGCCAGGTGGAGTATTTATTTATTAACTGTTGTCTGACTTGTGAGTCCAAATGCAAAACGCCACACTACCCCTCAATTTGAATACCTGATAAATCCACAGATGAACCTGAAAAAAAAAGAAAAAGAAAATCGCATCTAAAGGAATGATTCTGACACTTTTTTTTCACCAGTCTTCTGCCTGGTTTGATGCTGCCCGCCACGAATTCCTCTCTTGTCCCAACCTCTTCATCTCGAGGTATCACTTGCAACCTACGTCCTCTAGCCGAGCGATCTACGGCGCTGTAGTCATGGACTGTGCGGATTGTCCCGGCGGAGGTTCGAGTCCTCCCTAGGGCATGAGTGTGTGTGTGTGTTTGTCCTTAGGATAATTTAGGTTAAGTAGTGTATAAGCTTAGGGACTGATGACATTAGCAGTTAAGTCCCATAAGATTTCACA
Source organism: Schistocerca piceifrons (assembly GCF_021461385.2). NCBI lineage: Eukaryota > Metazoa > Arthropoda > Insecta > Orthoptera > Acrididae > Schistocerca > Schistocerca piceifrons. The sequence goes on along the minus strand of NC_060142.1, from coordinate 268,716,022 downwards.
CACATTTTTTGAACCTACGTCCTCGGCTATTTGCTGGATGTATTCAAAACCTCAGTCTTCCTCTAGAGTTTTTTTCATTTTACAGCTCTCTCTAGTACCATGGAAGTCATTCCCTGATGTCATCACAGTTGTCGTATTATCCTGTCCCCTTCTCCTTGTAAGTGTTTTCCGCATATTCCTTTTCTCTGCGATTCTGCGCAGAATCTCCTCATTCCTTACCTTATTATGCTTCGATTCTCTTCTGTTCTGGGTTTCCTACAGTCCATCTTTCACTACTATACATTGCTGTGCTACAAACGCATATTTTCAGAAATTTCTTCCACAAATTAAGGTATATGTTTGACACTGCTCGGCATCTCCGGGCCAGGAATGCCCTTTTCTTACCAGTGCTAATCTGCTTTTGATGACCTCCTTGCTCCGTCCGTCGTTGGTTATTTTGCTGCCTAGTTAGTAGAATTCATTATTGCTATTCTCATTTCTTCTACTTCAGATTACTTTCGTCTTTCTTCGATTTACTCTCGTTCCATATTCTGTACCCATTAGACTTTATTCCATTTAGAAGATCATGTAATTATTCTTCACTTTCACTAAGGACAGAAACGTCGTATGCGAATCGTGTCACTGATATCCTTCCACTTTCAATTTTAATTTCACTCCCGAACCTTTATTTCTATCATTGCTTATTCGATGTTGTTGAATATTAGGGGGGAAAGACTAAATCCCTTTCTTACATCCTCCTTAATCCGAGCATTTCGTTTTTGGTCGTCCACTCTTGTTATTCCCTCTTGCCTCTCCCTATAGCAGATTTGGAACACCTTGCCCCATTTTACATTGTCGAACTTTTTTTCCAGGTCGACAAATCCTTTGAACGTGTGTTGATTTTTCTTTAGTCTTGCTTTCATTATCAACTGCTACGTCAGAATTGCCTCTCTGGTGCCTTCACCTTTCCTAAAGCCAAACTGATCATCCAACCCGTCCTCAATTTTCTATTACATTCTTCTGTGTATTTTTCTTATCATCAACTTGGGTGCAAGAGCTATTAAGCTATGTGTGCGATAATTTTCACATTTGTAAGCTCTTGCCGTCTTCGGAATTGTGTGGATAATGTTTTTCCGAAAGCCAGATGGTATGTTGACAGACTCATATTCTAAACACCAACGCGAAGAGCCGTTTTGTTGCTACTTGCCCCAATGATTATAAAAATTCTGATGGAATATTATCTATCCCCTTAGTCTTATTTGATCTCAAGTCCCACAAAACTGTTTTAAATTCTGATTCAAATACTGAATCCCTCATCACTTCTAAATCGACCCCTGTTTCCTCTTGTATCCCATCAAAGAGATTTTCACCCTCGTGGAGGTCTTCAATGTACTGTTTCCACCTATCCACTCTCTCCTCTACATTTAACAGTAGAACTCCCGTTGCACTCTATGTTATCACCCTTGATTTTCATTTCTCCGATGGCTGTTATGACTTTTCTGTATGCTGAGTCCGTCCTTCCGACAATCACTTCCTTTTCGATTTTTTCACATTTTTTTGCGGCCATTTCGTCTTAGGTACTCTGCACTCCCTATTTATTTCATTTCTCAGTGACTTGTACTTCTTTATTCCTGAATTTGCCTGATAATTTTTGTACTTCTTTCATCGATCAACGGAAGTATTTCTTATTTTACTCATGGTTACTTCGCAGTTACCTTCTTTGTACTTACATTTTTCTTTCCAAATTCTATGATTTTCCTTTATATATGTTCATTCCTCTTCAGTTGTAGTGCCTACTGAGCTATTCCTTATTGTTGTATCTATAGCCTTAGAGAACTTCAAGGGTATCTCGTCATTCCTTAGTGCTTCAGTAACTCACTTCTTCGCATATGGATTCCTCCTGACTAATCTCTTACACTTCAGCCTACTCTTCATCTCTACTAAATTGTGGCTTGAGTCTAAAACTGCTCTTGGGTACGTCTTACAATCCAGTATCTGATTTGAAAATCTCTGTCTGATAATGATTAACTGAAATTTTCCCGTATCACCCGGCCTTTTCCATGTATATTTATTCCTCTTGAGGTTCCTGAACAGAGTGTTAGGTATTACTAGTTGAGATTTGTTATAGAACGCAATTAGTCCTTGTCCTCTCTCATTCTTTGTGTAAAGCCCATATTCTCCTGTATCCATTTCTTCTACTGCTTCACCTAAAACTACATTCCAGTCTCCCATGACTATTAGATTTTCATTTCCCTTTACATACTGCATCATCCTTCCAGTATACCAATACACATTCTCTACCCCTTCATCTTCATCTTGCGTCGTCGGCATGTACACCTGAACTATCGTAGTCGGTTTGCTGTCGATTCATATAAGAACAACCCTATCACTGAACTGTTCACAGTAACACACTCTCTACCCTACTTTCCTATTCCATGAGTCCAACTCCCGTTATAGAATTTTCTACTGCTGTTGATACTAACCTGTGCTCATCTGACCAGAAATCCTTTTCTTCCTTCAATTTCACTTCACTGACTCCTCTTATCTACAGCGAGCATTACCACTTTCTTTTTCAGATATCCTATCTTGCACACCACGTTCAAGCTTTTGACATACTACGCTCCGACTGGTAGAAAGTTTTCCTTTCGTTGATTATTCAATCTCTTTCTGATGCTCACCTCCCCCTTGGCAGTGCCTGCCGGATGTCCGAATGGGAGGACTAGTCCGCAATCTCTTGCCAATGGAGAGATCGTCATGATACTTTTCCAATTACAGACCATTCTGTGGATACACGTTATGTGTCTTTAGTGCAGTGGTTTCCATTGCCTTCTGCATCCTCATGCCATTGATCGGTGCTGATTCTGCCGCCCTTAGGTGCAGTTTCCCATCCCAAGGACAGGAGAGTGCTCTGAACCTTCTTCCGCTCCTCCGCCCAGTTTGATACGGTGGTTGGCAGAATCAAGGTGAATTCTTATGCCGGCAGTCTGACCACAAGACATTCAATTTAAGGTCCGGCATTTATCACAATTTATTCCTCCTCCAAACAATCTATAATAACATATCTAACGTACGCGACTTAAAACTGTTTCTTGCAGTTTCTACATTCATAGTACACAAATTTGGTAGACAATGGTTCTACTTGAAACAAGATGTTGCGTTCAATGATTAGTGTTTATTCTCACCATATAAAAATGGTGTTTGAACATGAGCCGGCCGCGGTGGTCTAGCGGTTCTAGGCGCGCAGTCCGGAACCGCGCGACTGCTACGGTCGCAGGTTCGAATCCTGCCTCGGGCATGGATGTGTGTGATGTCCTTAGGTTAGTTAGGTTTAAGTAGTTCTAAGTTCTGGGGGATTGATGACCTCAGATGTTAAGTCCTATAGTGCTCAGAGCCATTTGAACATGACTTCAACAACTGATGATCACATTAAACATGACCCATAAACCCCATTAGAAAAACAATGTAATTCATTGAATTAATTGACGTGTGTCTGGACAAAGAAAAGAAGGAAATGGAAACCTATAATTTTCTATCTCCTATTCACGAGACACATTATCCTTCCTGAATAACAATCAAAGTTCATCACAGCTGTTAACAAAATTGTGTGTGCCTTGAAGAGAAAAGAAAAACTAGCGAACCGAAAGAAATTTCCTTCAGTCTTCCCACCAGACTTCCCTACCATACCTGAGAGGATGGGTCCTTTGCCACAGCGAGTGACGGTACGGTGGGGTCGTGGCCGCGACGACTGGCACTGCTCGGCGTGCGCTCCGCACATCGGGATCTGTGCTCACAGACTCGTCTGGCGGTGGTTCAGTCACGACTAAACCTGCCCTATCTGAAACAATTTTCCGAAAAAATTCTGCCCCGTTTAAGTTAAAGAGGACGACGGGATGCCAATAGAGCAAAACAAAACATAACCTGTGGCCGAACAGTTCTCGGCGCTACAGACTGGAACCGCGCGACCGTTACGGTCGCAGGTTCGAATCTTGCTCGGGCACGGACGTGTATGATGTTCTTAGGTTAGTTTGGCTTAAGTAGTTCAAAGTTCTAGGGGACTGATGGGAGCGCCTTTGCATCTTAGCATTGCACAGGAAACAGCAGGGTCATCATACCAAACACACACAGCTTGTGTTAAGCAGTTTTATTTACCTTACAAAAATGGTTCAAATGGCTCTGAGCACTATGGGACGTAACATCTGAGGTCATCAGTCCCCGCCGGCCGCGGTGGTCTAGCGGTTCTAGGCGCGCAGTCTGGAACCGCGCGACTGCTACGGTCGCAGGTTCGAATCCTGTCTCGGGCATGGATGTGTGTGATGTCCTTAGGTTAGTTAGGTTTAAGTAGTTCTAAGTTCTAGGGGACTGATGACCACAGTAGTCAAGTCCCATAGTGCTCAGAGCCATTTGAATCATCAGTCCCCTAGACTTGGAACTACTTAAGCCTAACTAACCTAAGGACATCACACACTAAAGGCCGGTTCCCACTAGGGCTGCCGCTCGTCAAAAACGCGCGTCAGCGGCGTGGTTGCCATGGAAACGGCGTCAGCGGCAAGGCGCAGCGGGCTCTGCGTCGCGGTTTGACCATGTCGAACCGCTTCCGCTGCCGCGTGCCGCGCTCCAGGTGCGCGCCGCCAATCACAGAACGCGCTGAGCGTGACGTCAGGTACGGAACCCCGGGCCACACGAACTTTCGCCGAACCGCTGGCGCGGACGCGGAAACTATTCGGTAGAAAAATTTGATGTTACAGCCTGATGTCTTCTCTCGATAAAGGACCGAATTTCTTTTCGTTATTCGTCGTGGTTACTTGCTGTATCCCATTTACGTAAACCTTTACACGAAATTTTAATGAGGGTGCAGAGGTAAAAACGCATTGCGTGGACTTTGCGTACAGTTCATTTTAGGTAATACATTATTGCGTATGAAATTTAGTCAACATATCCAAATTGTTTTTAAAGCTGAGAGCAGAACGATAGCTATCACCGTTCTCGAGATATTGAATGATATGTCGGCGGACGGGCTGTGCGGTGACTGCGTGCGGGTCGCTCGCGACGCGACCGATACTTCGTCCTGCTCGTCGTAAACCATGTGGTTGTACCAACTGCAAATTTCGTAAACGGTTCAAGAAATCGAAACGCGTTTTTCTGCAAACGATAACTTGTAAACAGTCATGTATTTCGTCGCATGATAAATATCCAAAATCTGTTTATCTACCGAGATATGAAAGTAACTACAGTTTTTCAGAAGGGATAGATGAATTGTTTTAAACGGCATTTAATAACATGTGGAATGAGAAGTTAAACCGAGACTAATTTGCTGGTACGTCATAAGATGTCATTTGCTAAGTATCTACAGCTATTGATTATTTCCTTTCGTAAGTAACAAACGTTTTTTTTTATTTATCCAGTGTACTTTATTGGTTCAAGACGCGTTTCGCCTTTTACTTGAAGGCATCTTCGGTGGAATCTAGAATGATTAAGTTCTGTTTTGATATGTGATACTTGCAGATTATGAAACAGTTCACATCTTTTTTTACGCGAATAACTGATTACTTACATTGAATCGAGTTTTTAGCAGACATCTGCTTTTCCCCTCACCTGGTCACAAGCTGGAGGTTGAACTAAAACTTAGATTATGGAACATAAGCACATTTTCACGTTCGCTCTTTTTTCTTCTGTCACTAGCTGTAGACATTTTACCGAAAACACTGATTTGAAGTCGTAACTACAGTGTGTTCACCTCATGTCCCTTCCTGTTTGGTTTGTTTATGTACATGTTGCCAACCTAAAGAATTATATGCTTAAAACTAATGTTTGTTTATTTCTGTTCTCCTTATATCTGTATGTGTGTGTGGCTAGCCAGTGATAGTTATAGAAAGTTGAAACTGAATGCAGTAGTTGTCAGACAGTGATTGAAAGATTTGGTGTTCAGCTGATTTCAGTTTTGGTTTAAATGTTTTGTGGAGGACTGCATGGAAGAGTAAATTCACTGCTTACATTAATAGATAAAATAGTAGAATAGCATTTCAACAGATGATTATTATCAGAATATATCAACCAGCCCCTTTGTCTTTTGACGCCTCATAATATGTCCTGTCAATTTATTCCTCTTGTAGTCAAAGTTGTGCCGTAATTTCCTCTTCCTCCTCTATTTAATTCCGTACCTCTTCTTTAGTTACATGATCCTCATGTCTAATCTTCAGCATTCTTATTGATCACCACGTTTTGAAAGCGTCCATTGTCTTCTTGACAGAACTGTTCATCGCCCACGTTTCACTTACATACAAGGCTGCACTCCTCACAAATACAGCACTCCACACAAATACCTTTGTAAAATAGTACCCAATCATTAGAATTTATATTCGATGTGAACAAATTTTCTTTTTCAGAACGCTTTTCTTGCTATTCACAGTCTTCATTTTGTATCCTCTCTACTTCTGCCTTCTCAATTACTGCTTCCCTTTCAAGTCATTTAAGTCTTAGAAATGCAGTTTGGTTTCTGTACAAGTTGTAGATAATCTTGTGGCCCTGTGTTTTATCTATGACATCTCCAGAGCTTCAAAGAATGTTTTAATTAAGATAGTCAAAACCTTTCTCCAAACAAGCAAATGCTATAAACACAGTTTCGCAGTTCTTCAGTGTGTCCACTTAGCTAAGTGGTAGGGTCAGTATTGCCTTGCGTGTTCAGACATCTCACAGGAATCTAACATTGTGCTTATGTTAGTTTGTACAACCCCTCCCCCTCTCCTCTCTACAAATTCCTTCCACTTTCTAGCCTTCTCTTATTTTCTAAGTTCTGGCTTGCCAAATGAGTTCTTGACAGTTGCTTCTCCTTTGAGCAAAGTTTTCTTTGTTCTTTCTCATTTTCATTCCCCTATGTTTTCCAAGTGCAAAATCGCGTTGCAATTTTGGACTTTCTGTCAACTTCATGTTTAGACATTTCCCATGGCCTACTTTATTTGCTGCATTTTTTTATTTTTCCCTCTTGTCAAATTTAATATATCACGTTTTATTTAACGATTTCTACTGTACCTTCTTCTGGTTCACATACTCTGCTGTATACACAACTTCTTCTCTCAAAGATATCCATTCGTATTCTAGCGGATTCCTTTCCCTGTTTCAGTCAGTCGTTGCATTATGGTAACTTTAAGATTATCGAAAAACTGTAGGTCTTGACTTATTCAAGTTCAATTTCCTTAATTTGTTACCATTTCCTATCTCTTTAGTTGTAAACTGCAGCTCGTAACCAATAAAGTATTTTAGGTTTGCGCCTGCATTGGGAAATGTCTTATAATTTAAAATCTGGTTTCGAAAACTTTGTTCCAAATATGTATTATTCTTTCATGATTCTTAAGCAAGGTGCTGGCGATGATTACATTATGCTCCGTGCGAAATTCTATCAGTGGCTTCCACTTTCATCCCTTCCCCCAAGCCTTTGTGTTCTTAGTGTTTTCCTGTACCTGCTACTGTATCAGATTTTAAATTTTTGTCTCGTTTAACTATCTGAATAATCTCTTTTGTCGTACATTGTCTCAATGTGTTAGGAGATAGTGAACAATCATGAACGGTAGTCATGAAATCTGTTTATGGTTAAATGAGAAAACATGAATAATGAAATATGTGAAACAGTATGTTGTACAGAAAATGAAAAATTCGTATATCTTAACCCAACTTCGTCTTTCCTTCATGTAGGTGTAAGATATAGTTAATCAAACGTACCGGGCATTTCAGTGGGTCCCTGCACGTACCTCAGTGGCTGTCCGTCATTGGCTACCACTAGTGTCTGCCGCTTCCAGATGGGAACGCCAATTCCGCGAGCCTCCGCATCAAAGCGGAAAACGCTTGCCGCTGCCGTTGCCGCACGACGCGCTGCCGCGCTCTAGTGGGAACCGGTCTTAACCGTAGCAGCAGCGCGGTTCTGGGCTGAAGCGCCTAGAACCGCTCGGCCACCGCGACCGGCATATAACTTACACAATTTAATATAACAAGACGGCTTGTAGTTTAACAACATCACTACAATTACAATAAAACTTTTCTCGATACCCAATGAACATTTACTTAACCAATTAATTAAAGTTGTTACTGGCGTACACATTTAATAAAACCAAAACTTGCCAAACTTAAAACCGGCAAGATTAGGCTACACAATGACTTCCATTTGCAATAATATGTCATACCAAAGGAATAACGTAAATAAAAGTTACAAAACCCAAGGAATAAAATGGTAACTTTAATATTTTAACTCTCCTTACTGAAGGCAGCCGGTGCCTAAACTTCTGAGGATAGAATAATCAAGTAGGTGCCAGTACAGATAAACACTAATCAAATTAACCAACAATTAATAAAAGTTATCCTTGGCACTTTGGTTGGTAACATACACACATAAAGCCTTGCTTTATAAAAATTTAAACCCTTAAAACTAATACACAAGATACAAATAACAACATCCTGAATGATAAAAAAAGGCAAGTAACGAAGCGGAGACTTAATGAAGCTCATCGGGAACTAATAGCATTACAAGATCGAAGTCATGATTCAGGCCCAAAGTACATTCGCCAGAGTGGCGGAGGAATGGGCGACCAAGCTTAAAGACATGACGGAGCCCGAAACATAGGACGAAGGAATACTCAAAGACGTGACCGAGGAAGAGGACATCCACATGGATCCGGTACGACGAATCACAGTTCCGCTGGCAACGGCCAAGTCGTCAAGCCCCAATGCAAACGCCCCACCGTACCGGACGAAATGCACTGCGCTTCACATTACTGAAACAAATCAACTACAACAGTACCCTTGCATTTACACATTCGTACTACACGGGACATAAAACCATAACATTTAAAGCAGGGAAGCTCACCTCAAAAATTGGTTTTTAACTCAATAACTTAAGCATTCAATTAAACAACATAACACCACGCGATAGTAACAGCTGACTTTATTATAAAGACACGACAGAGCAGAACTGTAGTTTCATTAAACATGATACCCTTTTACGAGACAGCATTGTCTTTCGTTACTCGTCACTTATGTGTAGATACTTCTATTTAAAAAGCTCGGTTAGCACCACCATAAACATACAATCACTAAATAGTGAGTAGCTCACCAGTCTTGCTTACATACGAGGTGTGGCTAGAAAAAAACCGGACTAGTACTGGTGAAACAATAAAACGAATGCAATAAGGCTGAAAGTCGCGTGGCCTGTCACGTGACTCTCGCTCCGCCTACTGCTCGAGTTTCATCTGCCTCCTGCACTCAGTCGCCCGTGGCGTCTGTTTTAAGTAGTTGACGTTTTTTCTGTGCGTCGGAAAATGTTGAGTGTACAGAAAGAACAGCGTGTTAACATCAAATTTTGTTTCAAACTAGGAAAATCTGCAAGTGAAACGTTTGTAATGTTACAACAAGTGTACGGCGATGATTGTTTATCGCGAACACAAGTGTTTGAGTGGTTTAAACGATTTAAAGATGGCCGCGAAGACACCAGTGATGACACTCGCACTGGCAGACCACTGTCAGCAAAAACTGATGCAAACATTGAAAAAATCGGTAAATCGGTAAATCGGTAATCCTTGTCAACTCCTATTAACTCAGACACTGCTCTGATTGTTAAACGGCGATCTTGTCGAACAAGTTTAACGATTTTTTCAATGTTTGCATCAGTTTTTGCTGACAATGGTCTGCCAGTGCGAGTGTCATCACTGGTGTTTTCGCGGCCCTCTTTAAATCGTTTAAACCACTCAAACATTTGTGTTCGCGATAAACAATCATCGCCGTACACTTGTTGTAACATTACAAACGTTTCACTTGCAGATTTTCCTAGTTTGAAACAAAATTTGATGTTAACACGCTGTTCTTTCTGTACACTCAACATTTTCCGACGCACAGAAAAAACGTCAGCTACTTAAAACGGACGCCACGGGCAGACTGAGTGCAGGAGGCAGATAAACTCGAGCAGTAGGCGGAGCGAGAGTCACGTGACAGGCCACGCTACTTTCAGCCCTATTGCATTCGTTTTATTGTTTCACCAGTACTAGTCCGGTTTTTTTCTAGCCACACCTCGTATATCTGCTGACCCTTTATCAAGTAGTAAGAAACCAAGGTGGAATGCCTAAGGCCCGCTATCATGTCATGTGTGATAACTTGCCATAGCACACTCAGGACCAAACTCACACATATGAGCAGCCGGACGTTTAATCCAGGCGACGCTCCGGGAGCTCTTCTTCTCAACGTTCACTGCGTGGGGAGCACAAAACCAAACTCGACGCGTCGTGTCAGAACCCAACTTCGCCACCATCTCCGGCCGCAGCACCCCACTCGTAACAGCGCAATGAGCGTGCTCACCAAGTAGGGGCATCCCCGCGACCCCGTAGTACCTCGCGACCGACAGACCAAACAGCCACTCCCGCCTCGACGCTGCAGACTTAAACAGCCGGACCCGCAATGAACAACTGACTCGCGGACGGCCAAAGGAAAATCGAAAGGAAAGATGACACTAGCTGGACAGAAGTACTGGCGCCAGCCGCGCGACCTATCATATATCTTTCAACTTGCCAAAAGTTCAACACAAAATTAAGAAAAACTTCTAAGGGAAGGATAAAACATATGATTCTGCGTGAAGCTCCTGAATAAACGCGCATTTAGAGCCAAATCTTCCCTAATATGGATCATCAAACGAAATTTTTTCCAAGTCTTTTCTACTTTCTATATTTAGAACCAGTAGACTGTCAAAACTTGAAGCTATGAACAGAACTAAAACTGTCAAAAATAAAGGTTAACCAGAAAACCATTCACTTGGCTGTATGCTAGGACCGATGGTCAGTCTGTACTTGCTCAAATGGTTCAAATGGCTCTAAGCACCATGAGACTTAACATCTGAGGTTATCAGTCCCATAGAACTTAGAACTACTTAAACCTAAGGACATCACACATCCATGCCTGAGGCGGGATTCGAACCTGCACACTAGCAGCAGCGCGGTTCTGGACTCAAGCGCCTAGAACAGATCGGCCACAACGGCCAGCTCTATACTTGATAATCACCAAACAGAAGCACCTCTTCCGTTGCCATGACAGCCGGACATAAAGATGCCTGTTTTTCTGGTAAGGCAGTCAGCCTGATTCAGGAAATAGAAGCAGAATGCTGAATTGAGCAAAAGGAAAGAACTGAATTAAAGCAAGACGCCAGACGAAGTTACGAAGCTTCGCAGTATCTCACTTTCTATATTTCTTGCATGCCTCTCCCAATCACATGGCAGATCGCAGTGCAGAGAGTCTGCGTTACGAAACGAAGAAAATCTCTCTCCAAGACCGCCTGTTGTCACATTATAAGCTTGCCAGGCAAACGTCTCCTATTGTCCCTCCGACCTCATGGCGTATTAGCCGATGAGTATTTCTCTTTCTTCACGTTACTAAAGACACAGCGTTCTCATACCCGGTTCAGAATTCTTCTAAAATGAGCAAAACTAAACAACAGTGGTTGGAATTCCATCATGCCTCTGCCGAAATCGCAAAGATTTTGACTTCCAAAATTGCCCTCGCCCCAGTGTGGGTTGCAGAACGCGCTTTACCTTTGCAGTGCAGGGAAACGGTGACGGCCGGCCGGTATGGCCGAGCGGTTCTAGGCGCTTCAGTCTGGAACCACTCGACCGCTACGGTCGCAGGTTCGTATCCCTGCCTAGGTCATGGATGTGTATGATGTCCTTAGGTTAGTTAGGTTTAAGTAGTTGTAAGTTATAGGGGACTGATGAACTCAGATGTTAAGTCCCATAGTGCTCAGAGCCATTTGAACCATTTGAAACGGTCACGCGTTCAGAGATTTCACCGCACCTGAAGTCTATTGTATGCTACAGAGACAAAAACTGCTCTCTGCGTGCAGCCGACCACGGGCTGTGTTGTCCCTTGCGGAACCGCACTGTTTGACTCAGCACGCGGTCCTATACTCTCTTTGCCCTCGCTTGGACAGCGTTATAGACATGTATCTGAAACTTGCCACACATTCATCGACTACGCAGATCAGTTACACAACCAATTCGCATAACTTCCGATTTAATGCTCTGAAAGGCTCTCAGGAAGGTAGTTTCAAATGAATTAAAATATGAAAATCAGCTCGTACATCCGCGAAGTTTTTCAAAAGCATCACTCCTCATCAGATTCTTGTTGCCAACGCCGAGTATAATTCCATTAGGTTTGAACACAGCATAAGCTTGTTCCATTTACTATACAATACAGGCTCGTCTGACATGACTTCCAAAAAATGATGGAAATGTCCGAGTCAACGTGATCAAACTTCAGTGTCCCACTTTGATCAACCATTTTCTGATAATAATCTGTAGATGTACGAGGTAGTCCCACCTTGCACGAGTATCAATGTAATCACGACCACAGCTGACGTAATTCCAGAATAACACGAGACCAGTGTATCGCTTGTATTGCCTATAATGGCCTCCTTTCGAAGAATCGTTAAACGATAATAATGATGGAAAAAAGCCAACGTGTTGCGAGGACGGTCGGCTCGTTAGCGCCGACATGGAGGATGGCGAGCGGAGCTGAAGCCCGCCGTGTCATTAGCATGACAAAGGACAGCCCGGCGGCGTGTAAATTGGGAGGCTGTGACGCAGCGTCCGAAAGCTGCAGCCTAGGTGGCCACACGCTCCCTGCACCCAGTGTGCCCTACCTTCCCTGTTTGCAGTCCAAATAGGCGCAGCTTCAAGGCGCTGTCGTATTCAACCGATGTAGCGAACTTACTCCATCTCAGGTGTACAACTGCAAGGAAGTGGGAGGTTGTGGTACCCCACTGCCGACATAATGTACAAGTGGTAAAGTGGCCAGGGTGTATTAGGTAGGGGTCCAGGGCTCATGCTGAATGATAGAAGAGGGAATCAGATCATGCGAAGAAAATATGCTTCAGTACACAGGATACATGAGGTGTTACTAAGATCTACGCCGGTCGAGGAAGTCGAACAAACTAATTAAACTGGGCAACGGGAGGAGAGGCGGTTCGTGTTAAGTCCTGTTGGTGTCCGGTCTTGGGGCACAAAGCCAGAGGCTCTTCCGCCCGAGAAAGACGTCTGTTCCTGATGATGTCTGGTCCTGTTGGTGTCCGGTCTTGGGGCACAAAGCCAGAGGCTCTGCCGCCCGTGAAAGACGTCTGTTCCTGATGATGTCTGGATCACAAGAGAGAGAAGTAACTGTGTTCTTCTCTGCAGAAGCATCTCGAGTTCATACACATGGCCTGCCTCTGCTTCCAAAATACAGCAGAGGGCTGAGAGCGTCTGTTGTCAGCAGTCTTAGCCGGACACAAGAGCCATGGTGCTGAAAGGCAGACAGGCAGCTTCTGTCACATAATCACACCCGAAGTCACACCTTGATAAATCTTGTAAGGACTTGACAGGGGCATTCGAATTTTTTTATAAACAAATTCCCCAAATATTGCTTGACTGGCTGCTACCACAGCACCGAAGCACTTCACAAGTCGTTATTAACGCCTCAGTAAGCGCTGTTCATATCTTTACCCAAGTTAGAACTTTACAAGCTAGATCACAGTGTGTGCTGGGAGCACATCACCTATTATTGTCACTCCCCCAACCCGATATACAGATCACGATGGGTACGAGTCAATTTAACTGCTTTGTAGTGGGCGGCTTCATCTTCTGTCGTTATTGCGGCGCCGGGATACGCAGAAGTTGAACGACCGCAGGGGGAAATGGACCTGGATGGCCTTTAGGGGGCGCAGTGTAGCCGGAGCTCTGTGCTCGCGTAGCGACAGTACCAGCAGTCTCACCACACGAATACGTCGACCAGTAGGGTTCCTCGCCGCCTGTGTAAAAACTGTCACCCACCGAACGGTCAGTCAGTTCTGTACTCAAGTGTAATATTGTCTATTACTGTCGCAACTGATCAAAATGTCACTTTAAATGACAGTCCTGGGTTCAAATCTAGCCATTGCACAAATTCTGTGTAAAAACCATAAGCATTGGCGGTCGCTGATTATTGCCTAAGGGATCACCCAGTTTCTGCCAATGACATTGTCAAAGAGGTTAGAAGAGCGGACTGAGATTCAAGGTCTCTTGCACTTGGGATGTCAAACTTCAGCAAAAAGGCGGAAGAATCAGCAATGATCAACGGCATGACGATGTAGAAGGCAATGGAACCACTGCAGTGAAGTCACGCACGTGTATCCATAGCACATGTGCCCTGTAATTGAAAATGTATCATGATGATCTCTTCATTAGGAAAAGATTGAGGATTAGTCACCCATTTGGATCTCTGAGATGGGACTGCCTAATAGGGGAGGGGGGGGGGGGGAGAGGGCGAGGTTGACCATAGCCCAGAGATGGAGTAACCAACGAAGGAATGACATCTTACGAGTCAGAGCATGGAGTGTTTGAAATTTCAAACATACAAGGTTAGAAAATCTAAAAAGGGAAATGGAAATGCCCAGTCTAGATACACTGATTGTCAGTGAAGTGAAATGGAAAGTCAATTTCTGGTTAGATGAACATAGGGTGATATCAACAGCAGCAAAAATGGCATATTCAGCGTAGGATTCGTTATGAACAGGAAACTGGGGCAGAGACTGAGCTACCACAAGCATTCCAGATTTTCATCAGCTTCGACAGCAAACCAACGCTATCAAGGGTAGTCCAGGTATACATGCTGACATTACAAGCCGAAGATGAAGAGAGAGAGAAAGTATATGAGGATACTGATCGGGTGATTCAGTAGGTAAGAGAACATGAAAACCTAATGACATGAGGGAATTGAAACGCAAATGTAAGCGACGCAACGTAAGGATGAGTTGTGGGAGAATATGATCTTGATCTTAGGAATGAGAGACGAGAAAGACTAATTGAGTTCTGAAATGGGTTTTAGATGGTAACAGCGAATAATCTGTTCAAGAATAACAAGAGGAGGTATATTTGGAAAGGACGCAAAGACACGCTAAGATTCCTACAGGATTACGTTATGGCCTGCTGTTGTGGTCGAGCGGTTCTAGGCGTTTCAGTCTGGAACCGCGCGACCGCTACGGTCGCAGGTTCGAATCCTGCCTCGGGCATGGATGTGTGTGATGTCCTTAGGTAAGTTACGTTTAAGTAGTCCTATGTTCTAGAGGACTGATGACCTCAGATGTTAAGTTCCATAGTTATCAGGGCCATTTGAACCATATGATTACGTTATGGTTGGACACGGTTCCCAGAATGAGACGTTAGACTGTAAGATGTACCAACAAGCAGATGTAGGCATCATAAAGAGCAGACTGAAGTTGAAGATAATTGTTTGGAATGAAGTGGGATACTGCAGTATTGAGGAATGGTGACACGCGTTTCACATTCGCTAAGGATCTGGATACTACGGTAAGGAACGACAGTTGAAAAGGATATCTCTTAAAAGGCTAGTCAGAGATGTTTTACTGTCAGCCATAGGTACAAGGAAGGGAACATCGTACAAACCTTAGATAACAGATGAAATACTTCAGTTTATCGACGAAAGGAGAAAGTGCAGAAATGTTCAGTGAAAGACAGGAATAGAGAACTATAAATCCCGGAATGAAATAAAGAGGAAGTACATGCCAGCCAAACCGAAATGGTTCTAGAAAAGTCTTAAGAAAGTGAAACAGAAATGATCATCGAAAGACTTACTCAGCGTATGGAAAAATCAATAAAAACGAAATTACATTGTTAAATTCAGAGGAAGGAGCAGATAATTGGAGAGAATACACTGAAATCCCCTGTGAGGGGGAGGAAGTGTCTAGTATCGTGAGAATTCACTGAAGGTCTTTGTGAAGGGGAGTAATTGTCTGATACCGTGATGAAGGTGGAACTGGAGTCGATAGGGGAGACATAGTGGATAGCTATTTAAAACTTGAGATGGGACAGATAATATTCCATCGCACTTTGTAAAGGCATTAGGGCAAGTAGCAACTAAACGACTATTCAGGTTGATGAACGGAATCTATGAGACTGTTTTACCACCAGTTTCGCTGAAATATCACCTACATATTCCTGAAGATAGCAAGCGCAGGGAAGTGCGAGAAGTACAGCACAGTTAGATCATGCGTCCATTGTGTACACAGGAATTACATACATAAGAGTTGTAAGGAAAACTGACTAACTGTTAGATGACGATCAGTGGCTTTAGAAGGACGTTCTGACATGCCACCTGATAATGGAAGCCAGAATGAAGAATAATTGAGAGACCCTCATAGCTCTTATAGACATGGAAAAGCAAATTCCCGAAATTCCTAGAAAAATTCCGTTAGGCTGCAGGGAATCGACGGTTAATGTATGAAAAAAAAATCAAGAGGGGAAAATAAGACCAGGAGACCAGGGAAGAAGTTCTTCAACTAAAAGAGATGTGACACAAGGATGCAGTCTTTCGCCCCCACTGTTCATTCTATACATCAAAGAAGCAATGACGCAAATAAAAGTTACGTTCAACAGTGGGATTAACACTCAGGGTGAAAGGATATCAGCGATATGATGGCATTGTTATCTTCAGCGAAAATGAAAATGAATTTCTCAGTGTGCTGAGTGGAATGCGCAGACTAATGAGTACAGATTATGGATCAAGAGTAAGTCGAAGAAACACGGAAGCAATAATAAAATGTTCAAATGTGTGTGAAATCTTATGAGATGTAACTGTTAAGGTCATCAGTCCCTAAGCTTACACACTACTTAACCTAAACACACCTTAACATTCACACCCATGCCCAAGGGAGGTCTCGAACCTCCGCCGCACAGTCCATGACTGCAGCGCCTTAGACAAGTAGTAATAAGTAGCGGAAATGAGAACAGCTAGAAACTTAGCTTCAGAATTTGAGGGCAGAAAGTAGGCGACGTTCAGGAATCCTGCTACCTTGGAAACAAAATAACTCCTAGCAGACGAAGCAAGGACATGAAAAGCAGAGAAGCACAGGCACCGAGGGTATTTCAGCAAAGAAAAGTCTGGTGGTATCGAATATAGGCATCCATCTAAAATTCTAAAAATGTACATTCGCTGGACAGCACTGTAAGACGGTGAAACATGAATTGTGTGAAACCTGGAAAACAAGATAATCGAAGTGTTTCAGATGTGGGGCTAGAGCAGAACGTTGAAAATCATTTGGACTGATAAGAAATGGCGTGGCTTACAACAGAAATGACGAAGGAAGTCATGTATTTAAGAAATTGACAATAAAATTGACAGCATGATAGGACATGTATTATGGCATTAGGGAATAACATCAATCTCATGGATGCAGAGGATAAAAAATGGAGAGAAACATAGCCATAGTAATACAGGTGATTATAATTAAAGTTAAACTTTCAATTTGCTTTAGAAACAACATCACTGGCCAGAATGACGTCAAATGCAACGGAATACTATCGGAGAAGGTGGAAAACGTATGGCAGAAGAAAAATACGTAGTTAAGAAATGTAGCTGTAAGCGACATAATTTAATAGTAGTCGACTACAAATGACAAATGAATTATACAACCACGCCTAAGGTCTACGTTTGATGTTAAACAAACTGTACTACTCAGTGTGCATGGGTGTGATACAGTTAGTTACGAAAGCCCATCCAACACGGCAAGATCATATCACATCGGATGGGAACAATACGGTTTTAATTGTCCTGAGGCCAAAAACCCAATAAAAACCTCACTCAAATCGGATTTTAATTGTCCGCCCCGCCAAAAACCGCTTAAAAACATAATTCACAACGGTTTTTAATAGTACTGAGGCCAAAAACTGAATAAAAAGCACCAATCACATCGGTTTTTGATTGTCCTGAGGCCAAAAACCGCATTAAAGCATCAATTAAAATCAGACAAAATAGTTAATATCCGTGTGACTGGCGCAAAACATATTCAATAAGCTGTCCACCGTTTTCTGCAACAAGTTGAAATCGGGAAACAGCATGTTCCACAACTCAACGAAGTGTTTCCGGGGTCACATTCAGAATGTGTTGCGTAATGCGTGCCTTCAATGCAGCTAAGTTTCCAGTCGGAGCACTGAACACAACTTCTTTCAGATAGCCCCACAGCCAAATGTCACATGCATTAAGATTAGGTGATGGACGGCCTGGCTGTAGAGAAATGGCGGCTGATAGTTCTAACTTTTACGAAATGGCGCTTCAGCAGCTGCTTAATTGGATTTTTAGTGTGTGGAGGTGCGCCATCTTGCATAAAAGTGACCTCATCCACACACCCACGCTGTTGAAAAGCTGGAATGACGTGGTTGCGCAAAAGAGACTCATAGCGCTTACGAGTGACGGTACAGGTAACAGAACCGGAAGCACCTGTCTCTTCGAAAAAAATATAGCTCTATGATAAATGATGCCGTAAACCCGCACTACACAGTGACCTTTTCACGATGAAGTGGTACTGGCTGTTTTGCGTGTGAGTTTTCCGTTTCCCATTTTCGACAGTTCTGTGTATTGATTTATCCTGTCAGATGGAAGTGGGCTTCGTCTGGTCTAAAATATCTTCCAGGGCCAATCATTGTCCACTTCCACGCGAAGCAAGAAATTCTAAAGCGAACGTCTCTCTTGCTGGCAGGTCAACAGGAAGCAACTCGTGCACATGCGTAATTTTGAATGGATAGCAAAGAAGAATGTTTCGTAGGATTTTACGCACCATGCTCACGGGTATGTCCAGTGTTCGGGCAATTCTCCACGCACTACACGTTTGCACACCACCACTCGTCTCCTCCTGCATTGCTGTAGCCACTGACTCTACCGACGTCGAATCAATTCGTTTCCTCCCTTTACCAGGTTGCACATCAAAAGAACCCGTGCTTTTCGAATTTCCGAATAATTTTTTCAGACCTATGGCAGTCATCGTACCAACGCTTTTTTCCAAACCCCTCAGTGTCCAGAACTTCATTAGAGCAACGTGTGCACAGTCATCATTCTTGTAAGACAGTTTTACAGGCAGAGCATGATCGTGCATTGAGATAGTCGTGGTGAACGTCGCAGACGAGACAGGGGAAAAAGCGATGTACCCGTCGTGTATATACCAACTTGAATGGATCTTGCACTTGACAGGCGTTTTCATTTACTTATTCTGACACATGCAGCGCCATCTATTGATCAGTTTTCACACTATCTTTTTTCTTAAGCCTTAAGTTTTCACCCTTCTCCGATAACACTGTGAAACAATGAAAATGTAAATCGCATGAAAATAGCCAATTCGTATCAGTTGTAATGTGCTGATCGCAAATATCACAAAGACAATTCAAAATTAGCTCTCGTTTTCATCTTACACTGTTTTATTATAGTGAGATAATTATGTATGGATTTTTATGTAAAGTTTAAAATCAAATATTATAATGATTTGTCAAAGTCACTATAACTAGTAACAATGTATTATGTTATTAAACCATGGTCTTACTTGTGTGCAATATTTTGGATATAAACATTTTGATACCAATTTTAGTGATTTTTTTTCTCCCTGCTCTTCAACTTCAGTGACTTTATTAATGCATGTAATAATTTTTGCACATTTGTTTCCAGATTAACTACCAGTTGTTCAAGTTGACTGCTATTGAAGTGAACAAAAGTGCCACGAGTTTGTGTTAAAAGTGCTCACACGTTTTGTTATGTATGTGAAGAAGTGACATTTGCTTCACAAAAACAGCAAATAACTCCACTGATTAAAAAAAGCTTACAGCTGCTATTTTGGGTGCAAAATAGGTGATCAAGATAAACCCTGGGCTCCACATGTGATCTGCAACTCTTGTGTTAGCAACATCAGGAACTGGATGCATGGGAAAGGACGTTCAATGCCCTTTGCAGTGCCCGTGATCTGGCATGAGCCAACTAACCACGTCAGTGACTGCTACTTTTGTATGGATCCTCCTATTTAAGAAGCGAATATCTAAGATGAAGAAGTGGACAGTGATCTATCGTAACATTCCATCCGCCATACGTCCATCTCCACATGGGGAAGGACTGCCAATACCTGACCACCGACAGAGTACGACATTACTTCTGACGGGGATTCTGAATGTCTTGAACCATGTACATCACAAAATCTATAGTTTCTTCCAAATATATATCAACTGATGATCCGCGAAAATTGTCTCAAAATGTGTTAAGTGATCTCATTAGAGATTTGGAGCTCTCTAAAGCTAAGGCTGAGATTTTAGCATCAAGATTGCAGCAGCGCAATTTACTGGAAAGCCATGTAAATGTTTTATAATACCTCAGAAGAGAGCAACAATTCACTCCTTTTTTAACATGCAAGGTAGTCAAGTGACATGTGTAGACATAAATGGTCTAATGAAGGCTCCCAGAATTAATGACAACCCTGATGGGTGGAAACTCTTTATTGATTCGTCAAAGTTGAGCTTAAAATCAGTGGTTTTACGTATTGGTAATGAGCTTCCTTGTATTTCAGTGGGGCATAGTGTGTTTATGAAAGAGTGATCCCCAAACATGAAAATTTTACTAGAATTCATCAAGTATAATCACCATCAATGGCAGATATGCGGTGACTTGAAAGTGGTTGCACTGCGAGGTATGCTGTTATGGTATACTTCATATTGCTGATTTCTCTGTGAATGGGATAGCTGAGCTCGTGCGTCTCATTACAGAAAACATTAATGGCCCACCAGGTATGAAGAAAATTAAGAGTGAACCTCTAGTAGACCCTAAAAATATTCTGCTTCCACCCTTGCACATCAAGTTGGGTCTTATGAAAAACTTTTAAAAGTGAAGGAACAAAGATGGTGATGCGTTTAAGTACTTGAGGAAAAAATTCCCTTACTTAAGTGATGCCAAAGTGAAGGAAGGCATCTTAGTAAGCCCACAGATTCGGGAGCTTTTTGGAGACCATACTTTTGATGGAATCATACAAGGTGATGAGGAGCATGCATGGGAATATTTTAAGACAGCCTGTTTTCAGTTCTTAGAGAGCAAACGAGCTATAAATTAGAAGGAGACTGTAGATAACATGTTGTCATCTTATGAAAAACATGGGTGCAACATGTCATTGATAATGAATTTCTTACATAGTCATCTTGACTTCTTCCACAAAGATTGTGGTGCAGTAAGTGATGAACATGGGGAGGGATTACATCAAGATATTGACACATTTGAGAAGAGATGTGCTGGAAAGTGCGGCTCTACTATTTTAGCAGATTACTGATGGACTGTCATAAGGGATGTTCCTGAGTATGTGTATAAACGTCAAGCCAAGCGAAAACGGTCATCTTCTGAATTTATCTCTGAACAAAATATGTAATTGTATATACTGTATATATGGACATTTAACAATTGTAATCCTTTAGATACATTGTGACCAGTTAATTTATACATTTACTTTTGTGCTTTACGTATTTCTGGTACAAAGTAGACTTACAAAGTATTTTCATTCATGTAATATTATCTTAATTTTTTCTTAATATTTTACTTTTGTATTTCCAGAATGGCACTGAAATTTATTAATGCATAAGACATAACATAATTCAAGTAATTACTCACTTAAAATTTGTTATGCTTAATCTTGGAACATGAATGCATATTTAGTTAGTGTGTTATCTGTACAAAAAGGCAGATAACTTTTCTGAAAAAACAAGAGCTAAATATTTATCATGTTTTTGTATCATTTTATACTGAAATAAACATAACTAACTAAAAATCATGCATTTTACACACTTTCACTTCAAATTTGTTGTTCAGTGTAATATTCCGTAGCAATTTGACGTCATTCTGACCAGCGGTGTTATTTCTACAGTGTTTTGAAAGTTTAACTTTTATTATAATCGCCCTGTAGATACAAGGTATAGTTGAGAACAAAGAGAGTAAGTTTAACTCGGAAATGGACGTGTAGATGCAGGAGAGGAGTTAATGACTGGCCGCATCAAACCAAACAGAAGACGGATTACTCAAAAAAAGTATCATCCCGTTACCATGGGCCGTTAGATAACAACCTCGTTTGACACTTGGTTTTCATTGGTTGCGATTCTGATTGTATCTCTTTGCTCTTGGCCTGTCGACATCGTTGTGGCGAAGGTTTCCTTTTTCTTACTCGTCATTTCATACGTTGATTTGGTCTGCTGTCAGTCCATCTTGTTTAGCCCGACCACTGCTTCGTGTCGTGTTCCCTTCCGCATAAGGCTCTTCTGCTATGAAACCTCATTCGCAATTGTTTCTTGAAGAAGGTTGGTATTCCCCCAAAGTTTCAGTATACTTCTAAACTTTTATGATACACCAAAGGCTGATTTAACATACACACTCACTTTATGATGGCTCCAGATAATAGCGAACCACAGAACTAATTTTATAAATGTGGCACTAACATTCATTTTATCAGTAGCGTGACAATACCCCTCTGGGAGATACATCAGACATAGGCGCTAAGATTTCCTTACACACATACACATGCACAAGTTTTCAGACTCCATCATTAATAGAATCGCATATAAAATATAATACACTTGAAACGCCCTGCTTGAGCACAGGACAGGACAGGTAGTTTAAATTGTGGAAAGGGCCAAAATAAGGGGCTGTCAGTCAGACTCGAACATAAAACGTTATTAAATGAAACATTACACGGCCCCAAAAATTTTTTTTTCAATGACAGTGTTTTGATCTTAGGGACTTAATTATTGGCTGAAAGCCACTGCAATTTAAAATAGGCTGAGGGCCAATAACTTAAAACGCAAGCACAATCAGAAATTTGAAAGGGAAGCCTATCTTGCAACAGTTCTTTATTTAGGATGAAGACCCAAAGCATCAGACACTTCAAGAGAAAACAAGTTAAATTCAAGTCGGTTGAAGGCCTAACACTTAAAACTCCATAACATTAAAACCTTTAAAAAGCCAAAGGTCTTACGTGAAACAGTTCTTTAAACTACGCTGAATTTCTTAAGAGCAAAACAACTCTAATTTTAAAAAAAACCGGCTAGAAGCCATACAAGTACGAACAACAAAAACAAATTAAAAAAAGGGCAGTACACCCAAGGGCGCTCAGATGTTCGAGGGTCGGCCTGGAATTCAAACCCGCTCGCTTAGGTGAGACAGGCAGTCGGGCTAAGCATTGATGATCTGATGAGAACCCAACCGACCGACAGTCAACGGACCCACCGACAAGATAACTTCCACTTCACCTGACCAGGGCACAACAGGGAGTTCAACAGAAAAACGTAGAAGATATTGGCGCCCACAATCATTCATACATGGAGCTAGCAAACTACACACCGTGCTGGACAGCAACAACACGATGAGAAAACTACAGTGCCTGAAATTTACGTCAAAGCCCAGGGCAGGTAACCGAAACTTTAACGGCCACAAGGCAGTAGATTCCGCTGGTGCACTTGAATTCAAATAACCAAATACAGTGAAACTCCACCGGAGAGTGGCTAGAATTTTCCAACTTGAAAACCACGTTGTTGCTCGCGGGAATATCGTAACAGCCGACAACGAAATCCAAACAACACAATGTGAACAGTCTTGACTTGCTGGTAGGTTAAATCAAAACTCAACTTTCGTGTCCAGAGTCGGTGAACCACGGATCTCGTACCAATGGTAACAGCGCCACACACTCTGACACTGCGTAGAGACCAAACTACGTCCAACGGAGAATTCCTCGCTGCTCCACGCCAACCGACCGACTGGCTAGGCCCAGAAACGGTGAGAGGACCAAGTATACGTTGGACGATGAGACGACCAACCGAACGACCAACCAACGGTCGTCCTGCTCCAATTTCCCTCCATCGGACAGTTCATGTGTGTCGTCAGTGGTCGGCGAGCAGTGGCTGTTGCCGCCTCACTGGCGTTCCGTCCCTCGACTTCACTGCTGCCTTGTCCCGACTGCACTGCTGCCGCTCATGGGCAAGTAAGCCAGGAAGTTAGTGACGCCAGTAAATGGAATAAGAAAACGCGGCTGCAGTACCGTAATAGAAGATTACAAACAATAAATGGGATAAACGAGAGTTGTGCACGCCTTAACGCTACTCAAAGAAATTGGGAACAACATCTTTCTATATCCCGAAAAGTATTCTGCACAAAAATACATTATTAGTGCTACTGAAATTAGCATTGTAAAAAATATCCATTGTTAAGAAAAGTTATAAAATTAACTTATTCTAAAAAATTCCCTGAGCATCCCAAAATATTCGATTAAAGATACATCATTAGTGCCCCTAAATATGAATAATAAGCAGCTTCATGGCAGCAGTGTGTGAGTCACACGGGCCATATCTGGCAGTTGACAACTTCTCTAGTAAACGTGAAGCTTCAATTACCGACTCATGCAATTATTGTTCATTTTATGGTGCTCCACATGCACTGATGCTAGGTTGTCATCTGTTGAGCGTACAGCTGTTAGAAGCAGAAAGAGGAGGAATCATGAAAACCTTGCACGAGCAGTACATGAGATTCCGTATTGATTGAGACCAAGAAAGCAGAAGAGAGTAATTTATGTTTGTGTTAAATTCACGTGTTTAAAAGCATAAGTGATCAGCAAATCAGTTGAGTGTAGGAGGAATGAGTTTTGTTTAGGTTATATGTATTGTTGTATTTCCATGTTCATTTGTATGTAAGCTAGGTATTTTAGGGTTGACTTTTCTTCTTGTGTGTCTATGAGATGGAAAACATTAAGAAGGGCGGAGGGGGAGTGATGCGAGTTCCGTGTTCGCAGTTTGCAACAGGCTAAAGTAAAGAATAGTGGAATCCTTATGTTTGAAGTGTAGCATTTCTTCACAAGGATCGGGGTGGGACCACTGTGGATTTTACCATTGCAAACCCTAATATTTTTCGCAAGGTAGGAGTTTGTAGTACTCACAAGCCAGAGTTGGGCACTGAAGCTGAACCTTAACTTCTGGGATATGCTAAAGGAGGTGAGACGTTTTGACTACGTTTTCATGGAATTACAGATGGAAATGGAAGGAAAAGGCGTGATCAAAAATGAGGAGAGAGTGCAGTAATTTGCACTAGTAATGTGTGACATTGCTAGAACAAATGCAGCAAACATTGCGAGTAGTGCGACGTGTGTTATGCCAATGGAAACGAGGTTGATGTGATATAGGAGAATATGTTATTGATGGTATGAGGAACTGAATGGTATGATGGAAAGAGTGAATGATGTAGCTTCGAGGAATTAGGCCACGATAGTATGGCACACTACAAAGTTAACCAGTTTGAAACAAGAGGTACTGAACAACACACAAATGTTAACAATTAATGTTACGCATACCCAAAGACATGGAGGTACTGCCGATCACAGGACATAATGGTAATCACGTGATGATACTGTTAATCACACTTGCACATTATCAGCGGCAGAGGATTACCATTCTGGTGACGCATATGTTTTTAGATGCAGGTACCAGCACTTGTAAGATGCTACTGTATTTATATAAAGCAGAAGATCTGGATTTCTCACGTGATTTCCTAGATCCGCGACTCTGTTTTTTAGAAAATGGGTTCACACTAGGTTTATTCTGTAAACATTGCAGAATTTGTAGTGGGTAACTGGTACGAGCAAGGTAGGCTCCCAGGAGCTAAACGTTTGGAACTGCATGGGAGTGGAATAATTATTAACGAGACGGACTGTGACATAATACAGCAGAATTTTCCCCTGTCACCCTATGTTACATGGGAAACCAAGTTGATCATTACGCAGCCACAGTTGTATTGGCCAGAGAAGCCACTAGCGATTCTTCCAGTGAGAAATATTGTCCTTAAAATAGCTAACAGAAGCTCGTGAGAGACGTTTTTCACAATAACAGTAATATTGGGAGGAGCGGTAGCATACGATGAAGAGGATAATTTTCAACATTCGTCTGTAGCACCACATCTCAAATTCTTCGATTTTCTTCTGTTCCGGTTTTCCCACAGTCCATGTTTCACTACCATACAATGCTGCGCTCCAAATTTTACACATTCTCAGATATTTATACCTCCAATTTAGGCCTATGTTTGATACTAGTAGACTTCTCTTGGCTGGGAATGCATTTTTGCCAGTGCTAGTCTGCTTTTGATGTCCTCCTTGCTCCGTCAGTTATTGGTTACTTTGCTGCGTACGTAGTAGAATTCCTTAACTTCATCTACTTCGTGACCAACAGTCCTGATGTTAAGTTTCTCGCTGTTCTCATTTCAGCTGCATCTCATTACTTTCGTCTTCCTTCGAGTTACTCCCAATCCCTATTCTGCACTCATTAAACTGTTCATGCCTTCAGTTGATCATGTAATTTTTCTTTACTTTCACTGACAAAAGCAATGTCATCCGCGAATCGTATCATTGATAACCTCTCACCTTGAATTTTAATCCCACTCCTGAAGCTTTCTTTTCTCTCAGTCATTAGTGCTTCGATACACAGACTGAACGGTAGAGGTGCAAGACTACATCCCTCTTACACACTTTTTAATCCAAGCATTTCTTTCCTGGTCGTCACTCTGATTATTCCCTCTTGGATCTTGTACGTGTTATATATTACCCCCTCTTCCTATAGATTATCTCTATTTTTCTCAGAATTTCAAACGTCTTGTACCATTTTACACTGTTGAACGCTTTATCTAGATACTTTTTCTGTAGTCTTGTTTCCAATATCAACTGCACAGTCAGAATAGTTTCTCTGGTGCCTTTGGCTTTCCTAAAGCCAAACTGATCGTCATCTAGCATATCCTCAACTTCCTTTTCCAGTCTTTTGTACATTATTCTTGTCAGAAACCTGCATTCATGAGCTATTAAGCCGATTGTGCCATAATTCTCGCACCTCTCAGATCTTGCAATCTGCGGGATTGTGTGGATGATATTTTTCCGAAAGTCAGATGGTATGTCGCCAGACTCATACAATCTAAACACCAACGTGAATAGTCGTTTTGTTGCCATTTCCCGAAATGATTTTCGAAATTCTGATGGAATGTTATCTATCCCTTCTGTCTTATTTGATCCAAAGTCCTCCAAGGCTCTCTTAAATTCTGATTACTAAACATCCATGACTCCTGTTCCTTCTTCAGCCAAATCTCCCCTCTTATAGAGGCCTTCAGTGTACTCTTTCCTCCTAGCCGCCTTCTCCTCTGCACTTAAAAGTGGAATTCCCGTTGGACTCTTATTGTTACCACCATTGCTTTTAATTTCACCGAAGGTTCTTTTCACTTTCCCACATGCTGAGTCAGTCCTTCCGACAATCATCTCTCTTTCGATTTCCTCATGTTTTTCACGCAGTCATTTCGTCCTAGCTTCCCTGTAATTCCTATTTCTTCCATTCGTTAGTGACTTGAATTTCTGTACTCCTGAATATTCCTTAAAATTATTGTACTTCCTTCTTTCATCGATCAACTGAAGTATTTCTTCTGTTACCCATAATTTCTCCACATTTACCTTTTTTCCAACGCTTTTCTTTCCAACTGCAGTGGTTGCCCTTTTCAAAGATGTGCACTTCTATTCAGTAGTACTGCCTACGGGACTATTCCTTATCGCTGTCTGTAGAGCCTTCGAGAACTTCAAGCGTATATCGTCATTCCTTACTACATCTGCATCCCACTTCTTTGCGTATTGATTCTTCCTGACTGATATATTACACTTTAGCCTACTCTTCATAGCTACTATATAGTGATCTAACCCTATATCTGCTCCGGTGTACGGTTAAGAATCCAGTATTTGATTTTCGAATCTGTGTCTGACCATGATGTATTCTAACTGACCATGATGTAGTCTAACTGAAATCATCCGGCCTTTTACAAGTATACCTCCTTCTCTTGTGATTCTTGAATAGCGTACTTGCTGTTACGAGAGGAAATTTATTACAGAACTCAATCAGTCTTTCTCCTCTCTCTCATTCCTTGTCCAGGCCTATATTCTCCTGTAACCATTTCTTCTGCTCCTTCCTACAACTGTATTCCAGTTCGCCACGTCTATTAGATTTTCATCTGCCTTAATGTACTGTATTGCCCTTCCAGTATCTTCATTTACTTTCTCTATCTCTTCATCTTCAGCCTGCGTTGTCGGCATGTACACCTGAACTATCGTTGACGATGTTGATTTGTTGTCGATTCCGATAAGAAGAACCCTATCACTGAACTGTTCATAGTAGCATACTCTCTCCCCTACCTTCCTATTCATAACGAATCCTACTACCGTTACATCATTTTCTGCTTCTGTTGCTCTTAACCTTTACCCATCTGTCAAGAAATCCTTGTCTTCTTTCCATTTCACTTCACTGAACCCTACTGTATCTACATTGAGCCTTTGCATCTCTCTTTTCAGATTTTATAGCTTCCCTACCACGTTCAAACTTCTGACATTCCACGCCCCGACTCGTAGAACGTTATCCTTTCGTTGGTTATTCGATCTTTTCCTTTAATGGTCACATTGACGTTTTTGTGCCTGAGCAGTGGTGCTGTGCACTAAATGCTGACTCTTGGTCTCATTTTTCAATGTTCATCGGTTTGCTTAAGACGGTATTACGGCGTGAAGTGTCTTTTTTTAAGTTCGCTAGTTAGCTATGGCATCTTTTCTGGTTAAGTAGGATGTATAACATTTGACTTTGTCATGATCTTATTCCAACTTGAAGATAATAAGTGATAGAAAACGGTTGAGAATGAATATATTGTAATACAGCATAGTGCTTACGATTAATCTCTCCAAGTACATCGATGCTGTTGACAGTCGCCCGAAAAAACAAATCAAATTATCCTTTAGATCTTACACCAGCACGCTGCTTCCCCTAAATCTGAAAATTCATATCAAATTACTTTTGGTATTTCCTTTCTCTCAGTTATTATTAATATTCTCAACATGTATTACAAATCTTTATTTCACGTATTATTCACAACAGAAAAGGAAAATTGTAATTCATAAATAAAAGGTTATGCTTACAAATGACTTACACCAATGTGTATCTGGTATTCATTTTACTACATTCCCTCAGTTTATTTTCCACATTTCAAATTTCGCAAAAATTTTCATGTGGTTCTTCAGTTAGTTATCATTCACGAGTTCTCATGGTTTGGTTGCCTCTGTAACCTCTGAGTGAGATTCACTTTCCTCATGATGACTTGAATGTAAATAACTCGGTTGCTAAACAAAAAATTTTTCCGTAAATCCCATTAACGCCTTACTCATCTAACATCATTTAAATACTGACTTCTCTCGGCATGAGGCTTCTTCGATATGTAAGCTCGTCTACTCGAATCATGTGGCAGGATCCAAACAGGGAAAAAAACATTGAGGGCGCCTAAACTTCACCCTAAACTCTTAATTACATAAATTCCGTGAATGCAGTGAGCTGTTTCAGCACAACTTCTCTATAGTCACGGTTTCGGTGTACACTGATGCAAAAGAAACTACAAATCTCATCTTCGTAATTTCAATATACGCTTTCATATTCTGCTAACAAGCTCCTCTCACTACCTTACATTCAGTTTGATCATGTTTTCTGTAACAATGTTCATCTTCATGGGACAGAATAATGACCTCCATACCTATTTATTTGGATATATTTCCTCACTACCAGCCTAGAACAGCCTCCCATCTTGCTGTTGTTGCAGCTACTCATTTCATAAAACCTGGATCTTTCGGCGTCTCATCCTCAGTCATGTAACAAATCCAAATATTTCGCTATGTCACCGATAGGACTATAATGTTTAAAATACCACTTATTTCTATGCAATCAATTAATATCTTTTTCTGATTTTGATCGTATTATAGTTTTCTAAAACCAATATATGGTAAGCCTTCTTTTTTCGGCATGTCTTGTTCCCTTTACGATGTTAAATGGTCGTGTATATTTTACGTTTTGTAATTTGACATGAAATTATAATCTGCTTAATTTAATTACATTTTTACTCGTTGACGCTGAGATAATCCTTTCTACTAAGAATTTCTAATCTGTTCATATTTCAGTTCGTTAAACATGTTGGAAGTGACTGGTTTGCTGATGCAGTGATCACGCGTCATTGTTAAATTATCTTTTACACTGTTTCTTTTTTACAAAATGAACCTGCAATCTAATGTTCCTCACAAAGTCTGTTATCACTGTTATCATCATGAAAATCATTTCCATGCACTGAAACAGAATATTTGCACAGTTTTATGTCGCCAAGCTGTTTCACACAGCTTCTGTGGCAGAAGATACAGATTTACACACGTATCAGGTAGTTAATTAACTCTCAGCACAGTCGATACAGAAGGAGAATTTTAATTTAATCAGTTCTTTTAAAGCCAGCTTTTTCCGGGACTTAGTGTTCTCTTCCTGTCATTGGTGTGATGTGGTCCTGTTCTATCTACATTTAAAATTCTGATTTTTAAAAAACAACAGTCGAAACAAAACAGGCATTACAATATCTACTCTCGACATAAATTTTCAATCACTCTTCATTATCACAGCTTCATTTCATAATTATTGCTCCAATCACCTTTTAATAAATTCTCACCCAAGTGAACTACTGAATCTGAACATCACCAATCATCTCAAACAAAAGGAGATACTAATCCAGAAACTCAAAATTTACATTGAGTCAGACTGATTTTACTCTGATGACATACACAACCACAACATTACACAATTATGTTATACACAAAAATCAAATGCTAATCGACAGATCGTCTTACTCCCCTATATTTTCCATAAAACAGTGACTATTCCTGACTCTTACACCTTCAATTATTCAGTGTACGACCTATTTTCAGCAAATGTTGTTTTCCGTGCGACTTCCCCATCTTGATGGATTGAAGTTCCACAACTGTCTCATATGTAATGCTTCTTACATATTGTGGTGTGATGTACAAAGAAAAATATCTGATATTGCCTCTTTTGCGTGTTTGATAATCTATGAGCTTGCTCCAATAGCTTTCGACCCATCTGATATTCTTGTGTGGCAAGTTTCAGGTCTGTTCATTCCTTCCATTCAGAACTGCTTCTTTCATCCTAACAACATCTAGCTCTGTCACAATTTTGAATTTGTAATGGAGGTTTGGATTTTCTCATTCTGAGAGAACTGAAGGGCGATGTATTTAGTAGTTTAAATCCAATCAACAGCCAATATCACACAAGATATTTCTTTATTTAAGACAACAGGCTATGCTGCCATCTTCAGGTCTAAAAATCTTTTGTTGTAAAACGTGTTCTTTTTACTTTGATTTCACATACAACATATAAAGTGGGTAAAAATCTGACGTTATAAAATGTTTGTCATAGCCAAAATATTTAAGAACATAAAGCACTTTGTGCAACTTGTTATGTCCATACACATATTGCCCACAGTCGCTTGCTGCATCATACAAACATGGTACACAATAAAACAACTGTTTACATATTTTTGACACATTCCAGAATATGTAAATAGTTGTGTTATGACCTTGTGCAACAGGATATGTCAATGTACACATTGCTCACAGTTGCTTACTGCCTCATACAAACATGGTACACAAAAACTGTTTACATATTCTTGACATGTTCCAGAATATGTAAACAATTGTGCTATTGTGTACTGTGTATGTGTGATGCAATAGGCAACTCTGAGCAATTTGTATATGGACGTTGCCTGTTGCACAAGGTCCTTTATATTTTTAAATAATTTAACAAAGACAGATATTCTATAATGTTTTAATTTTATGCTCTTGACATCATGTGCATGAGATCAGCGTAAAGTGAGCATGTTTTAAAACATCAGATTCAAAGATCTGAAAGTGACTGCTTAGTCTGTTAAAATCGGTTGTCCTGAATAAAGAAATATTTTATGCAATCTTGGCTGTTGAATGGTTTTTAATTACAGAGATTTTTTGTTGTGGAAAATCAACCTTCTCTCGAATTCAGTCGGGAGGCATTTGATTACACGACTTGATACCTCGACACATTAAACATTTATAATGAAGTAGTATTATGCAGAAGTTTGTTCACCACCTGCTTATTCACGCAATACAGTCGATATAAATTCGCTAACACCCACATAATGGCCTCTGATGGATTGGAAAATGGGTGGTACACCGAAATAACACTGGTCGGATTTGATGGTGCTTCAGCGTTGCCACCCAATGTATTTACCAGAACTGTGGACCGTTATCCAATATTACTTTCCATAACGATTTGTTTTCCTTAAAAACGTCTGTCTAGGGCTTCTTTTACTGTAAAAAGGGTCGCTCTCCTAACTGCTGTTAACGACCGTGAATTTTGAGCTAGGTCCTACTGTCAGAAGAAATGTAGCACAATTCTATGATTGTTCTTGGAAGAGGGTCTAGACGATCTGTTCCTGCTAAATCTCGCGATACTAATGGAAAAATGTGGAAAATGGTGGTTCCTCATACGTAGCACCTTATGTATCCTCATTTCCACGTCGTCATAATGGCATGTGGTCCTAAACTTCTTTAAATTATTCTTCGGTCCCAAAGCAGCATAACTCAGGGAATATACTACACAAGCTTGTTATCCAGGTCTTCGGGGACGCACAGCAACCAATGAGACTCATTGAGTTGTGTTCACCTGAATGACACACCTTGTCTCAGTGAATAAAATTGTCTTAACTGTTTAAAGAGCCTGTTCCTATGTTTCCTGTTTATTTTTCCGGCTCTGCTACTATCTGAGACGAAGAAGTAGCAATATAATTCTCAAATACCACATTCTTGAGACAGTACGCACTAAAATGGTTTTCCTCCATGTATCCCTCTCCCATTCGTTAATCCTACAGCTGAACGAGACAAAGCATCTGTGATGTTGTTTGCTACTCCTGCAATGTGTGTGACCAAAAAATCATACTCCTGAAGCAGAAACACCCGACACATAAGTCACCCACGAGCAGGCTTAGCTATCAGTGGGAATTACTATAACTTACGTTCTGTAAACGTACCAGTTTTGTGACCAAACAAGAATGACTTATACTTCCTAGGTCAATAAACTGTAACTAACGCTTCCAGCTCCACCCCAGAATATTTATTGTCACTCTTGGTCATCACCGTCCTACCAAATGCAATGCTCTTTGTCCTTGTCTCTCCTTTCTCCTCAAACCCTTGGATTAAAACTACACCTAAATCAGTCTCCTCACTGTTCATAACCAAACTCACATCTGCTGATAAGTAAGAATGAGCCAACATGAGTGTTGATACAAATGCTACTTTTAATGCCTGGAAAAAGTTTTCTGCTTCTGAATCCCATATTTGTTCCGTGTTTTTTCTACTTACTTCACTCAACGTTGGATTCGACAAATCTTCAACCTTAAAAAACCTTATAAAATAGACAAGCCTAAATATCATCAGGATTCTTCGAGGGCCCTAAGCCCATCCATAATCATTGCAGCACCGAATGTTCCCGTGACTTTTCATCATATAGGGGGTTGTACAACTCACCAAAACTCCATCCCTCTATCCCACCTAGACGTATGAAAAAATTACTCTTTATACAAGTAATACCATGTGGGTCATTTTTGACCCATACACATTTTAAAGCAATTTTATATCAGTAACACCAACTTCCTATCACTAGATAGTTTCTGGATGTGGCTGAACCCTATTTGGGAGATTTTGGAGTGTATTACAACACTTTGTGCCAAAAAGAAACCAACATAAGAAGAATTCGGAGGTCAGGCGATATTTATATCAGCTCGGCTTTCCGTTTTATACGGACTAGCGACATGCAGACGTATGAAGTGACCCTGTGAAGCTGCCCCCCCCCCCCCCCTCCTACCCGCCCATCTCCCAGGCCATCACACGCTGCTGTCTGGGGCATTACTAATAGTTCTCCTACACGGCAGCAGATGTCAGGCGCGTTGTCATTAAGGAACATGACGACTGACTGCTTCTCCCCATCCGTAAAACTAGCAGATGAAGTAAAAAAAAAAAAAAAAAAAAAAAAGTTTAGCTGGCACACTTCGGAGATCTAAAGAGGCCCCTCGTGCGAAGTGATGTGGAAACGATACATTTTATGCAACATTCTTGCAAGTCAGGCGACAATCTTCTCACAGCATACCAAGGGAAAAAGAAAAAAAATTCCTTATTTTGACGAAGTTAGCATCGTCTTCACGGGTCGGCAATTCACCCCCTGGTGTTGGGGAGTATCAGCAGCTGGTGTGCTCTGCCTCTCCTACTCTTCAATTTGTAATCTCGTTGATATTCTTTACTTTCGGCTTGTGTCTTCTCGGTTGACCTTTTCAGGAATTTAACGTCACTGCTGGCTCGGTCAGTCAGTTGTTGTGGGCCTTCTGCAAGGTCCAGCCTTCACTACCCCGGTCGGGTCGCGGACGGTGCAGGGGGCGGTTTAGGCGGCCGACTGAGCAGCAGCCGGTGCGGCCAGAGTTGTAAGCAGGGCCTCAGAAACTCTCTGCAGCATCTCTGCCAGGTATGACACCTGACTGAGCACCGCAGACAGCGAGGTGATGACTGCAACCAGATCGCTGTTGTCCGCAGCGGCTGGGTGCTCGGCGGATGGTGGAGGGGGAGGAGGGGCGGGGGAAGCAGTCGGAGCGTTTGCCACTCTTCGCGCTATCCGCAGTTTTGTCTTCGTTTCCTCGGTGCGCCTTCCCTCCTGGTGTGACGGCATGCTAATCGTCTGGCGTGCCTTCTCGGGCACGTTTTGTAGAGCGGATGCGCCTCCTTGTTGTTGCACCAGCTGGCTGGCCAATGGCGTTGTTTACGGTCGTTAGCGTCGTATCGTTGCTGGCCTGCTGCGTCTTCGCCTGTGAGCCTGGGCGCGGCCGGCCGACTGTTTCGGCGGCGGATTGCCGCATGGCGAGCTACTGCTGCTATGATGACTTCGCAGCCTCG
The DNA here is from genome assembly GCF_021461385.2 of Schistocerca piceifrons. Classification (NCBI taxonomy): domain Eukaryota; kingdom Metazoa; phylum Arthropoda; class Insecta; order Orthoptera; family Acrididae; genus Schistocerca; species Schistocerca piceifrons. The sequence goes on along the minus strand of NC_060142.1, from coordinate 268,681,374 downwards.
GCAGCTCGCCACGTAAGGGCCGCCGCAGTTGGCGCACTTTGGAGTGTGCTTCTTCGGGTATGGGCAGTGCGCGCTAGCGTGGTTCTAGGCGCATTTCACGCATACCTCTGGAAAGGAGCAGTGGCGAGCCACGTGCCCCATCCTTAGGCAGCGGAAACATTGCACCATGCCTTTCTTCTGTTCCAGCGACTCCATCGTTACTTTGGTGTTGGCCACCCACTTCAGCCTGAAGGGGTCCCTGTTCTCAGGGGTGTCGGCAGCAACGATGGTGTCTCCCTGTGTGTGACAGAAAATTTGACGCGTGTGACGTTGCGGACACCAAATTTCATGTCAGTCAGATGATTTCTTAGAAATTCACGGCTCGCCGCCTTGAAGACAATCTTGAGCAATTTCTCCGGATGTGAGGCATGCGAGTACCAGTTGATTGCTCTAACCGATGCCTCGGCAGTCACAGTCCGGTAGTCCCCAGAGTTGGCTACTTTTAGGCACACTAGGTCGTCTCATGCGGCCTTCGCTGTGAAATCAGAGGTGGTCCACTGATTGAGTAGCTGCAGGAACCCTTGTAGGAGGCGGCTTCCTCTCCGACTTGTGGATGTTGCTTGGCGGGAGTTGGTCGTATCTTATTGCGTAGGTCGGCCGCCTTGGGAAGCAGTTGCGCTCCTCTGCTGTTCTGGTGGCGGCTGGACTGGCATCTCTTCTTCCGCTAGCGCGATGAAACGGTTGGCGGTCGATGTAGGCGGTGGTTAAGGGGCCTTGGCTGGCTTTGCCGCTCGCTTAGAAGAAACGGTAGACCAAGCGAGCCCCGCCAAGCTGTTGTCGGCGATGGCGTTTTTCTTTCAGACTGTAGAAATGACACTTGGGTGTCTCTTCTTCATCGGTGGCTTCTTAGCGACGTCCGTTTGCGCCGCAGCAGACCGTTTGCGCCGCTCTTCCCCCAAGCGCGATAGCACGTTGGTGGTTCAATTGGCTCTGAGCACTATGGGACAACTTCTGAGGTCATCAGTCCCCTAGAACTTAGAACTACTTAAACCTAACCAACCTAATGACATTACACACATCCATGCCCGAGGCAGGATTCGAACCTGCGACCGTAGCGGTAGCACGCTTCGAGACTGTAACGCCTAGAACCGCACAGCCACCCCGGCCGGAGTATTGCGTCATGTACCAGCACGTCGTCTTCGTCGGGCGAACCCTCCATCTCCATACTGAACGAGGGTGTGCCCTCTGTGGTGGACGGGACAGGCGCGGCCGTTGGAGGAGCAGTCTCCGCCTAAGGACGTCTTGTCGCTTCCACTTCGTCTCCTGCCGACGGGCTCGTGTGTCTGGGTGCACGTTCGGGAGCATGCTCAACCGAGCGGCGGTCCTTCGCCCCCCGGCCTACGATAGCAGCGCGCCAGGTTCGCATCCACGAATTCATGACTGTGGAGCGGCTGCAGCAGTACATCTTGTCTCTACCGTGGCTAGAGCGCGACTGACGGTGAGAAACATGAATGCTGGATGTCGGATGACTGAGAACATTAAGAGGAAACTTGCAGAAACGGTGAAATTTTGTAATGAAACTGAGGGTTGAGCCGATATAGTTGACCAAATGGCTAGACGATATTTAAATTACTTACCTCTAAGATTTCTCACCTTGACTTTATCCTAAGAGTAACAAAAAAAATTTTTCTGAAAATTTATTATTCGACATTGTGCTATTCACTTTAGAGACAAAATTATTCTTTGGCGAGACTGTAGAGTCTTCCTCAAAGTAATGTCAACATGGCGGCACTCAAAATACCACCCAAATATGAATAAAGCAGTGGTTTCCTACTGTGGGTCAAAAATGACCCACATAGTGCTACTATGGTACGGCAAAGTCCGATACGTCTTGTTAAGCTTGTTATTGTGTCTCTGTATGCACTCTCTGTAATTCGCAAATTATTCACGTATTTTGCATAGATGATTCCAGCTTATTCTGCCTATAACTTGATCTAAGTCGAGTGATGAGGAGACGTGCATTGTGCCACGCTTTTGTAGCTGTTTCTCCTGGTTCTCTTGGCTGTCTGTTCCTTTCTAAGTTGTGATGTTACTGTGATGTGGGTCTAGAAGTACTCCAATCAGTTGCCTCTCTTTGCAGTCCCCAGTATTGGGGTATTATATGATGACACTGCTGACTCAGTTACTACTTGGTCGAACATTACCTTTACCTCCTCAAATATCTTTTGTTTGTATACCAACAATATCATTAATGTATGAGTGAAGAAATTTTGCGTAATCCTTCACTTTAAACTTATGTTGTACTCCCTTTATGTACCATAGCAAACGTAAAGATATTCCCACGTTGTTGCTTGACACTTCTTTCTTCTTTCGCTGGGGCCTTGTCCCGCATTTTTGCAGGGTCAGCATGGTTAGAATCGGATTTGGCAAGATTTGGAAGAGTGGCTGGATGCCCTTCCTGCTGCCACACTGTACCCCCTGGGATAGAAATAGTGTACCCCAGCTGCCTGCTGGCAGCTGCTATTCCTACATGGAATAGTGCGAACGTGTTCAGCTGTCTGCAAGTCGTGTAACTGAGGCGTGATGTGAGGACCAGCCCGGTATTCACCTAGTGGGGTGTGGAAAACCGCCAAAAATCCATATCCAGGCTGGCCAGCACACGAGCTGTCGTCGGTAATCCACTGGGTGGATTCGATCCAGGGCCAGGGCGCCTACGCGAGTCTAGGAAGCATTAGCGCTCTTGGATAACGTGGCGGGTTCAAGTTCTTGCTTGAAACATTAACTGTTATTTCCTTATCCTTCAATTCTGCATCACATATCCTGTCAACTTTCAGTTAATTTTGAATTCTGTTCCTTCATCACCTCGTGTGTCACGCCCCAGTCTTTCTCGTGCTTGTGTCACAAATATCATACATTCATATAGGTCATTAGCTTCTACCCAAAGCTGCAAGTAATACAATAGGATCTGCACCCAAATGATATGCTCCTCAAAACGTATGTTGATTGATATTCCTTCACTGAACGTAATTTCTCCATGACCTAGTCCCACCGGATATCGATTGTAATAATCACACTCAGTTAATTTCGGTATTATCAGCATATTCACTTTAGAATATGCTATCGGCATTCAAACCCTAGTCTCATATATCAGTTTACTAGTGTAATCCTCCCCATTATAGCTCCACTAACCTTAGCCTTTTGTAATTTCAGCATCATCCAGTCATGTTTCACGAAACACTTGCCTAATGCTTTCACATAGATCGCAGAAACTTGACTACTACTATCCCAAATTGTCTGAAAACTTCCCTTCACGTACATTACGACTTTTTTCATTTGAGTCATCAGTCTTCTGACTGGTTTGATGCGGCCCGCCACGAATTCCTTTCCTGTGCTAACCTCTTCATTTCAGAGTACCACTTGCAACCTACGTCCTCAATTATTTGCTTGACGTATTCCAATCTCAGTCTTCCTCTACAGTTTTTGCCCTCTACAGCTCCCTCTAGTACCATGGAAGTCATTCCCTCATGTCTTAGCAGATGTCCTATCATCCTGTCCCTTCTCCTTATCAGTGTTTTCCACATATTCCTTTCCGATTCCGCGTAGAACCTCCTCATTCCTTACCTTATCAGTCCACCTAATTTTCAACATTCGTCTATAGCACCACATCTCAAATGCTTCGATTCTCTTCTGTTCCGGTTTTCCCACGGCCCATGTTTCACTACCATACAATGCTGTATTCCAGACGTACATCCTCAGAAATTTCTTCCTCAAATTAAGGCCGGTATTTGATATTAGTAAACTTCTCTTGGCCAGAAATGCCTTTTTTGCCATAGCGAGTCTGCTTTTGATGTCCTCCTTGCTCCGTCCGTCATTGGTTATTTTACTGCCTAGGTAGCAGAATTCCTTAACTTCATTGACTTCGTGACCATCAATCCTGATGTAAAGTTTCTCGCTGTTCTCATTTCTACTGCTTCTCATTACCTTCGTCTTTCTCCGATTTACTCTCAAACCATACTGTGTACTCATTAGACTGTTCATTCCGTTCAGTAGATCATTTAATTCTTCTTCACTTTCACTCAGGATAGCAATGTCATCAGCGAATCGTATCATTGATATCATTTCACCTTGTATTTTAATTCCACTCTTGAACCTTTCTTTTATTTCCATCATTGCTTCCTCGATGTACAGATTGAAGAGTAGGGGCGAAAGCCTACAGCTTTGTCTTACACCCTTCTTAATACGAGCACTTCGTTCTTGATCGTCCACTCTTAATATTCCCTCTTAGCTGTTGTACATATTGTATATGACCCGTCTCTCCCTATAGCTTACCCCTACTTTTTTCAGAATCTCGAACAGGTTGCACCATTTTATATTGTCGAACGCTTTTTCCAGGTCGACAAATCCTATGAAAGTGTCTTGAGTTTCCTTTAGCTTTGCTTCCATTATTAGCCGTAACGTCAGAATTGCCTCTCTCGTCCCTTTACTTTTCCTAAAGCCAAACTGATCGCCACCTAGCGCATTCTCGATTTTCTTTTCCATTCTTCTGTATATCATTCATGTAAGCAGCACCGATGCATGAGCTGTTAAGCTGATTGTACGATAATTCTCGCACATGTCAGCTCTTGCCGTCTTCGGAATTGTGTGGATGATGCTTTTCCGAAAGTCAGATTGGTATGTCGCCAGACTCATATATTCTACACACGAACGTGAATAGTCGTTTCGTTGCCACTTCCCCCAATGATTTTAGAAATTCTGATGGAATGTTATCTATCCCTTCTGCCTTTTTGGCCGTAAGTTCTCCAAAGCTCTTTTAAATACCGATTCTAATACAGGATCCCCTATCTCTTCTAAATCGACTCCTGTTTCTTCTTCTATCACATCAGAAAAATCTTCACCCTCATAGAGGACTTCAATGTATTCTTTCCACCTATCCGCTCTCTCCTCTGCATTTAACAGTGGAATTCCCGTTGCACTCTTAATGTTACCACCGTTGCTTTTAACGTCGCCAAAGGTTGTTTTGACTTTTCTGTATTCTGAGTCTGTCCTTCCGACAATCATATCTTTTTCGATGTCTTCACATTTTTCCTGCAGCCATTTCGTCTTAGCTTCTCCGCACTTCCTATTTATTTCATTCCTCAGCGACTTGTATTTCTGTATTCCTGATTTTCCCGGGACATGTTTATACTTCCTTTTTTCATCAATCAACTGAAGTATTTCTTCTGTTACCCATGGTTTCTTCGCAGCTACCTTCTTTGTACCTATGTTTTCCTTCCCAACTTCTGTGATGGCCCTTTTTAGAGATGTCCATTCCTCTTCAACTGTACTGCCTACTGCGCTATTCCTTATTGCTGTATCTATAGCGTTAGAGAACTTCCAACGTATCTCGTCATTCCTTAGTACTTCCGTATCTCACTTCTTTGCGTATTGATTCTTCCTGACTAATGTCTTGAACTTCAGCCTACTCTTCATCACTACTATATTGTGATCTGAGTCTATATCTGCTCCTGGGTACGACTTACAGCCCAGTATCTGATTTCGGAATCTCTGTCTGACCATGATGTAATTTAATTGAAATCTTCCCGTATCTCTCGGCCTTTTCCAAGTATACCTCCTCCTCTTGTGATTCGTGAACAGGGTATTCGCTATTACTAGCTGAAACTTGTTACAGAACTCAATTAGTCTTTCTCCTCTTTCATTCCTTGTCCCAAGCCCATATTCTCCTGTAACCTTTTCTTCTACTCCTTACCCTACAACTGCATTCCAGTCGCCCATGACTATTAGATTTTCGTCCCCCTTTACATATTGCATTACCGTTTCAATATCCTCATACAGTCTCTCTATCTGTTCAGCTTCAGCTTGCGACGTCGGCATGTATACTTGAACTATAGTTGTCGGTGTTGGTCTGCTGTCGATTCAGATTAGAACAACCCGGTCACTGAACTGTTCACAGTGACACACCCTCTGCCCTACCTTCCTATTCATAACGAATCCTACACCTGCTATACCATTTTCTGCTGCTGTTGATATTACACGATACTGATCTGACCAGAAATCCTTGTCTTCCTTCCACTTCACTTCACTGACCCCTACTATATCTATATTGAGCCTTTGCATTTCCCTTTTCAGATTTTCTAGTTTCCCTACCACGTTCAAGCTTCTGACATACCACGCCCCGACTCGTAGAACGTTATCCTTTCGTTGATTATTCAATCTTTTTCTCATGGTAACCTCCCCCTTGGCAGTCCCCTCCCGGAGATCCGAATGGGGGACTATTCCGGAATCTTTTGCCAATGGAGAGATCATCATGACACTTCTTCAATTACAGGCCACGTGTCCTGTGGATACACGTTACGTGTCTTTAATGCAGTGGTTTCCATTGCCTTCTGCATCCTCATGTCGTTGATCATTGCTGATTCTTCCGCCTTTAGGGGCAATTTCCCACCCCTAGGACAAGAGAGTGCCCTGAACCTCTATCCGCTCCTCCGCCCTCTTTGACAAGGCCGTTGGCAGAATGAGACTGACCTCTTATGCCGGAAGTCTTCGGCCGCCAATGCTGATTATTTATCAAAATTTAGCCAGTGGCGGGGATCGAACCCAGGACTGAAGACGTTTTGATTATGAATCAAAGACGCTACTCCTAGACCACGAGTACACTGCACAAAAATGACACTCAAATCGCAAAAACCGAATACCGTAAATAAATTTCACAGTATGTAGCACATGCAGTTTACAACAATTGTCAGCTTACTTCCATGAGTTCCCTAAACGACATTCCCTGTGTAAGTCAGCTCCCAATGGTGATGTAAGGTGTCAGGCAAATCCAACACCTTCCATGAAAAAACAGACATGACAGTAAATCCGACAATATGTCACACAGCTCGGAATAAATCCTGACATTAAATTAACCAAAGTAATATGATCAACGAGTGAGCTAATGGAATACCATAGACTAACACAAGAATGTCTGAATGCATGTCATACATTCCCACCGTGAAACAAACGCAGTTCCGAGGGGAGAAACGAGGACAGAAGCCGAGAGCAGAGCCGTGTAGGCTGGAGGGCCCTACGATAGGAGCGGGATAATGGGACACCCACATCGCCAGCCGACCGAGAAAAGGTCCATCCCCAGCCCATGTTAAAAGATAGAGCCCTCCAGAAGAACAGTATAGATCTTACAATAACACTAAAAGGGCCACACCAGCTGCAAGTTTTAGCGTGAGACTATATGCATCTCTGTTACGTAGCAGATATTAAGAACATTGCCCCAGCACGAAAAGTATAACGTTTCTCATTGGATAGACAGAATTTTTTTAGGCGGAGCTTAAGGTTAACATTGAGACGCTGATTGATAGTTGAAAACACAGCCAGATACCTTTTTTCTTAAACCAACTTCGGTAAACAGTAGTAAGGATAAGTTCAAGAGAGTTGCTACCGAGATGGCGAGGAGTGTTGAGCTGCGCTACCCACCGCCCCTGACGCTGCCTGACCACTGACAAGGTAATGAATGCATGCGATGCCACGTAAGAGCGCATAAGGCATCACTCAGAACTGCACAAGTCTCATGTGTTACATCCTCGTTTTACGTAATACTGGTGTTGATTGTCAATTAAACTTCGTGGTATTTATATTTGCTACTTGAAGGTAAAATCTGAAACGCGATGATTTTTCTGTTATATAATTATTGAGAAGCCACATCAGCCACTGTAATTTACGACAAGTTAAATAAGAAATTAAAGATAATTGGGGTCACTGTACACCATTTTTGATAGTTTTTTTTATGAAACTTAATTTAAACCTAGATTATAGATGTGATATGGCATAGGTCATCCTTCGATCCATTATAGAACTTGGAAACCCATTCAGGAAATATTCGTTCACATTTTTGTTGAACGCAGTTGCTTTTTGTCATTCTGTATTGAAATATTTCCTTTTATCGTTAGTACAGTTTATAAACAATGTTTTGCGAGTAGAATAAAAATTCCAGTGGTAAACTTAACTGCTTTTTCAACGTTATTTTATCAGCTAACTCAGAATAGGAAAGCCTTGAACCCCTTCCATTAAATTCAGTTAGTATTAAGATTCTTTTACAGGGAGTGCAGTGGAGCTGACGCTGAAAAATGGTTCAAATGGCTCTGAGTACTATGCGACTTAACTTCTGAGGTCATCAGTCCCCTAGAACTTAGAACTAATTAAACCTAACTAACCTAAGGACATCACACACATCCATGCCCGAGGCAGGATTCGAACCTGCGACCGTAGCGGTCGCTTGGTTCCAGACTGCAGTGCCTAGAACCGCACGGCCACTCTGGCCGGCCTGACGCTGAAATGATTAAGTATTTGATTATATCTTCGATAGTCTCACTGAACTGTTCTGAACTCTACATGCCATGTGTGGTCTGGCGTCTCCTTACCAGCGACAGGTCCCAGCTTCAAACTAGTCAATTCCCTAAAAAACACGCTCAGAGCGTCGTTGCGCGAAAGTGGTAGGGAGACATGACTTGAAACAGAAACCACTCAGAATGTTAGAATAATCTACAACCAAGTGGGTGAGAGCTGCTCTTCTGTCTTCCATGTAGGCTTCTACACACAGTCGTTCACTCATTGGTGGATTGTACTCAGCTGGCAATTGCCTGAGGCAAAGTCGATGTCTCCATCTTCATCTATCCCTGTGGCGCTGGTGGACCTCCTGCAAATGGCGAATCTCTTTGGTACTGGCACCAGTTCACATCTTTGCGCCTGTTATGCTCTTGCTCTGGCTTCGTCTTGTTTTGACAACACAGCACAACCAACATACTCGATTATTTGCTGGATGTATTTCAATCTCTGTCTTTCTCTACAGCTCGCTCTAGCACCATGGAAGTCATTCCATGATGTCTTAACAGATACCCCATCATGCTCTCCCATCTCCTTCTCAGTGTTTTCCACATTTTCCTTTCCTCTCCGATTCTGCACAGAACCTCCTTATTTCGTACCTTATCAGTCCACCTAATTTTCAACTTTCATCTGTAGCACCACATCTCAAATGCTTCGATTCTCTTCTGTTCCGGTTTTCCCACAGAACATGTTTTACTAGAATACAATGCTGTGCTCCAGATATACATTCTCAGAATTTCTTCCTCAAATTAAGGCCTACGTTTCATACTAGTAGACTTCTCCTGTCCAGGAATGCAATTTTTGCCAGTGCTAGTCTGATTTTGATGTACTCTTGGCTCCATTTGTCGTTGGTTATTTTGCTGCCTAGGTAGTGGAATTTCTTAACTTGGAGAGGGGACAAGTTACTCTCTCACCTATTTTTCGGATACCGAAAATTATTGAAGGTTTTATTACATCCTGATGCACCTTAAGCAGGTCTCTAGAAAATTAACGAACTGAGCAGATGTTAATGGAGCCTGGTAGGGCGCTAAAATAATGAGGTATTTTTTACAGTTCTTAGCTCATAGAAATGGGATGTTGGGGGTTGGAAGCAATTGGCAGCAAGCCCATCCCTCAGTAAATCTTGCTGGACAGGTCCACAGCCATGCAGGGCAGACAGGTCGAGACAGGTCTCTAGCAGAACAATGCTGCTATACCTGCATTGGCGCCAGCTGAAGTCTGGTCTGGGGGCGATGGACTGAAATAACGCTTCAGCAAGTGGAGTCGTAAACCAGGCATTGTGGGCAGAGCCAAGCGTCATAAAAATTCGCAAGTTTTCATGTTCGCCAATACTGCAAATAGGCCTGTGACCCACTTCCATTTGCCGCCTCGGTTGTAAAAGAATCTTCGGCGTCTGAAAAACGTTTAGAGAGGATCTTCATTACACCTCATAGCTAGGAGTAACAAGCTCCAAGGCTCAGGTGATGTAGAAAAAGATCTTCAACACTGCTACTGTTTGCTTGTTGGCACAGGAAGTGATGTGACTTCAGAGATAAACATCGTCTCCCTCAGCAAAAACTTTAAAAAAAGTCAGTTATTGGCGGTTTCTTCTTTTTACAGAGACGCAGGTTTCTAAACTCTTGCCCTGGTCCGACAGGAGTTTGTGCTGTCGTGTGCGAGAGTAGATTTAGTGCCTCTAGAGCCCTATGATTGGGTCAAGATGGCGAGAAGGTGGTGTCGTTCTGTACTTTGCGCGAAAACGGACTATTATTTCTGAAGAGGTGCATGGCTCTTAGGTGCTGAACTTTGGTCTGGTAAGGGGACTACTTGTCGATGCTCTGGCATGTGTGGTTGGTTCTTGGGAACTGTCCAGAGACTGACTTCATCTGTCAGTAGTTTAGACTGGGGAGCCTGTGGTGCTGATCTTACTTTACCAACAGTGTGACTTCAAACGTCTCACACTATTCGTATGCCGATAGCACACTTATTCGTTTTTGATTTACCAGTCTTGACATTTGGTATCCTGGTGTGCACTGTCGTGTACGTTCTTGGTATGAAAAGTGAATGAGTGTGTGGCACATTGAAATCTACTGTGATTTCAGGGCTCTGGTAGAGAGTAAATTGCGATCCGTCTGCCTGACCGCTAGACCATGAGATTGCAGCGTTTCTTTCGTGGCCGCTATGGCTTCACAGGCGCCCCCTCAAGTCTCGCCTCTGACCCACACATCTCGCCAACTATGGTGGTTTCTAACCCAGGACTGATTACACTTTGATTACAAATCAATGACAGACCACAACTGCCTGGGAGATTAAGTTACCTGCCTGCAAATTTGTATTTATTAACTCTCTTTCTCTTCTAACAACTCATGTAGAATATCTTAATAGCCAAACGAATGCACATCAGCTACTTCAAAACTATCCAGGGGGCAGTCCTGTTCTCTCATTCCTGAGGTATGCTCCATCGTTTTATAGATAAATTTTATCAATTTTTATGATGGTGAGGATCAGGAGATCGAATTTCAGTAATATCCTCCGTTAAACTCTCTATACCACCTTCACAATCCTTCCCTTTTATTTACCATTGCAACAATTTATTGTGTTTTGTTGGCTCATCGAGGATGGACCATATACGTGAGATCGATAACCTTCACTCCTTCTCAGGTAGTACGTCCTTTGTAGTGTTGAGGCACACGATTTGCTTTCTCTTGACTCACACGTATATTTCTCACCCCATTTAATGTATTCTGATTCCTGAAGTGTCGACTACAGTGTTCTTCTTCATTGGTACACACTCCTACTAGCGTTTACAGACAGTTGAGTGATAATATTAATGTGACACAGCTGTACCAACTCTACTAGACAGAACAACATGTCCTAAAACTGACAATTTGTTGAAATATGCTCAAAATAGTTTTTTGGGCTGGAGATTCCCGAATTAACTATGTTCTGCCCCATTATTATCTCATCTTTAACTCTTGCCTGTGCTTCTGCTGACCAATAGTTCAACAGCAACACATCCATAAAATGTTTATATGATTTTCAGCTTGAAGCTATTGATCACATATATATCACGGAGTCCACTTCCCGTCTGCATTACTTGATGGTATTGTGGCCATGCTGGAAGTAAGGAAAAATCGAACTGTTCAACTGAAACCTCTAGGTGCAGATTATTAATACGCTCTCTAAATACTTGAAGCGTCAGCATTGTCAGTAAGTACTTGTAGTCGAATGATTTCTCATCTGATAACTTCATTTAACTGCTTGTTGTCGTCGGGAATGATACGTCATTCAACCAGTGCATGATTCCACTCTATTCTTTGATTGTTATACGAACGTGCTGCTTCTGGTGCTACTGCGTGGTCAACAAGCGAGTGCACGCTTTAGTCCAGCCACACTTGCCTCTATCCCAACACATACCTTTCGTTTTGAAATTCCGTAACCCCTCCGTCATTTTCTCCTCTCGTTGTGCTTGTTTTCGAGTAATACCCTCCTGTGGTTCCTTAAACTTGCATAACTCCTGCCAATCGAAAAATTGCAATCTGCTGCTCACCAAAAACTGCCTAACTCCGGCTACGAACAACTGCTCTCTACAAACCACACTCTAAGACCCCCACCATGGAAGCAGACTGAATTTGCCTCCGCTGCTCACCATGTGAGCTGAGACCAGTACAACATTTCCATCCCAATGAAAACTTACGAGGCAGAAGCGAAATGCTGCTCCTAATTAAAAGAATTGACAATAATATTTAAAACTATCACCAGCATAGCTAGCACAGAAGAGCTAATCTAACACGCTCCTGCCTGATGCACATGCTTTCCCAAACTCTCCCTTCCGCTTCTATCGAAGTCTTCGAGTTCCTCCGCTACAAGAATGGAAGTCTAAAAACAAACTTGCGTGGTTGGTAAGAAGGACATGTGCTTCTGGAATGGAAGAACTCGATCAAAACCAGGGTTGCATGAAAAATACATTATTATTATAATTTCTTTCATTTCTTTAACACCAAGACACTTTCAACAGCATGCACTGGACAGTCACGGCCAATTAACTTTTAGAGACATGCTCAGTTCTCTGAATCGAAAATATAGATTGCGAGGAAATGTTTAGAGAGACTTTAATTAAAGAAAAATATCATTTGACTTGAAATCTAAAAACACAAAAAATTTTCAGTTTAGTAAAACTGAGAAATTTCTGATACCTGAAAATATATGTTTACACAACATCCATGACTTTACTTAAGATTCGACAACACATGGTAGTGTGCAGCATATTTACAGTACGAGTCTTATTTGACTCAACTTGCCGCAGTACAAAATTTCGATGTTCACTAACTGTCTACTCAGTGATTAGATGGAAGATATTTTCTCACAATATTGATAACTATGCCTGACATGGCGATTACGCGTTGACCCTCTTAACTGACATAGGCACTGTGGTATATGTCATTTAACCTCAGACATATTTCACAAATAGAGTGAGTTCAGCCAAACACGCTTAATAGTAATCAATACATCATACTCTTACTTCTGGCAATCAAGAAGCCAGTGTGAACCAATTGACAAAGACTTATACCTAACCTTAATATAACCACCAACAAGAGCATTAAAGAATATCTTAAAGTTTAGCTTAAGTCGGCCCTTACAAAAGAGAAGAATTCAATTGAACTACAGCTAAAGAGTGGATTAAAACCTTTTTATAACTTCAAGCTGATCTTCATAAGAGGTAAAAATTACTCTAAATCACTTTCAAATTGTCGCTTAAAATAGGGAAAAATTTATACTGAGGCGCCATTAAAGTTGAATGAAAAAAAAAAAAATAAAAAACTTTTCAAAGACTGAAGCAAATACTAAAAATGATAAATTACACTGCGCCCTCCTTTCAAGATAAAAGTAAACCTTTAAATATCGTTGTTGTTGTTGTTGTTGTGGTCTTCAGTCCTAAGAGTGGTTTGATGCAGCTTTCCATGCTATTCTATCCTGTGCAAGCTTCTTCATCTCCCACTACCTACTGCAGCCTACATCCTTCTGTATCTGCTTAGTGTATTCATCTCTTGGCCTCCCTCTACGATTTTTACCCTCCACGCTGCCCTCCAATACTAAATTGGTGATCCCTTGATGCCTCAGAACATGTCCTACCAACCGGTCGCTTCTTCTAGTCAAGTTGTGCCACAAACTCCTCTTCTCCCCAATTCTATTCAATACCTCCTCATTAGTTATGTGATCTACCCATCTAATCTTCAGCATTGTCCTGTAGCACCACATTTCGAAAGCTTCTATTCTCTTCTTGTCTAAACTGTTTATTGTCCACGTTTCACTTCCATACATGGCTACACTCCGTGCAAATACTTTCATACAATTTAAAAACTGGTTCCTAAATCTCTGTCTTACCATTATATAATCTATCTGATACCTTCTGGTATCTACAGGATTCTTCCATGTATAGAACCTTCTTTTATGATTCTTGAACCAAGTGTTAGCTATGATTAAGTTGTGCTCTGTGCAAAAATATCTACGTAAATGTTTACAATTTGACAATAGTACGGCTGCAATTAACCATCTTTACAGAAGAGTTAAAATTTTTCAAACTTTAAACGAAGTTCACAATACTAAGATTACACTGAATGCACTGAGCCGTCCTCAAACAGTGAGCACAGTCTTCCAGATCGCCTTCAGTTTAGGGACAGAAATTCCAAATTAAAATTTCCCTCTGTTAATTAGTTAGCAAGAAGTTATACAGAACATGACACAGTGGAGGGGACTAAGAATGCACGCACAACCAAGCCAGATCAAATGACAACTATGCCAACATGGTGTAAGATAATACAGTATACTGCAGACAGAGGAGCTCTGAAAGTAACCGCTAATGGTGAGAAACGAAGGACAACTTCTAAACCAATTACGTTCAAATAAACAACTCACTTATGAGGATAGTAGCTGCTCTGCCCAGCTTACACGGACTAACACTGCAAACAGTTCCTTGAAACACCACACACTGACCCGATGAAACACAGTTTGACCATCCGACCCGCTGCTCCTGCGTAATAATCCGACAGCAGCTGGCCGCTCCAAAGTCATCACTGCAGCCCGGGGGCTCTCCTTGCCCGCGAAGATCCGTCAAGCCCCACTGCTGCTTCACACACGTGACCGTATCATCAGCTCGGCCTTCTGTGTGTCACTCTCGATCAATGCCTGTCCACCAGTTCCCACTCCGGACTCTCCTCATAACTTTCGCGTTGGCTTCCACTTGAGACCATGCCAAACCGAGGAGCCTACTGACATATACTTGCAAGATAAAATATCTGGCCTACGATACAGGGGCTACATAATTTGTACAAACGCATCAACGAGACTCTGGAAAAGATGTTGTCTGTGTAGGAACACTCTGACGCTGATTTCCAAACATTACAGTTTTTTTTTAACAAAGTTTTCCTGGCATCCCTTCGATGAGCTGAACACAACTGAGGGTTCAGTTCTATTACTTGGTGTGTCTCTCTACATCGGTCACTGCTTGTTTCTAGAGAAAAAGCTTTATCTTGGGAGGTTACACATCAATATGAGAGCGACACGGCCTGCCATTTTCAAACACAGGTGGGCGCCACAGTGCCACGGCAAATGGCTGAGCCAAACAACATCTGCCTCCGTGTCCCACATGCTCAGTCCTGTACGTTCCCAAACATGATTTCAGTCATACATTCCTCTCTTTACACTAGCGCAGGAGAACAGTAATTTTGGTACACTCTATCCTGTTGCCTACTGATATTAGACTAAATGCAGGAAGAAAGTATGGAGATGAAATAAACCACAGAACCCACTTCATACGAACTTAGTAATTACTCATTATTGTTGTAAGTTAAGTTGGTATCAAACACGAACATACTCACGTGAACTCGGGAACAGTGTAGTGAAACATGAATTAAAAATGAGAAGGGGAGGCACAAACAAGTTTGGTGCCTCTCACATACGCTGTAATGATACAAATAACAACATCCAGTTACTGAACAGGATACTGAACATAGGCTTTCACAATCGAAACATGGCTTCGAATAAACAACATAAATTGGGAAGAGACGCATTTCTCAAAAATACAAGACTCGTTTCAGCAGCCCACGCTGTTGCTTAGCATCAGTTTGAGGCGAATAGAGTGACGAGCAACACTAATGTTTCTGACTCCTTTCAGCAAATTCCTACGAAAAAAGTGAATTGCAATAAGAGTGCAGCAGAACGACAGCAATCTGAAGATAAGCATCTTCCAGTCCTTGGCACCCAAAACACAGGCTTCAAATCGCAAATCGATTATATCTTTCAGGAGATTCGTAACTGCAGTTCTCACAAGCACGTATGTTCAATGAATATGGAGATCTTCACAAAGAGTTTGTACTAAGGATAATTTTATTTTGCATGTCAGAGTTATCCTCAGTGAGTATCGCAGCTTGTCTGAGGCTGTGTGCGAAGGAGACACATGAATGTTACCAATTCCGTAATTACAAGAAAATCGAAATACACACATCAAAAAATGTTTTGCATCTGCCCCGTTCCCAGAACTCATGAAGACAGATGTTGACTGTGGATACTGTGTCACAGACACAGTCCCTTTGACTGTTCAGAAATGTCACTACATCCGGCCAAAGATGTAAACAACTATGCCTGAGCAGCGCCTATTCGACGGAGGGGGTCCGACAACCGATCAGTTCCAGTCATTCCACCAGGAAGGAGGTACGCGACTCGTGTTGTCTGTAGTTCAACCATGCCTAGACGGTCAAAAGCGCGGTTCGATCACGTCCGCCCTGACAGCAACGACACCATCTTTAATAACGCTTTTCGTGCAGCCACAGGACGTCGTGTTACGACACAAACTGTGCGCAATACGGTGCATGATACACAACTTCACTCCCGACACCCATGGCGAGGTCCATCTTTGCAGCCACGACACCATGCTGCGCCTTACAGATGGGCCCAACAACATACCGCAGGATTGGCATCAAGTTCTCTTCACTGATGAGCCTCGCATATACCTTCGTCCAGACAACCGTCGTAGACGTGTTTGAAGGCAACGCACTGATGCTGAACGCCTTAAACACACTGTCCAGCGAACGCAGCAAAGTGGAGGTTTCCTGCTGTTTTGGGGTGGCATTATGTGGGGCCGACATACGCCGCTGGCGGTCGTTGAAGGCACTGTAACGACTGTGTGATACGTGAATGTCATCCTTCGACAGATTGCGTAACCATATCGGCAGCATATTGGCAAGGCATTCGTCTTCATGGACGACAATTCACGCCCCCATTGTGCACATCTTGTGAATGACTTCCTTCAGGATAACGACGTCGCTCGACTAGAGTGTCCAGCATGTCCTCCAGACATGAACCCTATCGAATATGCCTGGGATAGAAGGTCTGTTTATGGACGACGTGACCGACCATCCACTCTGAGGAATCTACGCCGAATCGCTGTTGAAGAGTGGAACAATCTTAATCAATAGTGCCTTGGTGAACTTGTGGATAGTATGCCACGACGAATACGGGCATGCATCAATGAAAGAGGACGTGCTGCTGGGTATTAGGGGTATCGGTGTTACAGCAGTCTGGACCACCACCTCGGAAGGTCTTGCTGTGTGGTGGTACAACAAGCAATGTGTGGTTTTCATGGGCAGTAAAAAGGGCGGAGATGATGTTTATGTTGATCTCTATTCCAATTTTCTCTACAGATTCCGGAACTCTCGGAACCGAGGTGATGCAAAAGTTTTTTGATGTATGTACTAATAAATATGCGTTCTCCTTCGAAGTTACCACCCAGAGGCCTACCTGTTTTCGCTTGAATGAGTAAGTCAGTGACCCTGACAGGGTATAACCGTTTCTCTGAGGTTGCACGTGGTGGAGTCGTATGAATTGTATGCATCATGTAAGTACCAAAAAATCGAGGTAGTACTAAATATACATTCTCGTTCGAAGTTAGCATCCCAAAGGATTTCTCTTTTCACTCGTATGACTACGAGGTAGTACTAAATATACATTCTCGTTCGAAGTTAGCATCCCAAAGGATTTCTCTTTTCACTCGTATGACTAACATCTGATAAGTTGAATATATCACCATGGTCTCTTCGAACACCACTTTAATGAAAGCATAATAACAAATAATTTATTTTCATAAGTATTTCTGAAGATTATAGATGGATGTAATCCACTAGTGTATTCTCTTATTCCCCTTCAATGCCCATCACCGACAATAATTATTTCTTTGGTTTGAGAATCACGTCTATTTTCAAGACAGGGGCTACAGAAGATGTTATGGTGTTAATAAAAGCAAAATTAGAATCTACCTTCATGACTGTACATACCAGTTAAACGTTACAGGGATCATTACAAAAGTTTCCATCTGTGCAATACATGTTTTTACATATCATAATAACACAGTTCCCACCAACGTACATGTAAGTAATTATACATTATTCTTTACCATTAACCATTACATAGTTATAAGATAGTCTTTGGTGTGACGTCATAAGCGCGTGACTGCGTGTGAGATCGCTTTCTAAGTTTTCATATATTTTTAGGTTTCAGATATATATTTTAACGGTTTTTGTGATAATATTTACTATATAAGTGACTTAGTAGTGGTTTCTTCATTCACCTCTGCCTTTCTTGTGTTGTGACCTGATATTTGTGTTTCGTATCGAGCAACTTAACCTCTTACCCGTGTTTACATTCCGCGCTGACCAGTTGCAGCTGTAGCGGCGCATCGAATGCTAAGTGTTATTAATTGTTTGTGTGTAGTAGTTTATTTAGGAACTTTAGTAGTCTTCAACCGGTGTTCTTGGTGTTTTCTGGTGAAATATTTTCAGAAGAAATTTTTGCGAACTCCTTTCAGTTTCGTTACTGTGTCATTAGACGTTTGATTTTCTTTCTGTGTTAGTATTTTGTTATATTCTCATTTGTTGTTGATTAATGTCAATAATACTAGTTACTTCCCTTGTAGAGCAAGTTTGTGATTATTGTAGTCAGCTTTTAACATCTTCTTTTTGTAGTAGCGGAACTTAGATAAAGTTGTTTTCTTGTTTCAATAACTGTAAAATTTTACCATGAGTGAGAAGTGTGGGCTTTGCCATAGGTTCGTGAGTAGTGGATTGCGGTGTGAGACTTGTTCGAAGTATTTTCACTGGAGGGAATGCAGTGGGGAAGCCAGTGGGCATTCTGGTGAGATCCTCTCCTGGAACTTCAGATTATGTAGCAAGAGTAAGTTGATAGAGGAGCAGGAGCCTAAGATCTGTGCCCTTCAGGTGCAGTTGAAAAACGCACAGGAGGAGCTAGATAGGATGAGGAGGGAGAAGGGGGTTGGGGAATGGGAGCTGGCTGTTGGCAAGAGATCTGCTAGGAGAAGCAGATTTTCAGAAAGTTTTAGTATTGGTGTTTGCAATAGATATGACCAACTGTCAGAGTCTAGTGGAGAGGAATCTCTAGTAGCTGTAGATGTAGGAAGTATGCAGCAGACCTCAGCAGTTACGGTGGCTAGGACAGTTGCAAAGTCTAAGAGAAAGAAGAAGGTTCTGCTGTTAGGTAGTTCTCATGGTAGAGGTGTAGGCCAGCAGTTGCAGGAAGTGTTGGGGAGTGAGTACCAGGTCACCAGCATTGTGAAGCCTAATGCAGGATTGGCTCAGGTGACTGTTAACATAGGGGGGTTATGCAGGGATTTTACTTAAGAGGATCAGGTAGTGACTGTGGGTGGGGCTGGTAATAGTATTGACAGGGACAGCGAGTATGACATAGATGGTGACCTGGAAAAGATAGCCACTCAGACTGGCAACACGAATGTGCATTTCGTGGAACTGTTTCAGCGTCACGATCGGCCTCATCTTAATACAGCCGTCAGGTGTAATAACATGAGACTTGGGGGTGCGCTGATGACAGAAGGCATGAGTCACATTTCAGTGGTGTCGGTGGAGTCTATTAGCAGGACAGGTTTCACTAGCCATGGCCTGCACCTCAACAGGTATGGAAAGGGGAGGTTGGCAAAGATTATAGGTGACAGCATAGGTGGGGGTGGTGGGATCACTGATGGGAAAATTTCGGTAGTTGTGGGTGTTAGAGCTGTACCTTTTTTAGACTGAAGTCAGCTGATAGGTATTCCTGCTTAAGGGAAGTCTCTCTAACAAAGAAACCATTTTCGACAAAGCTTAGGTATCCGATTAATGAGGGAATTAGTATATTTCATCAAAATATACAAGGTATTAGAGATAAAGTTAGTGAACTGCTTACAGATGTTGACTCTGAAATTATTGGTATATCTGAACACTTCTTAAATCAGGAGATAATTCAAAGGCTTCCTTTACCAGGATACAGGTTGGCTGGCAGATTTTCTAGGAGCTCTTTGCGGTGTGGGGGAGTAGCCATGTATGTGAAAAACGGTATCCCATTTGAGTCAGTTGATGTTTCAAAGTACTGCACTGAAAAGGTGTTTGAATGCTGTGCAGGTGTGGTTAAATTTAGTGGAGCTAAACTTATTACTGTTGTTATTTATAGATCCCCAGACTCCGATTTCACAACATTTTTGGTAAAGCTAGAGGAGGTTCTTGGTTCACTTTATAGGAAATACAAAAAGTTAGTTATATTTGGTGACTTCAATATTAATTGTATAAGTAATTGTGCAAGGAAAAAGGATGCTGGTAGACCTCCTTAATTCATATAATCTTATGCAAACCGTATTCTTTCCAACGAGAGTGCAAGGGAACAGTAGAACAACCATAGACAATATTTTTGTTCATTCCTCATTACTAGGGCCGGCCGTTGTGGCTGAGCGGTTCTAGGCGCTTCAGTCTGCAACCGCGCGACCGCTACGGTCGCAGGTTCGAATCCTGCCTCGGGCATGGATGTGTGTGATGTCCTTAGGTCAGTTAGGTTTAAGTAGTTCTAAGTTCTAGGAGACTGATGACCTCAGATGTTAAGTCCCATAGTGCTCAGAGCCATTTGAACCGTTACTAGAAGCGCGTTCTGTTAGCAAAAAGGTGAATGGCCTTTCAGATCATGATGCACAAATTTTAATTCTAAAAGATTTTTGTGCTGCAACAAATGTTAAATATAGTCATCAACTTTTTAGGAAAGCTGATCCAGTTGCTGTAGAGACCTTTGTAAACCTTATCAAGGAACAAGAGTGGCAAGATGTTTGTAGTGCTGATACAGTAGACGATAAATATAATGCATTCCTCAAGACTTTTCTTGTGCTCTTTGATAGTTGCTTTCCGTTAGAACGTTGAAAACAGGGTACTAGCACAAACAGGCAGCCTGAGTGGGTGACTAAAGGGATAAGAATATCTTGTAGAACAAAGTGGCAATTATATCAAAACGTTAGAAACAGTCACAATCTAAATGCAGCAGCCTATTACAAACAGTATTGTTAGGTGCTTAAAAAAGTTATTAGGAAGGCAAAAAGTATGTGGTATGCAGGTAGAATAGCTAAGTCTCAGGATAAAATTAAAACCTTATGGTCAGTCGTAAAGGAAGTGGCTGGTCTGCAGATACATGTCGAGGATATAGAATCAGTGCGTAGTGGGAATGTCCGTGTTACCGATAAGTCGCATATATGTACAGTATTTAATAATCACTTTCTGAATATAGCAGGTGAATTAAATAGAAACCTAGTCCCAACAGGGAATCACATAGCGCTCGTAGAAAAAAGTGTTCCTAGAGTGTTACCTGAAATGCTCCTCCATGCTACTGACAAGAGGGAGATTGAGTTAATAGTTAAATCACTAAAGACCAAGAACTCTCATGGATATGACGGGGTATCTAGCAGAATACTAAAGTATTGTTCTATGTATGTTAGCCCAGTACTTAGCCATATCTGTAACTTTTTCCTTAGGAATGGTCGGTTTCCTGACCAATTAAAGTACTCGGTAGTGAAGCCACTTTATAAAAAGGGAGACAGGGATGATGTTGACAATTATAAACCTATTTCTAAGCCATCGGTGTTTGCTAAATTTATCGACAGGGTTGTATATACAAGGTTACTGCAGCATTTAAATTCACATAATTTGCTGTCAAATGTACAGTTTGGTTTTAGAAATGGCTTAACAACTGAAAATGCTATATTCTCTTTTCTCTGTGAGGTTTTGGAAGGATTAAATAAAAGATTGCGAACGTTAGGTGTTTTCTTTGATTTAACGAAAGCTTTTGACTGAGTTGACCACAAAATATTACTGCAGAAGTTGGACCATTATGGAGTAAGGGGAGTAGCTTACAATTCGTTCGCCTCTTACTTTAAGAACAGAAAGCAGAAGGTAATTCTCCCCAATATTGAGAGTGGTAGTGATGTTCAGTCCCAATGGGGCACTGTTAAGTGGGGCGTTCCCCTAGGGTCGGTGCTGCGGCCACTGCTGTTTCTTATTTATATAAATGATATGCGTTCTAGTATTGCAGGTGATTCAAAAATGTTTCTGTTTGCTGATGACACCAGCTTGGTAGTGAAGGATCTTGTGTGTAATATTGAAACATTATCAAATAATGTAGTTCATGAAATAAGTTCGTGGCTTGTGGAAAATAATTTGATGCTAAATCACAGTAAGACGCAGTTTTTACAGTATCTAACTCACAATTCAACAAGAACTGATATTTTGATCCGACAGAACAGGCATATTATAAGCGAGACGGAACAGTTCAAGTGCCTAGGCGTTCGGATAGATAGTAAGCTGTTATGGAAAGCCCATGTCCAGGATCTTGTTCAGAAACTAAATGCGGCTTTATTTACCATTAGAACAGTATCTGAAATAAGTGACATTTCAACACGAAAAATAGTCTACTTCGCATATTTTCATACGCTCATGTCATATGGTATTATTTTTTTGGGATAATTCTTCTGATTCGAAAAGGGTATTCTTGGCTCAAAAACGGGCTGTTCGAGCTATGTGTGGTGTAAGTTCGAGAACCTCTTGTCGACCCCTATTCAATAGTCTGGGAATTTTGACATTGCCCTCACAGTATATACACTCCTGGAAATGGAAAAAAGAACACATTGACACCGGTGTGTCAGACCCACCATACTTGCTCCGGACACTGCGAGAGGGCTGTACAAGCAATGATCACACGCACGACGCAGCGGACACACCAGGAACCGCGGTGTTGGCCGTCGAATGGCGCTAGCTGCGCAGCATTTGTGCACCGCCGCCGTCAGTGTCAGCCAGTTTTCCGTGGCATACGGAGCTCCATCGCAGTCTTTAACACTGGTAGCATGCCGCGACAGCGTGGACGTGAACCGTATGTGCAGTTGACGGACTGTGAGCGAGGGCGTATAGTGGGCATGCGGGAGGCCGGGTGGACGTACCGCCGAATTGCTCAACACGTGGGGCGTGAGGTCTCCACAGTACATCGCTGTTGTCGCCAGTGGTCGGCGGAAGGTGCACGTGCCCGTCGACCTGGGACCGGACCGCAGCGACGCACGGATGCACGCCAAGACCGTAGGATCCTACGCAGTGCCGTAGGGGACCGCACCGCCACTTCCCAGCAAATTAGGGACACTGTTGCTCCTGGGGTATCGGCGAGGACCATTCGCAACCGTCTCCATGAAGCTGGGCTACGGTCCCGCACACCGTTAGGCCGTCTTCCGCTCACGCCCCAACATCGTGCAGCCCGCCTCCAGTGGTGTCGCGACAGGCGTGAATGGAGGGACGAATGGAGACGTGTCGTCTTCAGCGATGAGAGTCGCTTCCGCCTTGGTGCCAATGATGGTCGTATGCGTGTTTGGCGCCGTGCAGGTGAGCGCCACAATCATGACTGCATACGACCGAGGCACACAGGGCCAACACCCGGCATCATGGTGTGGGGAGCGATCTCCTACACTGGCCGTACACCACTGGTGATCGTCGAGGGGACACTGAATAGTGCACGGTACACCCAAACCGTCATCGAACCCATCGTTCTACCATTCCTAGACTGGCAAGGGAACTTGCTGTTCCAATAGGACAATGCACGTCCGCATGTATCCCGTGCCACCCAACGTGCTCTAGAAGGTGTAAGTCAACTACCGTGGCCAGCAAGATCTCCGGATCTGTCTCCCATTGAGCATGTTTGGGACTGGATGAAGCGTCGTCTCACGCGGTCTGCACGTCCAGCACGAACGCTGGTCCAACTGAGGCGCCAGGTGGAAATGGCATGGCAAGCCGTTCCACAGGACTACATCCAGCATCTCTACGATCGTCTCCATGGGAGAATAGCAGCCTGCATTGCTGCGAAAGGTAGATATACACTGTACTAGTGCCGACATTGTGCATGCTCTGTTGCCTGTGTCTATGTGCCTGTGGTTCTGTCAGTGTGATCATGTGATGTATCTGACCCCAGGAATGTGTCAATAAAGTTTCCCCTTCCTGGGGCAATGAATTCACGGTGTTCTTATTTCAATTTCCAGGAGTGTATTTTCTTTAATGTCGTTTGTTGTTAGCAGTATTAGCCTATTCCCAAGTGTTAGGAGCTTTCACTCGGTTAATACTAGGCAGAAATCAAATCTGCATGTGGAATGCACTTCCTTCACTCTTGTGCAGAAAGGAGTGCAGTATTCGGCTGCATCCATTTTCAATAAGCTACCACAAGAACTCAAAAGTCTTAGCAGTAGCCCAAACACATTTAAGTCTAAACTGAAGAGTTTCCTCATGGCTCACTCCTTCTCTTCTGTCGAGGAGCTCCTGAAAGAGCTAAAAAGTTAAGCAAATTCCAGCGTTACATTGTTGATTTTCTTTATTTAAACTTACGACCTGTCGCCTGAATATGTTTCTTATATTTCATTATATCTTTTTCTACAATCGTGTTATAATTTAATGTATTGACTCGCTCCATGACCATGGAGACTTCTCCTTAATGTGATCCCACGGAACAATAAATAAATAAATAGATAATAAACCGAGTACGAGAGTAGAATATAAATTCATTCCAATGGAACGCAGCAAAGTGAAACGCTGCGCTACAATAGTCTCCTCATAACCTCCATAGAGGTCGGTAGCAATAATTGAAACGTGACAAGCACATTGAGTTAATGGTAAAAAGCCACTCTTAAGAGTACACTTCTTCGTTACAAGTATCACAAGTACTTAAAGCAACTTGCATTTCCGTTACATACACCATTGTGAGAAATAACTGATTAAAATAAAACTAAAGTAGCGCTATAGGATGGTTTACCCAAAACCTACTACATTCACTCATATCCGACACAAGAAATTGTCATTAAATTTCTTTTTGTAAACTTGATCAAACCAATCATCAGCCACGAATTGGTAAAATACATACAATTCTCTAAGATCAGATACATGGTACATTAGTTTCACATATAAGTTGATTCAAAGACCACTGGTTCATGCTTATACACATACAAAGTGGCTATAATTATCCTGTGATGCCACGTAATTTTGCGTACATCAGGAAAGTATGTCTAACAACATTGCAATCCGCTATTGGTAATAAGAGACATTCTTTTATAAATGTTGTTCTGGACACGCATTCTCTGTCCTACAAGCTCAATTCATTTATTGTACAGTTACCGAATTATCTGACATTTAGAAGGTCTTATAAAAGCATGTTTCGTACATATGTCAAATGTTTCACAGACTGGTAGTCCATTCTATATTCGTACCTTAGATTGTTATCTTTTCCTTATCGTGACTGGTAGTCCACACAGTATATTTATATTACATCACTGCCTTTATACCATACTGTTTGCCATATCCACCTAACATGTTAAATATTTAAACTTTTAAAATCTACCACCAGAACAGGTGTTTCGTTTTATGTAACAGAGGCTTAGTGAAATCACTGTCGCTCAGGAATGTTCTATGAACAACACAGCACAGACACATGACAGGTGATCCGTACCGCGATGGGTATTAAGCTCCAACCATTAGATTGACCACATGCTCTCATCACGTCTTATCACGAAATAAAACTTGAACGCTAACTCCATGGTTATCAGACGTTTACTTACAAGTCTGTCATCTGGCATCTACACTGTGTACAACCACATTGTTTTCACACAATTATTAAAACTCTCCCTTTATAACCAATCACAATAAGTTAGCTGTACTGACAGTAGCCTCGAATACAA
Organism: Schistocerca piceifrons; assembly: GCF_021461385.2. Taxonomy (NCBI): domain Eukaryota; kingdom Metazoa; phylum Arthropoda; class Insecta; order Orthoptera; family Acrididae; genus Schistocerca; species Schistocerca piceifrons. The sequence goes on along the minus strand of NC_060142.1, from coordinate 268,655,978 downwards.
AAGTGCTCCATATAATGTTTCGGTAAGCCAGCCTCAACGAATCTTCAACCGCTGCCTTTCCAATCTCACATCTCCTCCTGTAGTATACACACTATGTGATAAAAAGTATCCGCACACCCCCAAAAACATACGTTTTACATATTAGAGGCATTGCGCTGCCATCTACTGCCAGGTACAACATATCAGCGAACTCAATAGTCATTAGACATTGTGACAGATCAGAATGGGGCGCTCCGTGGTACTCACGGATTTCGAACGTGGTTAGGTGATTGGGTGTCAATTGCGTCATACGTCTGTACGCGAGATCTCTACACTCCTAAGTATCCCTAGGTTCACTGTTTCCGATGTGATGGTGAAGTGGAAACGTGACGGGACACGTACAGCCCAAAAGCGTACATATCGACCTCGTCTGTTGACTGACAGAGACTGCCGACTGTTGAAGATGGTCGTAATGTGTAATAGCCATCTATCCAAACCATCACACAGGAATTCCAAACTGCATCAGAATCACTGCAAGTACTATGAGAGTCACGCGGGAGGTGAGAAACTTGGATTTCATGGTCGAGCGGCTACTGGTAAGCCACACATCACGCCGCTAAATGCCAAATTACGCCTCGCTTGGCGTAAGGAGCGTAAACATTGGACCATTGAACAGCGGAAAAACGTGGTTGGAGTGACGAATCACGGTACACAAAGTGGCGATTAGATGGCAGGTTGTGGGTATGGCGAATGGCCGTGAAGGTCATCTGCCAGCGTGTGTAGTGCCAACAGTAAAATTCGGAGGCGGTGATGCTATTTTGTGGTCGTGTTTTTCATGGAGGAAGCTAGCACCACTTATTTTGTGTGTCACTATCACAGCGCAGGCCTACATTGACGTTTTAAGCACCTTCTTGCTTCCCACTGTTGAAGAGCAATTCGGGGAGGTGGATTGCATCTTTCAACACGATCAAGCTCCTGTTCATAATGCACGCTCTGTGGCAGAATGATTACACGACAATAGCATCCCTGTAATAGACTGGCCTACAGAGAGTTCTGATCTGAATCCTATAAAACATCTTTAGGATGTTTTCCAACGCCGACTTCGTGCCAGGCCTCACCGACCGACATCAATACTCCTCAGTGCAGCACTACGTGAAGAATGGGATGCTATTGCCTAGGAAACCTTCCAGGACCTGATTCAACGAATGCCTGCGAGAGTGGACGCTGTCAACAAGACTAAGGGTGGGCCAATACCGTACTGAATTCCAGCCAGGTGTCCTGATACTTTTGGTCACATAATGTAGCTGGATAGGTGTAATGCTATGCATAATTTATTTTTATTGGTGTCACACATACTAAGTATATTGCTGATTGTCAATTACAAGTTTTTCCCGAACAGAGCAAAATAGCTGTAAAATCTGAATTCTGTGTGTACGTTCATTACTTTATCAAGCTATTTAATTTTATCTCTATATATTTCCAAGTCTTCATGTAAGTGTAGCTTTAGTCCTTTAGCGCCAACTTGCAAAATTTTTAAATATCCTCTACGCTGTCAGCCACATGATTGGTACTTCGCAGGTGCTATCCGCAAGCTATTCTGTTATTCAGTATTACCTATTCTACACCTCTCAGGACGAGGCTGACTCCGTTCTGGCCAGTGTATTACTGTTCGCATGGTCCACATCGTAATTTGTCTAATCTCTATGCGTTTATTTTAAAGAATTCACATTCTATGCTCACACGAGGTTTATTATGTTGTATCTACGTAGAGGTTAATGGCAAGGAATATCGTAGATTTGGTTACTCAGATGTACATTGTTGGGAACTGTATGATTATTCTTTTGTGTAAGGTATGTAAAATTTATTGCGTAGATGGAAAATTTTATCATGCTTTATTTAAGGATCGACTTCCGTTATAACCATGGGGCTACATTATAATTTGGTCTTCATTAACACCATTAAATTTTTATAGGCCGGCCTTGCTTCTGAAAAGAGGGTGCGTAATCAGAGCCAATGAGATGTCGAGGGCCCTTCAGCATTAAACGAAGTCAGGGACTAGCTGGAGGCAAACGGGAAAGAACGGGAAAGTGATTAAAACTCGGATACAGACGTCCCGAGGAGAGAATCACGGCTGTTACACCAGACAGAAGTAGAGGATACAGACAGGTCCTAGTGGAAGTGGAGAGGTAGAAGGACTGGCAGGAAACCGGTTATTAGCTGAGCAGGACCGAGCAAGGTCATCTGCAGTAGTTTGGAACAGTAGATGGAGTTCTACCTGGGTACCTGAGCGCTCCTACATGTCGTGTAGAGGGAGAAGACGCAGCTGGTACTGACAAGTTCCCTTAATAGAAGAAACAGAGCTAGTTAGTTACCATTTCTGTGTAAACACTTGGTCTTTTGTGGATACAATTGATTTAGAACAACTGTACACTAGGTTGAGGGTATTCTCAAAATAAAGGAAGAGATTGTAAAAGAAACGTAGTGTTTGTCATTCAGTACAAACACCAATCATAACCTTTTGTAGTAAGGGAATTATAAGAACATAGTCACTTCGAGACTCCCTCTCACGTAGACCAACCGACTATTTCTCTTTCTCCTCGAACCCCGTCGCCCAATTCCAAGCAACATTTATGAGTTTAGGCAGCGACAGAAGAAGCTTAATCGGTGCCATATGTGGGGTAGAAATAGTAAATGTTAAGAAGTGTTTACTAAATCAGTTTGCTACAGCGATTGTGGCGAATAGTAGCATGTTGTGGCGACTCGCATCTTTCAGCCAGATACAAATTAACACCGCGATAATAGTGCCCAACCACAGTCATAGCAGGGTGCAAGGAAGCGTAAGGCAACGACAGCACGACTATGAGTGTTCGATAGCTGCCACGGGCGACACCATCCCTTGGCAAGCCGCGACGAGCAGCGCATCCAGTGAAAGTAGCAGTGGCCAGAAGCAAACCCTCCTCCAAGCGGAGAGTCCCATTCCACTGAGTAGATACACATGGTCGGCGTTAACTCCACCGACTCATCACCATACATCAAGAGAAACTGGTACATATCTAAGTATTCTTGGAACCATTCTAACAGTAGTTGAACACAGCTAATATTAAGTCCTTTGAAATGGACGCCCTGGCGAAGCTGGCTTACCATTTACAGTAAAATAAGTGCTACGGACCCGTTGTGTATTCTAGGGAAATCTTTTGACGGCAACAAGACGGTCATGAGGGACTTCACTGAAATGATGATTTAGCCTTTGGATTGTTGAAGCTAGAGAAACATGGAATCTTGTTTACATTTTCTAAAGGAAAAATGATGGGTGAGGCAAGATGGAGACTGCAAGTATACGAGAGAACAGGTACCGGAAAGAGATAAATAAAATTTTAGACTTTAACAACCTGAGTAAGTGGAATACAGCGCATTATGCATTTAGGAAATTTCAGGCAAAGCCACGCCATGGGGACCAGTCTCTTAATAGGCCTATAGGATTGGTGAAATGCACATAGATTTTAGGGAAACCGTAACTAGGGTCACAAACAGGGAAAACAGAAAACTTGTCATAGAGCTAGCACTACAGGAAGAAAGTGGTCTGCTGTCAATGGAAGAACGAGGAATAATCCCACGAACAAGAAGTGAGTGTGCACATTAAACACTGAAATCAACTATTGACTGAAAAGTGTTGAGATGTTTTACATGCGGTTTGCTAGAACATCCAGCCCAAGTGTGCAGGAAAATCAAGGCAAAAGGAAGGATTCACACTACACAGGCAGACGCGCTCAGAAATATCTGCCGTGACTGTGATAAAAACAGGTCTCATAGGTTCGAAATGCATCACATGGACGGAAAGTGACGGAAATAGTCCCCAGAAAGTTAAAAGGGAATAATTATATAGAAGTCAGCGAATTTCTTTCGTTGCTTAAATAGAGAAGCCTACAGTGTAATTTGCCAAGTAATTGCGGTGCATTGTGCACCAGCGCATAAGGCGCGACTTGTTTTAATAGTAAACGACCACGACACTACTCTAAGGACTGTCATGAATGCCTTGGTATGCACGGAGGACTCCATAATTTCAGTTTAGAACCAGACAGCGAAAGTAGTTCGGGGAAGTTAAATGACGACAAAGGCTTACAGTTCGGCACTGTCACTGCAAACAGACCCACAGTTAATGTAGTTCGCTGTGTGCAGAAAATGATGTGTTAGTGTTATATTGTGTAGAATTAAAAAAAGGTAAAACTGTTAAAAGATACAGGTGCACAGCAATGTTTGTCAAAGAGCAGGAGTATTCTTGTAGACTGTACAGTCAGGACAGATGAAGAACAAAGGCTTCGATTAAAGGATGCTACCAGCACAGCAATAAGTATAGTAGGAACGGTGAAAATGCACTTAAGTGTGACAGTTGTTGAGACGGTGAACACGTGTTACACGTGTATGACTCAGGGTTAGGGATCCCATGCGAATAGTCTATCGATAGCGATTCTCTAACACAGCATAAACTTGAATTGGATTACGCCAGAAAATGTTAAGTTTACAAGAGAAATCCTTCTCTTAAGATTGGAAATGAGTTCGAGACCCATCGTAGTCAGAAGAAGAAATCGGACCAACTGAAGAAAAAATATTGTCATTCAAAGTGAAAGGTAAGCTGTCACAAGAAGGGGGAAAGGAAATAGTTACCCCGAAAATGGAAACTTCAAAGGAATTGTACGTCCTTGAATCACTGGTGAACCGCGAAATGATAGGTGCATAGTAAGTGCAATAAATGCTTCAGAAAACAAAGTACAATTACAGAACGTCAAAGTAGAGACGGAAGAATTAATGCAGCTAGCAACAGTACGCGAAGTGAAAACTGGAGACGAAGCCAGAGGAAAAACGAGAAACTTCGGTGTCACTTAACGAAAACTGCTGAAGTAGCGAGTTCATTGGTTGAAGTTTGAACAGAGAATACACTATGTGATCAAAAGTATCCGGACACCTGCCTGAAAATGAGTTACAAGTTCGTGGCGACCTCCATCGATAATACTGGAATGCAATATGGTGTTGGCCCTCATTTAGCTTTGTGACAGCTTCCTTTCTCGCAGGCATACGTTCAATCATGTGCTGGAAGGTGTCTTGGGAAATTGCAGCCCATTCTTCACGGAGTACTGCAATGAGAAGAGGTATCGATGTCGATCGGTGAGGCCTGGCACGAAGTCGGCGTTCCAAAACATCCCACAGGTGTTCTATAGGATTCAGGTCAGAACTCTGTGTAGGCTAGTTCATTACAGGGATGTTATTGTCGTGTAATGACTCCGCCAAAGGCCGTGCACTGTGAACAGGTGCTCAATCGTGTTGGAAGATGCAATCGCCAAATCCGAAATGCTCTTCAACAGTGGACGCAAGAAGGTGCTTAAAACACCAGTGTAGGCATGTGCTGTGATAGTGCCATGCAAACCAACAAGGGGTGCAAGCCCCCTCCATGTAAAACACGACCACACGATAACACCACCACCTCCGAATTTTAGTGTTGGCATTAAAGACGCTGGCAGGTGACGTTCACCGGGCATTCGCCGTACCCACACCCTGCCATCGGATCGCCACATTGTGTACCGTCATTCGTCAATTCATACAACGTTTCTTCAGTGTTCAATCGTCCAATGTTTACGCTTCACCAAGCGAAGCGTCGTTTGGCATTTACCGGCGTGATTTGGAGCTTATGAGCAGCTGCTCGACCATGATATGCCAGTTTTCGCACCTCCCGCCTAACTGTCATAGTACTTGCAGTGGATCCTGATGCAGTTTGGAATTTCTGTGTGATGGTCTGGGGAGATGTCTGCCTATTACACATTACGAGCCTCTACAATTGTCGGCGGTCTCTGTCAGTTAACAGACGAGGTCGGCATGTATGCTTTTTGTACTGTACGTGTCCCTTCACGTTTCCACTTCACAATACAATGGAAATAGTATACCTCCGTATGTTTCGGATCGTGGAAATCTCGCGTACAGACGTATGACACAAGTTACGCACGGTCACCTGACCACGTTCGAAGTCCTTGAGTTCTGCGGAGCGCTGCATTCCGGTCTGTCGCGATGACTACTGAAGTCGCTGATATGGAGTACCTGGGGGTAGGCGGCAGCACAATGCACCTATTATGAATGATGTATGTTTTGGGGGGTGTCCGGATACTTTTGATCACGTAGTGTAATTCAATCTGCCAGGTGACAAGCTGTTGTATACCTCCATAGTGGTACATGGGATCCCGCTAGGACTGGAACGCGCAGGGAATTGATAAACGCTACACTTGATATCCGAGGCACTGAAAAAGTTTTAGAAAGAGTTGATTAGAAAAGATGTTGAACGATGACATAACTGTCGAAAGCTAGAGTGCCAGGAACGCACCTTTATTGTTAGTTCCAAAGAAAAGAGGCACCAGTGGTAAATAGAAGTCGAGAACCGTAGCGGAATAAAGGCAATTGAATAACATTACTAAAGGCGATGAATGTACTTTAACAAATATCACCGATATCAGCTGGTTTCCTCGCCGCCTAACAGAAGACCATAAAGAGCAACAAAGGTCCACCTGCGCGGAATGGCTTGAGGGTGACGAGGCTGATCGTGACAATTTTTTCTGGAGCATCATCACAGGGGACAGAACATGAGTTAATCTTTCGAACCGGAAACGAAACTTCAATCCACTGAGTGGCGCCACATCACCTCTACTGGGGAAAAAAGTTCAGAACCATACTCTCGGCCGGTAAAGCCATGGCGGCAGTCTTCTGGGACTCTGAAGGGTATATTCAGTTTGATGTCCTCCCTCACGCTGCAGTGATGAACTCTGAAGTATGTTGCGCTACGCTCAGAAAACTGAAGAACCAACATCAGCGTGTTTGTTGTCATAATAATAGAAACAAACTTACATTCCTCCATGACAACAGAAGGTCTCACACGAGTCTACGCTTGCGAGAGGAGCTCACAGAATGTTCGTCCTCACTCACTCTACAGCCTGGATCTCGCAACTTGCATCTTCCATCTGTTTGCCGCAATGAAGAATGTACTCCATGGATGTAGTATCGCCGACCGCGGTGGCCGAGCGGCTCTACGCGCTTCAGTCCGGAACCACGCGACTGCTATGGTCGCAGGTTCGAATCCTGCCTCGGGCATGTATGTGTGTGATGTCCTTAGGTTAGTTAGGTTTAAGTAGTTCTAAGTTCTAGGGGACTGATGACCTCAGATGTTAGGTCCCATAGTGCTCAGAGCCATTTGAACCATTTTGAAGCAGTATCTGGATGATGGGGGTGAAGAGAGAGTGGAGTTATTGATACAGCAAGACTTAAGCACTGACCACTGACATCGACCAGTAGCGCGGTACAATGCGGGTATACACACCTTCTCAGTAAGTTGGCGTTTGGCCCCAACATCCAACGGAGATTGTGTTGAAAAATTGGGTTTTGTTAAAAGAGAAGGGAATAATATGGTGTATCATAATCCTCAATGAAATGAACCCATTCTTAGAAAGAATGTGTTGCATTACTTACTGAACGCTTCTTCAATCACAGTTATGGGACTGTAACACATATGACAAAATTCGAAAAAGTACAATTCGTCCACAGCCAAGAACAACGAAAAACAAATAGAAATGATTTTTTGTGTTAATCGAGTAACGTGGTTTTTTGCAAATTTTACCAAAGTCATAAAGAATCCTCACGACCTGTTCAAGAAAGGCGTAAAATACGAATGGAGTGAAAGACAAAATAATGCTTTAGAGGAAATAAGGAAGGAACTGGATAACCCATCACTACTTCAGTACCACTACTTCAGTACCCATCATCGTAACAAATAATTCGTAATAATAACATCACACGCATCCATGCCCGAGGCAGGATTCGAACCTGCGACCGTAGCCGTCACGCGGTTCCGGACTGAAGGGCGTAGAGCCGCTCGGCCACCGCGGTCGGCGATACTGCTTCCAAGAAGTACATTCTTCAGTGCGGCAAACAGATGGAGTGACAAAAGACCTGAGTAATGAGTTCTGGGCACAGTCTCGTCGCAATGAAAAAAATTTACGAAGATTCGCCCATTGCGTACACATCTACATCATTAAAGAACTCGTAATTAAATTATATTACCACTGAGAAAGAACTGTTGGCTATAGTATTTGCAGTGAAGCAATACCGACGAACATAATGGTCGATGGTTTATTGTGGTAACAGACCTTACGCCATTAACGTGAGTATTCAGTTTAAATGGTCTGTGCTCAAGACACCTGGAGCCTTAAACTTGAGGAATAAGACTATGAAGTAATGTACGATCTGGGTAGGCTTAATAGCAATGCAGAAGGTCTTAGCAGGTTACGGCCCAGTGGGAGTATCCATACTGACAGAGGTCTGCTGGAAGGAATTAACAAGGGTAATCAGATGAAAGTGAGATAAACCAAAGCGAGCAGTGAAACAGAATGTGATGAGAAGATATCAGCAGACGCACAAGCAGAAAGCAAAGATAGTCCTGAGAGAAAGCAACGAGTACTACGGGGAATGCATAATAATTCATTAGGAAGACACCAGGGCAAACATTGAACGTTAGAAAGGATAAAGGAGTACAAGCGATGGAAGGCAAGGAAATGTGATATAATGGAATACATTCGGAAGTGTCCGTCGTGCCAAAAGAATAAGACTGCACAGAAAACACAAAAATGCCATTAGAAATAACTGAAATAGCGGAAAAGTGTATTCGAAGACTGTTCAGTGGACGCTGTAAGCCGTTTAAATGTGTCAAGCACGGCTAAATGGTTCAAATGGCTCTCAGCACTATGGGACTTAACATCTGTGGTCATCAGTTCCCTAGAACTTAGAACTACTTAAACCTAACTAACCTAAGGACATCATACACATCCATGCCCGAGGCAGGATTCGAACCTGCAACCGTAGCGGTCACGCGGTTCCAGATTGAAGCGCCTAGAACCGCACGGCCACAACGGCTGGCAAGCACGGCTAAGAAGCGCATGTTGACGTTCCAATAAAAACTCAAGTAAGTTTTTATAAATGTGCCAGAGGAATGTCAAGACGCTGAGAGAGTAACAGAAGCGTTTGTAGTACTCATAGTTTTAAGATATGAATCCCGTTAGTGTTTCTAACTAACAAGGGGTTAAACTTTTTAATATTTTTTTTTCAAAATAGTTCGTAAACTGTTGCATGTTGATTAGATACACACAACGGCATACCATCCAGAATTAAATGGTGCATTAGAGAGGAGTCACCGTACACTGATTGCGTATTTGAGACTTTTGTGAGAGGAGACCAAAGTTCATGAGACTATTGAGTACCATATGCAATTTTTGTATTCATCACAACACCACATAGTAGTACAGGCTACACGCCGTTTGACTGATGTATGGCAAGAAGGTAAATATCCCAGGAACATTGTAACGAGAATCCGCAAAGGTAGGTTATGACTGTAAAGTCATATGTGAACATACTGAAAGCTAGAATGAATGAGTCACTTATTGTAGTAAGACAATGAAGAATGCGAAACCAAAGGACTAACAGAAAACAATACGATAAACGACAAAATTAGATTTCAAGGTAGGTGACAAAGTGTTTCTGTACGACGAAACAGTGAGACGCAGAAGATCTTGGAAACAAGAATCTGCCGGCCGCGGTGGTCTAGCGGTTCTAGGCGCTCAGTCCGGAACCGCGCGACTGCTACGGTCGCAAGTTCGAATCCTGCCTCGGGCATGGATGTGTGTGATGTCCTTAGGTTAGTTAGGTTTAAGTAGTTCTAAGTTCTAGGGGACTGATGACCACAGATGTTAAGTCCCATAGTGCTCAGAGCCATTTGAACCATTTTTGAAACAAGAATCGCCGTCGGGGGGACCCTATGAAGTAGTCAGACTAGACACACCAAATGTGGTCAGAAATTAAGAGGAAGCAAAGGTACATGCAAACAGATTAAAACACTACTTCGAATTTCAGGTATGACACAAAGAGGAAGAATACTACAACTATTACTATTACTACTAGTAATCACAGCAACAGCTAAACCAATGACAACGGGTTACCATGTTTCAAAAATAGGCAAGTTTTCAAGATTGCATTACGATAATTTAGGAGATGTAGAAATATACAGTACCACTTGGAGGATTGCGGCATATTTATATTTTCATGTTATAACGGAACGCTTTCAGAAAGCTGAAAGATACGGCAGACTAGCCGTACAGCGGTGTAGGGCCACATCACAAGAACTTATACTAGGATTAACAGAATGTCATTCGCTAGACCAATAGGTGACACGTCACATAGAAAAGATAACACATTTACAGAAGCTGGAGCATCAGTGAAAAAAAAACACGAGACAAGAAATAAGATAGCCCGTTCAACTTTATGAATAAGTAAAATCTGTTTGTAAAACTGAGTGAGGTTGCTGCTACACGTTACGAGGAACACATAAGATAATGAGGAAGATTTCCTAGGATCTTTTGAGGTTAACTAAGGATCCAGATGGAATTAGCACTGACAGCTTCAACTAGAAGTGGAGCTTTGCTTGTTGCTATTTCGTTTCTGTGTAAAGAGAGGGCTTTTCGTCCATACGACCCATTTGGAAGAAATGTATACTATAAATGATGCCAAATTGAATACCTTTCAGTCATCAGTGTTCAACCTTATTTTATTTGGCAATTAGTTTCAGCGTTTTACTACGCCATCGTCAGGCCCTTGGCCGACGTAGGAAGCAGTGATCACTTCAGCCATAACCTGCTATCGAATAGCACAGTCGAGTCTCGTAACGATCTCTGAAACGATGGACATACAGAGACTAAATGTGTACTGGTTTGAGGGTATTTTCCAAATAACCTCAAAAGTTGTAAAACACACGTAGCCTTCATCATTCAGTATTAATTACAGCCCTTACGTTTTGTAGTCATGGAATCTTAACAACGTAGTCAGGTCCAGACTCACTCTCACTTATTGCAGGTGAGTAATTCCCTTCCTTCCCAAACTGTCACCCGCTCAACACTAGTTGCCAATGTAGTTATATACTAATACAATTATATACTGCGTCTCACCATAATATAATGTGGGTAGAATTCCAGCCATCCAGCGATGTAGCGTACAAGAATACGTGTCATAGGCAAGGCATTAGTTGAAGGTTTGTTGAGGCAGGCTTATCGAAATTACGTGTGGAGCAATTTTGTATTTGGGTAACTGTCAGTACAGTTGCCTTATATGGTTGGACGTTGAAGGCAGTGTTTTAATAGCTGCGCGAAAATAATTTGTCTGTACAAACGCTACATGGCAAAAGATAGACATACAGGTAAAACCTGATAGCTGTTGTTGTTAGTGTTAATTGTTTGTGTAAATAAAAGTTTCGTTTTGTGGTGGGAGATGATGATAGCGTATGATCAATGCAATGGTTGTAGCTCAATGTGTAATAAGGTATCAGCCACTTGTCACCTATCTTGTCAGTACTTGTAAGCATTACATTCCTTAACGTCATTAGTATGTAAATATTACGAAATATCTGTTATGATGTTGAATAGGATTTAAAAGTTTTATATTTACAATGTGAGCAGAATATAGTGTACGATACATGTAGTAATTTTCGTGACGTGTAAATAAAGAATGGACTACGGGTCTACGGATCTGTCAACAAGTTGCTGCACGTGTGAAACGTGTCGTAAGTAAGACACTGCAAATGTCAGCTACGTCGGTGACTACGGCATAAACGTATTGTGTTTGTCCACAGTAGGTTATGTAATAGAACGCCTGTTATTACCAGTTGGAGCTTGCATTGTCATTGTAAATATTTTCTTCTCCGTGCGAACACGCCTTGAAGACCCAATGGTACCGACGGATAGCCGTGTCATCCTCAGCCGATAGCCGTAACTGGATGTGAATATGGAGGGGCATGTGGCCAGCACACTGCACTCCTGGCCATTGTCAGTTTACGAGGCAGGAGCCGCCACTGCTCGGTCAAGTTGCTTCTCAATTTGCTTCACAAGGGCTGACTGCACTCCGCTTGCCAACAGTGTTGGGCAGACCCCTGGCGGCTACCCACCGCAGTTCTACCCAAGTTCGGCAGCGCTTCACTTCGCTGATCTGAGAGTAGCCAGTGCGACCACTGCGGCATGCTAGTTGGCTAAACATTTTCTTGATAAATGCAAACTTGTGCAGCATCATAACATAATTATAGCCAGGTGTAAGTATGAACCACTGGTCTTCAAACTAATTAATCCGTTGAAATAATGTTCCATGTGTATGATGTTAAAGTGTATTAGTGTTACCAACTTGTGGCTGACGATTATTTTAATGTGGAAACGTATTGCATCAGTCATGACTGACTGGTGTTTGGGTTTACGCATGTCGTATTGTGGCTCTGCTTCAATTTTATTGAAAAGAGTGATGCGTCACAATTGTGCAAGTAAATCAAATGAATCTGATATCAATTAACTGTAGCAATTCTAATGAAGAATTGTGTTATTAAGAGTCGTTCCATTCGAAGAAAGCCACATTGTATGTTCATAAAAGCTTGATTATGTTGTATCTAAGTAATCGTTGTTGGTGAGTAATAAGGCATATTTGATTACTCACGCGTACATTGGTGGGCTCTTAAGTAAGATATGTAAAAACATTTATTGTACTGAATAAATATTTTGTAATGCCTTATGTAACTTTCAATTTTTATGTACAGCCGTGGTGGTACATTGTAATTTTATCTTTGTTAACACCATGAAATCTTTTATAAGCCACGGTTTCAAAATGGACGTGATTGTCTGAAAGTAGTCACCACAAACACATGACTTTTACTGCAGCTGAGATGGCTATTGCCGGCAGGAGTGGCCGTGCCGTTCTGAGCGCTACACTCTGGAACCGAGCGACCGCTACGGTCGCAGGTTCGAATCCTGCCTCCGGCATGGATGTGTGTGATGTCCTTAGGTTAGTTAGGTTTAATTAGTTCTAAGTTCTAGGCGACTGATGACCTCAGAAGTTAAGTCGCATAGTGCTCAGAGCCATTTGAACCATTTGAGATGGCTATTGCAGGAAAATAAGGACTTTAATAACCGATGTTTCTGGTCCTATCCTACATTACTACATTGCAGCTTCATAAACCTATATTTTTGTCAGAGAGTAAATTTGACTTTTAAATCACAGGCGTCTTACTAATAGAATAAAATTCTTTTGACTTTCTTATTTCTGCTAATGCGTAGGTAAATACCGTTGGTTAGAAATATCAAATGGTTCAAATGGCTCTGAGCACTACGAAACTTAACATCTATGGTCATCAGTCCCCTAGAACTTAGAACTACTTAAACCTAACTAAGGACAGAACACAACACCCAGTCATCACGAGGCAGAGAAAATCCCCGTCCCCGCCGGGAATCGAACCCGGGAACCCGAGCGCGGGAAGCGAGAGCGCTACCGCACGACCACGAGCTGCGGACTTATAAATATCGTTCTCATGCCATTGCACCTCGTATTCTGCATCCCAGTACAGTGCGTCTATATGTTCGTACTATACTTCGAACTGTGGGTACACTTCCAAAGAAAAAATCGGGGTACCGTTTTACAGGTTTACAAGTCACTTAAGATTTTTTGTTGCAATAGTGCGTAAGAAGTACATGAAATGATTATATTTACAGATCAAGCGATTCTGAGGTGCCAGGTATCGATCCATGCTGAACCACCTATATTAGTAATTTTTGAGGGTATTTTTCCTGGAGAACAGCGATTAACCGCAAGAAACTTTATTTATGAGGTTACCGGTTCCGTTCTCTTTTGGACCATTTTATGGCCTGCCACCATGATGGCAGACGGTGTCAGTGAACGGAGTAGGCGCTACTGTTCCACGTGGAGTCCTAGTCCCTGCTTCGTTCACTGGCACCGTCTGCCATCATCGTGGCAGGCCAGAAGATGGTCCAAAACAGAACGGAACCGGTAACCCCATAAAAAAAAAAAATAAGTTTCTTGCTGTTGTGACTGTTGATGTTCATTTTAACTTACATTAGTACATAGTGTAGCCTCCACGCGCGGAGCGTAAGCACTGACTCCGTCATCTGGTCATTGGCACAGACAGCGAATACTGTCATCGGATATGTTACGTCACGCCTACTCGACATGTTCACGTAGTTCTCTAACAATTGTTTGATGACGAGTCGCACGAGGCTCTTCTCGTCCCATCATATTTCACACGTGCTCCAATAGAGACAAGTCCGGAGATTGTGCTCGCAGGAAGGTTGCTGCACATCTTGCGGAGCACGTTGAGGTTTACAGGGGGTGTGTGGTCGAGCAGTATCCTGTTGAAACAACACACCATATCCCTGTTGCACTGACGGCAAAAGAACGGTTGTAACAACATCCCACACGTATCGAGCGCTGGTTAGCGTTTGATCTAGGTACACCAAAGATGCACGAGAGCTGTGGCTTATCCCACCGTAGTCCATAAGGTCTGGGGTGGGCAAATGTGTCTTGGACCAATGAACTCCACGAGACAGCAGTCACCATGTGTATTTCGTAGACGCAAACGACCATCACTTGCGTGCACACAGAATCTGCTTTCGCCGCTGAAGACCACTTCACGCCATCCCAATCCCAGCGATCCTCTGACAGCACCAGTGGAGCAGCGCACGTTGATGCTGTGGCGTGAGTGGATGACGGGCTAGAGGTGTGCGTGTTGTATTCCCACTGCTGATAACCGCTTCGCAACAATCCGTGTTGGCATGTCTGGGCTCACAATCTTTTTTGTCTATGCTGTGATAGCCACTGTCGCCCTTACGATGACGTTCCTGAAGGGCGTCTCTGGTGCGTGGAAGTCCATAACCTCATCTACTATTGTGAGGGGGTTCACATGACCGCTGATACTAGCATCGTTGCACAACTGACGCAGCATGTCCAACTTTCGTGTCTGTTCCCCGAAAGGAACATCCAGCCACTCGGAACACCACACTCTGACCTCTTTCCAGTCACTCATTTGTCTGTAGGAAGCACGAATGCGTCTCTGTGGTGTGCTTTACACGTCTGCACCACACTGAGCCTTCTGACTGAGCATTCCCTGTTAGACACGAATGGCACTATCTGTTGGCGGCCGCCAGCTATCACACAGGTGGCGTATGACGTCACCGGACCAAAATAGACGTCGTCTTTCCAGGTGCACTATTTTTTATCGCCTGTGTATGTTATTTCCTCTCACTGCTAATCGTGTGTGGCAAAGACCTGACATTATAGTCGTAATTGCTTAATGCTGTCTATCTCTTAGGTGATAAATAATTTATAAGCAAAGGGTATTATTTGCATATGAAATCTGTTGTGTATTCGCTCGTGTCCTCGTCGACAACGAACTCATTAAATTCCCCTCACCCGATCGATGTATCGCTGGCAATATCGCCAACAATTAAGGCCTGCAACCGGTCACACACTAGCGATTTCCCAAGTGATTTCAGACAATATTCCTAACACCATTATGTCGGGAATTATGTTTTCGATAACTACTTCCTAAGTTTAACGACCTTCCGTATATCCATTACCACACTAAAAAACTACAGCTGAAGCGTATTAAACTTGTTTTTCAATGTTTTTCTTTGTAAACTATACTCTATACACTAACAAAGCGCTAAAACGTAAATCTGAAACTTACATAAAAATTCTAATTGACACTGTCCTTGATTTATGAACTATCTTTCATCACTTCATAATTAGCGGTAATGAATTTCCTCATTTTCCTAATGCCATTTTCGTGCCTCACATTTTACTATGTTCCTAATAGTTTTTATGTTATTGATGATATAATTTACTTTCTCTAGAAAATACATGCGGTGGTATCACACTGAATTCGTATTCAGAAGAGCTGCGGTTCAAATCCCGATCCGACCACCTAGATTTAGGCATTCTGTAACTTTTCTAAATCGCTTAAAACGAATGGCGTCTGCAGTTTGCAGTTTTGGGGACGAAGTTCAGTTTAATCGAAGAGGTTACTAATAAACAAGATGTTGCAAGCACTTTACGTGCTCGGTTCGTGTGTTCTCAACTCTTCCGGGTGGAAAACGTTTAAAACCCGCATAGTCCAGTACTTACACGCTTTTTGCTACAAAAGTTCAGAGTCTCTGTTTTTCTCGTGAACTTGAACCTGCTTACAAGGTTGTGCTCTTATTATTCAGCCCGCAGCAATATGCATTCACTATGTCATTTTCTCCTACAAGTAGGATCATTCTGTATATTGCTTGTGGTCATGCACCTACATTTAAATCAGTAGAATCGCCGAGTTTTAAGATCAAAGTTCCTCACGTACCTTGAAATTCAAATGAATCATATTTTTGCTTCCTCCTTTGGAAGACAATACGCATAAGTTAATTGAATTTCCTGTTACTTATTCTAACTTTTCTGAATATTTCACGGAGGATTTACTTATGTTCATGACGTATGTTTTGTCTGATGTCGCCTTACAGACACATGTGACAAAGCAACCCCTTTCTTCTGTTCAACACTGAAAATAGAACAGTTGTTGAAAATAATTCGGAATTCACATAGTTGTTTCATGTTTATAGTAGTAAATACCCCCTTATTTTCATGCAGATTTTCTGGTGCGAAGGTAAGATTTGCTGGAATTTGCTGACTGCATAATTTCTGTGGCCGCTGTTCAATGGTTTGTGTTCCTGTTTCACGAAATAGCTTAGAAAATATATTGTTCTGTATTCCATAACACTTGTTGTAGTAGTTAGTCCTTTTGAACTTATATCCTTAATCAAACTTATATCGTTAATCAAACATCTTAGAGAAGCCAAAGAGCAGTTGATTATTTCCCATTGCACTAAGGACAAGATCACGATAGCACATCGTTTCAGCTAAAAGATGATCGCTTTTACTCTCCACTGAATCTTACAGTATCACGACTGATTTTTAACAGTAGTTAGTATTCAGTTAGAGAAACTATACCTACTTTTGTCCGTTGCGTAATTATCGTAAATTTGAGGTAGTGTTTTAATTTCTTATTCTTCTTAAAATCAGATAGCGTTCCCAACATGGCTATTGGGTCATGAAATAACAAGGCTTAATTTCACGACCAAAAGGTTTAAAGATACTGCTTGCTTTGGTATTTTTATCTCTGAAAACAGTAGTCCACTTACATATTTTAACTATTCCTTGTTTTCTTCTGTTTCTTCCTTTCGGACAGCAGGGGCCTATCATTCTTGGGAACCATGTTGCAATGCCCTGATTGCTCATCCTATTCACACCCCTGGGTGGCTGGTCAACAGTGCGTTCAAGGTGAGGCTGGCCACAGCGAGACAGAGGGATTAGAGTAAAATTATTTATTGTTACAGGAAAAGCAATCCAGCTTTTTATGTAATGGGGAAGTATTCCCGAGACACTTGTCTTATATAGGTGTTGCTAACCGCAGCGCCATATTCTGCTTGTATACATATCTCTGTATTCGAATACACATCTCTATATCAGTTTCTTTGGCGCTTCGGTGTATGTTTGTACATATCTGGATTATAAAAGTCATCTACATGATAGAGAAATGTTCTATTTAAATAACCACAATCTGTTTCTGTAAATTTATGGAAAATTCCGAAGAAAACCATGTTTAAGGCTCCACAGAGACAGTAACGGTTCTTAAGTTTCCAAAGCTAAATAAATCTAACTTTCAATATTTTTTTAAGTTAAAGAGAAAAACGCCTGAACTTTAAAGAACCATACATGCTATGAATGTGATCGGAACATGATTATTGCAGACAGTATGAATTTTGAAAAGACAGTGAGCCCGTTACGAGTTCACAGTCTCATTATGACTAACGTTTTGGGACACGATAAAGAAGTGACTCGCTTTTATTGATAACGAAATGACACCGTTGATACAGAGAAATAAAAAAAAACAGCTGCCCTTGGTGCACAAAGAAAATGAAATGATCACATGGCATTGTTACCCAGGAGGCCTCTGTCCAGGGGAATTCAGCCGTCGGGCTCCAACTCTCATTTCAGGCGACTCCACACTGGGCGACTTGCTTGTCGATGATGATGAGAACAACACAACACCCAGTCCACGAGTGGAGACAATCTCCAACCCGAACGGGAATCGAACCTGTGTCCGCTACATGGTAGGTAAGCACGTTACCAGTCAGCTAAGCAGGCGGACAATGCACAAAGAAGTGCTGTTGGACTATACAAAACTTTCATGTATTTGCTGTGATTGAAAATACGGCCACACACACTGTATTCACCAGGGTGGTTACGTAGAGTGTTCTCTTTTCATGTCACTTAACTTCAAGTACTGGCTGGAAAATGTTCTTGTCAAATCGAAAAATTATTAGTGTTGTAAACAAATGTAGTACAAGTATCTAAGTTTCTAGGTAATAAAGCCACACCATGGGTGAATAAAAGTTCACAAGGAGAAAATATTGTATTTGAATACCGCTGGTAGGAACTGAAAGGCCAAGTGTAATGAAAACATGCAAACAAAATTATTTTATGTGGATATAAAAGACACTGAAACATCACTGAGCAAAATAAAATGATAAAAATGCTACGGAGGCTGTAGTGTCGCAAGTTGTTCCGAGCTAACGTTTGTTTTTGGATAGTTTGCTGTTTGTAGCCTCAAGGGGCACGAATTCTTTGCGTTGTCAGGTGGTTGACGATCACCAGGCGCCCCGAGTTGTTGACAATACTACTTCCCTTTCTTTTCGTGTTGTCGACCTTCGTCTTTAGCATTCAGAACCTTGGCTATCATCTTTCCTTCTTCTCTATCAATAAATAGTGTACTAGTGTAGTACAAGAGTATAAATGGAGTTGAAGAGTGAGTATAGTAAAGGCAAAAGGAAGTCGCTCGCTAGCTTTTATTGCAGATGGTCATGTTCTAGTGCCAGTAAAAATAACGTTTAAGATAAAGAATTACATAGTGTTTGAGTTATTGGTGAGCTAAGTCAATAGGAGTTGTTGTTGAGGACTGCTTGGCGAAATTCCAAAGGTTTTGACTAAATCTGTTGGTCAGATATTCACATGTGAAATAATTGCCGTCATAGAGTCCGTGTGGCATATTTCAGCATTCAACTACTGAGAATTTTTGGCGATCAATTTCTTTTTTATAAATCCACAAGAAGGACCGAACGTAATAAGTCATATTAGTGGCGAAATTAATAACTCTGAAACCGTTGTTTAATTTGGGTTGAGTTTGGACAGATTTCTGGCTGCTGTGCATGTGAAATGTGTTTATGAATCTTGAACTGGAAGGAAATAACCAGTAGTTTATGTGGTGTCACCGCCAGACACCACACTTGCTAGGTGGTAGCCTTTAAATCGGCCGCGGTCCGCTAGTATACGTCGGACCCGCGTGACGCCACTGTCAGTGATTGCAGACCGAGCGCCACCACACGGCAGTTCTAGAGAGACTTCCTAGCACTCGCCCCAGTTGTACAGCCGACTTTGCTAGGAAAGGTTCACTGACAAACTCGCTCTCAATTGCCGAGACAATAGTTAGCATAGCCTTCAGCTACGTCATTTGCTACGACCTAGCAAGGCGCCATTACCAGTTATATTGAGAATGTTATTAATGTACCGTCAAGAGCGATGTACACCAATTATGGATTAAAGTTAAGTATTCTACCAGCTACGTACCTTTTTTATTAGACTCAACTCCTATAACTGTTCCAGACCTCACGCCAGCCTGCGTGAGCTTAAACGCGTGCCTTTCGGCTTCATCCAAACCCCGTGAATTGGCTCCAGCCAATTCACAACAGTTTAAATTTGGACTGAATAGTACCTTTTCGTTGGTTATCATGGACAAAATAAACATTATGGTGTGGAAATTTTGGACATTATTTTTCAGAAGCCAATCCATTCTCTTACTGCCTGCTACAATTGGATGACAGTATTTCTACAGAACTTTCTTTAATAACTAGAGTTGTGCGGCCTCAGTAATTGTAGATATTAGGTGGTGTTTTTTTTATCAATATTGCTTTTACATCATCTTCTAAGTATCTATGTTGCCGAGTGAAGGAACATTAAGCAGATGGCGTTCTGAGGTAGGTGAATTTTAATTTGCAGCCTGCACAGTGATAACGACGAATAGACACGAGAAATTAAACCCCGACCCGCCGCAAGGTGAGGAGTATTAATCCTTCCCCTCCAGACCATTTGAAGTTTTAAAACGAGAAATAATTCTGAGCATCTTTAATATATAGTACAAAAACGCAATAACTTAAGTGCCTTTCATTACTACATTTCAAGTGTTCTACACATTAGGTGTATTCGTCAACCGTCAGACAACTATTCAGAATATATTAATACATTACTACTTCGGGCATATTCTAAAATTATGAATGCCATTCGATTCAAATCTCACGGAATTTTTCTTACGTTTGCTGCCTGGTGGCGTTGCGGGCACGTGATACGGTAGCAAAAGTATGTAAACTTTACAGACGTGGATGGGAGATCACCCCAGCGAAGATATGGGCCGTAAACGAGCAAATCCATTGAGATAATCGACTTTTACAAAAGGAAAATTACTAATAGGCAGAGCCTGTGACTGAGTATCTTGAAAATGACGAAGTTGTTGAATGTTCACATACCACTGTCGCGAGCATTTACGGTAAGAGCTATAAGGACAGTGAAACTACCACCAGGCGCTAAACGAGTCTTCACAGAACGTGTTTTTTGGAGGCTTGTTTTCTCTGTAAATTTGGATAGATGATGATCTGTGGCATCTCTGCTGGAAGAGCGCAATGTTGGTGCGCGCACAAGTGTTTCAGAGTAAACCGTACGTAGTTGAACATGGAGCTCCACAGCTGAAATTTGTAGTAAGATCTTAAGGGACCGCTGCGCGGGATTAGCCGAGCGGTCTTTGGCGCTGCAGTCATGGACTGTGCGGCTGGTCCGGCGAAGGTTCGAGTCCTCCCTCGGGCATGGGTGTGTGTGTTTGTCCTTAGGATAATTTAGGTTAAGTAGTGTGTAAGCTTAGGGACTGATGACCATAGCAGTTAAGTCCCATAAGATTTCACAAACATTTTTTTCTTAAGGGACCAAACTGCTGAGGTCATCGGTCCCTAAGCATATACACTACTTAATCAAACATAAACTAACTTATGCTAAGGACAACACACACACACACACACACACACACACACACCAATGCCTGAGGGAGGATTCAGACTTCTGGGGGGGGGGATTGCCGAGTGGACCGTGACTAGCCACGCCATAGACCGTGCAGCTACCCCGCCTGGCCTCTGTAGCAGACCACCCATACGTGTTCACATTTTGAGTCAACGACATCATCAATTATGATTATAGTGGACACGAGACTATCTGGATTCGATCGTCGGTCAATGGCAAGTGTCGGCTCCTCGGGTGAATCTCATTTTTGCTTCAGTTGGTCGATGGTCGTCTCCATAAACGCCGTCATGGAGGCCAACGGCGGCTCGAAACGTGTAGCGTACTACGGACGCAGTCTGGTACGAGTAGTATTATGCTATGAGAGACGTTCTCCTGCGCTTGCTTGGGACCTGTGGTAGTAATCGAAGACACTCTGAGAGCTGCGAATCACCTGCATCCTCTAACTTGATGTCTCCTCCGTCGGCGATGTCATCTTTGAGCAGTGTAATTGTCCATGTCTTGGAGCCAGAACCGCGCTACAGCTGTTTGAGGAGAATTATAGTACGCTCACTTTGATATCTCAGTGAAAAAATTCGCCTGATATAAATCTTAGGTAACACAACTGGGTCGCTATTTGGCGCCATCACCACGCACGCAAATAAGCGGGCCGTTATTTAAGTAAATGAATAACTTTTGTGTAGACATCGAATACCACATATCTCCACAAACCTACTGACAAACTGTCCGATCCCTGATACGCAGAATGAGTCACGTCGTTTCGAAGATGGAAAAACAAGCTGTTAAGCAAGTGGTCGTAATGTTTTGGCTCATCAGTATATATTTCCTACTTTTGATTCAGCATGTGAGTGGATATCTTACATTCTCTATAGCGAGGTATTTTCTTCGTTGGCGTACCTTAGAGGTACACTCCTGGAAATTGAAATAAGAACACCGTGAATTCATTGTCCCAGGAAGGGGAAACTTTATTGACACATTCCTCGGGTGAGATACATCACATGATCACACTGACAGAACCACAGGCACATAGACACAGGCAACAGAGCATGCACAATGTCGGCACTAGTACAGTGTATATCCACCTTTCGCAGCAATGCAGGCTGCTATTCTCCCATGGAGACGATCGTAGAGATGCTGCATGTAGTCCTGTGGAACGGCTTGCCATGCCATTTCCACCTGGCGCCTCAGTTGGACCAGCGTTCGTGCTGGACGTGCAGACGGCGTGAGACGACGCTTCATCCAGTCCCAAACATGCTCAATGGGGGACAGATCCGGAGATCTTGCTGGCCAGGGTAGTTGACTTACACATTCTAGAGCACGTTGGGTGGCACGGGATACATGAGGACGTGCATTGTCCTGTTGGAACAGCAAGTTCCCTTGCCGGTCTAAGATTGGTAGAACGATGGGTTCGATGACGGTTTGGATGTACCGTGCATTATTCAGTGTCCCCTCGACAATCACCAGTGGTGTACGGCCAGTGTAGGAGATCGCTCCCCACACCATGATGCCGGGTGTTGGTCCTGTGTGCCTCGGTCGTATGCAGTCCTGATTGTGGCGCTCACCTGCACGGCGCCAAACACGCATTCGACCATCATTGGCACCAAGGCAGAAGCGACTCTCATCGCTGAAGACGACACGTCTCCATTCGTCCCTCCATTCACGCCTGTCGCGACACCACTGGAGGCGGGCTGCACGATGTTGGGGCGTGAGCGGAAGACGGCCTAAAGGTGTGCGGGACCGTAGCCCAGCCTCATGGAGACGGTTGCGAATGGTCCTCGCCGATACCCCAGGAGCAACAGTGTCCCTAATTTGCTGGGAAGTGGCGGTGCGGTCCCCTACGGCACTGCGTAGGATCCTACGGTCTTGGCGTGCATCCGTGCGTCGCTGCGGTCCGGTCCCAGGTCGACGGGCACGTGCACCTTCCGCCGCCCACTGGCGACAACATCGATGTACTGTGGAGACCTCACGCCCCACGTGTTGAGCAATTCGGCGGTACGTCCACCCGGCCTCCCGCATGCCCACTATACGCCCTCGCTCAAAGTCCGTCAACTGCACATACGGTTCACGTCCACGCTGTCGCGGCATGCTACCAGTGTTAAAGACTGCGATGGAGCTCCGTATGCCATGGCAAACTGGCTGACACTGACGGCGGCGGTGCACAAATGCTGCGCAGCTAGCGCCATTCGACGGCCAACACCGCGGTTCCTGGTGTGTCCGCTGTGCCGTGCGTGTGATCATTGCTTGTACAGCCCTCTCGCAGTGTCCGGAGCAAGTATGGTGGGTCTGACACACCGGTGTCAATGTGTTCTTTTTTCCATTTCCAGGAGTGTATAAATTAAGCTATATCCGTTTAATTAACTCTTTTTCAAAGACTGACATGTCACTGAGAGACCTTGCATTGTTATCCGCCTCCTGTGGAAGACGTGCTTTGATGTTTCTCCACAAATTTCATGTTTTTGAATTTGCTAATGTGACGCTGTAGTGTTCATCTCTGCCAATCAAGTATAGGTGGTCTCACAAATACAGCTAAGTGAAAACTGCGTGTAAATAGTACTAGGACTGTTGATACTTTTAAAAATATTGGGAACCAGACACATCGATACTTAAATAATAAACATCTCGCAATCGACACTCGATATCTAAAAGATGTGTTGATATATCGACGGACAAAATTTCGACGTTCCGACCTATAAAAATATCGGCTACACACTGTAAATATACCGCGGTTCTAGAGTTGTACATTTAAGTACTGAAATATTATTACAATAACAAGCTAGCAGCAAGCTAGAATAACAAGCTAGCAGCCTGCCTATGCCACTTCGAGCAAGAACTGAAAGGAAAACGATGACGTTCACTCTTGGCGATAACCACTTTGCTAGCAATGACAACTGCATGTAAGTGGCACAATAAAAGGTGTCCGATGGGTCAGTCGTTCGACATCCCTGGTTTTCATTTCTGCCAGGGCCAGCAATTGTCAAAATTGCCTTGTGAAGTTACACGTAGCATTTTCTATTGGTAGCGCCAAATGACGATTACGTCTACATTTCGCTTCAAATTTCGCCACCTACCTCGAAGACCAACTTTGTTATTTAAATTTTTGTTCATAATTTTCAGTAACTGTTTCTCAAAAATGCCGATGTGAAGAAACAGAACAGTAGTTGCATTACAAATCTTGTTATTCAATTGCCCCCCCCCCCCCCCCCTCCAGTGCAATCGACTCCTTCTCTCGAACCACATAGCTTTGCTCGACACATTCAAATACAAAGATTGAACGTGGTGAAAGTTAACATAATAATAACACTCATTCACACAGTGTAAGTAAAATTATGTTCTTCTTCAGTTCCAAAAGTACAATTTCAAATACTTACCGAAAATTCTGAAAAAAATAATACAAAATAAAACTATCGGTACTCGATATTGTCACCTTGATGTATAGATAAGGCTGGGGCAAATGTATCGCAAATACATATCGATATTATTGCAAATAACTTCGATACACCGATATTTCGATATATTATCAACATTCTCAATTCAAACACTTGTTTACTTATACACCGCATTTCACACTTCATGTTACACACTTTTAGAAGTTGTAGAGGCGACTTAGTAGATCTAGTTGTACATAGAAACCTATTTTCGGAAACTCGTTCAATGACGCCACAAAGCGTCAAAGTATGGCGCTGACGCCTCTAAATGTATGTATATACCACAAGCCCAGTCCAGAATTGTCATTTATATTGTACCACGACCCATTCCAAATTCTATTGCTGGCTTCGTTGCCGCAGAAACATTCAGTGATTGTATCAGTATATATCTGTATCGTGATATATTGCATTTATTCGAGCATTTGCGACTAACGCGCATATCTTGTAGCATATCGTTAATTGCAACCTTAATTTGTGCTTTTTAAGAATTCTGGGCACACTATCGCCATTCAAAAGCAACGTTTCCCTGATTGTATTATATATTTACGTGTCTCTGAAAATCAACAAGAAACCTTTATTTTCGTGATTACCGATTTCGGTCGCTTACTGACCACCTTCAGACCTCATACCATGGTGGTAGACGGTGGCGGAAAACGGAGAAACCTTTACGAACCCCACAAATATTTGAGCAGTCGGCGTTTGTGGAGTTCGTAACGCCTGCTCCTCTCTCCGTCACCAGCTGCCGTCATGGTATGAGGTCTGGTAATGGTCAGTAATTGAACGAAACGGTTAACCTCAAAAATATTTCTTGCGGTAGAGACTGTTTATGCTCATTTTAAAGTACTAAAAAAAATGCTGTTCTCTAAGAGAAATTTTGTCAAAAATTACTGTTTGTAATTTATTAGTACATTTATCGTAAATATCTAACATATCACGTCACATAAGTTTTCTCTTTTAATACGGTATTTTATCCGCATTTATAGTACATTACCAACATTCTCGAATTTGTAAGTGAACGTATCGTGAGAACCCTTACAAAGAAACACTAATTTTGTATCGGGTTTCTCTGTTGTCATAACATGTACCTCGTTTTGGTCGTTAATCGCTTCAGTTCTAAGCGGTTTTAGGAATACTTGTAGCAGATCAGCCCATAAATTAGTAGATAATCAGTAAAGTTAAAGTTCCTTGTTTGCTGTTCTGTAAAATATTGCACTAGGCAGAATGCAGCCCCACTGTGAATGTTGTTCTCGGGCACGCGGTTCGAAAGCAGCTGGGAATTGTCCTGACAACCATCAAGCGACTGGAAGCTTTTGCGAATAATTGTGTTCTAAGGGCACCCAAGAGTTATATCAGAGATATCAAAAGGACTTCTATCCTCTCCAATGGATACTGTTTCTTGTGCAAGAAATAGAGGGTCCATCACCACTTGTCTACTAGATTGTGAAAGGCGTGTCAATTGTAGCGCTAGGCATCCTATACAGTCGAGACGGGGACAAAGGAGAACTCAAAATATTACACCCATCGGTGCTGCTAAGCCTTTTGGGGTATAATATTGTGCTCCACGAAACTCTTCCGTTCCTAACGTTCCGTTCAGAACTCCGCTGGACATCTTCACACGCGTTGCTCCTCCGTTGAGTCTTGCCGACACTCAGAACTAAATGGAGGAGCAACGCATCTGAAGGTGTCCAGCGCAGTTCCGACCGGAACGTTAGGAACAGAAGAGTTTCTTGGACCACGACCTTATACCGCAAATGATTTACCAGCAATGATGTCATCAAGTCGCGAAAGCCTTCATGCTATCATTACACCCATCCCTAAAACAAACAAGTTCTAGGTCCACCTGTCAACTCAAACCTGGATTGGGACACTGAGACTCACGTCACCGGTCGCGAAACATGCTTAGTCTCGTGTCATTGAGAGTCAAAAACAAAATCGGCAGTTCACACGTTCGGCGAACAGAGGCATTCCTTGCGCAGATTGAAATAAACGGTAGGAGGAAACATCTGCGTTCAGGGCATATGCTCGGGGAGGCTCATTAAGCACGATGATGAGGCTATTCCGGCAACCATTGACAGCCCAGGGCGTAACCAGCTGCAGATTGGTATCCTTGAGGCCAATGATGTCTGTTGTCTGCGCTCCGATTTAATATGTTGATCATTCCAGTGACTGGCAGAGGCAGTTGATAACATCGGCCTTAATCACGCTGTTTCACCGAAACTCACAGTCAGCAGCACCGCATTAGAAAAGATCGTGGCCGCTGGTTCTGAGCAGAGAGGATTGCTTGAGGCTGATACTGCAAATATTACGTAAAGATCTAGGCTGTCACTGCCTAGCTTTATGACGTAGGCTTGAGACCTGTAAGGTCCCCATAATGGGATACAGTGTGTATTAGACATCAGAGGCTACAGCCCAAGTAGGTGACTAGTATGGGGTGCACACAGGATTTTTTGTATTAAGTGCCCCTCCGTTCCGTCCTGGTAACGATGGAAGTAGGAGACCAAAGTATTAGTGTAAAATCTAGAGTAAATCATCCCACAGGTGAGAGTGTTAAGATCCTAATAGTTAACTGCCAAATCAGTGAAGCTCAAATGTACATGGGACAGAAAGCTGATTATAACGTGAAGTTGACAGCAGTGAGACTATTTTTTTTGGGGGGGGGGGTGAGAGGGGGGGGGGGCGAGGGAGTTAAGTATATTTAATAAGGACAGGCTAATATGAAATGGAGTTGGCGTACTCGTATTTATTGCAAAAGTCAAGAAGCTCAAATCCATTAAGTTAGAGACTGAACCTGCATGCGAAATTGTTTTGGAAATACTCAATATCAACTGTGGGAATAACGCTATAATGGGATCATTCTATCGACCATCAGACTCACATTCTGAAATTATCGAAAACTTAAAATATTTATTTTCGCAATTATCCAAGCACCGCAGTCGTCCTGCAATAACTGGGGTAGACTTAAACCATCCAAAGACCACGTGTGAAAACTAGTTCTGCAGGTGGTGACTGTGACAAGCATAAAATCGTACGTACGACAGGGTTTCATAATGAAAATCCTATCTTCAGGGGCATACAAGTGCACAGCCCGCCGTACATTGTGGAAGCTCAGCAAGAACGATTAACAGACTACTGTGCGAACCGTAGTTTACTCATAACTAAAAATTTTAGCAACAGTTGCGGATGTCCCACAAAGAGTGTATTACTAAATGCTTTGTGTGAAAACTACCTAGAAAAAGATAGGCGAAACTCAACTAGTCACGTTGATGAATTAGATGTAATAGCAACAAACAGACCTGATCTCTTTGATGGTACCCACATCGGTACTGGTATCAGTCACCACGAGCCAGTTACAGGAACAACTAATAACTATGTAGGAAGAGGAACTAAATCAAGTAGAGAGATTTATACGTTCAGTAAACTAGAAAAGAAAGCAGTGGTGGCATATGTCAGTGAGGAACTTGAAATTGACACGATAGACGTGTACCCAGTAGAACAATTCATTATGTGAGGAACACTCCTTGATATACAGTTACAGTAAAGAAGTTTGTGAAGAAGCATAGATTACTGAATAATAGTGGGTCTCGGGAAAACACAAGAATGGCTTCAGTCACAAAGGGTGCAGGTCGAACACAGAAAGAACGTAGATACAGGAACCATCGGTATAACAGCTGTAAATTGCCGTAGTTGTGTTGGGAAAGTACCAGAGCTCCAAGTGCTAACAGAAAGCACCGATGCTCAAATCATTATAGGCGCTGGAAGCTGGGTAAAGCCGGAGATAAGCTCGGTCGAAATTTTTGCGATGAACCTAACGCTGTTCTGAAAGGATAGGCTAAACAAGGTTGGCGGTGGCGTGTTTGTTGCTGTTATAAGTAGTTAATCTTGTCGCAAAATTGAAGTAGATAGTTCCTGTGAGTTAGTATGGGCAGAGGTCATTGTTGGCAACCGGAATAAAATAATAATTGGATCCTTTTACCAACCTCCCAATTCAGATGATACAGTTGTGAAAGGTTCAAAGAAAACTTGAGTTTGATTTCAAACACGTACCCGACTCATACGATTATAGTTGGTGGTGACTTTAATTTACACTCGATATCTTGGCGAAAATACATGTTTAATTCCGGAGGTACGCATAAAACATCATCAGAAATTGTGCTAAACGCATTCTCTGAAAATTAATTAGAACAGTTAGTTCACGAGCCCACGCCAATAGTAAACGGCTGTTAAAACACACTTGACTTCTTAACAACAAATAATCCTGAATTAATAACGAGAATCAGAATGGATAGAGCGATTACTGAAGACAAGGTTGTCGTGGAGTGACTGAATATTGTAACCCCCAAATCCACCAAAAATGAATGAAAAGTATACCTATTAAAAAAAGAGATAAATATTCAATTGACGCCTTCCTGAGAGACAATCTCCACTCCTTCCTAGTTAATAATATAAGTGTAGATAAGATGTGGCAAAATTCAAAGGAATGGTATCGGCAGCAATTGAGAGATTTATACCAAATAAATTAACAAACGACTGAGTTCATCCTCCTTGGCATACAAAACGGGTCAAAACACTGTTGCAGAAACAAGAAACAAACATACCAAAATTAAACAGACGCAAAATTCCCAAGGTTGACGATCTTTTACAGAAGCTCCAAATTTAGCGCGGATTTAAATGTCTCGAAACCTGGCAGAAAATCCGAAGAGATTCTGGTCCTATGTGAAGTATGTTAGCGCCAAGAAAACAATCAATGCATTCTCTGCGTGATAGCAATAATACTATCGAAGACAGTGCTGCCATAGCAGAGTTACTAAACACAGCCTTCGGAAATGCCTTCACAAAAGAAGACGAAGCAAATATTCCAGAACTCGAATCAAAGACAGCTGCCACATGAGTAACGTGGGAGGACCGAGTGACCAACGAAGCAGTGCTATCTAAAACTAACTGCAACAGTGTTTCAGCTATAATGAAGCAAAGACGACACCGCTGGCTGGGACGCGTCTACCGTATGGATCCTGACAGATTACCACGTGAGGTGATGCTTGGAGAGATCTCTAAAGCCAAAAGACATGTAGGACGTCCTGTATTGAGGTTCAAGGACTTCTGTAAACGAGATATGGAGACCTTCTGAATCGACACAAACAGATGGGAGGCACGGGCTAGCATGAGACCAGAGTGGCGCGATGATATATCATTTGGAATGTCGAAGCATGATGAAGGCTTGTTAGACAGATTAAGGCAGAAAAAGCTTCGCAATGCTACCACTGCTCCTGCCTCAGCAGCCAGATACACTTGTGACAATTGCGGCAAGAGATGCCGTGCTGCCATTGGCTTGACAAGCATATGAAAAAATGCAACCCATAAACACACAGACACTGCAACAATCATCTACCAAGATGTCGTGGCCAATATATATATAGCATTAACGTCGATATGCCCCATGATTTTTGAACCTATATTGTGTTGTAACATCATGCATTACCGGGAAGAAAACGGTCTATTGACACACAGTCAAAATGGATTTAGAAAACATCGTTCTTGTGAAACACAACAAGCTCTTTATTCGCATGAAGTATTGAGTGCTACTGACAAGGGATCTCAGATCCGTTCCGTATTTCTGGGTTTCCTGAAGGCTTTTGACACTGTACCACAGAAGCGGCCCTTAGTGAAATTGAATCGTCTCAGTTATGTGACTGGATTCGTGATTTCCTGTCAGAAAGGTCACGATTCGTAAAAATTGACGGAAAGTCATCGAGTAAAAGAGAAGTGATTTCTGGCGTTCTCCAAGGGCGTGTTATAGGCCCTTTGCTATTTCTTATGTGTATAAAAAATTTGGGAGACAATTTGAGCAGCCCTCTTAGGTTGTTTGCAGATGATGTTGTCGTTTACCGACTACTAAAATCATCAGAAGATCAAAAAAAAAAAATTGCAAAACGATTTATAAATGATATCTGACTGGTGCGATAATTGGCAGTTGACCCTAAATAACGAAAAGTGTGAAGTCATCCACATAAGTGCGAAAAGGAATTCGTTAAACTTCGGTTATACGATGAATCAGTCCTATCTAAACACCGTCAATTCAACTAAATACCAAGGAACTATAATTACGAACAACTTAAATTGGAAGGAACACGCAGAAAAGTTTGTGGGGAAGGGTAACCAAAGAGTGCGTTTTATTGGCTGGACACTTAGAAAATGTAACAGATCTACTAAGGAGACTGCCTACACTACTCTTGTCCGTCCTCTTTCAGAATACTGCGGCTCGGTGTGGGATCCTTACCAGGTTGGACTCTCGGAGAACATCGAAAAAGTTCAAAGAAGGGCAGCACGTTTTGTATTATCGCGAAATGTGGGAGAGAGTGCCACTGAAATGATACAGTATTTAGGCTGGACATCATTAAAAGAAAGACGTTTTTGGTTGCGACGCAATCTCCTCGCGAAATTCGAATCACAAACTTTCTCCTCCAAATGCGAAAGTATTTTGTTGATACTGACCTAAATAGGGATAAACGATTACCACAATAAAATAAGGGAAACCAGAGCTCGTACAGAAAGATGTAGGTGTCCGCTCTTTCCGCGCGCTATACGATATTGGAATAATAGAGAGTTGTGAAAGTGGTTCGATTATCCCTCTGCCAGGCACTTAGCTCTGATTCGCAGAGTATCCATGTAATTGAATATGTAGGAAGAATATGACTATAGATAGAGAGATGGTGAATAAAACACATT
Source organism: Schistocerca piceifrons (assembly GCF_021461385.2). Lineage (NCBI taxonomy): Eukaryota > Metazoa > Arthropoda > Insecta > Orthoptera > Acrididae > Schistocerca > Schistocerca piceifrons. The sequence continues at coordinate 268,624,803 of NC_060142.1, read as the reverse complement.
TAGTTGTCAAGAGAGCAATATGTAAAGCCCTCAATGACTACCGCAGTGGGATATTGTCAAAAGATCTTTCACGAAATCCTGGTGGTATCTAGAGACTGTTATTGGCATCAAGTTTAGTGTTCGGTCACTGTAGCCATGCTGCAGTGCAAATACTGAAAAGTATCTTTGCTAACGTTACTAGTCAAGAAGATATGTACGAGGAAAATATGAATCAACTGATTCTTCATTCTTTAATCTAATCTTATTGGCGAAATAAATTGGTCGATCCTCAAATCTGTACTAATCAATAAAACTGAAACGTGTTGTTGTTGTTGTGGTCTTCATTCCTGAGACTGGTCTGATGCATCTCTCCATGCTACTCTATCCTGTGCAAGCTTCTTCATCTCCCAGTACTTACAGCACAATACATCCTTCTCAATCTCCTTAGTGTATTCATCTCTTGGTCTCCCTCTATGATTTTACCCTCCACGCTGCCCTCCAGTGCTAAATTTGCGATCCCTTGATGCCTCAGAACATGTCCTACCAACAGGTCCATTCTTCTTATCAAGTTGTGCCGCAAACTCCTCTTCTCCCCAATTCTATTCAATACCTCCTCATTAGTTATGTGGTCTATCCATCTAATCTTCAGCATTCTTCTGTAGCACCACATTTCGAAAGCTTCTATTCTCTTCTTGTCCAAACTATTTATGGTGCATTTTTCACTTCTATACATGGCTACACTCCATACAAATACTTTCAGAAACTACTTCCTGACACTTAAATCTATACTCAATGTTAAAATATTTCTCTTCTTCAGAAACGCTTTCTTTGCCATTCCCAGTCTACATTTTATATCCTCTCTACTTCGACCATAATCAGTTATTTTGCTCCCCTAGTAGCAAAACTCCTTTGCTACTTTAAGTGTCTCATTTCCTAATCTAATTCTCTCAGCATCACCCAACTTAAGTCGACTACATTCCATTATCCTCGTTTTGCTTCTATTGATGTTCATCTTATATCCTCCTTTCAAGACACTGTGCATTCCGTTCAACTGCTCTTCCAAGTCCTTTACTGTCTCTGACAGAATTACAATGTCATCGGCGAACCTCAAAGTTTTTATTTCTTCTCCATGGATTTTAATACCTACTCCGAATTTTTCTTTTGTTTCCATCACTGCTTGCTCAATATACAGATTGAATAGCATCGGGGAGAGGCTACAACCCCGTCTCACTCCCTTCCCAACCACTGTTTCCCTCTCATGTCCCTCGACTCTTATTATTGCCATCTGGTTTCTGTACATATTGTAAATAGCCTTTCGCTCCCTGTATTTTACCCCTGCCACCTTCAGAATTTGAAAGAGAGTATTCTAATCAACATTGTCAAAAGCTTTCTCTAAGTCTACAAATGCTAGAAACGTGGGTTTGCCTTTCCTTAATCTTTCTTCTAAGGTAAGTCGTAAGGTAGGTATTGCCTCACGTGTTCCAACATTTCTACGGAATCCAAACTGATCTTCCCCGAGGTCGGCTTCTACCAGTTTTTCCATCCATCTGTAAAGAATTCGCGTTAGTTTTTCGCAGCTGTGACTTATTAAACTGATATTTCGGTAATTTTCACATCTGTCAACACCTGCTTTCTTTGGGACTGGGATTATTATATTCTTCTTGAAGTCTGTGGGTATTTCGCCTGTCTCATTTATCTTGCTCACCAGATGGTACAGTTTTGTCAGGACTGGCTCTCCCCAGGCCGTCAGTAGTACTAATGGAATTTTGTTTACTCCGGGGGCCTTCCTTCGACTCAGGTCTTTCAGTGCTCTGTCAAACTCTTCACGCTATATCATGTCTCCCATTTCATCTTCATCTACATCCTCTTCCATTTCCATAATATTGTCCTCAAGTACATCACCCTTGTATAGACCCTATATTTTCTCCTTCCACCTTTCTGCTTTCCCTTCTTTGCTTAGAACTGGGTTTCCATCAAAGCTCCTGATATTCATACAAGTGGTTCTCCTTTCTCCAAAAGTCTCTTTAAATTCCTGTAGGCAGTATCTATCTTACCCCTAGTGATATATGCCTCTACATCCTTACATTTGCCTCTAGCCTTCCCTGCTTAGCCATTTTGCACTTCCTGTCGATATCATTTTTGAGACGTTTGTATTCCTTTTCGCCTGCTTCATTTACTGCATTTTTATATTTTCTCCTTTCATCAATTAAATGCAATATTTCTTCTGTTACCCAAGGGTTTCTACTAGTCCTCGTCTTTTTACCTATTTGATCCTCTCCTGCCTTCACTCTTTCATCCCTCAAAGCTACCCATACTACTTCTGCTGCATTTCTTTCCCCCATTCCTGTCAATTGTTCTCTTATGCTCTCCCTGAAAATCTGTACAACCTCTGGTTCTTTCAGATTATCCAGATCCACTCTCCTTAAATTGCCACCTTTTTGCAGTTTCTTCAGTTTTAATTTACAGTTCATAACCAATAGATTGTGGTCAGAGCCCACATGTGCCCCTGGAAATGTCTTACAATTTAAAACCTGGTTCCTAAATCTCTGTCTCACCATTATATAATCTATCTGATATCTTTTAGTATCTCCAGGGTTCTTCCATGTATACAACCTTCTTTCATGATTCTTAAACCAAGTGTTAGCTATGACTAAGTTATGCTCTGCGCAAAATTCTACCAGGCGGCTTCCTCTTTCATTTCTTAGCCCCAATCCATATTCACCTACTATGTTTCCTTCTCTCCCTTTTCCTAATCTTGAATTCCAGTCACCCATGACTATTAAATTTTCGTCTCCCTTCACTACCTGAATAATTTCTTTTATCTCATCATACATTTCATTAATTTCTTCGTCATCTGCAGAGCTAGTTGTCATATAAACTTGTGCTACTGTAGTAGCGTGGGCTTCGTATCTATCTTGGCCACAATAATGCGTTCACTATGCTGTTTGTAGTAGCTTACCTGTACTCCTATGTTTTTATTCACTATTAAACCTACTCCTACATTACTCCTATTTGATTTTGTATTTATAACCTTGTATTCACCTGACCAAAAGTCTTGTTCCTCCTGCCACCGAACTTCACTAATTCCCACTATGTCTAACTTTAACGTATCCATTTCGCTTTTTAAATTTTCTAACCTACCTGCCCTATTAAGGGATCTGGCATTCCACGCCCCGATCCGTAGAACGCCAGTTTTCTTTCCCGTGATAACAACGTCCTCTTGAGTAGTCCCCGCCCGGAGATCCGAATGGGGGACTATTTTACCTCCGGAATATTTTACCCAAGAGGACGTCATCATCATTTAATCATACAGTAAAGCTGCATGCCCTCGGGAAAAATTACGGCTGTAGTTTCCCCTTGCTTTCAGCCGTTCGCAGTACCAGAACAGCAAGGCCATTTTGGTTAGTGTTACAAGGCCAGATCAGTCAATCATCCAGACTGTTGCCCTGCAACTACTGAAAAGGCTGCTGCCCCTCTTCAGGAACCACACGTTTGTCTGGCCTCTCAACAGATACCCCTCCGTTGTGGTTGTACCTACGATACGGCTGTCTGTATCGCTGAGGCACGCAAGCCTGTCTGCAAGTCTGCAAGTTGTTTCCGGATGAAATTAAAACGGCCACAAGTCCCCTCCCTTTCAGTTCAGGGAATCGGATTCCAACCTGCTATTCGCCGCTAGTTGAGCAGGAAGCAAAAAGTCATTGTAGCCGCCGCGTCAATGGTCAATACGTACGCTTCAATACTGTAAGCGGACCCATCTGCCAATGCCAGTCCTTTGGCCGTTACAGGGACCCATCAGCAAAATGTTGTCCACAAGTCGCAGTACTGCACTGGACGCTCAATAAACTTCCTTCTGGAGATCATACGCGAGCCTTTATACTCATGAAGCTCTACCACGCAACCCCCTAGCTCGACGATCGGGCCACGGTTCCCAAGCAATGGGCCGATGACTTTACCTACAGCTTTAGGTGTTGACAAAAGGATCGCACGACGCCCAGCAACTTTGTTTGATTATTTTCAGACACTATTAAGTATTGTCAAACCTGCTTATTTGAAATAAAATTACTAACGTTATTTATTTGAATTGTTGTATAGCATTCCGAGAAAGCGGCATCCCTTGTTGTTGTTGTTGTGGTCTTCAGTCCTGACACTGGTTTGATGCAGCTCTCCCCGAGGCACCCTATAAGCGATAATGGGCAAGATACAACCAATTCAGTCAAAGATTTTGATGTTGAATGTTTCATTTATGACAGTCCTTTACATAATGTGCTACCTTTTATGTACATGACATCTCGGCGTGAGATCCTATCCCTAAACTAACGGATTTCATAACAACAAGGTTTGAAGACCTAAAGAAGGCAGCAAAGTATGTCGAAACCGGACGTTTGTAAACAAAGAAATATGTATTCCACCGTTGGGCTCAAAAAAATGGCTCTGAGCACTATGGGACTTAACAGCTGTGGTCATCAGTCCCCTAGAACTTAGAACTACTTAAACCTAACTAACCTAAGGACATCACACACATCCATGCCCGAGGCAGGATTCGAACCAGCGACCGTAGCAGTCGCGCGGTTCCGGACTGCGCGCCTAGAACCGCGAGACCACCGCGGCCGGCCCCACCGTTGCTTTAGAAACTTATTGCCAAGTGAACAAAAAGGAATCCAACGCATTTTCCTGAGATACACCCGAAGTCACTTCTACACTTGTCGCCTCAAATATCGCTTGGTACACTGTACAATCGTACTTTCGACAATAATCACGGATGGGGTACTGAATTGCTACAGCCGCTATTTCTCCCTAGACGTTTATGAAAAATAATATTAACATCAAGTATAAATTTAGTTGCAAAAGGTGAACTTCCACGGCGGGAAAAGTTACAATAAATAAAGTGGTCTAGACTGTGATGCCGGAGTCGAATGGATTTCATATTCAGACTAATCTTTCGTCCACATCTGCGGAGGACATTTTCAAGGAGTATCGTAGCTTCTTCGAGTGTCAGATTCGTACCATGGCTCACTACTGCAGTGAAATTTCGTTTACGGGTGCTTTCGCACAGTGGCGTGAGATTACATGATTTGAATACGCCACGGCAATTGGCCGTTGTCGATTTCCGTAGTCCGCTGTTGCTGTCATCCCATGTTAGAAGAATGGTACACATCCTCTTCTGCATCTTCATTCAGTTTCACGCCACCCTCCTTCCTGGATGTTTTAGTATATCTGTAGTCTCTCTGCACAGCCTTTGGTCGTATCCACTTGTGGCTGCCCGTATTTGAGTCATATCAAAATAAATGTGGTGGTCTCCTGGCTGAAAAGTATGTTCCATAACAGGTGATCTGACAATCCCCATCCTTCTAGAATTTCACTTCTGCTCTTCCAGTCGTATTTTGACCGTTGTTTCTGTAAATACATGGAATCTTCTAATTCCTGCTTTTTCCAGCCGTTTTCTGGCGTCGTAATTTTAAGTGAAACTGAATCTTTCTGGTTGATCTGTAGATCACCGCAATGTTTAGTTTTTCTCAAGATTCTTAGTATGCAGTCATTAACATTATTAACGAAAAGCAGAAAAACTTTCGGTTTCACATGAGCCTGTGCATCGTTGCGAGTCTTGCGTGACTGTCTTAAAGCTCTTCTTACCTTGGCGGGCGAACAACTATTCTTGAGCAATATATTGGTGAGATGTTTTAAATACGCGTCAAGCAGCTGTGATTCGCAGATGTTCCTCCTCTGAAGGCCAATATTTTTATGATGCCTCGCTTGTGTTGTGGTTGATGTTTCGAATCCCGCTGCAGGTTTTCGGCGAACTGTGTGGCCTAAGCCACCACACTCTTTCTTTAAAATTGACGCTACAAAAACTATAATCTTCCGCCAGCCTCCTTCTCGATGTCAAACTGAATCTTCGGATTAATCCCATAGAGAGACTTTAGAAAACTGCCTAGTTCCTCTTAGCCATAAATCAACTAAACAAACGTACGATCCACGCAGCGGAAAGAAATATTCGATTTCTGTTGACAGTTTCAAAGCCTACTCCTCGAATTTTACCGTAAAGAAAATTGCTGTAACTGCGCTTAAGGGTTCCACCACTCCTCGGCAGCAAGTGTAAACGAAATTTTGATGCAGTCAGAAGCGAGATACGGTATGAGCGGTTCACTCCAGAAAGCTACGATCCCCCTTACATATGTCCTACACAGATGGGGCCGGAGGTTGGGCTTAAGTATGAAATCCATTCGACCACAGCATTATAGGGCGGAACATTTTATTATTTGTCACTAATTTAATTGTTAGGATATCTTCACTTTAGGTCTTTGTGTGGAGTAACGTCTTGCATGGAAGTGTCATGTAGATGATAAACGATTCAGAGAAGAAGAGAGTAAGACTTCTGAAAAAAAAAGAAAAAACAAATTTAGTTGTTTCACGGGTAGTAATGAAATCCCGGGTAATCCCAGAATCGTACATTCGAGAACCATTAGCGGTGCATTATGTAAGCTGCTGCAGGTGTTGTATGCGTGTGCATCGGTTGTCAGTATAGGGTAGTAACGAGAGATGATGCAAACCAGTTTTTGGGCTGAAGCAGACAATAACTGCAACTCTGATGGGTTTTACTGCTTACTGCATTATTACACTGTGTTACTCATGTAAATTTCAATGTCGAAGGAAGTATTATTGATTATGGCGCTGTTGATTGAAACTGATAGTAAACAATGGTTTATTGCATCCGAATCTCTAGGTGGTTCTTATGTATGGTATTCCTCAAATATATGCTAGTTGTGGTACATCACCCGCCCGAAATATGCAGTAGTTCCCACAACTACCAGAGATTAGATTTTTGCCAAGGATGATACGTCTCTCAAACGTCTGTTTCCATCTGGATGCCTAATGAGATTCACAGTCTTATGCAGTCGCACAGTATCGCGGATGGCCAGAGCCGGTTTCCACGCATTGCTGAGTGCTAATATCTAGTAAAGCTGTTGGTACATGCTTTAATTTCCGCTACGTCTGTAGCTATTGCTTCCAAGTAGTTTAAAGTGTGCAAGGGAATTTGTTTCTGCTCAAACAAGAGATTGTGCTTATTGACGAGGCTGCGATCGGCAACTCCAGATTTAAGAAATTTCGGCTGTAATAACTGTCGTCATCCCAAGATTCATGGCCACATAAGGACAGGAAGATACTAAGAAAGGGAAGATTACATTTTAACATCTAGTCGGAAACACAATTATTAGAGCCGGAGCATAACGTCAACTTACGAAAGGATGTGGAAGAAATCATTATGGTTTTTGCCTAGAATTATTTAGGAAAATCACGGAAAACCTAAATTTAGATGGCCTGACTTGAATCTGAACCGTCATTCTTCTGAATGCGAGTACTGTAGCCTAATCACTGCGCCTCCTTGGTTGTCTAGATATGAGCATCCGCTGCTCGGAGCTGCTAGATATTACCGTAACGTATCCGTCACCAACAGTTCGTGACGAAAAAATTAGTATTTGGACTGTTACTTTTTACTTTGGTAACAGAAGATATTCATAGATTTCCATACTTTGTTTACCGCTAATGCTCGGCACAACGCTGCTCTGGGTCCATGCCTATCCTTCACAGGGCTTATAATCAGCCTCCTTGGCCGAGGTCACTGTTGTGCATTGGTGCTCGACTCATAAGTAAACTGCTTTGAATCCTGCACTGCCAGTATCTGGCCGGCAAGTGTGGTGGCGAAAAGTTTCTGATCAACTATCTTAGCAACAATGTACTGGATTGAACTATAAACCTCTCCATACTGTTTCATGTTTAGGTGAGGGCTTGTGACACTGTTGGTGGTGATCCATTCTTCGTATGGGGACATTGAGCTTTACAACAGTCTTGGTGCTACTCGAATGGAGCAGGCTATGTGCCGTCATTTGGTTTTACCCTATCCGTTGTCATACCATTCAACACTAATGTAACACTAGGTTATACGTGCATCCAAGAAACTCACCTGAACTCTAGAAACACTCACCTACACTTTAGAAATTCACTCTGACATTACTGTCACATATCATTATGCGATACTGATTTCTTTTTGCTACCATTTCATGATTACTTTTATTTAGAGTGTACTTGGTACTTTTTCTCGGAATGAAACTTTGCATTTCTCTCACTGGGAAGGTGTTATCCTACTGTGGTCTCTGGATGCTCTTTATCGGCAGGAGAAGGCCCATGCTCTCATTAGGAAGGGTGAAGGTCCCTAGGGGCCGTACAACTTGTGCGAAAATAAGGCTGCGGCGTGCTTTGTGCTTTTGTCGGAAGAGCCGGAGGCTTTCGTAGCCCTGAACGGAAGGTGCTTTTCCACCACTGCCATCCCTAGAGATGGCAAGACATATTTGCATATTCTTTGTGGACATCGAAGAAGCAGACACCTAGACGCTGCCGACCAGCGTGGAAACGTCTGTTGCTGCCTCTCCAAGATTTGGTGTACACACGTCAGACGAATTCGGTCGCTCCACTATCATGCTTGCCACGAAGAAGCCGACCAATCGGTGCGATACTGCTCCACATGGCGTCGGCGCATGTGAGGTCGCCACGTGAGTTCAGTGGGCCGCGCCGTATAGCGAGGGGTTGTGGCTTCGCGGCCGACACAAGAGGAACAGGAGTGAAAAACCACGACATGGGGCTGGCCGGCAGGATCTGCGACGCCGTGAACGGGGGATCGGCGCGCCTTCCTGCGTCCGTTGAAGCGGCTGGCAGCGGACGGTCAGGGAGAGCGTTGGGGGTGCTGCGCCAGGTCTTTGCCAGATATCGCAGTTTATTAGAAGTTAAGTGATTTGTGATATGTTGTTTTATTTACTTTTTAAATTCCACTTGTTTCTTGATCAGTCTCTCGTCCCCAGCTTGCTCGTCTGTCCCTCGTCCGCATTTGTTAGGCAGTTAGTGTCTGTCTGTCTGCCATACGTTAATAGCTGCCTCTGTCATGTTTGTCAGATTCGGTGTTAACGAATTTATAGAATTAAGGTGTAAAGGCCGAATTCCTGAAATATGATTTTATCTTGCCTATCATCTTGCGAGGCGGTATATGTGTAGTTTAGAGCATGTTGTACATTTAATGTAAGTCTGAATTTCATGGGTTTTATTTAAATAGTCATTTTTATAAAGTTTCCACCCTGCCACCGTAAGATCAATTTTAAAAAAAATAAATTGCACTTTTGGTGGCAAATAATTTCTTTGTGTGGGTGTTTGTACCATTTCCATCCCTCTTACGGGGTGCATAGTTAATGTGTTTGTGTGGGTTGTTAAAGTTTTTAGCTCAAAGTAATCTGGTGTGTTGCAGATTTGCACCAGTGTAATCTTTCAGAGGTTGTTGTGAGTGGTCGTGAATACGGCCGTGTTGAAAGGGAGCGGCAAGCTTCTCAGCCTGAAGGCTCATGCTGTCAATATTGTTCTTTCTGCCTCTAAACAAAATTGTAACCTGATATTTCGAGGGTGCTTTTCTGCTTATAAATTTTAAATCTGTTTTTGAAAAGGCTTTTATGAATAAAATCCCCATTTGTTAAAGGCAATTTCATTTTTCTCAGTTACTCCCTGCCAACTACTGGGTGATCAAAAAGTCAGTATAAATTTGAAAACTTAATAAACCACGGAATAATGTAGATAGAGAGGTAAAGATTGACACACATGCTTGCAATGACATAGGGCTTTATTAGAACAAAAAAAAACAAAGTTCACAAAATGTCCGACGGATGGCGCTGGACAGCAAAACGTCAGTGACTGCGCATGACAATCGTATATAAAAGGAGCTGTAATGAGAGAGAGAATAAGATTCGCGAGCAGTCGCAGCATGTTGACGTTACCTGAAAAGGTGCTTTTAGTGAAGCTGTATCATCACAATGGGGAATGTGCTAGTTCTGTGTTACGATCCTATCGCCTTAGGAAGGGGATTCGAACGGGTAAAGGTCTGTTGACAAATGCAACTGTGGCGAGAATGATTTTGAAGTTCGAAGCCACGGTTGTTTAGACGATAGACCCCATAGTAGCCGACCGAGCACAAGGCGTAATGCTGCTGAGACAGTTCAGGAACAAATGGAGACTGTAGCGGGTTCGTCTATGCACGGGGAAGTCAGCGCTCGTGCAGTCGCACGTCGCACGGACATTCCATACACTACTGTTTGGTTGGCACAGAGGCGTACTCTCCGATGCTATCCCTACAAAATCCATCGGCATCATGAACTGTTACCTGGCGATTTAGTGAAGCAGAGGGCATTTGCGGTATGGGGGTTTCAAAATATGTCGGAAGATGACGATTGGTTGAGTAACGTGTTGTGGACCGACGAAGCTCATTTCACGCTCCGAGGGTCTGTCAACGCCCACAACTGCTGAATTTAGGCTACCGAAAATCCTAGAACTGTCGTGGAAACTCCATTGCACTACAAGAAAGTCACGGTATGGGTTGGATTTACCACATCTACCGTTATCGGGCCTTTTTTCTTCGAGGAAATGCGTGATTCTGGTTTTGTAACTGCTACCGTGACGGGTGGGAGGTACGCCGATACGTTACAGAATCGTATCATCTCCAGCCTGGCTGATAAACACCTGCTGGAAGGTACGATGTTTATGCAGGATGGCGCTCCACCCTACATTACTAGACGCGTGAAAGATCTCTTGCGCGCGTCGTGTGGTGATGATCGTGTGCACAGCCGCCACTTTCGTCATGCTTGGCCTCCCAGGTCCCCAGACCTCAGTCCGTGCGATTATTGGCTTTGGGGTCACCTGAAGTCGCAAGTGTATCGTGATCAACCGACATCTCTAGGGATGCTGAAAGACAACATCCGACGCCAATGCCTCACCATAACTCCGGACATGCCTTACAGAGCTGTTTATAACATTATTCCTCGACTACAGCTATTGTTGAGGAATGATGGTGGACATATTGAGCATTTCCTGTAAAGAACTTCATCTTTGCTTTGTCTTACTTTTTTATGCTAATCATTGCTATTCTGATCAGATGAAGTGCCATCTGCCGGACATTTTATGAACTTTTGTATTTTTTTGGATCTAGTAAAACCCCATGTCATTCCAAGCATGTGTGTCAACTTGCACCTCTCTGTCTAGATTATTCCGTGATTTATTCAGTTTTCAAATTTATATTGACTTTTTGATCACCCGGTACTTCCACGCTCACCTACTGTGATTAACTGCACTAATGTTCTTCATGAATCGCTGGAAATAAAGTAAATTCTTTAAGAAAAGATTTTGAAAGTAAATTCATGGTTCACCGGCAACTGAAAAGAGTGATACAGAAGGAAACGAGGATCAGAAAACACCATTAGACACTTTAGAATCAGCAGCAGACACGGCTGAAGCAAACACCACAGGAGATGAAACTAAGTAGAACCCGTGGGCTAGGGGTAGCGTCTTTGATTCATAATCATAACGTCTTCGGTCCCCGCCACTGCCTAAATTTTGATAAATAGTCAGCATTGGCGGCCGAAGACTTCCGGCATAAGAAGTCAGCCTCATTCTGCCAACAGCCTTGTCAAAGAGGGCGGAGGAGCGGGTAGAGGTTCAGGGCACTCTCTTGTCCTAGGGGTGGGAAATTGCCCCTAAAGGCGGAAGAATCAGCAATGATCAACGACATGAGGATGCAAAAGGCAATGGAAAACACTGCATTAAAGACACGTAACGTGTATCCACAGGACATGTAACCTCTAATTCAAGAAGTATCATGATGGTCTCTCCATTGGCAAAAGATTCCGGAATAGTCCCCCATTCGGATCTCCGGGAGGGGACTGCCAAGAGGGGGGTTACCATGAGAAACAGATTGAATAATCAACGAAAGGATAACGTTCTACGAGTCGGGGCGTGGAATGTCAGAAGCTTGAACGTGGTTGGGAAACTAGAAAATCTGAAAAGGGAAATGCTAAGGCTCAATCTAGATACACTAGGGGTCAGTGAAGTGAAGTGGAAGGAAGACAAGGATTTCTGGTCAGATGAGTATCGGGTAATAATATCAACAGCAGCAGAAAATGGTATAACAGGTGTAGGATTCGTTATGAATAGGAAGGTAGGGTAGAGGGTGTGTTACTGTGAACAGTTCAGTGACCGGGTTGTTCTAATTAGAATCGACAGCAGACCAACACCGACAACTATAGTTCAGGTATACATGCCGACGTCGCAAGCTGAAGATGAACAGATAGAGAGACTGTATGAGGATATTGAAAGGGTAATGCAATATGTAAAGGGGGACGAAAATCTAATAGTCATGGGCGACTGGTATGCAGTTGTAGGGGAAGGAGTAGAAGAAAAGGTTACAGGAGAATATGGGCTTGGGGCAAGAAATGAAAGAGGAGAAAGACTAATTGAGTTCTGTAACAAGTTTCAGCTAGTAATAGCGAATACCCTGTTCAAGAATCACAAGAGGAGGAGGTATTCTTGGAAAAGGCCGGGAGATAGGGGAAGATTTCAATTAGATTTCATCATGGTCAGACAGAGATTCCGAAATCAGGTACTGGATTGTAAGGCATACCCAGGAGCAGATATAGACTCAGATCACAATATAGTAGTGATGAAGAGTAGGCTGAAGTTCAAGACATTAGTCAGGAAGAATCAATACGCAAAGAAGTGGAATACGGAAGTACTAAGGAATGACGAGATACGTTTGAAGTTCTCTAACGCTATAGATACAGCAATAAGGAATAGCGCAGTAGGCAGTACAGTTGAACAGGAATGGACATCTCTAAAAAGGGCCATCACAGAAGTTGGGAAGGAAAAAATAGGAGCAAAGAAGGTAGCTGCGAAGAAACCATGGGTGACACAAGAAATACTTCAGTTGATTGATGAAAGGAGGAAGTACAAACATGTTCCGGGAAAATCAGGAATACAGAAATACAAGTCGCTGAGGAATGAAATAAATAGGAAGTGCAGGGAAGCTAAGACGAAATGGCTGCAGGAAAAATGTGAACACATCGAAAAAGATATGATTGTCGGAAGGACAGACTCAGCATACAGGAAAGTCAAAACAACCTTTGGTGACATTAAAAGCAACGGTGGTAACATTAAGAGTGCAACGGGAATTCCACTGTTAAATGCAGAGGAGAGAGCAGATAGGTGGAAAGAATACATTGAAAGCCTCTATGAGGGTGAAGATTTGTCTGATGTGATAGAAGAAGAAACAGGAGTCGATTTAAAAGAGATAGGGGATCCAGTATTAGAATCGGAATTTAAAAGAGCTTTTGATGACTTACGGTCAAATAAGGCAGAAGGGATAGATAACATTCCATCAGAATTTCTAAAATCATTGGGGGAAGTGGCAACAAAACGACTATTCACGTTGGTGTGTAGAATATATGACTCTGGCGACATACCATCTCACGTTCGGAAAAGCATCATCCACACGATTCCGAAGACGGCAAGAGCTGACAAGTGCGAGAATTATCGCACAATCAGCTTAACAGCTCATGCATCGAAGCTGCTTACAAGAATAATATACAGATGAATGGAAAAGAAAATTGAGAATGCGCTAGGTGACGATCAGTTCGGCTTTAGGAAAAGTAAAGGGACGAGAGAGGCAATTCTGACGTTACGGCTAACAATGGAAGCAAGGCTAAAGTGCAAATGGTTCAAATGGCTCTGAGCACTATGGGACTTAACATCTCTGGTCATCAGTCCCCTAGAACTTAGAACTACGTAAACCTAACTAACCTAAGGACATCACACACATCCATGCCCGAGGCAGGATTCGAACCTGCGACCGTAGCAGTCGCGCGGTTCCGGAATGCGCGCCTAGAACCACTAGACCACCGCGGCCGGTAAGGCTAAAGAAAAATCAAGACACTTTCATAGGATTTGTCGATCTGGGAAAAGCGTTCGACAATATAAAATGGTGCAAGCTGTTCGAGATTCTGAAAAAAGTAAGGGTAAGCTATAGGGAGAGACGGGTCATATACAATATGTACAATAACCAAGATGGAATAATAGGAGTGGACGATCAAGAACGAAGTGCTCGTATTAAGAAGGATGTAAGACAAGGCTGTAGCCTTCGCCCCTACTCTTCAATCTGTACATCGAGGAAGCAATGATGGAAATAAAAGGAAGGTTCAGGAGTGGAATTAAAATACAAGGTGAAAGGATATCAATGATACGATTCGCTGGTGACATTGCTGTCCTGAGTGAAAGTGAAGAAGAATTAAATGATCTGCTGAACGGAATGAACAGTCTAATGAGTACACAGTATGGTCTGAGAGTAAATCGGAGAAAGACGAAGGTAATGAGAAAGTAGTAGAAATGAGAACAGCGAGAAACTTAGCATCAGGATTGATGGTCACGAAGTCAATGAAGGAATTCTGCTACCTAGGCAGTAAAATAACCAATGACGGACGGAGCAAGGAGGACATCAAAAGCAGACTCGCTACGGCAAAAAAGGCATTTCTGGCCAAGAGATGACTACTAATATCAAATACCGACCTTAATTTGAGGAAGAAATTTCTGAGGATGTACGTCTGGAGTAGAGCATTGTATGGTAGTGAAACATGGACTGCGGGAAAACCGGAACATAAGAGAATCGAAGCATTTGAGGTGTGGTGCTGTAGACGAATGTTGAAAATTAGGTGGACTGATAAGGTAAGGAATGAGGAGGTTGTACGCAGAATCGGAGATGAAAGGAATATGTGGAAAACAGTGATAAGGAGAAGGGACAGGATGATAGGACATCTGCTAAGACATGAGGGAATGACTTCCATGGTACTAGAGGGAGCTGTAGAGGGCAAAAACTGTAGAGGAAGACAGAGTTTGGAATACGTGAAGCAAATAATTGAGGACGTATGTTGCAAGTGCTACTCTGAGATGAGGAGGTTAGCAGAGTAAAGGAATTCGTGGCGGGCCGCATCAAACCAGTCAGTAGACTGGCAGAGAATTTAATTTCCAGGAAATTCTTTCAGCTCTGATGATTAAAGCAGATCAAATAACACGAAAGTGGAGGTACCTAACGAGAAAATATAACAATCTGCTATCAATACTAACCAACAATTAAACTGAGACACTTCCGAAAGTTTCGGAAAAAGGGGGAAGGGATCTTAAAAGAGCCATGTTGTGGTCATTTTATCGCCACCCACCAAATGTTTTTATCTTAGGCACTTTTTGTCACCTCTCGATAGTGTTAGCATTATTTTTTAGTTTGAGAGTTATAGAGAGTTTTGTTTTCCGGTAATTTTTACTGTGATATTTGTCAGTCATTATTACAATTAAATATCTGGTAACTTTCCTCTTGACTTAGATTCCTGGATCAAAAGTTTTAGAGAGTTTTGTTTTCCGGTAACTTCTACTGTGATATTTTTCAGTGTTATTACAATTAAATATCTGGTAACTTTCTTCTTGACTTAGATTCTTAGATAATTTACGTTCCACTATAATGTTTTCGTGGTTGGGCAAACCACTCACAATAAATAAGCTGTAAGAATAGAAAATAACACACCGTGAATGAATTATTCAAATAGTTCAAAAATCGGTTGATATGCTGTACATGTGTAGACCTGGAACTTATTCCAATTTCAAAAAAATTGTACAATTTATTCAGGGGAAAGAGCTTCAAAAATTTAAGTCAATAACGTGTTGATACATCTCTGGCTCTTATGCAAGCAGTTATTCAGTACGGAATTGACTGACACATTTGTCGGATGTCCTCCTGAGGGATATCATGCCAAGTTGTGTCTAATAGTTGTGTTACATCGTTAAAATCCCAAGGAGATTGGAGGGACCAGCCCATATTTCTCCAGACGTTCTCAAGTGGGGAGAGATGTGGCGACCTGTCTGGCCAATGTAGGGTCTGGCAAGCAATAAGATAAACCCTCAAGTATTAGAAGCACTCGCCGTGTATTGGCATGCGTTACTTTACTCAACTATATGCGCAGGATAGCCTGCCATGGAAGTCAAGTAAACGACTGCTAGGAGCGATCATCTGGGATGTCATTTCATTTCACAGCGCGGTCGCTTTGCTTGTCATTCGTAACACTCTTACAGCACAGCAGTACGTCGGCGATATTCTACGCACTGTCTTGCTGCCCTTCATCGCAAGCTATCCTGCTGCATACATTTCCAAAAGATAATCAACACCCACATACGTCGAGGATTTTGACTGCTTCTCTTCCTGCTTGCGAAACCCTACCTAGGCCAGCAGGGTTACAACATCCCATCCGATTACGAACGCTTGGAGCATTAAGGGTAGTGCCCTCCAACCATGTCAGGATTTTGAAGATCCAACGCACCGTTTGGACGGAATTAACCCGAATCTCTCAGGAAGACGTCCAACAAACATATGTGTGAGTGCCAACCTGAACAACGCGTTATTTACTTGTTTTTTTCTCTTGAATATATCATCCAATTTTTCTGAAATTGTAATCATTTATTTGTCCGTACATTACATCACAGCTAACGATTTCTGTCACCTTCAGATAATTCCTTCATGGTGTGTTTTCTTTTTTGTCTTAGTGTATAGTCTGGTGCATTCCGTAGGTTGTTGTTACTGTGACGACGTTGGACACAGTAGCCAAACTCAGTGATAGCTTATATTAAGAAAGTGACAAGAACGAGTAATCCTGCCGCTCGGTTTTTATGATCAATGATTTGTATTATAACGACCACTGCTCCTCAACTCTCATCCAGAACTGGGACGTACCTTTCAAAGCATACTAGAAGACTCTCAAACATTGGCAACGAAAGGAGCCAATGTGACCGGAAGAAGAACACAGACGGCTGCTCCCAGCTCCTCGGATATGCCAGTCAACAATGCTGTAAGCCACTCACAATTTTAGGAGGCGCAACCTCTCCTGCGTTCTATCGTTTGCTAGGCTTTTTCTTTTCTAAGGTTAAGACTGTAGGCCTCAGTGACGCAATAAGAAAATTTATTTCCTTCTATTTAGTCGGGCGGATGCGCCGCAGTTTGTCTCGGAATGGAATGAGTCGGTCTGGTGCAGTAATGGTTTTATATATGGCCTGTATAGATGTAAATAAAGCGCAGCCCTGAGAATGCTGCCTCTGCAGGGCTCCGGCGGCCTGATTGAATCTTTTGCCGCACTGTCTGCTGCCTGCCGCCTCCGGAGCGGTACTCCGACGTCCCCGAGCGCCGTCCCCGCCTCCAGTAGCGCCGCCCCCGCCTCCAGCCGCGCCGCCTCCGCCGCCGCTGCCGATATCGACATTCAAATTAAGTCGACTCATCGCGGGCGAGCGCTGGTCCCTCCCGTACCTCCCCTACCCTCCCACCCCATCCCACCTCCCCAGGGTCCACCACTGCCTCGCAAGAAGCGGACTTAATTCATTCCGGCGCGAGCTGCCGCTGATGGCTGCGACATCTCCTGCTGTTCCGTCTGCCTCCCTGCGCCACTCCCTCCGCTCCCCACCCCACCACGACTACCTCACCCCACCATCCTGCCACACCGGTACAAGTAGCAGACACAAGAAGTCGCCCAGCTGTGGGCCGCCACACGGCTTTTGCATCCAGATGACGGTCCCGTCTCCCATGGCTTCGCTTCCCTTTTCTTTTTATTTACAGCAACCGCACTGCTGATTTCAAAGACCGCGCTGTAAATCTTAGTTCCCACTTGGGTATTAATTAACTACCAGGAAGTCAGCGATAAGTCTTTCGCTGATCAGCTCTCTGGGGAATGAACGTTCAGTGAATGGTGGAGCCTTTTCATATTCAGCAGTATTCCAACTACTACAGGACCTACACTACTGGCCATTAAAAACTGCTGCAACAAGAAGAAATGCAGATGATAAACGGGTATTCATTGGACAAATATATTATACTAGAACTGACATGTCATTACATTTTCACGCAATTTGGGTGCATAGATCCAGAGAAATCAGTACCCATAACAACCACCTCTGGCCGTAATAACGGCCTTGATACGCCTGGGTATTGGGTCAAACAGAGCTTGGATGGTGTGTACAGGTACAGCTGCCAATACAGCTTCAACACGATACCACAGCTCGTCAAGAGTAGTGACTGGCGTATTGTGACGAGCCAGTTGCTCGGCCACCATTGACCAGACGTTATCAATTAGTGAGAGATCTGGAGAATGTGCTGGTCGGGGCAGCAGTCAAACATTTTCTGCATCCAGAAAAGCCCGTACAGGACCTGCAACATGCGGTCGTGCGTTATCCTGCTAAAATGTAGTTTCGCAGGGATCGAATGAAAGATAGAGCCATGGTTCGTAACACATCTGAAATGTAACGTCCACTGTTCAAAGTGCCGTCAATCCGAAAAAGAGGTGACAGAGACGTGTAACCAATGGCACCCCATACCATCACGCCGGGTGATACGCCAGTATGGCGATGACGAATACACGCTTCCAATGTGCATTCAGCGCGATGTCGCGAAACACGGATGCGACCATCATCATGCTGTAAACAGAACCTGGATTCAACCGAAAAAAATGACGTTTTGCCATTCGTGCACCCAGGTTCGTCGTTGAGTACACCATCGCAGGCGCTCCTGTCTGTGATGCAACGTCAAGAGTAACCGCAGCCATTGTCTCCGAGCTGATAGTCCATGCTGCTGCAAACGTCGTCGAATTGCTCCTGCAGACGGTTTTTGTCTTGCAAATGTCCCCTTCTGTTGACTCAGGGATTGAGACGTGACTGCACGATCCGCTACAGCCATGCGGCTAACAAGGGAACCTCCCCATCGCACCCCCCTCAGATTTAGTTATAAGTTGCCACAGTGGATAGGCCTTGAAAAACTGAACACAGATCTATCGAGAAAACAGGAAGAAGTTGTGTGGAACTATGAAAAAAATAAGCAACATATAGAAACTGAGTAGTCCATGCGCAAGATGGGCAACATCACGGAGAGTCTGGGCTCAGTAGCGCCGTGGTCCCGTGGTTAGCGTGAGCAGCTGCGGAGCGAGAGGTCCTTGGTTCCAGTCTTCCCTCGAGTGAGAAGTTTAAATTTTTATTTTCAGACAATTCTCAAAGTTCAGGTACTCACACGTAATCAACTTCGCTCTCCAAAATTCCAGGACATGTTCAGAATTGCTTGGACATATGCAGGATTTGACGGTCTACACACGGAAAAATTTGAAAACATTAAAAACATATGTTTTGACAGAGCACAGGGAAAACTGGTGCGACTGTGAAACTGTTGCATTCATTTGTTGCAGTTTATGTGACAAACTCTAATGTTTTCATCACTATTTTGGGAGTGATTATGCCATCCACAAGAAAACCTAAATCGGGCAATGTAGAAAAATATTTTCACCCATTCGCCAAGTGTACAAGTTAGGTGGGTCGACAACGTATTCCTGTCATGTGACGCACATGCCGTCACCAGTGTCGTATAGAATATACCAGACGTGTTTTCCTGTGGAGGAATCGGTTGACCTATGACCTTACGATCAAATGTTTTCGGTTTCCATTGGAGAGGCACGTCCTTTCTTCTACTAATCGCACGGTTTTGCGGTGTGGTCGCAAAACACGAACACTAAACTTGTTACAGTGAACAGAGACGTCAATGAACGAGCGGACAGATCAAAACTTGCGAAAATAACGAAAGTAAACTTTTCACTCGAGGGAAGACTTGAACCAAGGACTTCTCGTTCCGCAGCTGCTCACGCTAACCACGGGACCACGGCGCTCCTTAGTTCACATTATCCTTAATGTTGCATATCTTGCGCATGGACTACTCAGTTTGTACACTCCTGGAAATTGAAATAAGAACACCGTGAATTCATAGTCCCAGGAAGGGGAAACTTTATTGACACATTCCTGGGCTCAGATACATCACATGATCACACTGACAGAACCACAGGCACATAGACACAGGCAACAGAGCATGCACAATGTCGGCACTAGTACAGTGTATATCCACCTTTCGCAGCAATGCAGGCTGCTATTCTCCCATGGAGACGATCGTAGAGATGCTGGATGCAGTCCTGTGGAACGACTTGCCATGCCATTTCCACCTGGCGCCTCAGTTGGACCAGCGTTCGTGCTGGACGTGCAGACCGCGTGAGACGACGCTTCATCCAGTCCCAAACATGCTCAATGGGGGACAGATCCGGAGATCTTGCTGGCCAGGGTAGTTGACTTACACCTTCTAGAGCACGTTGGGTGGCACGGGATACATGCGGACGTGCATTGTCCTGTTGGAACAGCAAGTTCCCCTGCCGGTCTAGGAATGGTAGAACGATGGGTTCGATGACGGTTTGGATGTACCGTGCACTATTCAGTGTCCCCTCGACGATCACCAGTGGTGTACGGCCAGTGTAGGAGATCGCTCCCCACACCATGATGCCGGGTGTTGGCCCTGTGTGCCTCGGTCGTATGCAGTCCTGATTGTGGCGCTCACCTGCACGGCGCCAAACACGCATACGACCATCATTGGCACCAAGGCAGAAGCGACTCTCATCGCTGAAGACGACACGTCTCCATTCGTCCCTCCATTCACACCTGTCGCGACACCACTGGAGGCGGGCTGCACGATGTTGGGGCGTGAGCGGAAGACGGCCTAACGGTGTGCGGGACCGTAGCCCAGCTTCATGGAGACGGTTGCGAATGGTCCTCGCCGATACCCCAGGAGCAACAGTGTCCCTAATTTGAGGGGGAAGTGGCGATGCGGTCCCCTACGGCACTGCGTAGGATCCTACGGTCTTGGCGTGCATCCGTGCGTCGCTGCGGTCCGGTTCCAGGTCGACGGGCACGTGCACCTTCCGCCGACCACTGGCGACAACATCGATGTAGTGTGGAGACCTCACGCCCCACATGTTGAGCAATTCGGCGGTACGTCCACCCGGCCTCCCGCATGCCCACTATACGCCCTCGCTCAAAGTCCGTCAACTGCACATACGGTTCATGTCCACGCTGTCGCGGCATGCTACCAGTGTTAAAGACTGCGATGGAGCTCCGTATGCCACGGCAAACTGGCTGACACTGACGGCGGCGGTGCACAAATGCTGCACAGCTAGCGCAATTCGACGGCCAACACCGCGGTTCCTGGTGTGTCCGCTGTGCTGTGCGTGTGATCATTGCTTGTACAGCCCTCTCGCAGTGTCCGGAGCAAGTATGGTGGGTCTGACACACCGGTGTCAATGTGTTCTTTTTTCCATTTCCAGGAGTGTATATTTTGCTATATTTTTCATAGTTCCACAAAACTTCTTCATGTTTTCTCGATTGATCTGTGTTCAGTTTCTCAAGGCCTATCTACTGTGGCAACTTATAACTAAATCTGAGGGGGTGCGGTGGGGAGGTTCCCTTGTAAGATGCCTGTCAACTCGACTGCTAGTGAAACGAGGCCGTTGGGATCCAGCACGGCGTTCCGTATTACCCTCATGAACACACCGATTCCATGTTCTGCTAACAGTCATTGGATCTCATCCAACGCGAGCAGCAATGTCGCGATACGATAAACCGCAATGGCGATAGGCTACAATCCGATCTTTATCAAAGCCGGAAACGTGATGGTACGCATTTCTCCTCCTTACACGAGGCATCACAACAACGTTTCACCAGGCAACGCCGGTCAACTGCTGTTTGTGTTTGAGAAATCGTTTAGAAACTTTCCTCACGTCAACACGTTGTAGGTGTCACCACCGACGCCAACCTTGTGTGAATGCTCTGAAAAGCAAATCATTTGTATATCACAGCATCTTCTTGCTGTCGGTTAAATTTCGCGTCTGTAGCACTTCATCTTCCTGGTGTAGCTATTTTAATGGCCAGTTGTGTATTTACCTTTGCCGTGGATCAAAAGAATCTGGGAACCTATTAGTGAACAATAATGAGGGATGTGTGCACCGTTTGCTTTGATATGACTGCTGGCGATACTTTCAATGTGTCTGAATGTATTGTGGGAAGGTGGCAACGCTTTCTTCCTAAAAAGCCGAAACTAGAGAAAGTAGTGATGTTGCTTGCTGGGCTGCCGAGCGAAGTTGACGTTCTGACACATTCAGAAGGTGTTCCGCTGAGTGCATGGAGGTCGGGACTCTACGCACGCCACTCCACGTCAGGAAAGCCATTCTCTCGCAGCTATGACAGGGTCCATTGTCCGAACTGCACACATTTCTGTAAACTGTCTTCGTATCATACAGCATTTGGCGCTTTATTAAGTCAATAGGTGGACAATAGTCTAATCACGTGAAACATCTGCATACACAAAAATCCCCTCCTCCATCCTCCACTGATGGCACAATACAGTCTAAGATTCCTACGTTATGAACTACATCCTATCTTTTAGACCTGCCACAGAGAGCGTCTTTGGATACCTAAACACATGGGTGATATGTAACTCTTTGGTTACCAGAGTTGTGTTATGAAGGGATGTCGTCCCTGTCGTTCTGGCGTGAAGTAGGAATTTGAGCCGTGCGTGGCTCATCTTCCGCGATCATCTATTTTACACCTTGTTTTTAACGTACTTTCACCTTACTACGTTCATTTAAATTGCTATTGTCACTGGGTTGTTGCTTTGCTTGACCCTGACCGGCGCTAGCAGCTCTTATCGATATATCCCCTTTCTTAGTATCTTGTTCGACTGCTATTACTTCCCGGTCGTTGTCTGTCGTAGAGCAGTTCGGTTGCGAGTGCGGGTCTGCCAGTTAGTTGGAACGCGTCTGTAGTGCAGTCCGGACCTACCAGTCGGGGAGTTGCAGTGCGGCACTAATGCAGTCGGGTTGGAGCAGCGGTGACGTCTGCGTCGACATGGCTCGCCCGACCATTGCCGCCACGTATCACTTCAGCTGGGCCACGGTCTTGGTGGATCGTCGGTCAGTCGACCTGCCAGACGACGTGTTTGGGCTCGGCGATCGTCCATGAATAGGCAGTGTGTGTGTGCATCGATTCCCGATTTGTCTTCGTGTGTGCTTAGTTACTGTTGTTCAGGTTTTCGTGCAGGAGTATGTCAGGTTGTATGTGTAGTTGACGATATTTCCTTTGACAAGTTATTTTAATCGTTGTCGGCGTACTGCCTCTGAGAGGTCGGTCGTCTCATCGGGCGACGTGTAACTGGTTCTCCGAGCGCTTCTGGTTTGTTCAAATGGCTCTGAGCACTATGGGACTCAACTGCTGTGGTCATAAGTCCCCTAGAACTTAGAACTACTTAAACCTAACTAACCTAAGGACATCACACACATCCATGCCCGAGGCAGGATTCGAACCTGCGACCGTAGCGGTCGTGCGGTTCCAGACTGTAGCGCCTTTAACCGCTCGGCCACTCCGGCCGGCGAGCGCTTCTGGGCCCCTCCAATTATCATCTTGTGGAACTTCCTGGTGCAGGGATGTCATTTAGCCAGTGGGCGTGTTTCCTCTGCATGGTTGGGTCAGAGCCAGTATTTCCGCCGTCGTGTGTCTGAAAGTGAGTGGGAGACGCACCAGCAATGCAGTCGCGACGGAGCAGCAGTCGCGGACGGACCAGCAGGCAGTCGGTCGGTTGGTGCGGACCAGGGAGGATCTCCGTGCGTTGCAGTCGGCTGGCTCCTCTGCTGGTCCCTGCGCAGTATCAGAGCGTGTTTTGTAGCTGTCCAATCGCTACGATCTTCGTGGGCTCACCAACCCACGACGTCAAAGTTGAGTGGTGGTTTTAAGTACCCAAGCCACGTCCATTTATGTTGCGTGGCTCGTTTCGGTGGTTTGCTGTTGGGGAGGTTTTCCTCTGAGCAACACCGAGTGTTTCTAATGCTGAAATTTAGCTCCTATGCTGTGCAATTAACTATTTTGGTTGACTCTAATTCAAGTGCAAAATGGCTCTGAGCACTATGGGACTTAACATCTATGGTCAGCAGTCCCCTAGAACTTAGAACTACTTAAACCTAACTAACCTAAGGACATCACACACATCCATGCCCGAGGCAGGATTCGAACCTGCGACCGTAGCAGTCGCGCGGCTCCGGACTGAGCGCCTAGAACCGCTAGACCACCGCGGCCGGCCGAATTCAAGTGCACCAGTGGAATTTGCTGCCTTGTGGCCGTCAGTGTTCTGGTTACCTGCTCTGGGCACTGACGTAAATCCGGGTAATGTTCTTTTGGGTGAAGATAATTATATTACCCTGCTTCAAGTTCAAGTGCACCGACGGAATTTTTGGCCTAGTGGCCGTCAGTGTTTCGGTTATCTGCCTTGGCCACTAACGTAATTTCAGGCAGCGTCCTTTCTTCACCTGTTGTCGCTGTCCAACATGATATGTAATTTTGACAACTAATACATACTCCATTATGGGTTATCGCGTTTGTAACCATTCCTATTAGAGTTTTTCTTGTACTGACTGATGGGAAGCAAGTCGTTGTGTCGGTCGGTCCGTGGCTGTCCCCTGGTCGGGTTCCGACGGATTAAATGTAGTTGGGCTCACCACCTGTCTCGCCTAAGTGAACGAGGGCAGACCGACCTCCCTGGAGGCTTCTGAGTGCCACCGGTGTTTAATTATTGTTTTCAGCTACTTACAATTTAATACTTAAGGTTATTTTTCTTTTTTCTTAAAAAAAGTTGCAAAAATTAATTCTTAAATTCAAATTTCAAGCGTAAACATTGCGGCTTTCTGTCTTTAAAGACTATGGTAATATATTCTAAAATTTTGAAACTTAATGGTGGCCTTCAGCCTTTGGTATTGCACCTTGCATATGTTTGTTCTATCTACTTTGCTGTGACGTTTTTTTAATAATTTTATTGCTATCTTAATTGGATTTTTATCTTGTTGATTTGTTAAGATTTCTTATTTGAAGGCCTTCAGCCGTGAAAGAGTTGCATTCGGTAAAGGTGCCGCTTTGGTTGTAAAAGTGTTATTAAAATTACAATAAATTACACATCAGAAAGTGAAACTGACCCCAACCTTACTAGGCCCTTTCCACAATCCTAATTACCTGTTCTGCCCAGCGGGTTTAGCGGTAGTCTGTGAATGGGGATCGCGAATGGGGGACTTGACGGACAGAGGATGATTTTTGAGACGCTTTCTGGTGTGACTGCCAATACGTAAAGATATGAGATGCACAAAGCTTTATATTTGCTAAGCATGACAGCTGCTGAAGAATCAGTATTCCATCTGCAAAGAATTCTGGTAATACAAAGACGAAATTCCAACCAAAACTTATATCTGGGTATCCATTTCGAAATTATCAGTCATGTGCTCATTGTTCTAATCTCTACTCTCCAACCTCTCCTTTCAGTGAAACGTTAAAAAAAATGAAAATGTCATGTAACTTAAATATTGACTGTCCTTCAGTTTCTTTGTGAATTAGTTTCACTGACTGTGACAACGCCTATGGAAGACTTCAGTTCACATATTATTGTAATCGAATTCTATGTTATTAATGTCGAAATGTAATTTCAGTTCCAAATATGCTTATTATTTATTTGCCGTCAGTTCGTTTAGCTTTCCTCCCACTGTTTGAAAGTATAACTTAACATAATTTGCCGAAACGTTATGCAGTATTACCTGGTCAGCTGTATTGACAACATAATTCGTATCGGGGCTAAAGTAAAATTTAAGGCAGCAGCCATGTAATGATTGTTTTTCAGTAACACGCTGCTCATTGTTTCCTTTATGAAACGAAAACGGAGCAGAGCCGATAAGCGTTTTCCATTCCGCAGGTAAGAATAAACTGCATTTTCAAGCTGAACCTTGCGAGGAAGAATTAGGAACCAGTGAGCTCTGTGTGTTTTCCATGTAACCCAGAAGCTGAATTTTGTAACAGCATACAGATTCAGTACACCTGACACCTGTAGTTTGTGATTGTTGATGAGGAAGCTGTTCAAGACGTCACAGATAGTTAAACTTACATTGTTACTCATTTAAAGACTGTCAAGCTCAGATTAGTGATTTAATAAAAATCTCATACTGATGAAATTTACTTTTTATTATTCATATTCAAAAGTGGTATACTTATGCACTTCTTGGTCACTACAAATTGGCCGCATTGCAATCAGAATTTAGTACACGCTATCCAAATTGTACACAAAGTTACATCACGTAGATGGCCACTCCAATCGTGAAGTCATGGAAGAAAACTTATGGCTTGATGCCAGGAATCGTTGTCTCGGCATTAGCCAAACTGAAACACTTCGATCTGGTTTTCCCATGTTATAGCATGATTCGTCATTCAGTCATCCACTGTCCAGTGGCGGCACTATGTATACCATCTTAAGCGGCGCGTAGCATAGATTATCAGAAATGCGTGTCTTATGGGGGGAGGGGGGGGGGTTGATTCCTTTTAACTCCCTAACCACAGTCATTGTTCTAGCTTGACAGCTAGTAGCACTTTGGAACTCACGGGGAATTTCTTCCGCTGATTTCTCGCAATTATTTACAAGCACCCTGCGCAATTCATGATAGTCACTGACCGTTAGTAAAAAAAGTCTGCTTGGTCATCCT
Source organism: Schistocerca piceifrons (assembly GCF_021461385.2). Classification (NCBI taxonomy): domain Eukaryota; kingdom Metazoa; phylum Arthropoda; class Insecta; order Orthoptera; family Acrididae; genus Schistocerca; species Schistocerca piceifrons. The sequence continues at coordinate 268,598,530 of NC_060142.1, read as the reverse complement.
GTAGCTGTGGTTGCTTCTTCTCGTTTACACTCCACAATAACATCACCAACAACTGACTTGGCAGCTTTAGGGTAATGAAATGTCCCTGATGTGTTTAGTTCTCGACCGGTTCCAGTGAGATCACTGAAGTTAAGCGCTGTCGGGCGTGGCCGGCACTTGGATGGGTGACCATCCAGGCCGCCATGCGCTGTTGCCATTTTTCGGGATGCACTCAGCCTCGTGATGCCAATTGAGGAGCTACTCGACCGAATAGTAGCGGCTCCGGTCAAAGAAAACCATCATAACGACTGGGAGAGTGGTGTGCTGACCACTCACCCCTCCTATCTGCATCCTCAACTGAGGATGACACGGCAGTCGGATGGTCCCGATGGATCACTTGTGGCCTGAAGACGGAGTGCCTGTTTAGTTCTCTTGTGACATCCAAGGTGTAGTCCACAGGCTTCAATGAGCTCTTCCGAGCGACCATTTCTGCTGTCACTGCTTCCCTACTGAAAACACAATCCTTCCCACATTCTTTCATGCTGACAGGCCCACTTGTCGTGACATCTAGTGGTCAGTTTTGCATTACACAGAGGCGACTGGATACTTGTTATCAGATACTGTTGAGTATGTGACTTCAATAATTTCAAACTGCAGCTATCGGTTTCAATCAGCCAGTCGTCCTCGTCAGAGTGACTAACTGCAGATTCTACAAAGTGGTGGCATAACGTTTCGATTTGTAGCAAAAACCTTATCAGAACATATGCGAGAGATTGAAATTGTCGTCCTCACTTCAAAAAGAGATAAAATATACAAATTAGTAAGATGATACTAAATGGACTGACATATAACATATTCGTTCATCTGTAATAATTAATTTAAAAGGCTTATTCTTGGAGTACCAGACGGCAACCGGGTGATTAAACGTAATAAAATTGTGAGAAGAGCTAGCTAATCACTGAATTGTCCATCACTTTTTCTTTCGTACCGCTAAGTGCGATATCTAGATCATATTTATTTAAATCAACAGTTATGTTTCAAAAATGTCAAGGAAAGGTTAGGCCCTAGTTAAACGTCTCCTTGAAGTGAGTTGCTTGAAAAGAGCAATGATTTATTTGTAGGTATTACATAAAATGTGTTCGTGACGGTTCATTTCCGTCAGTAGTACCCGTGGATTTGAATTTCCGCTCAGCGATTGGAAGGCGGCGCGTGCGCTCGCCGCTGGTGTTAACGCAAACGGCGGCCGCAAAGTGCCGGGAGTGGGTTCGCGGACTGGAGGAGGAGGACTGCACGCCCGACGGTCAAAACTTTCCTGTGTAGCAATCATCCGCGTCAGATCCCTCGAACGAGGACGACGGTGCGGGCACACCAGCCGGTGTGTCGGGTCCAGATGGCGAATGGGGCAGTATGTTGAGTCCACAGGTTACATGATACTGAGAAAAAACTGCACCGTGTATTGAAAGAAAGTAGTTGTTGCATAACCTAAGAGCAGTTTCCCTGTAGCATTCTAATTTAAGGACATCGTGTTCAATCAGAAGATGAATGGACTATTTTCTACGTTTAGTGTATCAGCAGGTGAAGTTAGAACATTTTATAACACAATTATCGAGATCAATATCAGTGGCCGATATTTAGCGCTTAATTTAAAAGAGCTTTAGGCAACGGCCTTACAGCAGTGGATACACCGGTTCCCGTCACATCACCGAAGTTAAGCGCTGTCGGGCGTGGGCGGAAGTTGGTTGGGTGACGACCGGGGCGCTGTTGCCATTTTTCGGGGTGCACTCAGCCTTGTGATGCCAATTGACGAGCTACTCGACCGAATAGTAGTGTCTGCGGTCAAAGAGAACCATCATAACGACAGGGAGATCGGTGTGCCGACCACAAGCCTCTCATGTCCTCATCCTCAGCTGATGATGACACTGCCGTCAGATGGTCCTGATAGGCCAATTGTACCCTGAAGACGGAGTGCTTTATAAAAGAGCTGTATGTGTTGTTTAATGTGTATCATTTGCACTCTCACTTACTAAGGGTCATTGCTCCCTTATTTCATCTCTTGGTCAGCTTTATTCAGACAACATTCCACAGGCACAATTCTGCCTAAAGGTGATTTATTTTTAGTAACATTTATTGGCGTAAAACTATTCTGTTACTAGAAAGTTCTTTAAATTTCTCTGTCACACTTGGACCATTTTTAAAGGATTTCGTTGATAGTATTTTAAGGATTTCGATTCGTATGACCGTGCGGTTCTAGGCGCTACAGCCTGGAACCGAGACACAGCTACGGTCGCAGGTTCGAATCCTGCCTCGGGCATGGATGTGTGTCATGTCCTTAGATTAGTTAGGTTTAATTAGTTCTAAGTTCTAGGCGACCGATGACCTCCGAAGTTAAGTCGCATAGTGCTCAGAGCCATTTGAACCATTTGAATCATTTCGATTTGTATTTTTTTTAAATTAATAGTGAAGTGCATAGCAAAATAATCGAGGAGCTTGTCTTAAAGATTGTTTTAAGAAATATAGAAATGTTAAATTATGAACAAACTGTTACGTATACCTCCTGATCCAGTCCCACCACTCCTAAACTCGCTACAGTGAGTGTGTGGGGAGGAAGGGGCGGGAGAGGGGGAGGGGAGGGGGTGAGAGTGCTTGCAGGTGTGCGTGCGCGCTCTTAAATGCATTATTTAATTTAATTTAACACCCCATTTGCACACAGGTTCGTGCTAAATGTAAATAAAGTTTATGAGCAGCGACATAGTCACGAATAAATCTGTGAACCTAACGGTACAGAATAAATTTCTGTTATCTCCGTCTATGTTCATACTACTGTTTGGTTCCCAGACTAGCGGTTTCGGTAAGTGGTGACAATCTTCACATCTGTTTTCATAAATGTTCTAATATAATGAAGCCATAGTGGTATTCTGAAAAATTGCGAAGGTAAAGTAATTTACTTGAACTGAAACATGACTCCCGTAATCCATTTTCAAGTATTTTCTCATTGACGAAGGCTTCAGTCAACTCCTTTTATTTGCAACTATCTTGTAAATATGAGATAATTTATGCTGAGTAACTGGGGAAGGGTGAAGATAAGGTTCCCTTTGCAGGTCAGTTGTAAATCTACCGCCTTAAAAAGTACAGCATACGAAATCCTCCTACAAGCAGGCCATGAAGTCCGAATTACTAGTGTAAGGGACAAAAGACGTCTATTGTCGTGTGGAACAGCTTCACAGCAAGACTTCCCAGAAGACTTCTCAGAATTCACCAGCTTAAACCATCTCCTCTCCCACTGATCCCGCGTTACTGCACGCTGCACTGTCAACATATGTACTTTACATTAACAGTGCAACCGAAAGTTTACATCACCCCTTGCAGCTTGTGCACTTGCTGGCAGAAACTCGTTGTTGAAAGCAAGATTTTTGATTGTTTTCGCACGAAAATAAAGTAAGATATACAGGATGCCCCAGAAATTTTCCGACAAATTCAAGAGGTTGTAGAGAGTGTCTTGAAGAACAAATGGAGTGTCCGGAAACGATACAGAGCCTATCATTCGGCAGTAAACATGACTTTATACGAAGCCGGATGATAGGCGAAACCTCTCGCTACATTGTTTGACTGTGACTGATTTCCATGATGGCCAGTGGAGAAGATGGAGCTAGGTGCGGCGTAGAAATATCCAGTCTCCTATGAAGGCAATGCTCTGTAGCCTCGGTGGATGACATTTTGAGGCACAGGTTCCCATCTACAGCTTATTTTTCTCCTGTAATCCTCTGAAGTATGCAGGAGAAGAACTGCAGACGGAAAACGTGTGCGAAACCGTCATCCACGAACGCAGCAGAGCACCTTATTTCTAGGAGACGAGGTCTGTCTATGTAGCAGCTAGCTTCATTATCAGTGGGTGGGTGTCATGTTGACGAGTTGCGCAACGGATTAATCTGATAAGTACCCTTTGACTCCACCCCACACTACTACAGAAGTCAGACAGACGAGCCTAACGTACCAAAAAGAAATGCACGAAAAACTTTCAGCAATTAATATCTTCTGGAGTCGTCCACTGTAACGAAAAGACACAAAAATATTACATTTTCTTACGTAACTAGTCGATAATTGGGTACCGGTGTACTGCTCGTCAATGTAAGAAAAACATTAAACGAACAGAAAATATTATTTATTCCAAAATTTAAGAAACATCAAATGAAACTTTTATTTATAAACTGATACACAAATTTCTGGGTTCTTTTCGGAATAGGAGGTTACCTCTTATAGATAGGAATCCTGTTAATGACATTTATATACAAAGTGCGGGAAAGCTCTTTTATCCCTTTCCTTTGAGAATGTTATTTACTCGGCAGAATGGCTGAGAGCCGTGCCTACTCAACTTTGAATAATTATCCGATTGAATTTTTCTAAGTACGACGAGGCTGTTGCCTGAGAAATGTAATGGAGTGACGTGAATGAAGTATGTTATTTCTAATGGAGGAAAGATGGGGCTCGCCTACATTGTAGCGCACAATACCGTGAGCTGCGACGACTGCTTCCTGCGTCGTTGGCGCTGAAAAATAAGAAAACTCTCTCTTTCCATCTGGATTGACCTTATCCAATCGAACTCTCACTACACCTTGATGAATTCAAGGACTCCTATTTGCCCCTAGTCTAACTATTGGTGTGGTACTCTGGTCAGATAACCAGTCCACTATGATGCCACTCAATGGTCGCTCGCAGGCGCTAACTAATACTATGTCTGTGTTCACACTGCACATTAAGTGTCGCGGCCAACACAGTGAACAAACGCTTAATCGTGAGCGACTCAATATAGAGTATCACCCCGTTTCACTAGCGACAGAGATGCTCTCTCAGTGCAGTACTGAGTAGAGACTTTGTTCCTCATTCTATGTGTACACACACGTGCGCACTCGCTCTCGTTACATGTTCCCGCTCCAAGTGTGACAACGGAATGGCCCCTTTTTCTGGAAAAGTTGCACTCCTCCGGCTCATTGCGTCATAAATAGTCCACCAATCAGTGTTACTCTTACAAATGGGAGAATGGCTAAGCCTACCAATCCGGAAATATATAGCATCTGCGTTAGGCGTTTACTGTCCACTTGTGAGAACTCTGAAACTGCGCACTAGCTCCGTCAAAAAAATGCGTATGCTGCGGCTGTCCCAAACAATACAGCGAGTTTTTCTTTTAAGGTGAACATGCAGACCATTATCCCTTTTCTTTGGCAAAAGATGTTTTCGTCCATGGGCGGTCGGCCAGCCAGCACAGCTGCATGCTAACCCACTCTCCTACGGACTTTCCAGTAGACTGGTTGCCTCCACCGAACAATAACTCCTGTCGCCATCGTGTCTTGAATGTCTGTTTACGCCAGCCTCAACTTTTTAAAGTCTGTGCGACCTTGCGATTTATTTATTAGATTTGCGTATCGATTAAATGGAAATATGTAAAACTGAATCTACCCTAGAGAGTTTGGGCTCGAATGAAACGTCTTGATACGCAGTATCCGATGGTGAGGTCAGAATGCGTAAGAAATGAAGATCAAGAGACCACGCCACCTTACACCATTTTCTACACTAATGATCATGGCCATCTGTCATGTTCGCTGGCTAACAAGCAACATTGCAAGAAGTTCTCTCAACGACACATCAGTATATAAAGTGATGTTTGCTGTCAAAGGTGTGGCCAGGTGGCAGGGGCCAGTGCATGTAGCTTCGACACTATGTAGCATCCTTGAATGACGTTTTCGGTCGTGGATTCCTATCCTCAATTTGTGTTTCAGGATACCTTCTGTAACTCCAGAATTTTTGGGCACCCTGTATCTCTTACTCTCTGTTGAGGATATTTAATACAACATGGTCATAGTTTGTTGGACACCACACAAAACGTATTTTATGCAGTGTTAAGAATTTCGTCAGGTGTTGCACATGCTCACCAGGAAATAAAGGGATTCGCCTATTTGTGTACAGCCGCTGTCGCGTTGATGACGGAAGCGAGCACGCGGTGTCACCACCCCCACGGTACACTATAAGTACTCGAAAGCCCTCCAGATACTAGACGCCCAACCACCAAATATTTGAGGAACATCCTACGCATACCTTCCATACATCCCAGTGCGTCACATTACAGAGTGGGGCAAATAAAAGGGGCCCGGACGAGTGGATACGATTGACGATGCATTCGTGGCAGCTTTAATGGAGGAGGAAAAGACTTACAGTCATTCCAAACACTGTGGAGCTACTGCTCATACATCCGGCCTAAAACTGAAGCGCATTTACTCGGCCTTCATGCCTGACAGAGCTGTTAGCAGTCGTCGGTCTGGTAATGGCCTTAGCTGGACAATCATTGCACCTCATAAGTCAGTGTGCGATTACTCTGAATGGAAGCCCTCAAGTCCAAGGCGTATCGCAACAACCCTCATAGTCTTCAAGTACTTCAGCAGAACATTTCGGAAGAGATTGCAGCAATTGCAGCACTTTGATCCACCTTCAGCAGCTTGCTGACCAGGGCCCAAACGTGCCAAGTGATGAATGGTGGTCACTTTCAACAACTACTACAATCAGGTTAATACAGTATTTCCTTTCCTCTGCAGTGTTTCTTTGTAGCCTGGAATTCTGTTCCCTGTGGCACTTTTATTTGCCCGACCCTGTAGTTAGGTTCCTCTCATTAGTGTTTCCAGGGCAAATGGTTTCCCTACCTCATCTAACGATGGGGAGCTTTCCCCAGTGGCGGACAGGCGCCAGCGCCACTTTCCTTCTTCCCCTTGTCAGAGGCGAGAAACCCGGTTTTAAGTGAACATCAAATTGTGCTAATGATACACAGATAATATTCATAGAACTTAAGGACCTTCTTCTGGTAAGGTTAGCGAAACTGTTATGATTTTGTTTAAACTGAGAGTGAATTAAAAGTAAGGTAGCTTTCATTTGATAATGAAATTTGTCCATACTAGTGTAGCAGTAAGTCATTTTCTATCTGTCATGCTGACTTCAGTCTCAGACAGTACGTTTGAGCCTAAATCCGTACAGAGAATCAGTTGTACGGACAAAAGTACTGAAGCTGTCTCATTTTCCAGACCTTGTCAGAACAGCAGTTTCAAAAAATGGGATGAGGAGACAATCAAGGGAGCGAAAAAATCTGTGATGGTGTATTAGTTGAAAATTCAGCACCAGGGAAGCAGCACAAGGCACTGTACCTCCCTAAGAGCTCTGTAGGAGAGCGTGCTTCGTCCCTTGGTAAGGCAAAGTATATCAGTGCTACCTTCTTGCGGTAGATTTGTTTTTTCTTAAAAAAAAAAAAAGAACGCTTTCAGTCATCGGCTGGAATATAAGCATATCAAATATCTTAACCGTTTAGAAAACGGCTCAAATGAATTCCGAATTTTTGAAATTAGTTTTTGATTTAGTGGAATATCTGAAGTAGCCACTTAGGTTCCACAGGCAGTAAATTTTCTCAGGCTTTCATGAACTGGAACTCCGAATTTTGCTTACGATTTGCTCAATCTACAAGCGTTCATACAGCACAAGGTATCAACAGAGCGTATGGAGTGGTTTTGAAGGCCTGTACCAGCATTGCTCTATTTAATTCCAATTTTGTATCCACATTTGTAATGTTTTGTTCTTAATACCGTGTGACCAACCTTCGAAGCAGTTACTTAAAGATACCATTCCCGCCGCGCTCAGTGGCCGCGTGGTTCGAGGCGCCATGTACGGATTGCGTAGCCCATCCTCGCCGGAGGGAGGAGTCCTCCCTCGGGCATGGGTGTGTGTGTTGTTCTTAGCATAAGTTAGATTAAGTTACGTTATGTAGTGTTTAAGTCTAGGGACCGACGACCTCAGCAGTTTGGCCCCTTAGGAATTCACACACATTTGAACATTTTGAACATATCAATTCGAACAGTTTCTTAAAATGTAATTAATCAAATTTTAAAAAAAATTATTTTGTGGATTTTATAGTATTGGTGTTATACATTTTCATTGTGAAACAGTTTTCTTGCAATCATACGATTCTTGTAAAAGAGCAAAAAGTTATATGTATCCAGCACTGGGAGGACTTCCTTTACGTTATCAAATTCTAATTCTTAGTTTTAAATAATTCATATTGGTTGTGAATACTATTTCTTGAATACGCGTTTAAATGTTTTCTCTAAAAAGCACTTGAATTATCTTCTGTCCGAACCGAGCTACGCATTTGCAGAACAATGCGGGATATCGGGTGGCTTCCGCCCCGCAAGTCACATTACACGTGCAGCCCACGCCTGCCGCCCGCCCCTAGTCGTCTACTCCTTTCCCCAAGAATTCATCTGCGCGATTCCATCTCCTGCGGGCAGCAATCCAAGTGGGTCGCCACTAAAGTCGACGAATCGTCTTGCCGTTAAAAACTTCCGGCGTTCTCCTCGCTGCAGCCGCACGCTCGGCTCCCGTGACGCCTGCAGTTGTTGAGCACCGACGCGTCATAACTTGCGGTAGCATTTACGTTTATAACTATGATGCAGTCGCCTCTGGATAGCTTACCTCGGAAGATCGCAATTTCATTGATTAGTGACAGTAGAGACAGGGCTTTCTTTTGACTACGGTAATGCATAAAATTTCCTCTGATTTTTAAGAGTGGCTTTTTTACACGTAGTAAAATCGCAAGCTGGTTAATTCTGAACGACTACAAAAGTCATTTGATACTAAGTTTTCGTTCCTGTTTTGAGAATATTTTGTGCAGATTCGTAGATGTTTTACCAAAAATTTGAGTAGGAGTCATGAATTTTAGTAATTTTCATTTCGAGTAGTTCCTAGTTACAAGAAAACAAATAAGCATCAAACGATCCCTCATTTCATCTCTGAGAAACGTATCGACATCTTTCAGAAATGGTCCGAAGGGTTTTTAGGATTTACGTAAAATTTCGCTACTTTAATTTTCGCCTGTCAGGGTATTTAGAAGAAACAGGGACCTAACGTATATTATCGGTGAAGCTATCGTAGAGTCAAGCTGGCCTACGAGAGAACAAATTCAATAATCTACGTATATGAAATAAAGTGAAGTAACATAACCTCTTTCATTCATTTCCAAGTCTCAAATCCTCTGAGCAGCCATCTGTTGTTCCACTATCTCCACCTCACCACATACCACAGGCAGTCCTAATTTTCGTACATGCGTCTTCAAGTTCGGATGGAAAGTGTGGCTACAGCTGGTCAGTATATGAGAATTAATGGTAACATCTTTAGACGTGTATCTAAGCCTCTCTATTAAAATGCGACCAGTTTCAGTGATCAATTTCGCTGTCATCAGGCCCCTCGATCAGCAAATATTGGTCTGACAGCTTTCCATATTGCCATGACAGGGAATAAAAATCAGACTAATGGCCACTTGGTTGACGTGTGTAGAGGGCACTACGCGCTTGGGTAGACCTGTGGACACTGAGTTTGATTTTTCTTCTTTGTCAGGATAATATGGAAAGTTGGTTATAGGACCAATATTTGTCAACAGAGGAGCTTGATGACGGTGCACTGTATCATTGAAACCAGTCACATTTTAACAAAGAGATTTAGATCTACGGCAGAAGCTGTTTCCATAAATAAGCTGTTTCCATAAATAATCATGGACAAACAGTTTCTTCCTTTCCCTGCACTATAAAGCTATTCGAAATACATTCATGAGAATAGAAAGGATATATTTGCGGTGTCATATATTGATACCAACCCCACCGGTGTCTCACGGTTGGCAACGGAAGCGCACGTTTCCGACAGACACCGATAACGGTCACGCGGGGACCTGCAGATAAAATGAAGCACAGCCGCAGAGCCACGCCTTCGGTGGCTCCGGCTACGAGCGTCCAATGGCGCCGCGATACGGGATGGCGGCGTCAGCTACAAGTCTGTCGCAGTTTTCGACAGTCGTCAGTCTCAGTCAGACCTCAACAGTTGGCTCGTGCTTTAGTAGCGGGAGTCCCACACTGCTCGACACGCGTTAGTTTGCTTCCTGTAATAGCTGGACTTCATTGCTGTCTGTTCTTTTGTACACTTTCCTTGCTACACTTGGAGAAAGCTATCAATTAAGTTAAACTCCTTTTTACTGTATTTACAAGTTCGCTAATAATTTCTGCTCCTATTCAGCTTTCCTAAGACGACAACAGCTGCACCTTTCTGTAGCACATTTCTCCTTACCGCTGTGTACAAAGTAGTACACAACAATGCTTTAAATTATTTAACTTGTAGAAACAGGTAGAAGTAAAGTGAACAGTTGTCAACGGGCGCATCAGTTGTCCCTGACATTTATCACGCCAGACTGGTATAGATGTCTCAAACGATATCTAGATAGCCCAAAGAAATCACCTTTTTGACTTATAAATATGACGGCAACGAATTTGTGTAGTATTAGGTTTGGAGCTGCTTGTTAAATCATTTACCATAGCCAGAATTATAGAAAACCGTTTCCATGGCGGGTCGCAAGATGGTAGGAGGGGCATTTGAAAAGTCCGTGCAAAAATAAAAATTACTTACGTGTTTGTGGTAAACTTTTTTTATTTTTCGACATAGTCTCCTTTCAGACTTATACATTTCATCCAACGCTGTTCTAATTTCTTGATCCCTTCCGAATAATAGGAATTGTCCAACCCTGCAAAATAGCTTTTAGTTGCTGAAATCACCTCCTCGTTTGAATAAAATCTTTGTCCCGGCAGCCATTTCTTCAAATTGGGGAACACATAGTAGTCCGAGGGAGCCAAGTCTGGAGAAGAGGGGGGAGGATGTGAAACGAGTTGGAATCCTGTTTCCATTAATTTAGCGACCACAACTGCTGCGGTGTGTGCTGGTGCATTGTCGTGATGGTAAAGGACTATTTTGCGGTCCAATTGCTGGCGATTTTCTTGCAGCTCGGTTTTCAAACGGTCCAATAACGATGAATAATATGTAGCTGTAATAGTTTTACACTTTTCCAGAGAGTCGATGAAGATTATCCCTTGCGAGTCCCAAAAGACAGTCGCCATAAGCTTTCCGGTCGAAGGAATGCTCTTCGCCTTTTTTGGTGCAGATTATCCTTTGGTACCCCTTTGTTTAGATTGTTCTTTGGTCTCAGCAATATAGTAATGTATCCACGTTTCATCCACAGTGACGAAACGACGCTTAAAGTCCTGCGGATTCTTCCTGAATAGCTACAAACCACCCTTGCAACACTTCACACGATTCCGTTTTTGGTCAAGCGTGAGCAATCGCGGAACCCATCTTGCAGGCAGCTTTCTCATGACCAAAGGTTTAAGCAAAATATCATGTACCCGTTCATTCGAGATGCCCACAGCACTAGCAATCTCACACATTGTAACTCTTCTGTCATCCATCACCATATAATGGATTTTATCAATGATTTTTGGAGTCGTAACCTCCACACGACGTCCAGAAAGTTCAGCATCACTTATGCTCATATGACCACTCCGAAAATTTTGAAACCATTTACAAACTGTTCTAATCGAAGGTGTAGAGTTACTATAATGTTTATCAAGATTATCTTTAGTCTCCTGAGGCGTTTTGATTTTCATAAAGTAATGTTTAATCACCACACGAAATTCTTTTTCGTCCATTTTTGGACAATCACTTGACTTCCTTGATTCACACGAATGCGTTCTTTCCAAAGATGCTACTAACGAAACATAGCCTCGATACGCGCCAGTGGTGCCATCTCTCGGTCCTTGCACAGACTTCTCAAACGCCCCTTGTAGATTGATTTCCTTAATGACACTCGACTATCACTTCTGAATGGAAGAATCATTTATTTTTGGAATACTAGTCGCTATAGATCAGGCCTATTTGAGATACCGCTCTATGGGGCAGCGTGATTCCGTTCTTAGCTCCGCCTACGTCGGGCCTCTGCGAGCGGGAGCGCCGAGCACGTGACTGATCACTTGACAGTTACAGGCCAAGCGGCGCAGCGCAAAACTGGATTGTTCTCCGTTTACGGAAGACTGTGGTGTTGTAAGACAGCATTTGAAATTGTTTAGTCACAAGTATATCAATACTTTGTTGAGCAGTGTGGAATATGCACAATAAAGGAACTGTATTGAGAGCCACAGTTCTAATTAAACATGTTGAAGTTTTAATGAAGACGCTTATTACAATAGTCTTACAGGCAAACAGATTTTCGTGTTCAAGAAAACATTGCCAGTAAATAATGAAGGACAAAATGAATGTAAATGCGTGTGAAAGTTAATGAATGATGGTAAACAGGAAAGCAAAACTAAGAAACTGAGTAACAAAGAAAATATACGAAATTAATCCATCTCATTTTTGCATTGCTGCTCTCCACCATTATTTAATTTTCGTTGCGTAAGAGTGCGATTGGAGAATGATTTATCGCAGCTCAGTCTCCAAACATATTTCAGATGGTAATCCGATAGGGAGTATCTCAGTCGTGTTTCACACAGTTTCAAAAATGGTTCAAATGTCTCTGAGCACTATGGGACTTAACATCTGAGGTCATCAGACTCCTAGAACTTAGAACTACTTAAACCTAACTAACCTAAGAACATCACACACATCCATGCCCGATGCAGGATTCGAACCTGCGACCGTAGCAGTTGCGCGGTTCCAGACTGAAGCGCCTAGAACAGCATGGCCACCGCGGGCGGGCCACACAGTTTCGTTTTGGAAAAGAACTGCTCACAATTGTACGTTGATCCGAACAGACTAAGTAGCCTACTGCACGTCTATGAAGTTTCGAATAATGCTTCTGTGACAAATGTGTGTAAGAAGCACGTTGATTTCTATCTTTCAATCCTGAACGCCACTGAAGATTGATTTCCATTTGGATTGCGTGGCTTACAGAATCGACGTCCACGTAGTAAATTTGTTTGCAGTGAATCCTGTTTCAAAACTCAGTACGAAGTTTTCATAAAAGATGTGTTTACTCTTCAAAACCTGCAGCAATGGGAACATTTGTTAGTGGTGACAGTTTCGGTAAATAAGAGACGTTTCTAGCCTCCAGCTTTCCTTCCCAGAGCGACAGTTTCATTTTGAAAGGCTTTCTTTGCCACGGAAATGGATAATGAAAATATCATTCCCTTGAACTGATTCACACAAGTCGCGAAGATGCCCTGTCACACCATTTTAAGTCCGCAGCTCGTGATCGTGCGGTAGCCTTCTCGCTTCCCACGCCCGGGTTACCGGGTTCGAGTCCCGGCGGGGTCAGGGATTTTCTCTGCCTCGTGATGACTGGGTGTTGAGTGATGTCCTTAGGTTAGTTAGGTTTAAGTAGTTCTAAGTTCTAGGGGACTGATAACCATAGATGTTAAGTCCCGTAGTGCACAGAGCCATTTTTTGAACATCATTTAAAGAAGTTAAATCACAAATCCATCTATTCTCTGACAGTTCAGGAATACTTTCTGCCTTCATTTTCATGAAAAACGATATTTCTTGGCACTGTTACATAAAGTGCTCCAGAACTTGAACACGACAGAGCCAGCGAATCTCCAATGATGAGGTAGATTTCGATATTCACAACAGACATTCACAAACGCTTTAAACAAGCTTTGAGTGACTCCTTTAGTTCAAAGAGAATTAGTGATTTTCACAAACAAGCTCATTTCGTTATCTAGCTTTTTCAACACAAATGTTGTGATGAATCAAGCAATGTATAAGGATAAGCGGTAGACCCTGACTCTTCATTTTTATCTAGAAGCGGCCTACTAAGCCACTGACTTCGCCAGTCATAGCTGGAGGACCGTGTGTTGCTAGGGAAGTTACTAATTCCCATGGCAGACCAAACTTCTCCATAACCGTTTCAAGTGAATCGAACATGTTTTGACCTGTTGTTGTGTCCTTTAACGGCATGGAGCTAAATTCTCCTCGGGAACTTCCTGAATTTTCTGTACTGTCCTAATGAAAATTACCAGTTGTGATGCGTCTGACTGGTCAAGAGTTATGCAAAGACAAAGAAAATGCAATACCTCGCCGGCCGAAGTGGCCGTGCGTTTAAAGGCGCTGCAGTCTGGAACCGCAAGACCGCTACGGTCGCAGGTTCGAATCCTGCCTCGGGCATGGATGTTTGCGATGTCCTTAGGTTAGTTAGGTTTAACTAGTTCTAAGTTCTAGGGGACTAATGAGCTCTGCAGTTGAGTCCCATAGTGCTCAGAGCCATTTGAACCATTTTTTTGCAATACTTCTTTAATATTCATTGTCAGCTGAGCATCCAAATCTTCAGCTAATTCTTCAGTTTGGCGCATTGCAGTGGCTCGACAAAGTGACACGGTCTGTAGCTGCGGAACCAGCTGTGAGGACAGCTCTTCAGCCACTGTTAAAGAGCACTCCTTTATACACTCACCTTCAGCAAATGGATTCAAGTGAACAGCTAGATGAGAAATTCTGTAGCTCATTCTCACAGAAGAGTCTCTTCCAGGCTGATCAACGTCCTGAAAATAATCTGAAATATTTTAATCAGATAATATCAGTAGCACGAGCTCTCAAAAGATAATATGAATTATTTTTATCAGATAATATCTGTAGCTCTATCTGTTAAGAGACATGATAATTACTGACTTGAAGCAATTTTCTCTTATATCTCCCTTTGCACCACATTACAAACGAAATTTATCATTAAGTGGTAACTTACACGTTTGAAATGCTGGGTTTTAATTCAAGGATTATTGCTTTTCGTTCGTAGTAGACATATTTGACGTACTCTCCCGCGTGATTGACTCCATAATGACGTCTTAAACTGAATTTCTTTATATCATTTAATACTTTCTGACACACACAATGTTTTACACGACCATTGTGTTCAGTAATACGTCCAGTGCAGCATTAAAAGAAGGTGATGATGAGGGTCTACTGTTGGAGCTGCCGGCTACTCCTGTCGTGTCTGAATGGGATGACGGCTGGGACTGGCGACCGACACGGTCCGCACTCTGTCCGTTGCTCTCGACTGTCGCTCTGTTTACTTCTCGCGGCTCTCTCCTCCCAATAGGCTTTGCTGAACAGCCCATTGGAGAATTTCTGCGAAAGGGGAGTTGTCGATATTTGGAAAGTAGAGAAGAGATATGACTCTTTCTGTGGTAGGAATTACCGTGAAAGATTCTGGGTTCGAATCCCTATCGCCACACCGTTTTAATCTGCCAGGAAGTCTCAAAGCAGATTAGGCTCCACTGAACTCACAGAGAAATTTTTTCCCCGTTCTGGGAGGAACCAAACATAAGCCACATTTACTGCGTACAGATAAATGTTCAGAAGCATTACATGCTCGAAATTTCGCCATCTACTGTAATGGCTTATTCGACGTTCCTCTTCTCGTAGTTGCTACGATAGTTTCCAGAACATGTGTCTTATATCATTTGCTCACTTTTAATATTTTGTGTATGTTTCGTTGGCATAGCAACTCATATTCCGGTGATAGTTTGTGCAGAAGCTATGTTGCTTCTGAGACAACGCTGTGTGGTCTGCCTGGCTCAACGCCATGGGTGGGCCCGGGATCGATACCTCGCCACATCGAAGATTTTCTCTGCTCGGGGACTGGATGGTGCGTTGTCTTCATCATAATTTCAGCATCATCGACACCCAAATCGCAGAAGTGGTGTCAAATAATTTATTTGCACCAGGCGGCCGATCTCTCCGAAAGGGCACTCCCGACCAAGATATGCAGCACGCATGCTTTTTTTCTTCAGTAACGAATTTTACGTCTGGGTTATATAGGTACTTAAAGCGGCAGGGAGGAGTACCATACCTGGATCGGATCTACGCGTCGGTATAGGTTCCGTAGTTCTACTACACTGGCTGGGGCGAGTGTGGATTACAGGGAGTTATCTGCACTTGTTTGGGTAGATACTGGGTTAGTCCGCGATCTTCAGCTTGTAAATGCCATACACGATCAGTAAAAATAAGATAATGCACAAAACGAAGTTAACATGGTTTATACACAGCTGGCGCAATGACTTCTCCCTCTAATGTTAACTGACGGCTGTAGTAAAAGGCGAGCACCCACTCATATGCCCAGGAAATAAACTGAAGGGGCAAAACAATGAAAAGCATTCGACTCCGTAAGAAAAGATAATTGCTAGAAAATAACAGCACAATGATGTGTTTGGTGCTGTCAAAACATTGTGTTGATTGTGTTCATGGAGAAAAACGATTTATTGAGACAGAGTCAGCTCAGATTCCGTAAATATCGTTCTTATGAAACACAACTAGCTCTTTACTCTCACAAAGAAATGAATGTTATCGACAAAGGATCTCAAATTTAATCCATATTTCTGGAATTTGAAAAGGCGCTTCATACCGTTTCTCACTTGTTACTTCTTAGCAGCCTTTGGAATACGTTCTCAGCTGTGCGATTAGATTCGTGGTGTCCTGTGGTAAAGATCACTAATCGACTACAACAGAAGTCATGTTTGCTTTCCGCCAGGGAGTGTTATAGGACCTCTGCTGTTGCTAATCCCTGTAAACTACTTAGGACCTAATCTGAGCAGTACTCTGAAAGTTATTCTGGGAGGGGACGCCGCAATGAAAGTTATCCTGGCAGGCTCATACTTAATTCTTAGATGATGTCACTTACTGTTTATCAAGCTCATCAGAAGTTCAAAAACAACTGTAAAATAATTTAGAAAAGATATCAGTATGGTGCGAAAAGTGTTATTGAGCCTGAGTAATGAATGAAAAGTTTGAGGTAATCCAAAAGATATTCGTTAAATTTCGGTTACACTATAAATCGCACAAATATAACGGCTGTCAATTCAGCTAAGTACCTAGGAGTACAACTACGACCAACTTGAACTGGAACGATCACATATGTAATTTCGTGATGAACGCAACCCAAAAACTTAGAAGACGCAACAGATCTACTAAAGAAACTGCCTGCGCTTGTCCTTTCATCAGTAATGCTAGGCAGTATAGGATGCTTACCCGATGGGTTACAGAAGACATCGTAAAAGTTCCAAGAAGGGCAGCTCGTTTTGTAGTATCGCGAAATAGGAGAGAGAGTGTTACGGATCAGATATACGAGTTGAGGTGGCAATCAATAAAACAAAGGTGATTTTCCTTGCGGTGAAACATTTTCACGAAAATCTAGTCTCCACCATTCTGCTCCGAGTGCAAAAATATTTTATTGACGCCTACATAAGTAGAGATGATCATCGTATTAAAATAAGAGGAATCAGAGCTCGCACGGAAACATTTAAGTGTTCGTTTTCCCCATGAGCTGTTACAGAGCGCGCTGTTGAAGCGTATGGATGAACTCTTAGCCACACAAGTAAGTGTGAATTGCGGAGTAGCCATGTAGGTGTACATGTAGAGTGGTAATTATTAACTTCAGGAAGGCTTTTAATACAGTTCTGCATAGTCGTTGAGCGAATATATGTGCTTGTCCAGTTCCCGACCAGATTTGTGACAGAATTCAGAAATTTATTACATACAGAACATGTCGCTGTAAACGTAACAGAACAGACAGATGGATACGTAATTTGAGGCGAAGGCTACCCCGCTACTCGTTAAAATATACATAAACGATGTATACGGGGCTTCATGGCAAACGTGCTCGGTGAGCAGGAGATGAGCGCATGACTGCGTGCAATGAGGATTGTACCCGGTCCATCGTCACTGGGAATATCGTGTGGAGAGGTACGTAAACGAGGAAATAGATCATGGGGGAAATGCCTGGAGGAATCTAGACTGTCTTTGTACTCTCTGTCGCACTGCAGATCAGGTAATTCAAGCTGCAGCCCAGCGCGAATTTGGTACTGGAAACTTCTTTATATTCCCATTAAGTGTCGCAACTAATCATGATTTATTATCCGCCATGACTGGCGTTTGTTTGTTGACAGATAAATTACAAAATTCCGTGACTTTATTTTCAGAAGTTTTCCCAACACTAAGAGTAACAGGCGAGACGTAAAGTCACTTAACAGGTGTGCGCACATTTTTACGTAATTTGAAGGTCGTATCAGTGCTGCTCGTCTCTGATATCCACACTTTCATTGATATCTAAAGGATATGCAACGAACTCTTTACAAATATTTTTACAAGCACCGAACGTTGACTGCCACAACCTATGTGGGACGCATTATTGTTCTGTTTGATAACGACATCTGCGAAACTGTTATATTTGAAGTGGTCGTTGATGTTCCGGTGCTGATAACACGTATACCTTTGTTAAATCACCACTGGTTAGGGCACAAGGAGTTTGCTAAAAGTAATACAGTATTATAGCTGCTCCTCCTCTTCAGATACCCCCAGGGGGCTCACGGTCCTTTAGTGAGTACGTGCGTAGCGAGCACGGGGTCCCGAGCTATTGCAGCCTTCTTTCTTTCCAGGGCTACGTTTCCTTTCCCTTCCCCTCGTTTCCTCTCCTAGCACCTTCCCCTTCGCCCTCTCCTCTCCCTCTCTTGGTGTCCACGTTTAAGTTGGCCCCGCAATCCTCCTGGTTCTGCTGGCTTTGCAATTTAATTTTGTTTCGTAATCACCTCATCCTTTTGGCATTCCTTGGTCCCCTCTGGGCTTTGACCTCCATTAATAAATTTTAATTCCGTAGTGTGAGCCATTTGGGTGAGAGCAGCTTCCCTAGTGCCTCCGACGTGTGCCCTCCTAGTTCATGCCACCTTTTCTTTCACGTCGTTGTCTGATGCTAGGGTGCATTGCCAGCACGGTAGAAATCCCGTGTGGTGGGGTCACTATGTATCTCTTTGGTTGAGCCCCATGAACACACAGGGATCACACTTCTGATGCCTGAGCTGTCACCTCCTCATGTAAGCCTAGGAATGGTTGCTTGTCGTCCTGGAGCATCGAAACACCCGGCAATGGCGCCATGCCAGACGGCCCTTGCTGTGGCTGGGTGGCGCCCGTGGGGAGAGCCGCTGATCGGAGTGGGTGGTATCAGGGCGGACGCTATGCAAATGAAACGCATACGGGTCCAGAACTCTGGCCATTGTTCTGCGGCCGTCTCTCTGTGCCGAAATGATTCTTTTAGTGCTGCTTCTCCTGCCCCTTCCGCCTTCCCTTCAATGGCTACCCCCCCCCCCCCCCCCCCCCCCCCCCTGGGAGCAGTGTCAAGCTCGTCGGCTAGGGGCGAAACCTTTCCCTCACTATTGGGTTTGCACCAGGACTGATGGGGATACTTTCACCAATACCGAACCTAGCATAGCCTTGGGGTTGCTCTCTTGCTGACTTCCCTCATTTTGTTTTTACTATTGACGACACGACTGCACTTTTACGTTTTTTAGCCTTTTCCTTTTTATCGTTCTGACTTTTCTGAGATGTCAAACTGTCTGAATGGACAACATTTGAAACAAGGGACTGATGAGCTTGCTGTTTGGTCCTCTCAACCCCAATCAACATACCAACCAATCTCTTCAGATTGCTTCCTTTTAAGTTTTAACACTTCCTGTCTACGCTCAGACCCTTCATGTTTTCGGTTTCCGTATTGTTTGACGTGGTAGGACAAGTATTACGTTTGTAAACTGAACCAACGAAAGCATTCAGCGTCTTACGATACATTCGACATTTTGAGAACACACCTTCTTATGTAAAATAATAACATTTGAATGCGATATATTGTCGACATTGCACAATGAAGACTCGCCAGTGTTGCTGTTGGATGGTACCGCTGTCAAAACTGACCGTACTCCAATTTCAGAATTGGCACTTTCCTGTGTTGTCGTGATCACACGATGCCCACACATTTCCCTCACTCCCCACCACGCCGCAGCTTCTCTGCTCGCGAGAAAGAGAGTGCGCCGGAGCGAGTATTCACTCTCAGAATCAGTGCACTGACAAACTGTGCTGTAATAGATAACGTAGGAAGGTAACGTAGGAAGCTCCACAAGGTTCTTGAAGATGATGCGGCTTTCAGTAAGAAGGTATCAACGCGAAAATTCTGTAGCAAACTTCAAGATGACCTCCAGAATATAGATGACTCGTGAAGGGATTAACCGTTAACTATGAACGTGAATAAATGTTAGCCACAATCACTGGAAACAGAAACTACCGTTAGATAATTAAGAATAACCGTCCGTAATGACTTAAGGTTTAATAACTGCATAAACCTATCGTATGGAGAGCAGACGCAAGGCTTTGATACATCGGAAGAATCTTCTGCAGATGTAATTCATCCACGAGAAAAGTGGCTTACGAAACTCTTGTTTGGGCAGTTTATGACTATTCTCCATTAGTCTGGGGTCATTACGAGGTTGGACTAATAGAAAAGATAGACAAGATCCATTGAAAAGCTGCACAGGATCCATCAGTCGACTAGAGAGCGTCGTTCCGACAGAATCGGTCATCGAAATTGTTCCTCCATCATACACTGAGGTGACAAACCATGGGATAGCAATATGCATATATTTGCAGATGGAGATAGTATCCCTTACGGAAGATTTGTAAGGACAGCATTGGTGGAGCTGTCATTGGTCCTCAGGTGATCCATGTAAAGATGTCCAGCGTGATTCTTGCCGCACGACGGGAATTAACAGATTTCGAACGCGGGATGTCTGTTGGAGCTAGACACTTGGGACATCCCATTTCGGAAATCGTTAGGGGACTCAGTATTCCAAGATCCACAGTGCCAAGAGTGTGCCGAGAATACCAAATTTCAGGCATTAGCCCTACCCACGAACAACGCAGTGGCCGACGATCTTCAGTTAACGACAGAGAGCAACGGCGTTTGCTTAGAGTTGTCAGTGCTAACAGACAAGCTATAATGCGTGAAAAACAGTTGAAATCAATGTGGGACGTACGACGAACGCGTTCTTTAGACCACTACAGCGAAATGTGGCGTTAATTGGTTACGGCAGCAGACGAACGACACGCGTAGCTTTGTTAACAGCACGACATCACCGGCAGTGGCTCTCCTGGGCTCATGACCTAATCGGTTGGATCGTGGAGGACTGGTAAACATCTGATTGTTGAGATGAGTCCCGATTCGGCTTAGTAAGACCTAATGGTAGGATTTGAGTCGGACGCAGACCCCACAAAGCCATGTATCCAGGTTGTCAACAAACCACTCTCGATGTTGAAATGATAATGAAATCAAGACCCTACGCTGTCGACAGTCGAAAATGTGTTCCCCACCGGGACTCGAACCCGGGATCTCCTGCTTACATGGCAGATGCTCTATCCATCTGAGCCACCGAGGGCACAGAGGATAGTGCGACTGCAGGGAATTATCCCTTGCACGCTACCTGTGAGACCTACATTCCCAACTTAATGTCCACACACTACATTCGTAGTTCTTCTTCTGTGCGGATGGACACGTATTGCCAGAACTCTTACGGGACTCTATAAAATTGTCTGCCGCGAGTAATGAGTGTAATGGGCAGGGGCACTTCGAACGTAGTGTATGGACATTAAATTGGGAATGTGGGTCTCACGGGGAGCGTGCAATGGATTAGTCCCTGCAGTCGCACTATCCTCTGTGCCCTCGGTCGCTCAGATGAATAGGGGGTCTGCCATATAAGTAGGAGATCCTGGGTTCGAGTCCCGGTCGGGGCACACATTTTCAACTGTCTCCCGTTGGTGTATATCAACGCCTGTTGACAGCGTAGGGTCGTGATTTCATTATGATTTCATTCTATAGCGCTGTATGGTCACCGATGATATCTGTCCTCTCAGACGTGCCCGGAAGAACAGATACCATCTTCATATACTCTCGAAGTTGGTGGTGGGTCGATGATGGTGTGGGCTGTGTTTACATGGAATGAACTGGGTCCTCTGGTACACAGCTACTTGTAGACCATTGGAACCATTCGTGAACTTAATGTTCCCAAACAGCGATGGAACTTCTATGACTGCGCATTGTCACAAGGCCACAATTGATGGCGATTTGTTTGCAGAACATTCTGCATAGTAATTCGGCCATCCAGATCACCATTGTTTATGGGACATAATCGAGAGGTCAGGTCGTGCACAAAATCCTGCACTAGCAACACTTCCGACATTACGGCTGGCTATAGAGGCAGCATGGCCGAATATTTCTGCAGCGGACTTCCAGTGACTTGTTGAGTAAGTGCCATGTCGATCTGCTGCCCTTTCCCGGGGAAAAGGAAGTCCGAAACGATATTAGGACCTTTGTCACCTTAGTGTACGGGTAGCGAAATAACCACTACCTGGGTGGCCGAGAAATTAGCAGTTTGCTGCATGCCCTTCTTCCCACACACTATTCGCGAATGCAACAGAGGGTGAGGGAACAGATAAAGATGTTAGAAGTACACTCCGCCACGCACCACACGGTGACTTGCAGAGTGGAAATGCAGATGCAGGTGTAAGTAGGACGAGTCAAAAAACTGGAGGGTCTGGCGAAGGTACAGAGATGAAGAACGCATTTAAGGAGACGGCTTGAGATATGAGCGCTCCTCTCCTCGGAATGCTGGGCGTATGAAGCTGCTATAAAGTGCGGCGGACGAGGAGCCATGGCGGAGTTTTCTGGACAAAGGGAAGGCCAGGCTGGCGGCTGCCGACTCGGGCCCGGGTCCTTATACATGACACCGGACGTCTAGCCCGAGGGCGGCGCATCCCCTGGCTTCCATTGCGCTTCAAAGGACCGTAATAAGGTCGCGGCCGCGCCGACAACTTCAGACGGGCCCGGACGCGTCCTGCGCTTCCCGGCCTTCCAAACGTTATTACGAAATTTGAATTTTGCCGAAGAGTTCGCCCCGTCCTTTTGAGGGCTGTTTGCTTTTGTGTAGAATTTTGTGGGGCTATTTTAACTGCGTGAAACTGCCTCCTCTAAAGACTTCGACGATCTTTAACGCAGCTTCTTGAACGCAAATTTCATTTACGTCGTAACATTTCGCGGATGGAAGAAAAACCAGATGTACCCTTAAACAGTTTACGATCCTGTATAAAATGTTCTACGAAATTTCTCGTCTGTCAGCAAGAAATTTTGCTTTGTTATTTCTTTACTCCAATTCCTCTTTAGCTTTGTTATTTCATTTCAACTGTCCATAGTATCCTATTTTGTGTCTCTATTCTTCATCTTCCCCACAATCATTTTTCCCTTTTCTTTTTTTCATATACAGGGCGTTTCAGAATGACATTTTAAAAATTTGGGGACAGTTTCCTTAGACGAAAAGAAATAAATTCCTATAAACATTGCCTCTAAAATGCATGTCTTACGAACTATGAGCACTTGCTCGTTCTCGATACTGCGAAAAACATCTCTTCTACTGCAACCTCTTTGCTTTCCATATTTTGGTAAGAGATAGTATGGACCGAAACAAGTAAAAAAAATGTCCAGTAAACATGAGCTCTTAAAGTTCAAACCCCAAGCACTGCCAGCCGTTGTGGCCGAGCGGTTCTCGGCGCTTCAGTCTGGAACCGCGCGACCGCTACTTTTTCGGGTTCGAATCCTGCCTCAGGCGTGGATGTGTGTGATGTCCTTAGGTTAGTTAGCTTTAAGTAGTTCTAAGTCTAGTTGACTCATGACCTCAGATGTTAAGTGCCATAGTGCTCAGAGCCATTTGAACCATTTGAGCCTCAAGCGTTATGAGAACTTATTTAATCGTCACTACTGTGAAACACAGCTCTTCTAGCGAGCTTGTGCTGGTAGCTCTTAAGGTATGCACTGCAGAGTCCACGTTTAATGTACATTTGTATCTTGTTTGGTCCATACTACCTCGTTCTAAATTGTGGAAAGCACAGAGCTTGCAGTAAAAGAGATGTGTTCCACAGTATCGAGGATGAACCTGTGCTCATAGCTTGTAAGGTATCCATTTTAGGGCCCATGTTTATGGGCTACTTTTTTCTTCTTTTCGTGTGAGGAAGCGTAAATATTTGCGAAAGCATACTTGACCTCCTAGCAACAAGTCATTCTGGAGAAATATGGAGTATCGTGAAGAATACAGGGATTAGCGACCACAAGGCAGTTGTTGCTAGGCTGAATACCGTAACGCCTACAACCATCAAAAAGAAACACAAAGTACATCTATCTAAAGAAGGTGATAAAAATGTTCTTAACGTCTTTTTAAGAGACAGTCTTCACACCTTCCGATCTGATCAGGTAAGCGTAGAAAAGATGTGGAATGATTTCCAAGAGATACTATCGAGGGTTATTGAGAGATATATACCACGTAAATTAATAAGTGATGGTATTGATCACCCATGGTACCCAAAATGGGTCAGATTGCTGTTGCAGAAGCAACGAAAATAGAATGCCAAGTTTAAAACAACGCAAAATCCCCAAGACTGGCAAAGTTTTGCAGAATTTCGAAATAAAGCGCGTACTTCGAGATGTTTTTAATAATTTCCACTACGAAACCGTGTCTCGGAATCTGGCAGAAAAACCAAAGAGATTCTGGTCATACATAAAGCACACCAGTGGCAAGACGCAAATAATACCTCCACTCCATGACTACAACGGTGAAGTCACTGATGACAGTGCCACTAAAGCAGAGTTATTAAACCCGGGTTTCCGAAACTCCTTCACCAAAGAAGACGAAGTAGATATTCCTGAATTCCAATCAAGAACAACTGCCAAGATGAGAAACATAGAGGTAGATATCCTCTGTGTAGCAAAGAAGCTTAAATCACTTAATATAGGCAAGGCCTCTGGTTTAGACTGCATACCAACCAGGTTCCTTTCAGAGTATCCAGATACAATAGCCCCATATTAAGCAATTATATACAACCACTCGCTCACGGGAAGATCCGCACCTAAAGACTGGAAAACTGCTCGAGTCACACCAATAGCCAAAAAGGGAAGTACGAGTAATCCGCTGAATTACGCGCCCATATCTCTACTGTCGATTTGCAGTAGGGTTTTGGAACATATACTGTGTTCGAACATTATGAAGTACCTCCAAGTAAACGATTCATTGATACATAGTCAATACGGATTCACAAAATATTGTTCTTGTGAAACGCAACTAGCTCTTTATACGTATGAAGTAATGAGTGCTATCGACGGGGGATGTCAAATTGATACCCTATTTTTACATTTCCAGAAGGTTTTTGACACCGTTCCTCACCAGTGTCTTCTAACAAAACTGCGTGCCTATGGAATATCGCCTCAGTTGTACAACTGAATTCGTGATTTCCTTTCAGAAACGTCATAGTTCGTCGTAATTAGACGGGAAGTCTTCGAGTAAAACACAAGTAATCTTTGGCGTTCCCCTAGGTAGTGTCATAGGCCCTCTATTGTTCCTGATCGATATTAACGACATAGGAGGCAATCTGAGTAGCCCTCTTAGATTGTTTGCAGATGATGCTGTCATTTATCGTCATGTAAAGTCATCAAATGTCCACACAGAATAGCAAAATAATTTAGAAAAGATATCTGTATGTTGCGAAAACTGGCAATTGACCCTGAATAAAGAAAAGTGTGAAGTTATTCACGTGAGTACTAAAAGAAACCCGCTAAATTTCGATTACACGAAAAGTCACACAAATCTGAAAGCTGTAAATTTAACTAAATACTTATGGATAAAAAGTACAAATAACCTAAATTGGCACGATCACATAAATAATGTTGTGGGTAGAGAAAACCAAAGACTGTGATTCATTGGTAGAACACTTAGAAGTTGCAACATGTCTATTAAAAAGATTCCTTACACTACGCTTGTGCTTCCTATTCTGGAGTATTATTGTGCGGTGTGGGATCCACATAAGGTGGGACTGACGGATGACATCGAACAATTCAAAGAAGGGCTGCTCGTTTTGTACTATCGCGAAATAGGGGAGACAGTGCCACAGACACGATACGTGAATTGGAGTGGCAATCATTAAGACAAAAGCGTTTTTCGTTGCGACGGGATCTCCTCACGAAATTTCAATCATAGGTTTTTTCCTCCGACTGTGAAAACATTCTGTTGGCACCTACCTACACAGGAAGAAATGATCATCGGGATAAAATAAGAAAAATCAGGGCTCGCACAGAAAAATTTAAGTGCTCGTTTTTCACGTGCGCCCCTCGAGAGTGGAACGGTAGAGAGACAGCTTGAAGGTGGTTCACTGAACTTTCTGCCAGGCAATTTATTGTGGATAACAGAGTAATCAAATAGATGTAGATGTAGATGTCAGCAGATTTTGGATACGCCAGTCTGAAACATCATGTATACATGTAATTAATGAGAGAAAATCACAACCCCCACACGTTAGAGCAAGTGGCTGTGCCGGTTGTATGAAATATGGTTTAACTAAAACTTGTGTAGGCAGGAACATGAAGAATGCTGAGATGCTCCTCTAGTTATGTATAGCATAAAAATGTCGGCAAGACATTCATCATCGTTATAGTAACTCTGTACGCTAAGTCTGTTTACACGAGTTACATGGTTTTGTTCCCTGCTTCAATTTTCATTACATTTTATGACAGGTCTTCGGCTTCCCATCAGCTCATATTACGCTGTACTTTTCGTGCAAACAGATGTGTTGTTTACTTATTACAGCACAGTAAAACGTTACGAGATTTAAAATACATCTTTCCATCTGATAGATGATCGTTGTGACCCATTTATTTCTTTAATCACCTAACGCTTTGTCTTCCTCTTACTAAAGATAGACCTGGGGGCTTTCCTTCTTCCACTTCAAAAAAAGATACATACTCGAGACCCAAAATTCAGTAAAAATATTTCTTGCATGGATCTCATATGGTAACTCCCCTTTATTTCATCCTGGGACGTAGTTACATTGGAAAACGAAGTTCGACAAACGACAAATTTGGTTGACATGTGCAGTTTCCGTTTTAGCAGTGGCTGCTTACCGTTATTTCCAAATCTTACGAATTCAGTGTCATTTAAGTACACCGAAAATTAGTTTTCATTAGTTCCTTATACTGTGATTAATGAATTTTTTTGACAAGCACACACTATTAAACTGCATATAAAATATTCTTCAAACTGCATTCAAGAAAAATCCATTAATCAGAATGCTTACAATAACATTAATTACAAGAAAGCACGCAATAAATACACCACTTCGAAATTTTTAATGTTAAATTGCTCCGAAGGAGGGTGAAGAAGAAAAGAAATTAGTTAGCAGCAGAATACTGGAAGTCGATGATTGAGTCACCTTCGACGACAAGACCAGATTTCCTGGTACATTATTTCCAAGACTCACACGGAGAGAATTCCCATGATCAACTACGATAAACCTTGAGCATAGATACATCATACATGGGTACTCTATAATCTAAACTGAGTAGCCAACAATTCTAGATGGAAACACAGAAAATATTGGTTCCGAAAGAGCTAGAACCCGTGCAAAATGTGATAATAACCAGGCTTCAGTCTAGTCTTTAAAGAAGGTATTAAAAATACGCAATTTACTATCCTACAAACAAATTGCAGGAAAAGGATATTCTTGTTTCTTTTCACCCTAGTAAAGAAGTTCTTTCCTTAAAAATCAAGGGTAAAAATCACAGGGGTTTAATTTCAACCCATATTTAAGCAAAGAATGTTGTTCTCCGTGGCTAATTATGGTACTCGTTGAAAACTCCTCTGTGAGTGTAATCATACAAACGTCTGTAAAATTTGTCGGATTTCGGGTGCAACAACACTGCCAAGGCCATTTGGAGCATCGTCGTTTAATAACTGATTAGAATTCTTTTACGCTTAGTGCGCTAACGGTATTGAACGGAGACACAGTTTATTTTATTTTTTGAAATACTTACACTTTGTCAGGATTTCGGTACATTAAACATTTGTTCCATGAAAGCACTGCCGTGTTATGTAGGATTAAATCTTAATCACGAAATGCTTTTGATATTCAGTTTTGAATTATTTATAAACCCGTCCGCTGCCTGCTTGCTAAATACCTTTTACTTGGAAATCCGTGAAACCCAAGACCACTTTCCGCGATGCTGTATTAAAGGTCCATTCTGTCGCCTATGCATCTACATAATTATTCTGCAATTCACGCTTAAGAGTTTGGCAGAGGGTTCATGGAACGACTTTCACTCATTTTTCTACCGTTCTCCAACGGTGTGCGGGAAAAATGAACTCTGAAATCTTTCCGCGCGAGCTCTGATATCTCTTATTCTATTGTGTTGTTGATTTCTCTCTATGAAAATTAGTGTCAGTAAAATACTTTAAAGTATATGACTGAAATTTTATGAAAATGTGTCGCCGCAATAAAAACTTCTTTCTTTTAATGATTGTCATCCCAAACTCGCACATCATATCTGTGGCACACTATCTTATTTCGCGATCATGTAAAGTGAGATCCCATTCTACTCCAACATTCACCTTTGGTCCTACCTAGCAAGGATTGAGTAGCACAGAACGATACTCCAGAAGAGGACAGACAAGCTTAGTACAGGCAGTCTCTTTAGAAAACATGTGGCATCTTCTAAGCTGCGAGTAAAGTGAGGTCTTACTTTTGCCTTCTTCACAACGTTACCTGTATAACTGTTCCAATTTAAGTTGGTCGTAACTATACTGATATATATTCATATACCTAGTTGAAATAACAGCTTTCAGATTTGTGTGATTTGTCGTGTAACCGAAATACACAGCATTTTCTTTTTTTTTCCAGTGTTCAAGTGGTGACCTCACTCTTTTTATTGCTTAGAGTCAAATGCTGCTTATTGCACCATAAAATTCATTGTCTACACCATTTCACTGTTGGTTTTCACCTTCTGATGATCTTGTTAGACGATAAACGACAACACCATCTGCAAAAAATTTAAGATGACTGCTCAGATTGTTTCCTAAATCGTTTCTAAAGATTATGGTCAGCAAAGGGCCATTAACGTTTCCTTGGGGAACGCTATATGTCACTTTCGTTTATCTCGTTGGATTTCTATCAGTTACTACGAACTGTGAACTTTTTGACATGAAATCACGTATCCAGTTATAGAACTGCGACGACACTCTGTAGCACGCAATTAGATTAGAAGCCGCTTTTGAGGAAAGCAGAGCTTCCAGTCGTTTATTTTCTTGTCTATAATTTCAAAATTACTGTCGCATGGCAGATAGCTATTCTCTCCCACGGTGGATTAATGCCGATCCACATTATTTCACTCATCAGTAGCTAGCAACAATTTGATTATAAACAACTACAATTTATTATTTTTTGGCCGGTGCATCAGCTGCACCCCAAGACTACCTTCTTCTCAGCCAATCGCTGGCATGCTGACTACGTCCAGCGAATGCAAGGCTGTTTCATTTCCTTCCGAGGGAGGTTGCGCAGTGGTTAGCACACTGGACTCGCATTCGCGAGGACGACGGTTCAATCCCGTCTCCAGCCATACTGATTTAGATTTTCCGTGATTTCCCTAAATCGCTTCAGGCAAATGCCGGGATGGTTCCTTTGAAAGGGCACGACCGATTTCCTTCCCAATCCTTCCCTTACCCGAGCGTGAGCTCCGTCTCTAATGACCTCGTTGTCGACGGGACGTTAAACACTAACCACCACCATCATTTCCTTCCCTACTAGCCACATCTTCCTGCCATGCTCGCATGTAGCTGTCCCTCGTTTATCTGTCTGTGAGCGTAGGTGATCTACTGTACGGAGATAACTATAGTTGCAGAATCACTAACAGCCAATAGTGGGACATTTTTATTGTGCTTAAGGATACCAAGTGCCTCTTGCTTACATCTAATGTATGCCCAAGCTCTGCTGAGCGCATTATTTGTATTTTCTAAACACACATCTTTAACAGCTTTAATATTAACATCTGTCTCAGCACGATTTCGACCACCATCTTGAAATCTCTCGTTAGGGAAACTAAACAGTGTCATTGCCATAGTACTGTGTTATACAAAACGATTCAACTCTTTTTATACTCAAATTCGAATTTACTTCGATTTGTTTACAGAAATGCGTGTTCATGTCAGGTGTAGCAGGAAGACACCAAATGTAGTGGATGGGTGCCAGAAGGTAGAATGTGCCATATTAAAACTCGGCGAGAACTTTCCAAGTGACTTATTGTATTTTTAGCTATAGTTCCCTCATTCCTCTTGGTCCGCATCGCAGGGTCCCTAACGCTGAGGAAGCCCCCTCCCCCCCCCCCCCCCCCCCCCGTCAGCCCGTATAATGCAATGCTGTGTCGAGCCGGCCTTGTATGGCCCGCTGAGTCCGATGACGTCATGATGGATGCGCCTGCAGCCAACTCAGTGGTATCCATCCTCGTTGTCTCAGAGTTTCTCCGCCAGTAGCCATAGGCTGGCCCCGCAATGTTCTTCCTCGCTGGTGTAGCTGAGATCGTGGTGGCAACAAGTGCCCACTATCCGGCTTCCTAATCTGCTGCCCTCACCTTGAGAAGTCTCCAGCATGTGCCTGGAGCCGAGACGACTGCCCGCGGTAGCGAGCCGAAGAGTGGCCCACCACTGGCTGGCTGCAGACCCTGCGTCGCCCTCAGAGGTTCGAGCCAACAACCCGCCATGGACTGGGACACTGGCGCCCCATCTGCTGCTGTGTGAAGCCGGTGGTGTGACATGTCCTGCCATCCAGGACAGCTGCCACACTTGAATGAATCTCATCAGAAAACAGCACCTATTTATACTGGGCTGTGCGCCTCTGTTTTACAAACGCGCTGCTTCTCGTCACACAAGCACAACACTTAGGGTGGCCAGTGACCCACTTCTGCCTGTGACTTGTGCCATGAAAACTGCTGTGTGTGCCCTCTCCAGCAGTTCTACGCCCCTGTGGCCGCTGTTTGCCTTCGCAACTGCTGGTATGGCATGCGTAAAATGGCTCTGAGCACTATGGGACTTAACTGCTGTGGTCATCAGTCCCCTAGAACTTAGAACTACTTAAACCTAACTAAACTAAGGACATCACACACATC
This sequence comes from Schistocerca piceifrons, assembly GCF_021461385.2. Lineage (NCBI taxonomy): Eukaryota > Metazoa > Arthropoda > Insecta > Orthoptera > Acrididae > Schistocerca > Schistocerca piceifrons. The sequence continues at coordinate 268,567,887 of NC_060142.1, read as the reverse complement.
CATGCCCGAGGCAGGATTCGAACCTGCGACCGTAGCGGTCGCGCGGTTCCGGACTGTAGCGCCTAGAACCGCTCGGTCACTCAGGCCGGCCATGGCATGCGTAACTCAGGGCAATTTGGCCCGCAGCTGGCTGTAACTTGTGCTCAGAATATCACACAAAACTAACTTTCCCTATCCTAAATAGTGGTGTCGCTACACAGGTGACAGGTACAATACACCACCAGAAATTGTACTAAATACTTTCTACTAAAATTACTTGAGAGCAGTTACTTAGTTCCGGAGCCCAGTCGAAATTTAAATGGTTGTGTGAACATACCGGTCTTCTTAGCAACAAATAATCCTGGCAAACAGGGAGGATCATGAAGGGTACATGGTTAACGACCAAAAGTTCGTTGTAGGGAGACTGATCATCACAACAACCAAATCCACCAAAAGTAAACTCAAAATATGTCTATTTAAAAAAGCAGACAAACATTCGCCTGACGCCTTCCTAGGAGACAGCCTCCACTTCTTCATAGCTAAGAATGTATGTGCAGACAAGAATTGGCTTACATTCAAGGAAATAATAATACGCAGCTGAGAGATTTATATCAAGACTATTAATAAAAGATGGTAATGACCCGCATGGTACACAAAACAGCTCACAACACTTGCAGAAACAAAGTAAAAAAACAAGCCAAATTTAGAAGCACGCGTCTCCTAGATTGGCGATGTTTTACTCAAGCTCGACATTTAATACAAACATCATTGAGAGATGCTTTTAAGAGGTTTAAGAACTAAACTCCATCTCGAAATTAGACTGAAACTCGAAAGAGACGCAGATCGTATGTAAAGTACACCGCACCAAGACGCAGTCAACAAACCTTATAGTCATGCTGTCTGATGCGTCTTGTCACGGTTCACGCGGCTCCTCCCGTTGGAGGTTCGAGTCTTCCCTCGGGCATGGGTGTGTGTTGTCCGTAGGATAAGTTAGTTTAAGTTAGATTCAGTAGTGCGTAAGCCTAGGGACCGATGACCTAAGCAGTTTGGTCCCATAGTCCTTACCACAAGTTGCCAATTTCCAACAAACCTCAAAGCGGGATGCCAATATTAATAAATACTACCGATTATGTGCCACTAAAGCGGAATTATTAAACACAGTTTTCCGAAACTCCTTCACCAAAAAAAAAAAAAAAATTAAAAAAATAAAAATAAAGGCGAAGCAAAAATTCCAGAAATGGAATCGAGAACATCAGCCAACATGAGTAGCTTCGAAGTACATATCTTTGGTGCAGCGAAGCAGCTTAAAGCACTTGATAAAGTCATCTGCTCCAGATAGTATACCAGTAAGGCTCCTTTCAGAGTATTCTGGTACAATAGCCGTGTAGTTGAGAATCGTTTACAATCGTTCACTTGACGAAATGTGCGTTCCAAAAAGCTCGAAAGTTGCAGGTGTTACAACAATACTCAAGAAAGGAAATAGAAGTAAATCACTGAATTACAGACTATCAATCAAAGACTGTCAACTTAACTAAATATCTAGGATTTACAATTACAAATAACTTAAGATGGAACGCTCACATAGATATTGCTTTGGGAAAAGCAAACCAAACAGTATGTTTTATCGACAGAACACTTTGAAAACGCAACAGGTCTACTAAAGAGACTGCCTATACTGTTCTTGTTCGTCGTCTGCTAATGGTGGCCAGTTTGAGATCCTTGCCAGATAGGATTGACGGAGGACACTGACAAAGTTAATAGAAGGGCAGCTCGTTTTGTGTTATCGCGAAATAAGATATGATAAGCGAGTTTGGATGGCAATCATTTAAAAACAAAAGCATTTTACGTTGCGACGAGATCTTTTCACAAATTACAATCACCCACTTCCTCCTTTGAATGTAAAAATATTTTATCGACGCCAAGCTACATATAGAGAAATGATCATCATAACAAAATAAGAGAAATCAGACCTTGTGCAGAACAATGTGTTTACTTCTCCTACGCACTATTAGACAATGGAACGGCAGACGAATGGTCTGGAGGTCTCTCGAAGAACCCTGGGCTAGAAACGTGTGAACTACAGAGTAGTGTTGTAGATGTAGGCTTTGAAACTTCTTTTTTGTTCTTGGGTTTTCCGCAATGAAAGAAGTTGATACCATCCGTGGTCATATAACGGTCTGCGTAAATTTGTCTGAAATTTTTTTCTCTGGTAATAGAGTTCACATTTCTTAGAGCACATGTAAGAGCTGTAGCACCTGAATATTTCTCATAGATCACAACCGTCATTGAATTTCCTATGACTCTGCCTCTTGAACATAGGTATATAGAGGAAACGATCCATGAGCCGGTGACAAACAAACAAACGTCGTACAGATTTATGGCCGAAAATGTGCTCCGACGGAGGTGCGCCCACCTGAAGATGGAAATAAAAGTTCTTTGATAGTGTGGTTTTCAGTGATTGAAAATACACTTGGGAGAACACCAGGCAAGTGGGAATATTTTGTCTGCAATATCCACACTCAACAGTTACCTGGAGCACTATTTTATAATCGCTAGATTACGCTTTGCATCACAATCACAAAGGCACACTACCCATAGGGGTGGCAGCATAATACTTTGAATGTGTGAGCGTAACACTTTGAATGTGTGAAGCGTTGTGGAAGGATAGTCTTTATCACGAGGGAGTCACCAATGCTTCTCATCCTCATAGAGAGACTGAACCGGAGCTGACCGTTTTGCTGTCGCCATAGGTGGATGTAGTGAAGGTTCACTATACGCCCGTCACAAAGGTAGACTCATCTGTGAATATGAGGAATGAGAGAAATAGCATTGCGTTGTTCTGCTTTGTGAATCAGCTATACAAACGTCGATACGGATGCTACTTGTTGTCAGTTTCTTCTGTACTACGTGACAGATCTTCTTATAGACACTTTAGCCCTATAAAATGTTTCATGTCGTCTCCTTGCCTCAGTTGTGACCACTCGTGGTTACGGAAGTGAAGGTTTGGCGTTCGAATCCACTTGTCCACGTGAGATTTTTCTGTAGTAAGGTCCGCTAAATTTTATAAGTCAAAAGGAATAGTTAGTTAAACAAATAAGTAGCGAAAGTAACACCCAATATGTCGTAACAGCGATATTCGTAGGGCTCACACATTACTGGAATTGAATTTATTTACTCGGCTGGAAATCGAATTTCACTCACCAAGACCATGTCTCCGAATTTGTGGATTTTACTACAGTTGCAAGGCTACTGCAGCCACTATTAACCGGATTTCCTGCTCTTTCAGATCATTCCCAATTTTCAGTTTCGTAACGCTGAAGCTGCACGTAATATGTGATCGCAAATTAGACAACCCGACAGCACTGTAATACCGAGGTGCAATCAAACCATACTAGATATGAGAGAAGGCTACATTAACCCGTTAAAAGCAGTGTTATTACACTATGTCTAACTCCGGCTAGCAGTTCGACGTATTTCTTTGAAGATAGTGGGTACGTAGACCTCTCGTGACCGTTTGGGCGGTATTAGACTTGTTTTGAAAATGCAGTTTGATCATTTGCAGTCACTCACCCGATTCCACTTTAAAAAGCACATTTCATTAGTGTGACACAAATTTTGCCCTTTTCACCCATCAATCGTGTGCGAGCATTCTTCAGTATGTAGATTTCGGATAAGCCACCACTTTTTTTTTATTCAGCTTTCACTCTCTACATACAACTATACATCAGTTTTCAGTTTACGTTTCCAACGGATTTTTCAAATCTGCTAAAAATACACAGATCTTGCTGCTCAGTTCCATTCCCTGCTGTATCATAAACGATACTGCAATTCCTTCTTTATTCCCACTGCTTGATGCCATCTACCACGAATCTTACTTTGGTCTTTATAATATTTCACTATTACTTTGCAGCAAATAGCTTGCAACGCCATAGATTTTAATTGGAATGGGATACGATGGTGCACTAGGTGATGTTATTAAGAGTTGGTGATCCACACTTTGGTAGTTCAAAATTAGCTATGTACCTTGTGAATGCTGAATGGTTCTCGTGTGAGATAAAAAAAAACTACCCCTTTGTTATGTTCCATCTGTAATGGCAGCGATGTCGAGACGATGAAAAACGTAATAATTTACATTCCTCCCATTGGGATGAAATGTGTTTTCGTTAGTGAGTATGGGAAGGGACGAGGTGAAACCTTGTGTGCTCACATAACCGTCCCCGACCAATTTCGTCAAACGCCGAATGTATATACGCGACGGACGGAAACAAGATCATGCCTTCAACTTTCGTCTGCTTGCTGGCCAAATGCTTATGAGGAAATTTTGTTTCGTAGCCGCCAGTGGAAACGGTTACCTTCAGCGACCCCCATCCTTCTAGATGGCTACATCACTTCCTGTCATAGATGGCAATTTTTTTTTGTCAAGGGGAAACACAGAAAACATTTACAATTGGGTTTCTAAGACAGTTTTGTGTCATGATGCAATGATTACACTTTGAGAGATTTCATTCATTAAATCATTGAAGTATGAAGACTAAAGTAGGTGAAATCAGTTATCAGTTAGCCTGTTAGAATGTAGGTCCTCTGAAAAAGAGATCAAACAGGATGTGCAAAACAGAAATGGCCTGGAAATGTTTATAGTAAGACTGATACTGGATTGACCTTCATTAATGAACATCACAGAACATACGGGAAGTGGCCATCGTTAATGTCGATGCAGTGCTGTGCCTGATTTAGCAAACTGTGAGACACACGTAACTGTTGTGTCTGAGGGATACCATCAATAGCGTTTCGCATGTCCTGCTGTAGTTCTCCCAGTGATTGACGATTAACTGAGTACACCCTACCTTTCATTCTGCTCCACAGGTGAAACCACAGGGAGAGAGTTCAGGTGACTGAAGCGTCCAGGAGATTGTACTGTCTTTGCTGATTTTCCTCTTCTTACCGAACACGGTGACAAGTTTGTTGGGTTGCTGCTCCGTTTAGTCGAAAATGTCCATACAATCGTGTATCTTATGTGAGCTGTGGAGTAACAGTTTCCGGACATACCACATAGCACCAACAAATGTTTGCTGAGAAAATCGTGTTACTATGTTGACACCAGGCAATTCGGAACAGACACCCATCTTGATATTATGCAAAGACACTTCCAAGTACTAACGGTGACTTTCAGGTGTATAATGGCTCATGTTCTGTGTGTTCACGTATCTTGACAGGCTTAAGCAGGCCAAAGTGAAATCATCGAAAACTGAGGATCAAAATTCCTGGTTCAACTTCATTCAGAAACCACTGGCGGAACTCAACACGTGACAGTTTCTCTGGACGCTTCACCTCATGTACAACAGAAAATTAGTAAGGGTACAGACATAAGTTCTTTTTAATAATCTTTCGACATGATGATTTCTTAATTCCCACTTGCACAGATAAGCAGCGCAGAGGTTTCGCCTTTTTCCAGGCTTTCCTTCACTAGAGCATTGTTTTCTCATACACTATCTCTTTTCAAATTGTTACGATTTTTATTCGCTACAAAGCCCCTTTCGCAACATTTTGCCCTAAGTTCTGCATTTCTGAGTTTGCTGGAGGTTTAGCCAGATTACTTCTAATCTCCAACTCTTGCGGAAACAGCTTCGCACACGTTTTCCGCCAATTGTACTTTAACACTCGACAATGAACGCACATTGTTTTGACGTCAACACCGTTCTCCGTTGCGTTAATCTTTTCACTGAACACAGTTGCTCCCTTCATTCACTCAAATTTTATAACACAGCGAAGTATTTGGGACAGAAAGTCCAGGAGTTACTAATATGATTCGTATATATAAATCAAGGCTTCCAGACGGGCAATTCTCTTGGTTTCTAAGAAGCATCGATTCCGCGTCGGTTCTAAACCTTTTTTGGGCTAATTTTATACTATATACGCTGTATATCAGCTGAGTTGAATTGTGAGTTTAACTATCACTCCTCAGTAATTATCATTATATTCATACTTTTACCTTAGCCAAGACACGTCTCTTGAAACTGTAAGAGTACCCAGGGAAACGGAATACAGCAATTACTCGAGAAATCACAGTGCTTTTTTCTACTGCTTATCTGCACATAGCTTTCACTACGCTGAGAAGTATCTTACCTGGTGCTACAAACGTGTTTTGCATCTTGTGGGCAATATTAAGCCTCAAATGTCTGCGGGGACATTCTTAGGGTAGGAAAGTGGAGGTCATACCCTTGTGAAGAGGAAAATGTGACAGCTTGCATTAATACTTCTTATTATTTCCTGATAAAATTGTATATTAGTTTAACAAGATCTTTGGCAACATAGATGAATATAGGGAGCATTTCACTCTCTGTGGATCGTGTTAAAGAGTCTGATATTCACGACAGGGATCTGTACGGTCACACAAATAAAATGAGAAATAACACATAAAAAAGAAAATCTACTGCAGTGCAGAGGTAAGCAGGCATCGGTCTCTACAAGGTGGTATAGGTGTTTATCACACAGTCACATCAAATTCTGTCTCCATACCTGAAGAAGTGAAGATGGCAATCGGAAATCAATTTAAAGAGGAAGCAGAAATACTAGTGCTATCAAAAAATAAGGCAGATCTCTCGTGTCATTGTGTTCTAGGAACAGTTCATTTGACTACTATTCATAAGTTTCTGGGTCCCTAGTTGGATTCGAGACTGCTCTTACATTTTCAATGAAAATCAAGGACAGTGGCTGCCGAGGTGTTCCAGCATTAGAATTCAACTTCGCTCTGCCAAGGCCTTACCAGGGAGAGCGCAAGAGTAGTCAGAGAATCAGACCATACTCTTGTCCTTAGAGTGTGAAAGATGGAAAAATAGCAGTGATTTACGCCATGAGGATACAGATGACAACGGCATCCATTTCATTAAAGACACCTAATGTATATGTACACGATATGTGGCCTGTAACTGAAAAAGTGGCATGACGTTCACTCCAACGAGAGAAGATTCTGGCCCAGTCCCACACACGGATCTCTCGGAAGGGGACAGGCAACGGGAAAGTAACTATGAGAAAAATATTGAGTAACAACTGAAATGGAAACCATAAGAAAAATATTGAATAACTACCGAAACGGAAACATAATACAAACTGTTGTGTGGAATGTCAGAAGTTGTGGCAGGAAAGCTACAACATATGAAAAGGAAATGAAAAATCTCAGTCAAGATATAGTAAACGCCAGTGAAATGAAATTCGAACAGTATTACTTTTGTCGGCAGGCGAATACAGTTTCATATCAACAGCAGCATAAAATGGTGTAACAAGAGTGGGTTTCGTCATGAGTAGGACGGAAGTGCCAAGAGCAATATATCTCTGACTCTTCAGCGATGGGAGTATTCTCATCAGTATCGCCAACTCCAAGGGGTATGGTCCAGTCGTATAAGCAGAGGCTGAAGGGGGTTCAGAATGTACATAATTTACTGAACATGTCATTCAGACTGTAAAGGGAGTCCAATAATAATGGGTTATTGGAACACAGTACAACTGGAAATAACAGAGGACAGAGGTACAACGGGGGATCAGATAAGAGAAAGGCCATTTAAGTCTTGAAATAAATTTTTCTGGAAAAGGAGGAAGGCAAATGGAAAGGGTTGAAGTATCGGGAAGCTTCCATCTGAATTATGTCATGGCAGAGATTCCGAAATCAGATACTGGATTGTAAGCCTTACCAAGGAGCAGGTACAGATTCACATTGCAGTTTAGTGATTAGTGATCGTGAAGTTTACACTGAAATTTAAGAGACTTTTCTAACGGAATCATTGTGAAGAGAAGTGTGCTACTGAAGCACTCAGGGATTATTAGAGGCGTCTGAAGTTCTCCAAGCCTGTGTGTATTGCGACGATAAACACCGCAATACTAATGAGCGGCAGCAACAGTCTGATGACATGATCGAAGAAATGGAAGTTAATTGAGGAACATAGGGAACTAGGGTTTAACGGAGCTTTGGAAGACCTGCGATCATATTAGGTTGTAGCAGTTTGTCCCGGAGCTCTTAAGAGGAAAATAACGCCTGTTACACAATTCATACAGGATATACCAATATAATAAGAAGTTAAAGTAGTGGAAGTGTCGCAATCAAACACTACTGTAAAATATGATTTTTTTCTTCGTTATAAGAAAAATCTCTATCGTCGCAAATAGTTTGTACGCTTTTCTAACTGTCTCTTCTTTATGTTCAGTGGTGCCATATTTATGAGAAAACACAGCGGATTCATGGCGGATGTTCTTAGACCAGCAAACAACGTTCAATTTGACCTGGTGTGTCAGTTCACTGGCTGCTTTCGTACTTTGTAAGAACAGTGTCTTCATAATTTGGGGGTCTTTTCACGTTCTACGCTTATTCATTGAAAAGGAGTTTTGTTTCCGCACCCCAGACAGAAAAACGCAGAGAGAAGTATGCGATATGTCACAGGCTTTTGCAGACTTGAAAGATAGTAATCACAATCTCTATCTTGCGAAACAGAAGACTGCATTGTGGCACAATACTCGTATTTGTCTTCTTTCCAAGACTGAAGTTTTTACAGACATAAAAACTAATTTTACGATGTTGTCGGCTCGAACTCAGAACGGTCATCTTCACTAGGTGCTTAATACCTACACCTAAACAAGAACTCCACCGTCTTCCTTGTGCAGCCATTCCTGATATTAGAAGTTTGATATCTACTAGATGCCAGGAAAGCAAGGGTATGACTATGGAAGCCCACCCTTTGTATGGCCATCAACCAACACATTCTTCGCTGAAATCAAGAAAGAGCTTCTTGGGAACTACTGAAGCTCTTACAGAAACACCACAACAAGCAAGGATTCAACGTGGCAGAGGAAATAACAACTTTTGGAGAAATTGATGGTTCAGAAGAAAGAGTTCCCTTCTGATAATTCGGGGAAGTGGACGACTAGAAGGCTCTCAAGAGAGTACACTCTTGTTCCACGCGAACGGAGACCAGTCAGCAGAAGTGAGGCCTCCCTGTGGAGTTCGTTATTTTTTTGCAGATGTGATTCTGTGCACACTGACAGCCACATGCTACAATATCTTTCCCCTGCAGCCACATGCACCATGAGGGCGACACCGGATGCAGTCGACGTGGTCAGTTTCTGGTCTACCAATGTATAAGCTGATGTCAACGATCGATTTAATTTGGTTGGTTATATACTTTGTACTTACGACACGATTATAAACAAAAATCTTCAAAATCTAAAATTATAGTTTTATTATCCTAAATGACTACTGTATGGACAAATCTGACAATTCTATTTACTCTGTTTTGCTTACTTTTAAGGAAATTCCCGTCATTTGACTGTTAATTCTCCATTTATTTCACACAATCATGATTCCGGTCTTGTAGCATGTTGAAATGTCAAAATACGTCAAAATATGTCTGACCTGTCTGTGAGATGTTATCGTGAAAAAAATTTATTTCTGGTCCTATGGGTCAGTTGTCGTATTACAGGACACGAGTACACATCCAAGATACATAATATGGCTGACATTATGCACAATGACAAAAAAATGGTTGAAATGGCTCTGAACACATAAAACGTTGCAGATTTAACGGTTAATAAGTAAATGACCATTACATACACCTTACTGTATTTTAATAGTTTCTCATTGTGCTTAATGTCAGACATAGTATCTATGTTGGATATGACCTGTATCCTGTAATACGACGACTGGTCTATAAGAGCAGCAATATGCTTTTTTAACGATGACATGTCGCAGACAGGCCATACACATTTCAACATTTCAACATGCACTTGAGAATGGCTGCAAAGCCGAAACCATGATTGTGTAAAATAAATGAACAAGTAACGCTAAAAAGGCGGATATTTCTTTCAAAAAAGAAGGGAAGGTCATTCAATATGATGTGAACGTGCATTTACACAGACTAGGCGTACAGTCTAAGTTGCACACAATTACTGTCATGTAACGAGATTCAGCTATTCTTTGTCGCAGCCACAGGTCACACATATGGCTGGGAAACACAGAGTAGAAAAAATAAAACTGGCCCCAAGAGTATTACATGCAACTTAAGGTACACTACCCAAACGCATCATGTGTCCTAGGTGTATGTTCCTTACCTCACGGTCCAAGTAATATTATCTGGGCCAGTTATATTTCTCATACTCTGGTACAACAGAAGGGTGAAATTGCTTAGTGAGTGAGTTGGTGAAGAATTTTAAATAAACTGTCAACCATGATAGTCTTTTAGTCTGGTGCTATGTATTATTCTCTAAAAGACTCCTATTATTCAGCACAGTACTTTGCATCATTTTCTCGAATCAGGCCTATACTGATATCTGTTAAATCAGAAACGTGATGTTGGTTGAGAGGCACCCACATGCCTTGCTCATACTGTGGCATCAAGCAGTCAGGACTGCAAGATGAGTGGTCTGCCAAGCGAGTGGATTCATTCTTATTTATCGAGTAACATGAACTCTCGTACTCACAACAAAGTTACAAATTATCCTCCTATATGAATAATACGCAACGGAAACGCACAACTGACTATCAGCAGTTTACAGAACTCTGACTGTTCACTACACACTGGCAATACCACATTTTATTTTTTTTATTTAACGGCTTTTATCAACACGTGGCCATCGCACTGAATATGAATGGCGCACACATTATAAATTCTGTACATCATGACAACATACAATTCGAAGGAAAAGGCCACCAATCTTTTCCTTTTCACTGTCTTATTTATCCCGATAAATTCTATAACCTAAACACACAAATTCTATAACCTACAACAATAACACATGAGAAATTCCGCCCAGTGGGCATGGCTTTACATTGGTGATTCTCTATCTCATGGTCTCATAATTATTTAACACTAGAGTGCACTTTATGGATAGGATGGTGGATCTTTTATTATATCTCACACTTCGACTCTCACAATCATCATCTCGAAACTTTCCACCAGACCGAGCGGTACAAAAGGAACACGCATAACCCACTACCTCTGAAACTACCTTGCTACTCTCCCATGCAAACCACACATACTTAAATTACATGACATACACCACACTACAACATGAAATACAACACAGGGAGTAGTCACAACATTATCATTTTCAGCTGTCCCACTTCAATTAATATTTATCCCAGTTTCACACGACACTGTCCCACTTCGTAGTTCTACTTTCCTACTATGAACTCTGGAGATATGTGCGCGTCTTCCTGTGCAATGCAAGCCAAGTGGCGTTGCTGGATCGACGGCTGACTCACCTTGCTTCTCTCTCAGAGTATTATAGTTTGAATCAAGCGTCACACGGAAACATATCACGCAAAATAATATTAAGAACATATTCATCACACACACGAGTCCTCAACTGGTACCATGGACGAGTACTTCTCTTTATCCGTTGTCTCATACACAGATTGAGACTCACACAGTACTCACCACGTGGAAGTACTCGCCTCTAATTTCAAGTCCTGCACACGCTATTTCTTAAATATTTCAACTTATAGTACACACGCTAGTAATTCAACTTAACTTAAGCACACGGAAGTATATCAACTTATTGCTACACGTGGTTTCATTGTGACCGTTGGTCACTTCCGAAGATTACTACGATCCCATTAATATTACCTGCCTGACATTTAACTCTCCCCACAAAAGTTCCTGACATAGAGAAATTATTATTTCAAACTACGCTTAAATATTCCACATGCATACCATGTCTCCACTCTTTTGTCTTTACGGAGCACACCCAAGACAGGTCTTAACAGCACAAGATCCAGCGGCAGAGTGCTGAAACATGGCCGTTCTTCAGGTCCTCTCGCACCTCTGTCGAAGTGGGGGAGCACCTTGCAACCGTATTGGTCAGCCACATTTCAGGCGCTCAAAACTCAGGTAAATTTCATCTCTTTGGTCCCACCAAAGGTGGCCGAAGGATCGTCTCAAAGATGATCATATATTCACATTCACTGTCTGCGGTTAGCAGACGACCATACATTCATTCATTTCACAGATCTCACCAAACTGGATGTAGGGATTTATTTTGAGGGAGTGCACATGTGATCAATTAAATAAATAAATTGTCATTCTTTCCCACACTGGTATCCGGCTTCGCTGTATTAATTGAAATTGAGTTATTTTACAAAAAATGTGTTGTTCTGACAAAAATAATGAAGTATGTTGTACCTATTTTCAATGTCGGGCGGTACTGTACCCTTTCATGGTTTACTGGGATACAGTCATTCCCAAATAATAGTGAAGTACTTGGGAACCGTATTTTTGTGCAGTATGGGGTAAACTTAACTCGATGACACCAACTGCGTCATGATCATGTACTGAATGGCTGGTCTAACAAGTCGTCTCCAATTGGCCGTCCAGAGCACGTCCATGTAAGTAAGTGTTGTTATTTTGGTCTCTGACTGGATAGTGTTCGAGAATAGAGTCCAGAGCGACCTGATGCAGAGGGGTGATTCGGAGTCTGCAGGTCAAAGTCCATGGAGAAAGACATACACGTACACAGTGCTGACGTATGCAGTGAACAGCAGGGATCTTCATGAGGTTTACTTCCGTTTGCCTGATTATTTATAATTCAAAGTTATTGCGAATCACACTGGTGCACATTTCACAGTGACAGTTGTCGTGATAAATAAAAAGTGTTTTCGCATCACTAACAAAAGTGTAAATACTGATTGTCAATAGACACCCGACTGATCATTTTTAGGCATATGAGTGCTGTCAACGAATGTAGGACCAGGTGATGGCTTTTGTATAACGGCCAGATTTATAGATGTGCAAACGAAGCAAATAACATGCGTGCGGGTACGGGAGGAGTACATGACCATCTGCAATGCTCGCTTGAAACATCTGACAATTACAACAAGCCCACTGCATAATTATTTCAGTAGTTTTGTCGACTGGAGCTAAGATATTCACAGTACTTAGAGCCATGTACTCTGTAATGTACTGTGTCCCCGCCAGATGCAGAGATAGTCTTCAAAGGGCGCCACCCAACATGCATTCTCTGCGTGGTGCCCCGTACAGCAACACCAGTCACCTCCTAGATAGTGCACAAACCTGGAACAACTAAATGCTTCCACTACAAGACCCTAAAATAGTACATTCATCCACCAATATTTGTGACTGCCACCACAAAAAGTGTTGAAACCCTGATATAATAGATGTACCCGCCAGATAGAATGGAATTGCATATTAATACATCGAGCAGAATATTTAAGCTTCTTCATGCCGACACTTGACCAGTTGTTGCCCAGTTCCAGTTCCTACAGTTCTATTTCCAAATGCCTACGGAAATCGCTTAGTTGCCAGCAAGTTTTCTAGTGTGGCCAACCACTTCCACCTGACCAGCAATTAACGTTTAGTTTCTGTAGCTCCATTTTGTGCAAATCTAATGGGACTGCAACTGGTCGAAACCTTAAGAAAACAGATTCCAACAGTCATAATCGTATTTAGCTATCAGTTTCTTTGCCCCTAAGGTGAAATTGTCGTTAGAGGGGTGAAGGGTCGTGTCTATCAAGTAGTCTACAGACGTTAGTTGCATATACTGTAGTTGTCCCACAATTGCATAAACGATTAGGTGACTTATCTAGCTACGTGTACTGGAGGCTGAAGCCAGTAGCTAAATATAATTATTAAATTTAATTGGGCTGTGAGTCTTTGTTTTCTTCAAGTTAACGTTTAGTAGATTAATCGAAGTATTAGTACTTGTGTTTATCGATTGAGATATAGAAATTATACCCTCGAAACTGCAGTCCATGCTGAAATTCTGTAAGATCATCTATATTGTGTTAGTTTAGATTAGATTCATAACTTTACATCAGTGTCACGCCTTCGCACAAAGCGAAAACTGAATATATTTTGATGTAAATTGTTTTGATAAACGGATTTTCTTGTTTCTGATGTGTTGCAGCACGCATTTTGTTTTTGATTGGTGACGTGACCGTGGTAAGCATGCAAGTACGCCACTTTCCTATACGCACGGATTTATGTAACTAGGGATACCTCCTCTCACTTTTAAGTTGCGCATCAAAGTTAATGGTGAATACTACACCATATTACTTACTTGTGGAAAATATTCCACATCTCTGGTTCTTGTATGCTTTTATTAGTCAGCATTCCTTAAATTTTCTATATGAAGACTAGTGTCCGGAGTGAGCCGTTCTCTCATAGGGTGCCAGTTAAACCATGAGTAAAAATCTAAAATTAATAAGTTGCGATATGGGCTACGGTGGTAAGAGAACACCGAACGTACGTACTGGTTACAACAGTGATACGAAGTGGCCCCTAGGATTGTTGTTGCCCACTGCGCCAGTTTAGCACGGGTGGTCTGCTGTATGTGCGTGTGAGAGAGAGAAGAGGGACAGGTGATTTATGGCCTCTTTACCTGTGAGGCAGCCGCCGCCAGCTCGTGACGGCAGGGCCGCACCTGCTGCAGACCACACCGCGGCGTCCGTGGCATAACCGGCGCTACGTCAGCCCTCGCCGCGGCTCTGGTCTGGCGCAGGTGCTGCCACTGGGGCGGAAGCTGGCAGGAGGGAACGTGGGCACCCGCACTCGGGGTGCGAGGCTCCTTCTCACACAGCCTTCATGATGAATCTCTGCAACCATGTGGAGCACATAGTTTATTGCCATTCCAATCCGTCTCACTTATTCAACTCGACATGTAGTAGAAGTGGCTGAGCCAGTTTTCATAGAACACGCTTGTTGTTGATATTCAGTTCAATTATGAAGCATATTCGCTTCCTCTACATTATGGATGGGTTTTATCGCCACTAATACGTAGCCGTTGTCTGCCTCCGTCTTTGAGTGGTCAACTTGGCTACCTGCCAAGTCGAGGACCCAAGCTCCATTCCCGGTACTTCCAGGGACTTTTCCTTGGTGTGAGGACTGGTACGGAGTTCACCCAGCCTCGTGAGATCAGCTTAGCAGCTACTCGACCGACCGTTAGCGGCTGCAATGTAAAAAAAAAATGACCGGGAGTATGGTATGTTGACCAAATGCCCTTTAGAACGCATTCGATGACGCCATTGGTAGACAATAACAAACTGGTCGCTCAGTACCGACTGACACGTCTAGGGCCAGAACATGGAAATTTATCTTTCCTTATTTAGACCTTCCTAACTCAGATATAGGGTATACAATGTATACAGCTTTCAACGTTTAGATACAGAGTAATACATAACTCGTTCACACAATACTTACTTCCTAATACAATAATTTCAAAATACGTATCACATGAAACCAACGAAACATGTTTCATTAACTGAAATGAACCATTAACAACTAAAACAATTAGATAGCGAAAACAAATTTAGAATGAAACTTAAAAAACTGAGTAGTTCAGATAGCCACATACAGGGCGAAACACAAAATGCTTAAGGAAAACCCGTTGGAGATACTGGGAATCGAATTGCGGTCCTCTGCTTGGCAGGTACCCAAGATGGTCACTCAGTTATGGAGGCGAACAAGCGTTACATAAAAATGGAGATAAACCGAAAGATTTGAAAACAAATAAGTCGAAAGATACGGATGAAATCCCAAAGTGTACTCTATGTCATTGGCCCCTTACTTAGGTTGCATGTATTGCGAATCTCTCGACTAGCACAAGGTGACAAGCGACTGGGAAAAAGCTCAGGTGAATGCTTTATATAATAATTGTGAAAGAACAGACCTGCAAAATTACAGTCAATATCTTTGACATCGGATTGCTGCAGAATTCTAGAGCATATTCTGACTTAGAATATAACAAATTTCCTAGAGACATCAGTCAGCACGGCTTAAAAAAAGCTTCATTCGTGCGAAACCTCAGCTTACTCTTTTATCACAAATTATACTGCGAGCTGTGGATGAACCATTGTTGTTTCCTATATACAACAATGGTGTGGCTGACACGATGGACAGCAGTCTGTTCCCTAATGACTCTGTGGTGTGCAGGAAGGTGTTTAAGATACCTGCAGGTTGGTAGGAGATAAACTAGATAAAATTTATAGTTGGTGCTATGAGTGGCAGCTGGTTCTTATGTAGAAAAAAATGTAAGTTAATGATGATGAGTAGGAAAAAGAAACTCGTAACGTTCGGATACACCATTAGCAGTGTCCTGCTTGACACAGTCACGTCGTTTACATATCTGGGCGTAACGTTGCAAAGGAATACGAAACGGGCCTGTGTGAATCGTGGTAGGAAGACGAATGGTCGACTTCGGTTAATTTGAAGAATTTTAGGGAAGTGTGCATCATCTGTAAAGGATACCGCATATAGAACATTAGTGCGACGTTTTCTTGAGCACTGCTCGAGTGTTTGGGATACGCACTAGGTCGGTTTGAAAAACACATAGAAGCAGTTCAGAGGCGGGGTGCTAGATTTGTTACCGGTAGGTTCGGTCAGCATGTAGGTGATGCGGATATGACTCAGGAGCTGAAGTGGGAATCACTGGAGGAAAGAAGACATTTATTTCGAAGAACAGTACTGAGAAAGTTTATAGAATCGATGTTTGGAGCTGACTGCAGAACTCCTGCTGCCACCAACATACATTTCGCGCAGAGACCACGAAGATAAGACACGTCAAAATTAGAGCTCATGCGGAGGCGTATAGACTCTCGTTTTTTTGCCGGCCGTTGTGGCCGTGCGGTTCTAGGCGCTTCGGTCCGGAACTGCGCTGCTGCTACGGTCGCAGGCTCGAATCCTGCCTCGGGCATGGATGTGTGTGATGTCCTTAGGTTAGTTAGGTTTAAGTAGTTCTATGTCTAGGGGACTGATGACCTCAGATGTTAAGTCCCATAGTGCTGAGAGCCATTTGAACCATTTGAACTCGTTTTTCTCTCCCTCTATCTGCGATTGGAACATGAAATGAAACGACTAGCTGTGCTACAGGGTACCTTCCGCCACGCACCGTACAGTGGCTTGCGGATTCTGTTTGTAGATGTAGATGTATATGTAGATAATAAACCTCATATATATCAAGAAGACATTACTTAAACAAGTACTTTAGAGTAGTCGACGATAAATGAAAGGAGCCAGATAAAGCTAACTGTATTGCCAATACCGGTTACTGTTTTATTTTGAGAATTTCGGGAAATTGCAGCCCATCTATAAAAGGAAATGGCATACAGAACGCTAGTGGGACGCATTGTTGAGTACTGCTCAAGGATTCGGGATCCCCATTAGGTCGGTTGAAGGAAGACATCGAAGCAATATTCAGAGGCGTGGGGCTAGATTTGTTACCAGTAGGTTCGACCAGAATGCAAGTATTACGGAGATGCTTCGTGAACTAAAATCGGACTCCCTGGAGAGAAGCTCTTTTTCTCAAGTCACTATTGCCGAAATTGAGAGAACCGGCATTTGAGGCCGACTGCAGATCGATTCTATTGCCGCAACGGACGTTTCGCTTAAGGACCACAAAGATGAAATGAGAGAAATCACGACTCGTACGGTTTCTTGAGACGAGCATTTTGCATTCTATCTATTCGCGAGCGAAACAGGAAAGGAAATACACCGTACTGTGGCTTGTGGAATATGTATGCAAATGTACAACGTATCTTCGCCACAGTCTTCTAGCACTTTCTTGGTTTTTGGGAAAGTCGCATTACACGTGCTTGGTTCTTCAGAAGCAATTTACCGACTTGAGGCAAATAATAGCAACGGATGCCCTGTTATTTTCGATCATCATTATAGTTTACGGCAGAAAGTCGACTTCCAAATGGTTATAAGTCGAGATTCTGGGACGCCACGGACATACAACCTGTGTGTGCTCGATTGTAAAGGTGTTGCAGAGTAGGATGTGCTAAGAAATAATTGTTAAACAAAAATACAATAGGTTGCACCGGTTTCATGATAATTAGCATTGAGGTAAACCAGTCAGGCCATTGCGTGAGCAAATTCTAGCGGCCTGCCAGATATAATTAGTGTTATTTATTCTCATAGCGTAGATGCAGCACACGAGACTGTTCAGCTGTTGGTTCGCGTTCGAGAGCTAGAACCGTCCCATGTCTTATTTCTGTATCGCTCTCTTGTTCGGTTTTAGGAAATCAAACCGTCTGACGACAATGAGTCTAGCGGGCAGCTTGAATCTGCGGACGCAACAGCCTGATTGGCTAACACCAGCGCTTATTAACTCGAAAACGGCCCAACGTATCTAATTTCTTCCACAAAAATTATTTCTCAGCACAACCTAACCGGCAACACCCATACAAGCTTTTCAAACTATCTGACCTCCGCGTATAAACATAGTAGACAACGTTTATAGATCACCAGCGATGCTCGTAGAAGAGGCAGTGGAACACATGGGCAAGGATATTAAATATTTCTGCTAGAAGAGAGAATGGATAGCGCTTCCTGCAAAGATTGACAGCTAACCATGAACGTAATTACATACACTGTAACGCTCTTGAAAAGACGCGGTATCTTTTGCCCATTCGATTGACCTTCAGTCACTGTAAGGTCATGATGAGAAATCACATGGGAGCGTATTTTCGTAGCACCTAAAGTTGGAAGTACCACATACATCTAACCCTGTGAAGCCGGCAGAGTATCCTGAAAGTGTAGCTCATCCACAAAAGAGATCGCTTACGAAAAACTATTCGAACAATGTTTGCGTATTTGGCATTTGGATGGCACCCTGGTGAACTGAATTACGAGAAGAGACTGAGAAGATTCGACGGTGAGCAACGCGCTTCGTAAAGGTTATCTATAATGAGTGCGAGAGAGCCATACTAATAACACACACAATGGGAGAATCTGCCACATAGTAGATGTGCTTTGTTCAGAATGTAGAGAGTCCCAATGCTAGACGTATTCTTTCTTAGTCTTACATAATAATGTCATTGGAAAACTACTCGGGAACACTATATCCGCTTCGCCTTTCGGCAATAGATCGATGTAAACTTAAATGTACATGTGAGATATATGACCATATGTCCTGGCGATAATCTTGCGCGAAGTTCTTCCGTACATGGACGTGACAACTTCGTCACTAGATTTGCGACCCGTTCTGCAAGACAGTGCTACTGAGCCACCACTATGTCCCCCAGCGACAGAACCGGGGTATCGATCTCGAGGCCGGATATTGCACTTGCTCACAAGGGGATGATAGAACCTTCTGATGAGCGATTAAACCCCTCAAACACCCGTTCCGCTACTGGAGACTGTAATAAGATTATCTGGCTCTGTAGTCGAAGAGCGTTTAATAACCTGTTGATTGCTTCAGCTCTGTAATTTAGTCGAGCTGCAGCAACGATTACATATCGACGGTAATTTATGTCAGCTCATCATCTTGAAGCTGTTCGCGCTAAGGTGTTCAAGTTCCGGGGATCATTTTAACTCAGCCGAGTTAGAAAGTTCTCGGCGTAGTACCTTTATGTTAACTTCATCTGCACATGTTAACAAGAAACTATCAGCATCTTAAACTGAAAACAAAAAGAAACTTGTTAAGTGCTGGGATTTCATAGGTGATAGACGTAGCTAACTGCATCCACATATTTTTCATATTGTGGTTTCCATACGGCACCGTGTACTCGATTAGAGCTACAATTTGCCGCTAAATTCACGTCTTCAAAATAATCAGATTCAGTGTAAGTCATATGGTTCAAATGGCTCTGAGCACTATGGGACTTCTCAGGTCATCAGTCCCCTAGAACTTAGAACTACTTAAACCTAACTAACCTGAGGACATCACACACATCCACGCCCGAGGCAGGATTCGACCCTGTGACCGTAGCTGTCGCGCGGTTCCAGACTGTAGCACCTAGAACCGCTCGGCCACCACAGCCGGCTGTAAGTCATAAATTATCGCTGTAGCGTACAAGTTACAGTATCATATACACAGACAGCGCTCCACTCTTTTGCGGTGGCCGCGCTGTTTTTTTTTTAAATGGAAAGAGATGTAATACTAGGATTTCATGATAAGCGTCATACTTAGAAGTAATTGTTTCCGGATAGTGAAAATAAATAAAATATGAAATTACAAGGCTGCACATGACTGTAGCTCTCTTCATCAATTTCTTTTTGAGAGTATTTCTTAAGTTTTCTTCGGAGCTGAGATTCTGGATGTGTATGACGTTATAACGGTGATTACAAAATCGAATCAAATGTAAAAAAACTGGTCGGTATGAGGACCTTTGTCAATATGACGTTGTACCCCATCTGCCATGGATGCATGCGTTGATGCGGATGGGATGGAAGTCATAAAGCGTTTGTATCCTGTCTTGTGGTAAGCTGCCGACAACTGTTTTCATTGGTCCTTTATATCCTGGATGCTGGTCCTGGGACGAAGTTGACGTCCGAGGTGGTCACACATATGTTTCTCGAGGACAGATCTCAGTACCTAGATGGCCACGGATGTACCTCAACGTTACACAAACAGTTCATAGAGGCACATGCTCTCTGCAGCATAGCATTGGCCTGATGAAAAATGGCACCACTATACTTTTGCATGGAAGGTAAAACTTGTAGACACTGCATGTCCGTAACGTACCGTTATCCGGTGAGAATTATTTAATCACTGCCGAACGTGATGTCTACACGACGGAGCCCACACCACGATTTAAAGGATAGCAAAGGTGAGCCTCTCCAAAACATAGAAGTATGGGACCTCTCCCCAGATCCTTCCCATATTCGTCAACGATGGTCTTCCGTAGTAGTGTACAATGACAGGGAATTTCGAATCTGTTACTTGTCCTCGGATGGCAGGCGCAGATGGCAATGAGTTAAGATGTGCTCGCTGCACAATACTGTGATTCCCATATTTTGGGGTCAGATTTGGTCAGCTGTAACTATGGTATGTCCGCCTGCCCTCACTTTCCAATGCAGTAATATATGGGCGAATGTCAAATGCAGATGACCTACGAATCACGATATTGCAATATTCGACAACAGCCAAATGAGAATCCAGAATGAGACCATTTTCAAACTCTGTCACTTAGTGATAACGTTGTCTCACAGTAGTGCGCTGTATTTCAGTGTTCTTCACTCAGTATCTTGCGCTGTTCGCACCCCTTATATATCCTACCAGGTCTGATTACAACACTAAACAGGAAGAATACTAATGCACCTTGAGGTTGCTCTACATGTAAGAGAATACTGCAACATTTACATATCTGCCGGTGGTTTTTCCGTGTGCGATGTTACACTGACCTCCGAATGTGACTGTGCGCGTAAACCATAACTGTTTACAACGTGTCACAGTATCGCACTGGTGTAGTGGAAGTGGAGGCAAACAAATTGTTGTCTGTCGTTTGTGGTTCATCAGGCCGGGAAACAGACTCATACAAGCCTACACAAGCCAGCCCGTGTTCTACGGGTAGTGTCTTTGACTGATAATCAGAACGACTGGGGTCTCAGGCTCTAACTCAGAAACAGGTTAAATTTTGAATCAAAATCATCATAAATGGCAAACGGAAACTTCTGATGTAAAGAATCGTCCTCGTTTTCCAACAGTTTTAACAAAAAGGTAGAAAGAGCGGACAGAGATTCAGTTTTGTCTTTGGTGTGGAAACAGTCTGAGAAAGGCTGAAAATCAGCAATGATCAACGGCATAAGGAAGCAAAATGCGATGGAAACCACAGCGTAAATACACGTAATGTGTAGCGAAGGGACATACAATGAGTACTGAAAAAGTGTCATGATGATGTCTCTATTGGAAAAAGAATACGGAGTAGCCTCCAATGCAAACAGCCTGAAAGGGGGAGGCGACCGTGAGAAAAAGATAGAATAACCAAGGAAGGGGTAACATTCTACGAGTCGGAGCATTGAATGTCGGATGTTGAAACAAAGCAGGAAAGATAGAAAATCAAAACTAGACATGGTTGTCTTATTGGGATTGCCGCGTTCGTTCTTTAAATAAAAATATGGCATTTCTTCAGATCATATATTGCAGTTACAGAGTAACCTGTCAGTACAGAACTATTCTGTACTGACAGGTTACTCTGTAACTGCAGTATATGATCTGAAGGTGGTCAGCTAGCCTGAAACCGGTCATTGAAAATAAAAAATAGCGATCAAAGACTGAAATGTCATATTTTTATTTAAGATAGAAAATCATAAAAGGTGAAAACATAGATACAAAATACATACAATGGGACAGTGAAGTGAAACGGAAAGAAGCTAGGGATTTCTGGCCAGGCGTAGGTTAATATCAACAACAAAAGAAAATGACACAACAGAATAGGAATCATTATGAATAAGGTAGAGGGAGAGGCTGAAGACTGAGAGTTTAGGCAGGAAGAATCAATACGCAAAGAAGTGCGATACGGAAATACTAAGTAATGAAGAGCTAGGCTTGAAGTTGGCTAAATGGTTCAAATGGCTCTGAGCACTATGGGACTCACCGGCTGAGGTCATTAGTCCCCTAGAACTTAGAACTAGTTAAACCTAACTAACCTAAGGACATCAGAAACATCCATGCCCAAGGCAGGATTCGAACCTGCGACCGGAGCGGTCTCGCGGTTCCAGACTGCAGCGCCTTTAACCGCACGGCCACTTCGGCCGGCGCTTGAAGTTCTCTAAGGCTATAGATAATGCAATAAGGACTAGCTCAGTAAGCAGTAAAGTTGAAGATGGAAAGCATGTCTCTAAAAGGGTAGTCACAGAAGTTGGAAAGAAAAACATAGGTACAAAGAAGGGAACTGCAAGGAAACCGTAGCTAACGGAAGAAATAGGGTGATCGATGGAAGATGGAAGTACAAAGAGATTTAGGGGAATTCAGCAATACAGAAATACAAGTCGCTGAGGAATGAAACGAACTGGAACTTCAGAGAAGCGAAGACGAATGGCTCAATGTAAAATGTGAAGAAATCGAAAAAGAAATGAAAGAAAAGGTGGAAACGTTAATCGTGCAATGCGAATTCCACTGTTAATTGTAGAGGAGGGAGTGGATAGGTGGAAAAGGTACATAAAAAGTTTTTTTGAGAAGGAAAATTTGTCTGATTTAATAGAAGAACAAACAGAAGTAGATTTAGAAGAGATAGGGGATCCAGTATTAGAATCAAAAATCATGAGAGATTTGGATTAATTAAGATGCAATAAAGCAGAAGAGATGGATAATATTGCATCAGAATTTCTAAGATCATTGTGGGAAAGTGGCAACAAAACGACTATTCACGTTGGCATGTAAAATGTATGAATCTGACTTTCGGAAAAATATCATCCACACAATTCCGAACACTGCAAAAGCTGACAAGTTCGAGAATTATTGCACATTCATATTAACAATTCATGCATTCGGATTGCTGACAAAAATAATATACAGAAGAATGGAAAAAATGAGGATGTGAGAGTTGACGATCAATTTGTCTTTAGGAAAGGTAAAGACACATCAGATGCAGTTCTGACGTTGCGATTGGTAAAAAAACCAATATGAAAGGAAAAATCAAGACACGTTCATACAATTTATTGACCTTCAAAAAGGGTTCGTCAATGTAAAATGGCGCAAGATGCTCCATATTCTGAGGAAAACAGAAGTAACATCTAGGGAGAAAAAGGTAATACACAACATGTACAACAAGAGGGAGAAAAGAGGGGATGACCAAGAACGAAGTGCCCGGATTGAAAAGGGTGTAAGAGAGGGATTTGGTATTTCGCCCCTACGGTACATCGAAGAAGCAGTGATGGAAATAAAAAAAAAAATGGTTCGAATGGCACTGAGCAATATGGGACTTAACTGCTGAGGTCATCAGTCCCCGAGAACTTAGAGCTACTTAAACCTAAATAACCTAAGGACGTCACACACACCCATGCCCGAGGCAGGATTCGAACCTGCGACCGTAGCATTCGTGCGGTTCCAGACTGTAGCACCTAGAACCGCTCGGTCACCACGGCCGGCGATGGAAATAAAAGAAAGCTTCAGGAATGGAATTAAAATTTAATGTGTAGGGATATCAATGATACGATTCACTGATGACATTGCTATCCTGAGTGAAACTGAAGAAGAATTACATGATCTGATGAATGGAATGAACAGCCTAATGAGTATAGAATACAGACTGCGAGAAAATCGAAGAAAGACGAAAGTAATGAGAAGTGGCAGAAATCAGAGCAGGGAGAAACTTAAGATCAGGACAGATGGTCACTAAGTAGATGAAGTTATGGAATTCTACTACCTAGGCAGCAAAATAACCAACTACGGACGGAGCAAATAGGACATCAAAGCAGAATATCACTGGCAAAAATGGCATTCCTGTGCAAGAGAAATCTTGTAGTATGAAACATTGGCCATAATTTGAGGAAGAAATTTCTGAGAGTGTACTTCTGGAGCACAGCATTGTATGGGAGTGAAACATGGACTGTGGGAAAACGAGAACAAAAGAGAATCGAAGCATTTTAGATGTGGCGCTACAGGCGAATGTTGAAAATTGGGTGGTGAGGAGGTACTGCACAGAATCGGAGCGGAAAAGAGTATGTGGAAAACACTGACACGGTGAAGGGACAGGATGATAGTATATCTGTTAAGACATCAGGGAATGATTGGCATGGTACTAGAGGGAGCTGTAGACGACAAAAACTGCAGAAGAGGACAGAGATTTCGCACACACCCAACAAATAATTAAGGACGTAGGTTGCAAACGTGATTCTGAGGTGAAGAGGATTGCACAGGAGAGGAATCTGTGGCGGGCCGCATCAAACCAGTGAGAAGACTGATGACTCCAAAAAAGGGGGGAGAGGGATACCGTAATCAGTTCAGTGATGCTGTAATCAATCAACGTCGTCAGTGATAAGTCTAACTTACACGCCGACGTCGGAAACA
Source organism: Schistocerca piceifrons (assembly GCF_021461385.2). Lineage (NCBI taxonomy): Eukaryota > Metazoa > Arthropoda > Insecta > Orthoptera > Acrididae > Schistocerca > Schistocerca piceifrons. The sequence goes on along the minus strand of NC_060142.1, from coordinate 268,543,179 downwards.
GAAGTTAGAGAGAGAGCGTAACTACTAAATGGTAATTCACTATGACGACAGACAGGTAACAATCGTGAGGGATGGTAACGCAATTTAGGGGAAGGAATGGAAGAAAGTGTTACAGATAAATATAAGACCTGGCAGCAGGAATAGACTAAAGAAAGACTGTGCTCTACAGACGTTAACAGCAAATAATCTATTCAAGAATCACACGAGGAGGAGGTATACTTAGAAAAGAGGTGTAGACGCGAGCATAATCTAGCTGGATTATATCATGGTCAGACAAAAGTACTGAAATCAAGTAGTGGAATGTGAGGTGTATCCAGTAGTAGATATAGACTCACATCACAATTTGATAATGATGAAGAGTAGACTGAACTTTAAGACAGTCGCCCGAAAGAATCAGAGTGAAATAAAGTGGAACCATAGTATTGAGTGATCAGACGCATTTGAAACTCGCTAAAACTGTGAACACTGCCGCACGGTATATCAGAGTAGGCAGTTCAGTGACAGACGAGTGGACATTTCCAATATGGACACTTACCGGCGTTGAACAATCAAACACAGGCAGGTTACGAGGAAGGTAATTGCGAAGGAAGCATGTCTTACAGGAGAAACATTTCAATTGGTCGACGAAAGAAAGAAATAGAACAGAGTTCAGAAAAGGCAGGAATGAAATACATAGAAAGTGCACGGAGATCAAGACGAAAAGACTGGACGAAAAAATATGAGGAAATCGAAAAAGAAATGATCGTCAGAAGGACAGCTTCTGCATATAGAAAAGCCCTAAAAACCTTCCGTCAAATTAAAAGCAAGACTGATAACATTAAAAGCGCAATGGTAATTGCACTGTCATTCGCAGAGGAATGAACAGACAAGTGGAACGAGTACACTAAAGATGTATTCCGGGAAGGAATGTCTGATGACATGATAGAAGAAGAAAAATGGAGTTGATAAATGAGACATAGGGAATACAGTAATATTGGTAAAAAAACAGTCTTGGTTGCAATTTTATTTTGGTTGCAATGTAATTTTTTTTATTTTTCAACGACGCGTTTCGCCTTATTTAGACATCTTCAGGTTATCTTTTCTAGATGGACGTGAGAGGCACCAAGATCTGCGTAACGCGTTCCCGTTCACAGGAGCGAGTAACAGTAAGATGGAGGACCAGGTAGTAAGCATATTGCTTACTACCTGAGCTCCCATGTGCTGCAATTTGAGGACTGCTGTGCTTGTGAGGTGTGTGTTTAGATGAAATCGAAATTGCAAACAGTTTTTGCACAACACTAACTGTGGTGTCACAGCCAGACACCACACTTGATAGGTGGTAGCCTTTAAATCGGCCGCGGTCCAGTAGTATACGTCGGACCCGCGTGTCGCCACTGTTAGTGACTGCAGACCGAGCGCCACCACACGGCAGGTCTAAAGAATCGTCCTAGCACTCGCCCCCAGTTGTACAGCCGACTTAGCTAGGAAAGGTTCACTGACAAATACGCTCTCAGAATGAGATTTTCACTCTGCAGCAGAGTGTGCGCTGATATGAAACTTCCTGGCAGATTAAAACTGTGTGCCCGACCGAGACTCGAACTCGGGACCTTTGCCTTTCGCGCGAAAGGCAAAGGTCCCGAGTTCGAGTCTCGGTCGGGCACACAGTTTTAATCTGCCAGGAAGTTTCATATCAGCGCACACTCCGCTGTAGAGTGAAAATCTCATTCTGGAAACATCCCCCAGGCTGTGGCTAAGCCATGTCTCCGCAATATCCTTTCTTTCAGGAGTGCTAGTTCTGCAAGGTTCGCAGGAGAGCTTCTGTAAAGTTTGGAAGGTAGGAGACGAGGTACTGGCAGAAGTAAAGCTGTGAGTACCGGGCGTGAGTCGTGCTTCGGTAGCTCAGTTCGTAGAGCACTTGCCCGCGAAAGGCAAAGGTCCCGAGTTCGAGTCTCGGTCGGGCACACAGTTTTAATCTGCCAGGAAGTTTCAAATACGCCCTCATTTGCCGAGACGATAGTTAGCATAGCCTTCAGCTACGTCATTTGCTACGACCTAGCAAGGCGCCATTACCAGTTTATATTCAGTGTAATAATGTCTAACAAGAGCCATGTTCTCCAATTGTGGATTAAAGTTAAGTATTCCAAGAACTACGTTCTTTTCTTTATAGGATAATTACTTTACCTTGTTCCAGACCTCACGCCAATCTGCGTGAGTTAACGCGTGCCTTTCGGCTACCTCCGAGTGGCTTGGCTGTCTTGTCACGCCACTGCACTAACAAGACTCATATATACAATTAACAATGTTAACAAAATAGGCTGCTAAGCCGATAGGATTTTTAAAAAATGGCGGATGGTGAGGGCGCTGCAGCTTACATGGCTTTTGTGGGGCAAATTCAGATGTTTTTCCTAGCTTCATAGAACATAATTGTCTTATGCTATACTGTTCGCCTTGACGTACCCTTCATCACTGTACTACATTGCAAACTTTTATCGTTTACCCTGTACGAGTATATTTGTAGTGTGAATCAAAATTCACGCACTCAGGAGCAACGACCTGACTCCTTGTGTATTAACAATACAAAAAGACCTGTCACAAAACTTCGTTCCGTGCATACTTTCAGTAGAAAGTGGACCTCAACGGAAGGCAGTTTAAAATGACTTTAATTACATATACTACAAATGTATGCATTCAGTACCGTATGCTGTAGCTATGCTGCCTAGGTAGCGTAGAGGATAACGCCTACTGGCATTCCGTTAGACTGACAAAAAACACTATAATGAGGAGATGGAAAGTGTAGGTTCCAGCTCACTTTCCAAACTAGCTCACAATGTTCAATCTCTTGTAAAAACGTTAGCTAGAAAGTACACTTGCCATCTACTATAGTTGATTATTTTAACTCTAACTCACTTATTATCACTTAAAAAACACATGCTTCATTATAAATTACTTAGAAAAATGAGTTTCTTATCACGTTCACTTATTACTAAAAATTATTTTTTCTCACAAAATGTGCACACAAAAAATATTTTCTGAAAAAAAGATGGTGTAAGAAAGTAAATAAATTCTGTTTTTATTTCTTATATGTTCTACAACACACCTAAAATTTCTTACAATTTCAGTAGCTCACTAGTCCAGTGTATTTAATTATAAAGTATGAATGTAAGAAAATAAATAAATTCGTTGTCAAAAAATGATTCAAATGGCTCTGAGCACTATGGGACTTAACATCTGTGGTCATCAGTCCCCTAGAACTTAGAACTACTTAAACCTAACTAACCTAAGGACATCACACACATCCATGCCCGAGGCAGGATTCGAACCTGCGACCGTAGCAGTCCCGCGGTTCCGGACTGAGCGCCTAGAACCGCTAGACCACCGCGGCCGGCCTCGTTGTCAAGAACTGATAAACAACCTCCATATCGACCTCAACACAACTTGTGTTTTTTCGAACTCATCTTACCCCGCGTAGACAGCGCTGCACTAGCTCTGAGTTCTGAATTAACAGAACTGCTTCATTTATTCGGGCTGTTATTAAGTACATAGGTAAAGGTGTTGACTATTTTAGAAAAATTACTAGCTCTCTTCATACATTTGCATTTAATGACCCCCAGTTATCTGCGCTCCCTTCGGTCAATGCTTGTGCAAAGTTCGGCTGAGTTAGAGGCGTTCTAAAATCATATATATACTTGTCATTCGACAAAACGGATTCAAATTAAGTAATTTTTAACAGTTTATTTTGTATGTAAATAAATTATTTTCTTCCTATTTCCGTATTTTATTTGAAGAGATGAAATGTAAATAACATGAAATGATAATTACAATATTCAAACAAGCATTGGAAAACAATAATTCAAATTTAAAATCAAGAATGTTCCCTTGTTGATTTAAATGGAACGAACAGCAATGCCATCTGTTGCATTTATGTTACTCTTTTTTGTTACATCCTTTTCTTTTAAGGGTATTTGACTTCTGATTTCATTTTTGGATTGGTCCTGTACCCCTTAGAAACCGCTACCTGCAATACACTGAAGTAAGTTGAGTTGCATAACTCACAGGAGACAAAATATTTTTTTTTTTTTAATTTTTCAGGCAGGTATTTACCGATTTGAAAAATTCAAAGTGACAGTCTATATAAAAAGGGTTAATCAGAAGAAAATATAATAAATAGAGCTGGGAATAATCACCCATTTGACATAATACATTTTTCAAGTTTTATTTTTTCTGCTGTTCTGAAAATATTTCAGAAGGAAATGTAAGCATGAAGTTAACACTTCTGTAATTTTTTCTAATTCTTTGTACATTTATGTGATTAAGAATTCTGTGTTGTGAATCATATGTAGGATTTTTCTTTCCATACATTACTACATATGCAAGTGTCTCATTTGGAATTTTATCATTAATAGTCGCTTTTCAATAATGAGACTCATATCATATCGAGAAATGAATCATAAGCGTTCAAAAAATTATGAGGAGGATAAGTATTCCACGTTTCGTCTAGGAAAATTTCTTTTCCTCCATTTTCAGTTATATATTCGCTAATTTAACAGAAACGAATAATGAAAGGTCAAGTAACAGATTATTTATTCTTTCTGTCTAAAATGTAGGAAATAAAAAATATGGCATATGAAATTGTGTAGAGTTATACGAATTTGTAATGTCTAACTCAAAAGTCTTCAAAACCACCTAATATCGCAACTTCTAGGATTTGAAGTACATAAAAAGATATCAGAATTTTTCGAATTTTCAGAATATTTTTGCGTTGTTCATATTCATATCTCGGTTCGTCTTTAACATTTTGTAAGTAGGCTGCTCAGGTTTTTACGTTGGTAACGCCAGGTAGTGCTCTGCATGAAAATCGTTGACTGCCCTCTGTGCAGTCAGTGGCCGAACTGGACTCATTGTTGGAATATTCGCTTGTGTAGTGTTGGGACGTTGGGATGACTTTTGAACTTTATTGAGGTAAATCCATTGTCTGCTATCTATAAAAATCATTTATTTGCCAACTATGCCTATCAGTAGTTAGTGCCTTCAGTAGTTAGAAACTTTTAATTAGCTGGCAGTATTGGCGCTTCCTGTACTGCAATAGTTAGAGTAACGAAGGTTTTTGTGAGATAAGTGATTCATGAAAGGTATAGGTTATTGTTAGTCAGGGCCATTCTTTTGTAGGAATTATTGAAAGTCAGATTGCGTTTCGCTAAAAAATATTGTGTGTCAGTTTAGTGATGATCAGAATAAGTAGACAGATAACTGTCTGAGTACGTTGAGTTTTGGAATTCAAATAACGTAGAAGTTTACCACCACAGTCCTGCTTAATTTTTCAAACGGGACGTTTCAATTGGTACACTAATTTCCATCGGTTCTAACACAACTATTCCTTCTTTAGGAAGTGTATCCGTAATTTCAACACCTGAATCACTGTAACGAACCAATCTAAGAATATCATCTTCGGAACTAGGAGACCTCTTAAATTACAGTCAAATCTCCTTGCCACATAACTTCTATATAATCTTAAAAAAATTCCGCCAAACATTATTAATGGATAAAGCGCCTCACTTTTCTTACTCCTTGTTTGTTCATTATTAAGTGTCTGACATTTCATGCTTATTTTATCAACAACAGATGTAGTAAAATATAATGCAGCTGCTGATGAAATAAAAGGATGTTCGACTGTAGATAAAATATTCGGATTCATCAGGATTAGCTATAACAGTTATAAAGTTCATGTCTAATTAGGTATGATTTAGATGGAGCCATCCTGCTAAAACTAAAACTCCATCTGAACAGTTCTTGGAAGACCTTAATGATTCTGACCGACCACTACGTCAACCTCAGCCTATAGGCATCAGTGGATGTGGATATGGAGGGGAATGAGGTCACCACAATGCTCTGTGGGCTGTTGTCAGTATTTGTGACCAGAGCTGTTACTTCTCAGTAATTAGCTCCTCAATTTCTTTCACAAGGGCTGAATGCATCCCGCTTGCCAACAGCGCCTGGCAGACCAGATGGTCACGAATCCAAGTCCAACCCAAGCCCGACAGTGCTTAACTTCACGAAACTGATGGGTACCAATATTGCCACGGCGGAAAGGCTGTTGGCGAATCCATCCATCACCAACATTTATGTCAATCTATGTATCCTTGTAGGGTGCATTTTAATTACTTTTACTTTTCTCATTCACAGGAAATGAGGAGAACCGGCAACTTTCGATTTTATTCACGATGTATTAAGGATAAAATTTATTAACATATTTCAAAAGTCACTATTAGACAGGCGCCATTAAAATCAATCTAACTGTCATTTCCATCATTTATACTTATTTCTAAGTCTTATCGTGAACTGGAATATATACAGGATAATGTGGCTCATCTGAAAAGGGAAATACTAAGGCTCAATATAGATACAGTGGAGGTCAGTGAAGCGAAATGGAAAGAAGACAAAAATTTCAGATCAGATGAGTACCGGGTAATATCAACAGTGGCACAAAAATGGTTCAAATGGCTCTGAGCACTATGGGACTTAACTACTGAGATCATCAGTCCTTTAGAACTTACAACTACTTAAACCTAACTAACCTAAGAACATCACACACATCCATGCCCGAGGCAGGATGGCGCAATTCCATACTGTAGCGTCTAGAACCGCTCGGCCACTCTGGCCGGCTACAGTAGCACAAGATGGTGTAAAGTGAGTAGGATTCTTTGTGAATAGGAAGGTAGGGCAGAGAGTGAGCTACTGTGAACATTTCAGTGATAGTGTGGTGCTCATTAGAAACGACAGTAAACCAACACGTCGCAAACCAGAGTTGAAGACAAAAATTATATGAGAATATTGGACGGATAATTCAGTACGTAAAGGCAGATGTAAATCTAGTAGCCATGGTGGGACTGGAATGCGATTGTAGGGGAAGGCGAAGATTAATGGGTTAACGAAGGATGTGGGCATGGTACGGTACTAGGATTGAGGAAGAGCAAATTAATTTGATTCTGCAACCCATTTAAGCTAGTAATAACAAATTCTCTGTTCAATAATCACAACTGAAGGAGGTCTAATTGGAAAAGGCCGGGAGGTACGGGAAGATTCCATTTAGGTTACATCTTTGTCAGATATTGGGTCAGAAATCAGACGTTGGATAGTGAGGCGAACACATGAGCTTATATAGATTTACATTACAATTTAGCAGTGATGAAGAGTAGGTTGAAGTATAAGAGACTAGGCAGGAAGAATCAATATGAAAAGAAGTGGGAGACGGAAGTACGAAGGAACGAAGAGATGCTGCGATAATTAATAGCTCAGTAGATAGTTCAGCCAAAGAGGAATGGGGATTACTGAAAGAGGTAATCACAGACGTTGGAAAGAAGACCAAGGGTACAGAGAAGGAAACTGCGAAGAAACCATGGGTAACAGAAAAAAGTACTTCAGTTGATCGATGAAAGAAGGGGATACAAAAATGTTCAAGACAGTTCAGGAATACAGAAATATATTTCACTTAAGAATGAAATAAATAGGAAGTGCAGGATGCTAAGACGAAATAGCTGCATTATCACTGTGAAAAAATGGAAAACGAAGTGATGGTCGGAAAGTCAACTTTCATTGAAACTGCACACGAGGGAAGTAACATTAAGAGTCCAATGGGAGCACCACTGTCAAAAGCTATGGAGAGAGCTGATAGGCGTAAAGAATGCATTGAGCGCCCCTATGAGACAGGATGACTTGTATGATTACGTGATAGGAGAAGTAACAACAGTCGATATAGATGATATAGGGGATACAGAATTAGAATCAGAATTTAAAGGTATCTGGAAGACTGAAAGTCAAATAAGGCAAAAATGATAGATAACATTCCACCAGAATTTCTGAAATCATTTTAGGAAGTGGCAACGAAACAACTATTCATGTTGGTGTGTAGAATGTATGAATCTGCCGATGTACCATCTGATTTTCGGAACGATCTCATCCACACATTTCCGAAGATTGCAAGAGCCAACAAGTAGGAGGATTACCGCACAGTCAACATAACAACTCATGCGTTCGTATTTATAACAAGAAAAATATGCAGAAGAATGGAAAATAAATTTGGGGATGTGTTATATGACGACCTGTTTGACCTTAGCAAACGCAAAGCAACAAGAGAGGGAATTGTGCCGATGTGGTTGATTGTGGAAGTGAGACTAAATAAAAATCAAGGTACTTTCATAGGATATTTTAAAATGGGAAAAGCGTTCGACAATGTAAAATTCTGAGAAAAATAGGTGTAAGTTTCAAGGAAAGGCGGATAATGTAAAATATCTACAAGAACCAAGAGAGTGCTCGAATTACAAAGGGAGTTAGACAGTGCTGTATACTTGCGACCCTTTTGTTCAAACTGTACATCGAAGAGCCAATGACGGAAAAACGAAATTTTCAAGAGTGGTATTAAAATACAAGGTGACAGGATATCAATCACAGTATTCGTTTATGACATTGCTATCCTCAGTGAAGAAGAATTACAGGATATTCAGAATGGAATGGACGGTGTAATGAGTCCAAAATATGGACTGCGATTATATTGAAGGAAGGCGAAAGCAGTGAGAAGTAGCAGAAATTTGAACTATGAGACACTAAACGTAAGGATTGGTGATCACGAAGTACGTGAAGTTAAAGAATTCTGCTACCTCGGCAACAAAATAACCCATGATGGGCTAAGGAAGAAAGATATAGAAAGCAGAACAGCACTAGCCCAAAGTTCATTCCTGGCCAGGAGAAGTCTACTAGTATCAAACACAGACCTTAATTTGAGGAAGAAATTTCAGAGGACGTACGTTTGAAGCACAGGATTTTACGGTCGTGAAACAGGAAATGTGGAAAAAGGGAACTGAAGAGAATCGAAGCATTTGAGATTTGAGGCTGCAAACGAATGCTGAAAATTAGGTGGACTGATAAGGTAAGGGATGAGGAGGTTCTCAGGAGAATGAGGAAAGGAATATGTGGGAAACACTGACAAGAAGAAAGGATCAGGATGGAAGTACACCTTTTAATACACCAGGAAATGGTTTCCATGGTACCAGAGGAAGCTGTAGGGTAAGACAGAGATTGGAATACATCCGGAAAATAAATGAGAACGTAGATTCCAAGTGCTACTCCGAGTTGAAGAGGTATGCACAGGAGAGGAATTCGTGGCGGGATGCATAAAACCACTCTGAAGAGTGATGACTCAAAAAAAAATTCAACCTCTATCTTCCTCTACTGGCGTTACCCTCCACAGCTCCCTCTAGCCACTTGGAAGTTACTCCGTGATGTCTTCTTCTTGTCAGCGTTTTCCATATAGTCCTTACGTCGCCGATTCTTCAAGGAACCTCCTCATTCTTTACGGGATTAGTCCATCTAATTTTCATCATTCTGTTGCAGCACCACATCTCAAATGTTTCTATTCTCTTCTTTTCGGCTTTTTACGCAGTCTATCTTTCCCTATCGCGCAATATAGTGCTCCAAACGTATATTCTCTGAAACCAGTAGACTTCTCTTAGTCACGAATGTCCTTTTCGCAAAAGGTAGTGTGCTTTATATGTCCTTCTTACACCGTCCGGCATGGGTTACTTTGCTGCCAAGGTAGCAGCATTCCTTAACTTCGTCTACTTCGACACCACAAATTCTGATGTTAAGGCTCTCGCAGGTTGCATTTCTGCTATTCCCAGTTAGTTTCGTCTTTCTTCGATTTATTCTCAATCCATATTCCGTATTCATTAGACTGTTCATTCCATTCAGCATATCCAGCAGTTCTTCTTCACTGTCATCCAGGACAGCAATTTCATCAGCGATTCTAATCATTGATACACTTTCACCTTGAATTTTAATCCCACTCTACATTTTTTTTTTATTTCCTCATCACGTCTTCGTTGTGTAGACTGAACCGTAGAGATGGAAGACTACATTCCTCTCCTAAAAACTTTTTAGTTCGTGTACATCGTTCTTGGTCTTCGACTCTCGGTTTTTGTACTTATTGTATATTACGCATCTTCCCTATAGATTACCCCTAGTTTTCTCAGAATTTCGAATATCTTGCACCGTTTTACGTTGTCGAATGCTTTTTCCAGGTCGACTAATCCTATGAACGTGTCTTCATTTTTCTTTAATCTTGTTTTATTTATCAAACGCAACGTCAGAGCAGCCTCTCTCGTGCCTTTACCTTTCGAAAAGCCAAAGTGATCGTCATCTAACACATCCTCAGTTTTGCTTTCCATTCTTGTCAGAGACTTGGATACATAAGCTGTTAAGCATATTGTGCAATAATTCTCGCAATTGTTGGCTCTTGCAATTTGTGTAAATGATGCTTTTCTTGATGTCAGATGGTATATCGCCAGACTCGCATTCTACACACCAACGTGAATAGTCGTTTTGTAGCCGCTTGCCCCAATGATGTTAGAAATTCTGTTGGAATGTCATCTGTCCCTTCCGTCTTATTTGATCTTAAGTCCTTCTAATACTGAATCCCCCATATCTTCTAATCGACTGCCGTTTCTTCTTCTATCACATCACGCAAATATTTCCCTCATAGAGGCCTTCAATGTACTCTTTCCACCTACGCGCTTTGTCTTCTGCGTTACCACCCTTGCTTTCAATTTCACCGACGGTTTCCTATACACGTATGCTGAGTCACTCATTCCGACAATCACTTTTTTTCTGATTTCTTCACACTGTTCATGCAGCTATTTCACCTTAGCTCCCTTGCACTTCCTATGTGTTTCATTGTTGAGGACATGTGTTTCTATATACCTGAATTTTCTTGAACTTTTTTGTACTTCCTTCTTTCGTGGATCATCTGAAGTATTTTATCTGTTACCCATGATTTCTTCACAGTTACCTTATTTGTACCCATGTTTTTCTTTCGAACTTCTGTGTTTGCCCTTTTTAGAGATGCCCATTCCTCTTCACTTGAACTGCCTTATCTCAGTATACATAGCATCAGAATATCAAGCGTAGACCTTAGTTCCTTAGTTTTTCTGTATCTCACTTTTTTCCGCATTGATTCTTCTCTGCGCATTGATTATTCATGATTAATGTCTTAAAATTCAGCCTGTCCTTCAACACTATTAAATTGTGTATCTGATTTCGGAATCTCTGTTTGACCCTAATGTAATCCAAGCGAATGTTAGCGTATCTACTGCCCCTTTCCAAGTAGTGCACCTCCTCTTGTGGCTTTTGAATAGTGTATTCGCTATTACTAGCTGAAATTTATTACGGATTTCAATTAGTCTTTCTCCAATCTCATTCCTACTACCAAGCCCATTTCCTCCCGTACCACTCTCATCTACCCCTTCCCCTTGTAATGGTACTTGAATTACGTAACCATTTTGGCACCTCACCTGAACCTCTCGATACCAGTAATATTCTACTGTGTTTCTGTAGAATAGTTAACATATTTCTGAGACAACATTCAGATTTGATTTCATTAATGTAGAAACACTTCGATACATCGATATGTTTGTATTGCAATGATATTATTCTTATGTGTATTCTTTCTTTTGTCACTATGATCTTTGAAGTACTTGTAACTCTGATTTTTGGGCGCGTAAGCGATTATTAGTTAATGAGAGAGTCGTGGACGTCATGTTGGAAAGACGCATATTGTAGTCAGCTTATCAAATGTGAACCATAACATTGAGGAAGATGTTTTCAAGTATGTTTTGTATTGTGAAGTGATGTTTTGTGTGTTACGTGATATTGCAGCAAAAGTAATAAAAAAGAAGTGTAACTTAAATTCGGAGTGCTGATTACTTTTTTACATCGCCATTGTCCTGCAAAAGTGTAATCTTAAAGAATGGTTTGTGAAGCGCATCTACAAAACTTTTGAATATCGCATAATAAAACCTAAGCCTCTTTGCATCCGAGCTTGGAATCATCACCACCTAGATTTTCGACGATTGAGCCATGATTTTACAACGAGACCAGCATGGGAAACACGAATAGATGAGTGCATAGTTTATTTATTATTACATGAAATGATTTATTAACTGTGCTCTTACGACACATGCCACATAATAACTTTGTGCAGTATTTAGCAGCGTGAGCAACACCACAATCATTATTAAATTTTGACCTTTGTTGTGGTAGGGTTGTTAGACCCTACAATCGTATGCTATTCTTCATGAACATGAGATTTTCATCAGACTTTACGTACTGAATCACCCATTCAATGTCCTCATATGCTTCCTCTATATCTTCAGCTTCTGCGTGCGACGTCGGTATGTATACCTGCACTATTCATGTTGTGGTTTATTTGCTGTTGACTCTGATGAGAACAACCCTATCACTGAACTGTTCACAGGAGCTCAAGTTCTGCCCTACCTTCCTATTCATAACGAAACCTACTCCCATTTCATCATTTTCTACTGCTGTTGATATTACCCTGTACTCATCTGACTAGACGTTTTCGTCTGCTTTGTATTTCACTGTCCCCCACTGCCTTTTTCTAGTTTCCCTACCACGCCTGCGGTGCCGCAAGTACCAAATGCAGCAAGTGGTCTTCGAGTTATCTATGAGGTGTTAGCGAACTAGACAACTCGCTCACACAAGTGCCAATGAGAGCTGTACTGGTGTTTACAGGTGTCCATTTCCAGGACGGTATCCTGCGAGTCAGTGGCACTCGAATGCAACTAGAATCAAGGATGAATACAACTTGTTGTTTAGGATTTATGACTAAGTGATTGTTAGTGAGCTTGTGTGTTTTACCTTTATGCTATTCATAATAATTTGGTCTATATTTGCTATACTTGTTAAACAAGGTGGTATTAGCTAAACTTTCGCTACTCGAGGCAATGTAGATAGAAAACTACTTACTATATGGGTATTCAACATTATAGGAATGTAGTTTAGACTGTGCACTGTATGATTTAGATCATTAATATTATTATTGTCATGATTTTCCATTAGACGCCGCTACTGGTACGGCGACGTCGGATTGAGACACAAGCATAAGTCATTGTGCGTTACAGCTGATGACAGTCAACATAGTTCTGGACAAGATGAGCAAGGTTTAGCTCATAAAGCAACGGCAATTCTTCTGCTACCCTTCGCGATAATCGACGTATTAAAAGAATACGGAGGGGTCCTCTTTCGGCACCAGGGCTAAGGAACATAATTCAGAAATTCGAATTAACTGGTGACGTGAAATTGCTCCTGGAAGGGCCAACGACCAATTGGGGCACAAATTGTTGAAGACAATGGCTGATAACGCCGGTCGCAGGGTACGATCTTCAAGCAGTGCACGTGCTGACCTTTCAACAGTCGACCTTTCGAAAAGTGCTCCGAACAGTTGTTAAATAGTATCCCTGTCGCTGTTCCAGGCAGTCGTGGATGCACATGGTCGTCACAATATACAAAGTTTGTAACCTGAAACGTAAACATTGCACGCAATTAAAAAGTGGTGCACTCTTACCCCCCCCCCCCCCCCCCACGTCTTATGCGGAAATTAAAATGTATTCCTTTTAATGGCACTCGTTAGGTCTCTTCCACATTTCCCTAAAAATGTTTCCACAATGTTGCATTGTTCCACAGTCACTCGTCTTTAATGGGGCCCCTCCTCTAAAGTAACGAAAATTTAATTTTAACCTCACTGTAAATGTTGTATCCCTGATTCAGTTCTGTCACTGTAGTTGCATAGCCATCTTGATGAACATAGGTTTTTATGGAATAGAGCAGATGATGATGATAGCCATAGCTTATGTCCAACACAGTTACCTCCACACGTTACAACGAAAGCAAAAAGATGAATACTACAGCAGTAATTAAGATCAAGCTGAACTCTAGATGAAAAGCGCTCTTGAAAAACATGTAAAACTACCGAAATCCAATGTCCTGAACTGTTTTTTTAGGAATAGAGCCCACAATGAGACACGTGAAGGTCTTTCAATATCCAGTCATCACTTTCTACACCAGCGTAAGAAGATACATAAGCGTAACTAACACTATCTCGCCAGCCTTGCGTAGAACGAAATACTGATAAGTATGTCTACATATATGTATTTTAGTCTGTAATCAAATAGTCTCTCTTAAGAATGAAACCAGTTTCCAGATGATTGACGAATGATAATGGGTTCTGGCATCTTACACGGTGATTGATATATCCGCATCAGTGGAGTAACTATATTTCAGTAATCACTGCAAACAGAGAGTGCTCTCATTCGCAGTGATCGTTGTTCATGTATCTACGAAGAAAATAAAAGTTCAGGAGAAGGATTAAAACCGACGGGGGAGGGATAGCAGACAAAAGATTCACTGATGCTGTGCACTGTTTAAAGGTGAGGAACATGGAATGAAGAGTCTAATGAGTACAGTATGTGAACTGGTAGCAAACCAAAATAAATGGAAAAGTAATAAGAAGCAAACAAATGAAGATAACAATACATATAACATTAAAATTGACAACCACGTAGTAGACGATGTGAAGGAGTTCTGCTGCTTCTGACAGAAATTTACACATGGCGGAAGATAGAAAGAGGATGTAAGAAGCAAACTAGCGCAGGTCAAGTCGACTTTCTTCTCCGAAGAAAATTCACTGGTATCAAACAGAGACCTTAACTGAAAAAATGAATTTTTGAGAATGTGCTTCTGAAGCACAGCACGGCATGGAGGCAAATCACGGGCTGTTGGAAAACCTGAAAAGAAGAGAATCCAAGCGTTTGAGGTGTGGTGTTACAGAAGAAAGCTGAATATTAAGAGGACTGACAGGATAAGAAACGAGTTCCTTCACAGAATCAAGTAGGAAAAGAATTCGTAAAAAACACTAAAGGCTGGATGACTCGACACCTATTTAGGAGAAGTGTGGAGATTAACGTTTGCTGTTCTAGAGGCCGTCGCGAAAGGCCAATGTTGGAAGGTACGCTACGCATAAATAGCAATGGAAGCTGAGTTTCATTACTGTTCTGAGATCAAGAGCTTGACACAGGATGTGATGTCGTGGCAGAATGCATTAAATCAATCAGAAGAGAACGACTCACAAGGCGAGAAAGTCTCTTCGCACAGATAACACCATCTGTATGCCTCTCACAAGAAGTACTTGATTTCAACCTTCTGTTTTATGTGACAAAGTATCATTTACTTTTATAGGGTCGTGACATTGTTGGAATTTCTTGTCTTGACTTTCTCGATGTTCAATCACTTTAACTGAACGGCTACCTATGATTCTGACGTGCCTCCAACGCTAACAGTACTGAGCCACCCTTCATCTGCTAAATAATACCTTGAAAAAATTTGATAACCTTGATTTTTCTAGCATTGTGGTCTACGCTAGTTCAATGGTGAAAAGCGTATTTTACCTCTCAAACACTACAGTTTGCATTTGTGTTGTTCCTTGGAGCCATAAAATGGTGAGCAAATACTAAGCTTTTGCATTAATTTGCTTTTTTACGTGCGAGTATTGCTATATTTTAGGCTTTGTCCGTAATTTATGGATCCCAGCGTATTATCAAGAGGTAACCAAACAATTTTTCTCCGGTTGACTAAAATATTTCATAACAAAATATTTGCTTTTGCGTCCTTTCTCCTTGAGATGATTTGATCCACAGATTACGGTTTGCGTGCAGCAAACGTTCGTTTCGCACTATAGCCGTGACACAGTTCTCTTGTTCTTATTTCCACGTTAACGTCAGAGGCCAAACCGGGAAATTCTGCTGTTAAGAATCTGTCTCTTGGTTAAAGATCTGTCCCAGTTGCTTGAGTCCACGTGAGAGTTACTGCATCACGTGCAGCATTAAGTGCATTAAATTAGGAGTGATTTTGAGAAAGACCGTGGACGTATTCAGATTAACAACAGAATTTTCTGCGTACTTTTCTATGATTCAACGAAGAGTTTTAGTTCAGAGGTATGCAACGGATATTCGTAACATAAGCATTATTGTTTAAATTCTGTCTCTGGACCTTTATGGCTTATTCCGAACATAGTGAACGTTCCGTCAGAAGTACTACGGAAACATTAAGATGCATTTAAACTGCTTTCCTTTTCGTGCACATGGTTGACAAAGGTTTAAAAAAAATTACAAATTCATGCGAATCTTTCTTATTTCTGTATTACGAGTAATAGGGATTGCGCTCAGTCTTATTTGATATATATTGGACAAAATGTCGACTCATTATTTATTCACGTAGCGTCTAGAATAATTGCCAAGAAGACAATGTCCCAACATTGTTATCCTGCTGTTTAAAATAATGCTTAAGTGTGAAGTGGTCTGAAGTTATGTTAGGTGTATTATACCCATTAATTTCACAGAGATTCAATGATTGCAATGCTCACCCGGTTGGCCTTGCTGTCTAACGCACTGCCTTCCGGGCGGGAAGGCGTGATGGTTCCCGGCACGAATCAACCCAGCCGATTAATGTCGTGGTCCGGTGTGTCGGCCCGGCTGTCAATGGTTTTGCCGGCCGGTGTGGCCGAGCGGTTCTAGGCGCTACAATCTGGAACCGCGTGACCACTCGGTCGCAGGTTCGAATCCTGCCTCGGGCGTGGATGTGTGTGATGTCCTTAGGTTAGTTAGGTTTAAGTAGTCCTAAGTTGTAGGGGACTGATGACCTCAGATGTTAAGTCCCATAGTGCTCAGAGCCATTTGAACCATTTAGTGAATGGTTTTTAACGCGGTTTTCCATGTGGCCCGGCGAATGATGGCTGGTTCGCCTTACTCCGCCTCATTTCACTATGTCCGCAATTGCTGCACAAACACTGCCCCCACGAACGCATATACCATAATTACTCAACCACGCAAACATTGGGGTTACACTCGTCTAGTGTGAGACGTTCCCGTGGGGGTCCACCGGGGGCCGAACCATAAAATAACCCTGGGTTCGGTTTGGGGCAGCGGTAGGGTGAGAGTGGACTCCTGTAGCCTGTTGGGTTGTGTACCACTGAGGGCTACGGGGGGGGGGGGGGGGGGGGGGGCGAAGCCTCTCCGTCGTTTCTAGGTCCCCTGTTCAATACAATACAATGCAACTGTTTAATAAAAAGTATACACATACAGTTCGCGTGTGTCTTTAGGCTAAAATCTATCCTTTTAAGCAGTTATGCTTTAACTACGCAACGGAGCAAACCGTATATTTTATGTGCACACAGCAGCAGCGCTGCAACTGGTAATGTATACCACTAAAGGGTGTTTCACTAAATGTGTTTGCCTCTGTAAGTTACGAAGTAACAGACGATAGAAATATTTATTGCGTTAGGTCACCATAAGAACCGTTACACTGTCTGCTGAGCTATTAACATAGTTTATTGTGTTATTATCCAAAGAGCTACAGCAAAAAGATACAATTTTTTAAGCGGAACAATGGTTGTTTCTATCATTCACTGGAGTCAATAACACCAGCTGTATATATTCCTATAGCTATTATTTTGGGAGCTACAACCCTTCAAACTTTCAGAGGCAAATACCGCACACGCTGCGCATAACGCAATGCGCCTTCTAAATGTGGTGCGGCCGAGTTGTAACGTCGCCGGTGTCACGGAACGAGAAGCTTCCTCGATGCGCTGTTAGACTGCCGACTGTCGCCGCACACTGCCGTGCAACCGACAGTTTGAGCCACACAAACAAACGAGGCTCAATATACCACAGTTACTGACATCGGATTAAAATGCCATACACGAACAACGAGTACGTTGACGTGTTGCTGAATGTCGGCGTGTGCCGACACAATGCCACTGAAGCAGCCATGGCGTACGCCGTGAGATATCCTAGGCGAAGAGCTCCGGCAGCCATTACGTTCTTACGTGCTGATCAACGACTTCGGGAAACAGGCAGCTTGGTAATGCGCCGCAATAACAGACTAAGAACTGCAAGAAGTGAGGAGACGGAGGTGTTTGTCTTAGCTGCAGTACACCACGATCCTCATGTCAGCTTACAAGCCGTTGCTGCAGTCACTGGTGTCAATCTCACATCTGGGTAGCGTATAGTACACGGCCACAGATTTCACCCGTACCACCTGTCACTGACCCAGGACTGTATGGGAACGATTTCTGTGCGAGAGTTACATTCTGTGAAGGGACCGTGCGTAATTTCACACTGGAGTCTATACTAGATGTTATGTTCTCTGATGAATCCACGTTCTCAAATTATGGTGAAGTGAATCGCCATAACGCGCACTATGGGGCCGCAAACAATCCTCGGTGGGTACGACCTGTCGACCGTCAACGTAGGTGGTCTAGTATTGTACGGTGTGGACTCCTTGGGGATGAAGTCATCGGTCCACACTACTTCCCAGGCACACTGACAGGTGATTTATATCTCCCGGTTATAGTCGACAGTTTGGGTGGTCTCCATGAACGTGAGTGTCTACACTCGAGAGTCCATATGTAGATGCAGCACGATGGTAACCCAGCCCATTCTGCACGTGCTGTTGTGGAAGAACTAAACGACAGGTTTGCAGGAAGGTGATTGGGGCGCCATGGTCTTCATTCATGGCCCTCAAGGTCCCCCACTTTAACACCATTAAATTTCTTTTTGTGGGGATATCTAAAGGACCGTGTTTATGTCACTGTGCCCACATCCCCAGGTGATCTAAACGGCGCATCGAGGACGCATGTTGGGCGGCCGTTGTGGCCGTGCGGTTCTAGGCGCTTCAGTTTGGAACCGCGTGACCGCTACGGTCGCAGGTTCGAATCCTGCCTCGGGCATGGATGTGTGTGATGTCCTTAGGTTAGTTAGGTTTAAGTAGTTCTAAGTTCTAGAGGACAGATGACCACAGATGTTAAGTCCCATAGTGCTCAGAGCCATTTGAACCATTTTGAACACATGTTGCTCCGTGACACCGGCGATGTTTCATCTCGTCCGCCGATCCTTTAGAAGGCGCACTGCATTGTGCATTCAGGAACATGGACACACATTTGAACATCTCATATAAAACACCTTCCCACCGCCAGAACATCCACCACCCACGACACAGCCAGGTATTATGTACAGTGTGTGGTATCTGCCCCTGAAACTATGAAGAGCTGTAGCTCCTAAACTAAAAGTGATAGGAATATTATTTAAATTTATGTATACACAGCTGGTGTTACTGTTTCCAGTGCACGACAGAAACAACTATTGTTCCATCTAAAAATTGTATCGTTTTGCTGTAACTCTCTGGATAATAAGACAATAAACTACGTTAATAGCTCCGCAGACAGTGTAACGTTACTTATGACATTTAGTGAAACACCCTATATATATATATATATATATATATATATATATATATATATATATATATATATATATATATATATATATATATGTGTGTGTGTGTGTGTGTGTGTGTGTGTGTGTGTGTGTGTGTGTATATGTATATATTGGGAAATACGTTTCCGATTATTTTACTGGGGAAATTTAATTTTACTGAATGTCACTTTCTTTCAACAAAATAATGCCCGAATGGCTGCTAGTAGCAGCTCAGTGGTGGTTGAAAGTTGCAGTTGGATTTCTTGTGATTAAATTTAAGTTGGTAATAATGTGGATAATGAATTAGGGATATTTGAACTAAAAGTTACAAGTAACAATGATTGCAAGCAGTAGTGTACTTCTCAGTGCATTTCTCTCCATAAAATTACTTCTTTATAAAATCAGTATTTCAGCATTAAGAAAACGCCTCTTGAGCTGAAACAGTACGTTGATCGTATGACGCCACCTGCTTCAATCGAAACCAAGAGATATGGCATTTAATTTGTATGATAATTTAGTTATACATGAAGAAATAAAATAAGTTAGTTCTTTTTCTGAGCAACTTCAGTTTTGTAGAAGAACATGTGTAACAGTCCATCATTTAGACAGATAATGTGCGTTTACTTATGCGATATAGTTGAACTACTTTATTTATTTAGCGTTTGATGGTCTTAGATTATTAAAAGTTTGATAAAAACTTGATAGTCACAAACAGATAAAGTATTAAGTAACCATTAAAAAAGAAAAATTAAAAGAAATGATTGATGAGAAGATTTTCCAACTAGTAAATTGTCTTACATCCAGTTTCACACTGTTCTTACATGGCTCCGGCAGACAAAAGAAAGGGGCTATTCTGAACAAAAAATGGCACCGTCTAAGCCACCTCACTGTTGCCACACTACGGAATCTCGTCGTTTCCGGATGTAATGGGTAGCAGCTGTTCCCTCTGCCACACATATGATACGATTGGGGTTTCGACAGCTGAAACATGGAGGCAATAAGCCAGGGAATATGGTGGTTGGGTTTTCGACTAGCAATAAGGCTTGCTGGGATGATGAGGACCACTGTGATTTGCAGGCAGTTACAGGACGGATACCGCCGGCAAGAATGCCACTTGTGGCTCACCAGGCTTACCGTATCTAATGAAATCAGCAACGCTGATAATGTTCATCAATTGTAGATACCGACATAGTCCCTGGCAGCATTTGGAAATTCCGTAACTTTGTGACTCCTCCATGACGTAATCCGGCCAACTAAGGTACCTAACGGCCTATTGACATCTCCTGACGATAACGACGGAGAATGTCGTCGAAATCTCGAGACTATATACAGATATGATGTGGCAAGAAACCCCTGGAGAATTTAATCAAGAATGTCGTCGCGATAAACCACGTTGTTATAAGACACTACCAGAAAGAAATACAACGTCTTCTAGGACTTTGTTTAGTAGTACTAGCGTTTGATATGTGCATATTGAGGGATTTTAGTCACGGCAATTGCCGCACGGGATTAGCCGAGCGGTCTAGGGAGCTGCAGTCATGGACTGTGCGGCTGGTTCCGGCGGAGGTTCGAGTCCTCCCTCGGGCATGCGTGTGTGCGTTTGTCCTTAGGATAATTTAGGCTAAGTAGTGTGTGAGCTTGGGGAATGATAACCTTAGCAGTTGAGTTCTATAGGATTTTCACACACGTTTGAACAAGTCACGGTCATTGGCCATCAGATGGCACTCAGAAGCCTTGTCTGTGTGCCCTCTTTTTTTCTCTGCAGGCAGTAACTGTACTGAGTTTAGAGCGGAACAGTGGTTGGAACATTTAACTTAGGGTACAACCGTGCCTCATCGACGGGTACGTATTCCAGTTGAACGACTGCAGCCATTTCAATAGTGCCGCATTGTGTGCCTGCGCGAAGGTGGATGGACACATCGACGGATTGCCGCACATTCGGGCACAACTTGCACCTGTTGTGTCACGGTAGACAACTGGGAACTGTGGGCGTCTGCTGAGGCAGCCGCCACGACACGCCCACGCATGGCTATTTTGATGTCTTGAATTGTCGACTGGAGAGTGGAATCGTGCCCTATAGTCTTCTTAGGTGAGAGTACGTTCTGTCTGTATGTAAGTGATGGACATACAAATGTAGAGTGTAGACCTTGTGAGCGGCCTATTCCGGAGTGCATTCGCCCAAGACACACAGGTCCCAAATGGTTCAAATGGCTCTGAACACTATGGGACTTAACATCTGAGGTCATCAGTCCCCTAGAACTCAGAACTACTTAAACCTATCTAACATAAGGACATCACACACATCCATGTCCGAGGTAGGATTCAAACCTGCGACCGTAGCGGTCGCGCGGTTCCAGACTAAAGCGCCTAGAACCGCTCGGCCACAGCGGCCTGCTACACAGGTCCCACCCATGCTTCATAGTGTGGGAACTATCAGTTACTAATGGCGGTCACAATTGGTGTTTCTGCAGGGTAGCAGTGCCCGCTACATTGTTTGTCACCCACGTGCTACCGGCATTTCCTTGACCGGAAGGTGATGTGCTTTTTCAGCATGACAATGCACATGGCTGCTGCTACGCAATATACAACTGTCCTGGTCAGCGAGAGCCTCAAATCACTCACCAAATGAACGTGTATGACACATGGTGAAGCAGGAACTTCTTCTTCAGAGTCTGTAAGAATCTTTATCGTGTTACAACAAAAGACGAAAGCTGCTTGGGACATTCTAATGCAAGACGATGAGCCGTGGTAAAATTTGCTGTTTTGAAGAGCGCGCCGCAGCTCCTAGTGTAAAGCTGTCGCCTTTCGTTTCTGTCAGTGGCGCCGCTGTGGCAATCGTAGCTTTGCTGTCTCCCTATGGTGGGAAAGGGGAAAAGTTGCCTGTTCACGTGTTTTTAATGGGCGCTATGAGCTTGGCAGGGAGTCTGTCAGTCTCGGCGAGTCTGGTCAGTTGGTCAGCCGGATGAGTGTGGGGCAGTCAGTGTCTGTCAGTCGTCCGGAGTGCTAGTATGTGTTAGGCCGTCTGCTCGAGTTTGTTCAGGCAATGGTCATTTGTGGTTGGATCGATCGGTTGGTCGGTCGCGCACTGGGACACAAGATGACTTGTCCGTCTTGAGCGTCGGCGCATGTCAGTCCAGTGGGCCGCGCCGTATAGCTATGGGTAGTGGCTTCGCGGCCGACGAGAGCAATAGGAGTCAACCCACGACATCGGTCAGGCCGGGGCGAGCTGCGACGCCGTGAGACGGGAGATCTTGAGAGGCGGTATATGTGTAAAGTAGAGCAGGTTTGTACATTTTATGTAAGACTGCATTTCATGGGTTTTTATTTAAATGGTCATTTTAGTAAATAAAGTTTCCACCCTTCCACTGTAAGAGTTTTCTTTTAAAACAAGTTGCACTTTCGGTGGCAAGTGATTTTTTTTTATTTTATTGTGAGTGTTTTGTACCATTTCCATCCCTCCTACGGGGTGCATAGTTTGTGTTTATGTGTTAGCGGTCGTGACTTCGGCCGTGTTAAAAGGGAGCGGAAGGTTCTCAGCCCGAAAGCTCATACCATTAAAAAAAAAATAAATAAAAAAAATGTTGTTTCTGATTTTGAATAGATTGTAACTTGATATTTAGAGGGTGCCTTGTGATTATATTTTTTAAATCTGTTTTTTTAAATAAAAGGTTTTTAGGAATAAAATTTCCATTTCTTGAAAGAAATTTCTTTTCATCAGTTACCCACTGGCAACTACTTCACGCTCACATATTGTGATTAAATGTGTTAATGTTCTTGATGAATCGCTAGTAAATAAAGTAAATTCCTTAAGAAAAGATTTTGAAAATAAATCCACGGTTCAGACGACATTCAGCACTCTTCCGATCGTTTGCATGCGCGAACACGCCTGCTTTGTCGCCAGAGAGGGATAAATTGTGCACTGAAGCGGCTGTTTGGCCATCATTTACTGTGACAGGTGTTTCATTCTGCCTGAAATTGGTGATCATGTACCCTACAATAATGGAGCTCCAGCCACATCACTTGTCATTCTATAGACCTTGAGGGTATTACACATTTTTCCGGCAGTGTATTTCTGTTGTTTCATACAGTGACGAAATAACTTTGTAGGGAAAACAGGAGCTCAAATTAGACATCTGCTACTTGATGGATGCGATAAAGGGCATACGTGATCCCGTGGAATTCAGGCTGGCCGTGTGTGGAAGAGAATCACGGGAGTGGTGACTGAGAGAGGGGATTCCCCCTTCCCGGCTCCGCCCCTGTCAGCCGCTGAAGTTCTCTCGGCGTAACTTTCCGGCCGCCAGACGGCGAAATGATCTCGCGAAACGCACCCCGCCAAGTTTCAATCGGCTCTAGCGTCTACCGACTGCCTTCCGGGGCAAAAGTAACTCCACACAGCACACAAACGGAGTCAGCTTCAAGACGCCGCAAGTTTTCGACAGTTTTGTCAAGAAATCGCATCGACTGACAGGCGGAGTCGCGTGTGACGTTTGTGAAGGAGGGAGGGAGAGAGTGTGGCGGCAAACTTGTGCATCACGGAGCGTCCCCTAAACTGAGAGAATCGTTTATGCCAGCAGCCACTTTAATTATTCACGGATGCAACGTCTGGAGGGTCTTAATGTAATGGAAAGCAACAGGCAAGTTTCACAGTTTTCTTCCCGAGACCTACTGCTTTCGTAATGGAAAGCCTGGAGTGTAACAGCTGCTCTTCAACAAACATATGAGCTGTGTCAGGAATATAGAGAATAAACTGTATAAAATAAATTACATACAGCAACTCGAAGCTGAAATATTGTTTTTCCTGCCTGTGAAATGAATCACCTACAGATATCTGACTACCATGTTCACGAGTATACTTTATCAGTTAAATTTCCTAAAGGTCAGATGCAAAAGCAAGCTGTAGCACATCAGTTTTAGAGCGCTTATTTAGCGCAATTTTTTTTTATCTGCTGGTCAGCTACATGCCGGCCAGAGATAGGTCTTGCGTGCAGCAGTTTAGGGTTCCACGCACTATTCCTTGCTGCTCGCTAACATCAATGGGGAAAAAATGTAACACGAGGTGCCTGATAGGAATTCATTTTTATAACAAGTTTCTGATCGGACTTTTGATGAGACTTTATTTCTGATGGAGGTACTGTGTATTTAACATACCAGAGTATTGGACGTGGTATTTCTTGCTAACGATCACTACGGAAGCATTGACAGTTGACGTACTGTAAAATATTTGCTCAATGACAAACATAGATCAAAAGTAATCCCTCGTACAGGCGTACCTGACTGCATAAAATTCTAATACCTCATTTAAATACGAGTCACACTTAAGCAGATATTAATGTATATATTATCAAATAGCTAAGTACTAGATTTTATAATGAACTATAAATTTCAGCGTAATTTACCAATGTCAATCTCTTTTAAACAGTCGAGCCTGCTCTCGGGAGATTGTCTTATTTCGAAAGAGTTAATTAATTTGCTGTACTATTATAAACAAAAATTATTTAAAATAAGACCATCAAATGGTTCAAGTATTGCTAGCATTAATAGATATCTTGTTTGATAAATGTGTAGTCCATTACAGAAGTGGCAGCTGCTACAGAAGTTGCTCCTGCTAGAGGACGTGAGAAAGGGAAGAAAAGGGAGAGACTGATTTGTTCAAATGGTTCAAATGGCACTGAGCACTATGCGACTTAACTTCTGAGGTCATCAGTCGAATGATTTGTAAACTATTAAATGTTTGTGTACCAACATTTCTGTAACCCTTTTGTTCCACTTACCGATATAAATATTTCCTGAGTGTAGAGAGATACATAAAGAAGAGAAACATCTCAGTTATAGAACGCAAAAACAACGAGCTGTTCTTCGATAGAGCAGCTACATACACAAGTTAAGACTTGTACTTTTCTTATACTATATATTTTGCATCAAATATCTAACTGGAAATGTTCACATTCTAGTACAATTGTTTTCAATTAATTAATAAGTAATTTATGGCTAAGGTAGATATTTTGTGATTTTTTATCAAATAAATGGTTGAAATGGCTCTGAGCACTATGGGACTAACTTCTGAGGTCATCAGTCCCCTAGAGCTTAGAACTACTTAAACCTAACTAACCTAAGGACATCACACACATCCATGCCCGAGGCAGGATTCGAACATGCGACCGTAACGTTCGCGCGGTTCCAGGCTGTAGCGCCTAGAGCCGCTCGGTCACTCCAGCTGGCAATTTTATACCGTGGGGTTCGATGACATGCTATTGTAGCACTCAGGATAGGCGTTTCCCGGTTGTTTCATGTTAAACACAGATGTCTAGCATAATTATTATTATTATTGAACATTAGTTTAACTTGATAAGAAAGGGAAATAAGATTTTTAAAAGTGGAAGTGGTACGTCAATTTTCGAAATTTTTTTTTGATTTGCTTAATGGACATGCACTCATATGGCCGGTATGGAGGCAAGCGAATATATTATGAATCAGTCAAATACTGTAGAGCCAGGGATTACACAACAAACAATACAGCTACTTACGGTAAATTAGCATTATTTAAGAAATCGAAACTTGTTCCATCTTGTTCAAATGGCTCTGAGCACTAAGGGACTTAAAATCTATGGTCATCAGTCCCCTAGAACTTAGGACGACTTAAACTTAACTAACCTAAGGACATCGCACAACACCCAGTCCATACCGTTAGAACGAGCAAGTAATTTTACAGCTAAACAGAATGCAACGACAATTAAACAGGATGGAATGACAACTAGGCTGGATGCAATGTCTTACGAGCTTACCGAACTAGCGGAAAATCTTGATGCCACAGCCACTAAACTGGACGCAATGGCAGCCGAGTTATCAGAGACACAAGACACCATTCAGACTAATATTTAAGTAACTGTCAACTATACATGACGCATTGGCTACAATACTAGCTGATGAAATAGCTGTGTTGAATTTAAAGCAAGCATGTATACTTGAAAGGGCGCAGAAATTGGCAGACGACGCAAGTCGAGTTAAACAATCTCAGTTCGACCTATTGCCAACTGTTCAGAAGCTATTGAACAGAATAGACAGCTGCTAGACGAGATAGTATACGGAATGAGCAGATAGAAGCCAATATGAATTATTAAATAAGGAGTTTACTTTTTTGGGCTGAACTCGAGGATAAACAGCTTCTCAACTGGCTGACGCAACTGCGAGGAATAAAAAAAAAAATGGTTCAAATGGCTCTGAGCACTAAGGGACTTAACATCTATGGTCATCAGTCCCCTAGAACTTAGGACGACTTAAACTTAACTAACCTAAGGACATCGCACAACACCCAGTCATCACGAGGCAGAGAAAATCCCTGACCCGGCCGGGAATCGAACCCGGGAACCCGAGCGTGGGAAGCGAGAACGCTACCGCACGACCACGAGCTGCGGACTCGCGAGGAATACACCCTGGTTACTAACAAGGGGAATTCCCCATTGCACCGCCTTAGATCTGGTGGTAAGATGAACACCATCAGGAAGATGTAATGAACAGTGAAAAAAAAAGAAACAAAATAGAAACAGCGCAAGATGCCCAACATCGCTATAATGGCTAAGACAACACCGGCGTGGTTGCGCGGCCACGGTGTTAGACTGTGAAGGGGGAGACCCGTGTTCAAATCTCTCTCGTGCCCAACTTGTTTTTCACAAAATTGTGGGCTTTTCTTCCGGTCACTCACGTGTCTGTTCTCTTTCTGTACTCCTGGCAGTTGTCATGTTATACACTGGTTATAGAATATGAGTCGTGTGGTAAAGACATACTGCAGTTGCAATTAAATGTGACGAATAGTGAGAGCAAGCGAGATACCGCATAGACTTATCACAGAAATGAAAATAAGAAATAAACAGGCGTGAACTATGTTGCAACAAAGGAATTCAAGAGACATAAAAACCTCCAAAACGGAATGCAAGAGTCACAACATTTGGCCCTTATATAGAACAAACTGGGGATACGGACATCAAGGTTCCTTATACCTCACTGTCGCAGACGAACGTTACACTAAGACACAAGCACAAATTTCAGTACAGCGAACAGACACGTCAATGACGAGACCGACAAATCATAATTTTGGGGAAAAAATATGGGTCACGAAAGAGATTTGAACACGGATCTCCCCAATCGCAGTCTATTAACCACGACGGCCTTGCTAATCAAACTCGCTCGATGCTGCACATGCTGGGCTTGGACAGTACACTGTTTCGTTATTGGTTCTTTTTCTACAATTCAGTACTTCTTCTTTCTGTTTTCATGGTCGATATGTGTTCAGTTTTTGAAGGGCTATTAACTGGGCAACCTTACCACTAAATCTGAGAGAGATTCCCCTTGTAAGAGGAGTGCAGTCACAAGTTTCATAAAGCGTGCTTTCCCGGATTTGATACGATGAATGGTGACCAAGATAAAGCATGGGTACCACAGATGATATGCAACACATGCACCGAGTATTTGCGTCAGTCGACCAAGAGCAAGAGGAGTTGAAATTTAGAATTTCAGTAGTAAGTAGGAAGCCGACAAACCATGAAAAGGACTGTTGCTTCTCCGTCACTGATGTGACTAGTATCAACCGAAAGAAGCGGAGCACCCTCACGTATCTTGATCATGCATCGGTACGTCGTTCTTCAGCTCACTGTGGGGAAGTTCCAATATTGGCCCTAAGAGAGGTTCCTCACATTACTAACGAAACTTTCACTTGTTGTGAAGAAAGAAAGAAGAATGTTTAGATGTTAATGATGGTGGTTCCATTGCTTTCTCTCAACGGGAGTTCGACCTGGCAGAAGAAAATGACTTAGTGTACTGTACAGATACTGGCGAGCTTCTGCAGACGCTTGGTGTGCCTACGTACGAACCGAAAAACCGGTGACTGGTCACTGGCAGCAGCAAGAGATCACTGAAATGTGTATTGTTGAACAACGGTAACCAGTACACCTCGCTGGTTCGACTACACTGAAGGAGAACTATGAATCGGTAATGTAGGTGTTGGAGGAAATTTGTTATGATTGGCAAGAGTGGATGATTTGTGAAGACTCGGATGGTGAACTTTCTGTTGGGCCAACAACTGAGGAACACCAAGTACCCATCCTTTCTGTGGATGTGGGACTCACTGACCTTAATAGAAGGACCATTCTCTATGGGAGGAATTGCTGCCAGAATGATCTGTGAATGTTGTCAACAATTTTCTGGTGAACAAGAAAATGAAACAGTTTACCAAAGATAAGGACAGTAGTAGTAGATGCTTCAATTATTTATGGCAGGCTTTTCCAGGAATCACCATGGAGGAGTTGAAAGTTGGTGACCTCTGTGCTCCTCAGATCCGTGGGATCATCTGAGATCCACAAGTCGTAAACTGTATGAATTGGAAGCATGGACGGCTTTTGTTCTGGTGTTGAAGAAGTTTCTGGGCAACAGTAAGGTGATGAACTACGTAGAACTTGACGTCAATCTTCAGATTTATGGAAGATTTCGAAGAGAAGGCACTGAATCTGCTGACTTGAAACCCACGGTATTCTGGAGGTATGTGGATGATACCTTTGTAATTTGGCCCCATGATGAAGATAACTCGCAGGACTTCTTAAGACATCTGAATTCCCTCCATGATCAAATAAAGTTCACAACGGAAATTGAAAAGGACGGATGTCTTCCATTCTTGGATGTTCTGGTTCGGCGCAGTAAGGATGGCACTTTGGGACATGAAGTGTATCGGAAACCGACGCACACGGATTTGTATCTACGTGCAAATAGCTGCCACCATCCTGCCCAGACGATAAGTGTTGTCCCATGGAACGCATATTATTTCCTCACAGTCTGCTAGATGAACTTTCCCACTTACAAAGAGTGTTTAAAGACAATGGGTACTCCCCACAGCAAATACAGAAGGCCACAAAGAAAGCAGAAGAAGACGAAGAAACCTTTAAAACGATGGCCTTCCTGCCATATGTGGGTAGCCTCTCATCAAATATAGGACGGATACTCAGCAGACACAAAGTAAAAGTGATGTTTCGTCATCCACCCAAGACAGCTGCACTTGTAGGCTCCGTCAAAGACGATTTGCTGCTCCGAACATCTGGAGTTTACAAAATTCCATGTGACTGTGTCCTTTCTTACATTGGACACACAATTCGTACTGTCCAAGAAAGATGGAACAGAACACCGGAGGTACACACGACTTGTACAACCAAACAATTCGGCAGTGGCAGAGAACTGTATTGACATTGGTCACAGTGTGTTGTATGACAACGTCGAAATTTTGGCGACTACATCATCTTTTTGGGTCTCAATAGTGAAGGAGGCAATTGAGATCCGCTTGACGACCAATTTAGTTAATAGAGATAGTGGTTCCAACCTTGATAAATCATGGAATCCGGAACTTGGTGTAATAAACTCACAATGACGTCGTCACAGTGCAGGTCACAGTGATATATCTACATGCCAACATAGATCGACTGCGGAGTCATAGACGTAACTCGTGCATTGTGCTCGTCTTTGCCGCCGACCAACGTCTTTGGCGCATTTGCATCTGTGGCCGCATGCGCAGTTGCGCGGTACACGAGTATAAAGGGACGAAGCGAGCACTGGAGCGGCAGTCTTCCGGCTCATTCTGAAGATGGTTGAACGTTATACAGCCAAAATATTAGAAGAAGAAGAATTCCTGCGGCAGCACACCCAAAACTTATTGGTACTTAGAACTTGTTACCACTATGCTGATCGCTTTATGACACGCAAATCTGTGAGTAATAGATGATGAACATGGGAGATGAAAGAGATGGAGACCAGGTATCAAGGACGCTGAGCAGCGGTGATAATGACGATGTACTGTTGGATTTTGAGAAGACACATCCATGCTGCTGAACATTCTAGATGTTCCATAAAATTTAAAATCGAGCCCTAAATTTTGGACAAAGATGGCTTCACATGCTACTGACTTGAACCAATTCCAGCTGTACGATATACACTGTTAAATTTTGTTTAATTTATTTAATTAATTTTGTTTAATTAATAAATTGTGTTTTGCCATATTGTGTTTTTCATTTATAAAATAATATTTTCTCCCGAGAAACAGATTTGGGGGAAGAAATATCAACAAAAGACACAAGTCATGTCGCAAAAATTCAATGCGTATCGTTCAAAGCTCACAGCTTTTGGAAGTAAAATAAGCAGAGAAACTTGACCGGTTTTCGGAATTAGGGGTCCAAAAATGTTCAAAATTTGGTTAGAGACTTATTTTTGAGCCCTGTGGAATAAAACAGTCGCACAGGTCTGCGAAGGAGGCTTCCTTCAGGATCCAAAACGAAGGAAAGTGCCTCGCGTGCAGCACGAATCGAAAGCTGCTGTACAGCAAAATACGCCGTGTAACATCAGGGCTGTGTAAGCCTGATGGGTCAAATAATCGAAGAAAATCATATTAGGCGTAGAAAATCTCAGGTATTCATGGATCATAAAAAGACTGTTCACCCAGACGTTTGCGTAAAAGCCTGTCATTGTGCCATTCCTAGGTCATGGTCCTAAGCTCAAAAATAGCATTTGCTTTATCCAAGGCTACGCAGCTTTACGAACAACTGAAACTAGTCTACTGTTCTTGTGCTACTGTGGTTCAAATGGTTCAAATGGCTCTGAGCACTATGGGACTCAACGGCTGTGGTCATAAGTCCCCTAGAACTTAGAACTACTTAAACCTAACTAACCTAAGGACAGCACACAACACCCAGCCATCACGAGACAGAGAAAATCCCTAACCCCGCCGGGAATCGAACCAGGGAACCCGGGCGTGGGAAGCGAGAACGCTACCGCAGCTACTGTGGTGATTTCGTGGTTGTAGGAAGGTAAAACCACGATGAGTTGGGTGTCCATATCTAATTTCAGAGACCTGAGAGATCGGAGGATTATTTTCTCGTGAAGTAGGGTAGGCGGTGACCTGTGGCATACCTGGCTATAGACTACCATCATGGTGCAGACACAAGTGTTTCAGGGCACACTGAATATAGAACATTGTTGGATATGGGACTACACGGCTGACGACTCATACGGTTTCCCAAGTCGATCCAATGACATCGTCAACTACGACTGCAATGAGCACAGTATCACCGACGTACCATAGGGGAGGGGGGAATGCCAAGAAGTCACCTGGTCGGATGAAGAAAGTTTCATGTATCACCAGGTCGATGGTCGTGTCCGGATACTTTGCCAGCCAGGCTAACGGCTGCTTGAAGCATGCAGTGCACGAGGGACTCAAGCAAGTCGTGGTGATGTTATGTTATGGGGGATATTCACATGGTCTTTCGTCAGACCTGTGGTGATAATAGAAAGCGCTGCGACAGCTTTCACCTACGCACACTTATCATCGCCCATCATTTTAAGGGAATCACGCGACCTGTGTGCAGACAACTGGTGCCATGTAGCTTTGTAAACCTACAAAGAACATCTCGAATCCATGCTGCTGTTTTGCGTTTCAAAAGTGAATCAGCACGCCATTAATCAAGTGTCATAACATTTTTGCTCATCAGTGCAGACATCAGAGAACTTATTTGGCCGCGGTGAGTGCCGCACTTAAGAAGTAAATGGATCCGCCCACTTCATAAGTCACTCTCTCCATCGACGCCAACGGCTGACTCTGATTGAGCCGTGGTTCTCGCCAGTCCACGTAATAGAAAGATGTGTGCTGGCCAGCGAGTTCGTTTCCTCGTGACTGTTGCCAGCTACCGAGCAGTCAGTAATATGGATTGAGATGGTTCTGAGAAGTCTACTGTACACTAAACACAAACGATTAATGACAGGACGAATCATTGGGGAGAGCCATTCAGGGGTTGGGAAATTAGGGTAAGTTTGTACGAGGATGAGTCAAATGAAATCCTTAAATATTTTTTAAACATTATTTATTGTGAAAAAGTGGTACATAGTTGTATCACTTTTCAACATAATATCCCCCACGCTCAATGCAAGTTCTCCAGCGCTTACAAAGTGCATAAATTCCTTTAGAAAAAAATTCTTTTGGTAGTTCGCGCAACCACTGATGCACCGTGTGGCGTACCTCTTCATCAGAACGGAACTTCTTTCTCCCATTGCGCCTTTGAGTGGTCCAAACATATGGAAATCACTTGGAGCAAGGTATGGTGAGTATGGGGAATGAGGAAGACACTCAAAATTCGGGTTTGTGATTGTTACACATCATGCACAATGTGGTGTGCTGACCCATGACTAATCTGTAAACATGCAGCAGTGTCATTCAGTGTCACTCGGCGGTTTTCCTTCAGAATGGCTTCAACTGCTGCAATGTTCTGTGGAGTCACAACTCGTTGTGCCTGACCTGGACGAGGAGCATCTTCCACCGAAGTCACACGATTTGCGAACTTCCTACTCCATTCGTAGACTTGCAGCTGTGACAAGCATGCATCACCGTACTGAACCTTCATTCGTCGATGAATTTCAATAGGTTTCACACCTTCTCTACGCAGAAACCTAATAACAGAACGCTGTTCTTCCCTGGTGCAAGTGAGAAGTGGGGCGGCCATCTTTATGGTTCAAATGGCTCCGAGCACTATGGGACTTACCATCTGAGGTCATCAGTCCCCTATAACTTAGAACTACTTAAACCTAACTAACCTAAGGACATCACACATATCCATGCCCGAGGCAGGATTAGAACCTGCAACCGTAGCGGTCGCGCTGTTCCAGACTGAAGCGTCTAGAACCTCTCAGCCACAACGGCCGGCGCCATCTTTATACTGATACTGCGACAGTATGTGTGCATTGCACTATGCCGCCACCTACAGGCCATTCTGCAAGCTGTTTGTAGCACGCTTAACAACTTACAGGATAACGGCGCAAAATTTCGATTTGTTATTACAAATTTAATGTTTTCGTTTGACTCACCCTCGTATCTGTGTGTTACAAAGGCCAGACAGATAGAAAGTTTCAATGATGTGAATGCTGTTTGTTCGAAGCGCATGGCACGTCAGAAGAGTTTTATAGTGGTTTCCATGTTTAAGGAGAGAAAGAGAGAGGGAGAGATGGCGTCTCTTTTTTCGATAGTACGGGTAGTCAGGTTGTTGTTCATTGGCGTAAAAGTTTGAGTGGAACCTAGACTGGATGACGAGAAGTGTTACTCATGGTGCTTTTGGAGATGTCTGGAGTGCACGAATTCATTGACCTTGCGGAAGACCGAGCACGAAGAGGCTTCATTACGACTTTTTTGGGATTTATTTTCATTATTGGCACAGGAGAGAAGAGGAAAATGCGGAATGTAACACTGTATTTCTCATTTGACAGTTCAAAAAGTTACAATATACGGCTCCCCTAAAGTTTAATGCGGTACAATACTGCCTTCTTCATCAGACTTAAACCTCGTCTGAGCGATGTGTGTGCTGTTGCACGCCCTCCGATTGCAAGCGCTACGATATGTCATTTTCAGATGTCTTATGTGTAATGATATCAACATAATATTTGAAATAATGTCTAAATGAATTCAGTACAAGATTTAGATATATGCTATTAGTGTTCTGACTGGACCGATGTGACCCACCACGATTTCCTCTCGTGTGTCAATTTCGTAATCTGAGAGTTTTTCCTACACTAGGCTCCTTCCATTACTTTTGTACATTTTCTAAACTCTGACATCTCCTAAAATAGTGGGCCATAATGAAACTGTTATCACAAATATTATTTGCTGATGTCATAGCACATGTCCTATCGTCACTGTCCTTCATATTTTTCTTTCCTCACCTTTTCTGCGAAAACCTCTCCATCTGTTGTATTATTAGTCATCTAAGTTTCAGCATCCCACCCAACCACTACATCTCAAACACTTCGAATCTCTTCTTTCCCAGTTTTCCCACGGTCTATGATTCACCTCCGTGAATAGCTCTGCTTACTCAAAAGCGTGTGTTTGATATTAGTAAATTTCATTTGTCCAGCAATGCGCTGTCTGCCTGTGCTAATTTGCTTCTTACATTCCCGTTGTTCTTTCCATCGTATGCTATGTTGTCTCAGAGTTCGCAGTGCTTCTTCATGTGCTACATGGTCCCCATTTTGATACAAAGTTTATCGGTAGCCTCTTTCCTGCCGCCACTAACGAATTTGCCTTTGTTTCGGTTAATCTCAAACCATAAATGGTCGAAATGGCTCTGAGCACTACGGGACTTAACTTCTGAGGTCATCAGTCCCCTAGGACTTAGAACTACTTAAACCTAACTAACCTAAGGACATCTCACACATCCATATCCGAGGAAGGATTCGAACCTGCGACCGGAGCGTTCGCGCGGCTCCAGACTGTAGCGCCTAGAACCGCTCGGCCACCCCGGCCGGCCTCAAATCTTATTCTGTGCTCAGTAGATAGTCCAACCGAGTCAGCAGATGCTGTAATTCTTCCATAGTATGGATGGCAGACGTTTCCTTAGTGAATCTTATCACTTATATCCTTTCACCCTGGGTCATTCTTGTATCCCGTTCATCGCTTCTTCGCTAAGCGAACCGAACACTGTCGCGTGGGGGGAGGGGGGGGGGGGTAAAGTGTTCTTGACTTACAGGCATTTTATTTTATTTCGAGAAATTCTCTTCCGTTCTTATTATTTCCTCTAGCTTCTTGTATATTACCTGCGTTTTATAAGTGAGTATAACGGTTTTTCTGAGTGTTTAAAAGAACTTCCATCACTTTTCATTGGCTAAATATGTATATAGACTAACAGTTCCAACGACAGTATTTTGATTTTTCATAAGTCTTGCTTCTGTTTTAAGTGTAACGTGAGAACTTCCCTCCGACGAGTTTATCTTGTCCAAAGCCACTCTGATAGGCGTCTTGCAGATCCTCCACTTTCGGTTTTACTCTTCTATATATTATTGTGGTGAGCAATTTCGATGAATGAGCTGTCAAGACGATGTACGACAGTTTTGCACAATTTC
The DNA here is from genome assembly GCF_021461385.2 of Schistocerca piceifrons. Lineage (NCBI taxonomy): Eukaryota > Metazoa > Arthropoda > Insecta > Orthoptera > Acrididae > Schistocerca > Schistocerca piceifrons. The sequence continues at coordinate 268,508,140 of NC_060142.1, read as the reverse complement.
CGGGATTGTGTGGAATGTCCAAAGGAAATCTCGTAGTAGACACTCACATGATAACTCAATAATCGCTTGGAGGCCAGTTTCTTTGATTTATTATTTTAATCCCTCCTGCTTTGTTTCATCGAAAGTCTTCTAATCTTCCTAGTTCTGTGTCCTCTATATTATCTATATCGACGACCATTTCATCATTTAATGAGATAGTTCCTCCCATTTACATAGACCTATCCTGTCAATTTTGCTGTGAAATTCGCAAAAGTTATTTTGATTATACATCGACACAATTCTTAAACGGTTTCGGGGACTTAGTGCCCATCTTCAAAAGGCATTATAGGAAAGTACACCACAAATTAGAAGAAGTTAGATCAGAATATTATAACTAAGAACGAAAAGCTTAAAAATATTAAAAATTTAAAGATAAAAGATGGTACGTATTTATACCTGTAGAATTATTTGCAAGTGGAAACAACGAGAAACAAACAACTTTTACCGTGGTCCTAAAAAGTGCAACAGCTTTAATTAATACAACAATGAATCCGTCAAACAATAAGAGCAAGTAAATCCTTATATATGATTCATAGTGCCTGTATAAAAACGGTACAAAAGAAGCCAAACCACAAGTGCGGACATCATGCCAGAACTGGAGCTAATCAGCTAATGATGGGCATATCTTGAAGTTGGTCTCAAGGTGTGCATGAAAGAACGATAAAATAATAGAACAGTGCACAACTAAATCTGTCGTAAGGCATAAACAAAAATGTAAGAGCACATAAGCAGCGTAATAAGTAAACCTAATGTTGAATAAAATAAATAAATATCAAAACTTTCCAAACAGCTGTAGTGAGATTGGTAGCATGTTAGCAGGAAACCTTTCAACAAAAACACAGTGCGAAGCGTATGATGGACCTAGAACATGTGAATGGAGTAAGTGGAGAGACAAATGACTATTGTATATGCTAAATCTATTCTATAGACGACCATTTTTGAGCCATGTGCGCGCTCATATTGATTTCGACTGTTGGCTGAACGTCTCTTGTATCCTCCGTTAGTGGTGGTCTTCCAAGCGTCTCGCAAGGAGTCGTCCTTACAGCCTGAATTAATTTTAAGGGAACCCACAGCTCTTTGGGTATCTTGCCTTTATGGCTGTTCCTTTCCCTAAGAAGGACCACTTGCCGGGCAGGAGGTGTGGTCTCCGCGTTGTAGGTAACGGCTATTTGTAGCGGACAGTGTGTCGACACCATATCAAGAATCATTGCTCCCCCCTACCTTTTGACGTACGAGTTGCGTCTTTAAAGTTGTCGATGGGTGTGGTCCTGACAGCAGTCCTTATGCCTCCTTGCTCTGGCGTAGAAACGCATTTGGACCACGAGATTTACGTATATGCGATTAGAAGTTGGATGCTGTTCGCTGATGCCTATGTTCTTTGGTGAGCCCTTGTAGGTAAGACAAGCTGGTTCACGCCTGTCCCGCGTGTAGCTCTTAGTAGATACCATTGTTTTGTCCGGGTTTTAAAAGTGGATCAGCATCCGTGATTATTTTTAAGGCAGTTGTAGTGAGGGTCATATTTTCGCTAGCTCTAGTTTCATTATTACACGATAGAGTAGAGAGAGAGTTCCTTCGATACGTGTACCTGGAACTTATTTTAACAGTCTTGGGTTCAAGCGATTATTTTTGTATTTAAAGCACTCGAGCATTGATTTCTTAGAGTTACATCTACCTTTCATTCAGAATGATCAGAACCACAGAGGCCCAAAGAGCAAACACAAGTTTGAGAAAAACTGAAGTTTGTGAAAATCAGATTTATAGGCAACTGCCAGTCTGATAGGTTTGAATTGTTTCTTACCCAAGTCTCAACATCATACATTTCCTACTAAAAAATAGTGCACTCTCTGGTATGAAGTAATATTTGGGATTATAATTATTTAGTTCGTCCACGAAATTTTCATATATAGAATAGTGGCAATAGAATCCTTTCGACTGTTGTGTAGTTCGTAAATAACGTGACACTAGAACCAGAGTGTAAAGAGCAGATACTTAAGGATCACACACACACAAATATTATATACCTAGCATTTTTTGGTCCTCATTTTCAACGTTTCCATAAAGAACATTCTCTGACCGGAGGTTCAGGCAAAAATGTCCGTTCACTTCTGGCATGAACTGCAATAATGATGTTAAGTCTACGTGCTTTAAGCTTGATGTAGTAGTTTTGTTAAATCTTTGTGTCTCAAGGCTTATATTTGCCTTCCACCTACGTATTTGGGTACTGTATTTTGCAAGGTATCTACAAAATGCGGAGAAAAAAATAAATTGTGGTGTTTCTATATGAGATATGAAGAAACTACTGGTGGCCTCCCACGAGTCCAATGAAGAATATGTTACTTTAAACCATACTTCGTGGCACTGTTGATAATTCCATTACTGCAAAATTTCTGAAATGTAAGTTGTTACCACGAACATCAGCCTTTGGTTCCATAGTGAGGTCGGTTACATTATAAAGGCTTCTAAAATCCTCAGGACTGAAATGCTGATACCGTGGAACACGAAGTCACGGTGGGGAGTTCCTTCAAGAGCTTCACGCTCTTTTGAAGACATGGGGTCAGTGTAGCTACTGAGTTTCCTACAGCAATGGAAATTTGTGCTTTAGGCCCATATCTAAGTGAATACCGGAGAAATGGGAGAGACAGATTTTCATATATACAGTGTAGGAGTACAACGCAAATAAAGGTGGTTCACTGTCAGATCAACAGATGTCTGGAGCATGCATACATACTAACATCTCAATATAGACGGCAGTGTGTTTTATCCCCTTACAGCATTCAGTGCCTTATTTGTATGATCAGTTATCTGCCTGCTTGTGTATACTAAATGGGCACAATTTCTCTTGTTGTGAGGATAAGCACCCGCATGCAATCTGCAATTTGCATCCTGTGTATGTTTTAGTCTGAGCTGAAGCAAGTAGCTGTTTCATGGGTGGCCCAGGCTCCAGCCTGTAATGTCACATTACATGTTCTTCTTTTGCTACTGCCTTTGTCCCACAGTTTTTGCAGGGTCGGCAGGGTTACAATAGGATTTACAAGGTTAATTTGAAGGGCTGGCCAGATGCCCTTCCTGATGCCACGCCGTACTCCCCTGGGATGCAGTCAGTGTACCCCATCTGTCTGCTTATAGTGTAAATTATGAAAGAGTGCGAACGTGTTTCAAATGTCTGAGAGCTGTGTAACTGAGGTGGGACGTGGGGACTAGCCCAGCAGTCACCTAGTGGGATGTGGAAAACCACCTGAAAAGCACATACAGGGTGGCTGGCACACTGGCCCTTCGCCACTACTCCACTGTGTGGATTCAGTCCGGGGCCGGCTCGCCTACCAGAGTCCAGGAAGCAGCACATTAACACTCTCGGATAACCTGGCGGGTTAACATCACCTTATATAGTGTGTTAAGTTTCAGCTCCCTTTCAACTATGCTATGTGTCTATTAGTCAAACTTTTCTTGTTTTGTGGTCACTTCATTATTTTACTGTTCATAGTGGTTTACATTGGTTTGGTTTCAATTCAAATGTAAAGGCACCACCATTTAATACAGGGAAAGTTAGTTTTGTGCAATGTTCTGAGCACAAGTCACAGCCAGGTGCGGGCCGGATTCCAGTAAGTTATGCATACCAGCAATTGCGAAGGCAAATACAGACCACAGGGGCGTAGAACTGCTGGAGAAGGCACACACACACACACACACACACACACACACACACACACACACACAGTAGTTTGCATTGCGCAAGTCGCATGCAGAAGTGGGCCACTGGCCAACCTAAGTGTTATGTGTACATGAAATGAAGTGGTGCATTAGTGAAACAGAGGTGCACAGATGAGTATAAATAGGTGTCGTTTTCTAACGGTAGTCATTCAAGTGTGGCAACTCTCCTGGATGGCGAGGCGTGTTACACTGCTGGCTACATGCAGCAACAGATGGGGTGCCAACATCCGAGTTCATGGTGGGTCGTTGGTTCGACTCTGTGAGGCCGACGCGGGTTCCGCAGCCAGCCACAATGGGCCACTCTTCAGCTGGCTACCGCAGGCAGTCGTCCTGGCTTCCTACACAAGCCAGAGGTATCCCGAAGCGAGGGCCACTGATTCGGACGCCAGACTGCAGGTGCTTGCAGTCGCCATGATCTCAGCGACGCCATCGAGGAGGGTAGCAGCGGGCTGCTTGGCGTCTCCCAGCGGAGCAGCGCTTAGTCAACAAGGAAGAAGACCGCTGAGCCGGCTGCAGGTGCAACCCTAACGAAGCGATCCTACAAGGCCGACACACAGCAGCATGTTGCACTGGCTCGCTGTGGCGGTGGCCTCAGCATTGTAGGGCCCTGTGACGTGGACCGAGGTGAACAGCACTGTAGTGGAAACAAATAAATCATTTGGAAAGTTCTCGCCGTTTTAATATGGCACCTCCTGGCGTCACCCATTACATTTGGTGTCTTCCCGCTACATTTGGTCATCCTGATACATTCAGTGGCCGAAGTGACCATTACACTAATGAGAAAAATTTTACCACTGAACGGTTCATTGTAACTTGCTCTTTGTCTTATTTTCTATTCTGAACGAATTTAAACCAGTTACTCTATTATATATATGCTGCTCATATTAGAGTAATTAAATTCTTTTTTCGTTTTTTATTTCTATCCCTCCTGAATGGAACATAACTGCATTGACATTCAGTATCTTTCAATTACCTTTACAGGTTTTCTGATACAGGACACTACAACACTTCGAAAGTTAACTCTTCTTTTCGTTTTCACTGTCGTGTCCCAGTAACACGCGCCCAGAGAACCGAATAAGTGACTGATCCCAAACGTTTCGTTGGGGTATTAAGCACCACGGTGTTACAACTTCTTCCAAAATTCAGTGTTACACCATTGTTTTCTCTATAAATATAACTTCTGTCTCTTACTGCAAATTGCTACATATTGATACAAGGGAGGACGTCGTTGTGGGATACGTCAAACCAGTCAGAATACTGCTATCTGAACAGCAGTGAGTCGGAAGGAAAAGTATATTCTCTGAGGGGTGACAGTACTAGTGATTCTGTACAAAAATCATTGATACGGATATATTCGCTATTCGGAATGTTTTCTGAGATAGAACAGATTTAATGTAAGATTTTTCCATTTTTCTTGAATAACTTGAACACCACACTCAGTGAAAAGTATCGCAGTATACAACTAAACTTCATTAAATTTCTGAAAGAAAACGTTGTACTCATTTTTTCTCTAGGAATAATTGCTTGTGCGAGGAGAGCAAGAGAATATTGAAAAATATTGGGCGACGCGCATGTGCTGTAAATTAAATTGTTCTTGATGGACAGTTTGAGGTTGTTTCCCGACTTAACAGGCCACAAGTGTTCCATATAAAGGTTTTCGTCTTAGCTTCCTCTACACTATAGCAGTGCATTATAAACAGTGATAATGTTTGAGTAACACGGAACATAAATAACATTGTACAGTAAATGTCACGCAAAGCATTCATAATTATGTCCATATGAAGTTTCTCGTCCAGAATCACTATCACCTCTCAAACAATGTAATTTTCCACCTGACTCAGCAGGTATACTACTGTACAGTTACCAGTGTCATAAATGGTTTCATATATACCACGATGACGTTTTCCCTTGCACCAGCCTCTTCACCTTAGAGTCTAGAGTAGCTATTACACCAAATGTCCTCAATTATTTGTTGGGTAAATTTCAGTCTGTCTTCCCCTGGAGTTTTCACACGCTATAGGTTCTTATAGTTCATTGGAGGCTACTCCCTGACGTCTAAACACACGTGCTGCGATCCTGCCTTGAATTCTTTCGCTGATATTCGTTTACTGATCTATTCCGCAGAGAATCTCCTCGTTTCATACAGCTTCAACTAATTTTTAACATCCTTCTAAAGTACCACATCTGAAACGCAAATATGTTCTTATTTTCTTGCTTTCCCGCACTCCGTGATTCACCTCGATCCAGTGCTGTGCTCCAAATGATCATTCTGAGAAATTTCGTCCTGGAATTAAGATGTGTAGTTGATAATAGGTCTTTTAATATGAAATGCGCACTTTCTGCTTTTTATACCCTCCTTGCTTAGTCCTTCCATTCTGATCCATCTGTCTTTGCTTTGGTACGAATCGTATATTACTTTTTCTACTCCTTCTTAATGAATTATTTCAAGTTACGAGGCGTATTCGGAAAGTAAGGTCAGAGTAGGCGAAAAATGAGAACCACTGTGAAACTGTGGAACTGTGGATAGGTGTGTTGGTCAGTGTCTTTGGTGTGCCTGTCGATCGCTTCACGTTGCCCTTTTCAGTTCAGAGAGTAAAGTGATTACGTAGAAACAAGTGTCTCCTGTCAAGTTTGTGGATCTGGTGAGAGATTTCACCCGAAGCTATGCAGCCCACATAACATAAATGTCATACATTTATTTCTTCAAAACAATTTTCAGCCGATTCCTGCAGTGGCAATGAAGACGCTTACGGGCGTTTTCGATGGGACGTGCCTGATAACCCACAATGCAGCCCTTAATTGGCTTCCTCTGTTGTTCATCCCTGCTCACATGAATCGCTGACAACGAAGACAACATTTTGGCACGAACAACGGAAGGCAGACCAGCGTAGAGAATTGGTGGAAAGTATAGGCTGCTGCTTTTGGTGACGAGGGTATTGGAAAGTTGGTACAACACCACGACAAATGTCTCAGTCGAATTGGAAAATGTTTACAGAGATAGCTGGGAGGCGTGACTAACTGTTGCAAACAAAAATTTCACTGTGATTTTCATTTCGCGACCGATCAGACCTTACTTTCGGAATGGCCCTCGTATCTTGACTTTTCTATATCTTGATTCCATTATTAAGTGCAACGGCATAATAGCCTGTAAAGTGCCTCTTAAGTTGTGTTTCCTGAAGTCAAATGATATAGGAACTTCTTATCTCATAGCTCTACATAACATACGATGAAGAGACAGGCCAGTCACCAGAAGTCAGATATTTGTCTAGTACTTAACCACCATTGACTCCGACGTATATCTTCGCCTGCTTTCGATTCACTGCCATACAGCCTGGAGAAAAGTTGACATCTTCCGGATCCAGAGACATAAATCGTGCGCATGCATCAACGTTGGAGACGACAGTGCTCAGCAAACTAAATCATCTGATTCTCCAAGTGAGGCAGAAACGAAGTTCCGCGCCAGAGTGGTCCCCCTTTGTTTTCGGCTACTGAGTCCCTCATTCGCAGGAGATGTGTAGATTTCCACAGCACTGCAATCTTATTTTCGCGAGAGCTGAAAGGAGGAGGACTGCCGGAGAGGACTCTGCGTGGCAGTCCGTGCGGCGGAGTGGCTTTCCTTTCCGGTGCTCACTCAGCTTTCGGCCGGAGCGGAGTAACAAAGAGGAGACGCAGCGCAGCGCAGTGTAGTGTGTGAGATGAAAGCGCACCCACCCAGTACCTTTGACGCAGATGATGCAATTACCGCTGTAGCACGCCCTACCTACTTAGACATCCATTTGGAATCTGCAGATGGTAATATATTATTTTCGACTGGAACATGTGACCACCTAACCATCATCGTCATCAGACCTATAAAAGTTATATTTCTTAAAAGTATACTTGTAAGTCACGTGAAACACAGGTTCGAAGAATTAAAGTGAACTAAACGTAACAGAACCAGAGACAATCTTTAGCATTTGTTTAGATGGTCAGTAATACTAACCCAGGCTCTTGCACCCTCAGCTCAAGGTCAATGGCGATGTATGCATTTGCTACGGATCCTTTACATTGCTTATGCTATTACTCCACATTTACATATCTGTGTGCAAGATCATCGTTTTTTAACATATGTCAAAGAGTGATCAGATTCATGCAGGCTCTCCATAACAGTAAATTGTGAGACATTACGCTATAAAGATAGAGGTAGTAACGCTTAATATAAACGGGATTTAGAAAAGCTGTCTTGAGGACAAAATACAAATACTTTCTTTTCAGACGATCCTTTTGAACCACTGAGCCGACTGGCGCTTGTATGTTCTTCATTTATTATCACTTATAATTTTTCTAGTACTGCCTAAATTATTTCGAATATGAACTATGAGGGGTATTCAATACGAGAGGTACATCTACATTTACATCTACATACATACTCCGCAATGCACCATACGGCGCGTGGCGGAAGGTACCTCGTACCACAACTAGCGTCTTCTCTCCCAGTCCCAATCCCAAACAGAACGAGGGAAAAATGACTGCCTATATACCTCTGTACGTGCCCTAATCTCTCTTATCTTATCTTTGTGGTCTTTCCGCGAAATGTAAGTTGGCGGAAGTAAAATAATACTACAGTTAGCCTCAAATGCTGGTTCTCTAAATTTCCTCAGTAGCGATTCACGAAAAGAATGCATCCTTTCCTCTAGAGAATCCCACCCGAGTTCCTGAAGCATTTCCGTAACACTAGCGTGATAATCAAACCTACCAGTAACAAATCTAGCAGCCCGCCTCTGAATTGCTTCTATGTCCTCCCTCAATCCGACCTGACAGGGATCCCAAACACTCGAGCAGTACTCAAGAATAGGTCGTAGCAGTGTTTTATAAGCGGTCTCCTTTACAGACGAACCACATCTTCCCAAAATTATAACAATGAACCGAAGACAACTATCCGCCTTCCACACAACTGTCATTACATGCTTGTCCCACTTCATATCGCTCTGCAATGTTACTCCCAAATATTTAATCGACGTGACTTTGTCAAGCGCTACACTACTAAAGGAGTATCTACTAAAGGAGTATTCAAACATTACAGGATTATTTTACCTATTCATCTGCATTAATTTGCGTTTATCTATATTTAGAGTTAGCTGCCATTCTTTACACCAATGACAAATCCTGTCCAAGTCATCTTGTATCCTCCTACAGTCACTCAACGACGACACCTTCCCGTACACCACAGCATTATTAGCAAACAGCCGCACATTGCTATCCATCCTGTCCAAAAGATCATTTATGTAGATAGAAAACAACAGCGGACCTACCATACTTCCCTTGGGCACTCAGATGTTACCCTCACCTCCGATGAACACTCACCATCGAGGACAACGTACTGGGTTCTATTACTTAAGAAGTCTTCGAGCCACTCACATACTTGGGAACCAATCCCATATGCTCCTACCTTAGTTAGGAGTTTGCAGTGGGGCACCGAGTCAAACGCTTTCCGGAAGTCAAGGAATATGGCATCCGTCTGATACCCTTCATCCATGGTTCGCAAGATATTATGTGAAAAAAGGGCGAGTTGCGTTTCGCAGGAGCGATGCTTTCTAAAGCCGTACTGATGCATAGACAGAAACTTCTCTGTCCCAAGGAAATTCAATATATTCGAACTGAGAATATGTTCGAGAATCCTGCAACAAACCGATGTTAAGGATATTGATCTGTTATTTTGTGGTGCGAAATAAATGGGTATAATTCAAGTCCTTACTCAAAAATAATCACCAGAGGTCTGAATCCAACAATTCAGTATTTCTTGAGCCAAAGGTTTCCCTGTTCCCAGAATTTCTGTGACTGTTACAGGATCCAGTCCTCCACTGTATCCTTCAGTTTGTTCGACGTCCGAGTTGAAGCAATTTTTTCTGGGATTTTTTTTTTCTCGGACCCAACACATGGAAGTCGCACGGCGACATGTTCATGCTGTAGGGCGGATACTGAAGCTGCTGCCATTCGAACTTGGCCATTAGCCATTGCGTGGCCTTGGGGACGTGTAGAAGCGCGTTATGGTAGAGCGGAATGCTCCCTTCGTGAGCAGCCCAGGCCGTTTGCTCTTGATGGACTTGCATAGGCTACAGTGTGTTTCCGTGCGGGCTTCGAAGGTCGAAAACGACGTTGAGCATCAACATGCCGGCTTAGGGCACAGCTTTGAACATTTAGGGTGAGGTGACAACGAATGCTTCCTTTGCATGCTGTTCCGCTTTGTCTCTGGCTCTTTATCCCAAAGCAGCACGTGCAAAAGTTCCACTATTTGAGTTGGTAAAATGTCCCGTACCTTTGCATTAGCACACACCTTATACAGGCTGGGGCAAGTAAAAGTGGCCCGGGTAATAGAATTCCTGCGTATAATAAAAAACACAGCAGAGAAAAGGACTTACAGTACTAACCTGATTACAGTAGATGTTAAAAGTTACCACCATTCATCTCTTAGAAGTTTTGGGTCCTGATCAGCAAGTTGCTGAAGGAAGATCGAAACTGGACTGCTGGAATTGCTCCAGTATAATCCGAAATACTCTGCTGCAGTTCCGGAATACTATAAGGGGGTTTGCGATACACCTTAGACTTGAGGGCAGTAATCACACGCCGACATATCACGTGATCTAGGTGGCCAGCTAACGCCGCGACGAGACTGACCTCTGCTAACAACTCCGTCAGGCGTGAAGATTGCGTAAATGTGCTCCAAGGTTTGTCCGGCTATATGGGCAGCTGCTCCATCCTGTTGGAAGTAACTGTAGGCCTTTCCCTCTTCCGTTAATGCTGCCACAAATGGGTTCAAAATGTTGGATAGTAACGCACCAAAGTCAGCGTCTGTTGAAAGAAGAGTGGGCCAATAAAAGGGCGTGGAGACGCTGTACTCAAAACCCCAACTTTTTGATCACGTACTGGTGTTTCGTGGAAGTTATGCAAATTCTACGCTGCATAGAACCTGTAATTCTGGGAGATGATATAACCACTCAGATGAAACCAAACTCCATCACACATAAAAAAAAAAAGAAACAGATCGATGTCCAAGCCATTCACTGTTATCTCAGTGAACAGCCACTCAAAAACTGGAGGCGCTGAGGAGGAACATCTGCTGCTTTTACTGCATAAAAACGCTCAGTAGCGATGTAAGTGCAAGTCCAGATGGAGTATTCATCCGCTTGATCGACGCCATATGCCGGTCTCTTGCGACAGGCGTCTGGTTGATTTGATGGTACTCTGAGACATTTTCTGCTGAACTGCAGCCATATTTTCTGTTGTGCAGGCATGTTTCAGAATGTTTTTGGCTTGTTCAAAACAGATACCGTCTGGCGATATTTTCAGACAAATCGTTTCATGGCATGGCGCTCTTTGCTGGCACTTTGACACCATTAAACTTCTCAGCAAACCACTGACAACACCGTTCCCACGACTTTGTTGTCACTTAGATTTGCACAACGAACAATCGCTGCCCCATTTTGAGTACAATGGTCCCCTTTGCACTGTTCCACTCACACTGTTGCAGTCCCCATACGATCTGAACCGGTGTGGATAACGTGGCGCACGTTACGGGGCGTGATTATATACTTACATTCACGTCCATTCGTATCCACTCGGCCACTTTTATATGCCCCGCCCGGTATAATCAGCTATAGAGGTATATCATAAAAACTGTTGCGTACAGGACATAAAACATAGTGGCAGAAAGACATATTAAAAGGCATCTTTACATTATTAAAAAGATATTCGCTGGTTATTATATTTTAATGGCAAGAACAGACTTTTGACTGTCTAATACAACAAAAAATAACATTTCTTGTGTTAGAGAGAGAGATATTGACATATTTGAAAATTCTGAAAACTTCTGTAGCTTCTTACGGAAAAATATCACTAGCCAGTTCAGTATGGATATTACGGATGTTCAGTGGTTTATAGGTGTTTTGAATGAAGCTTTCTATTTGGCTCTGAGCACTATGGGACTTAAATTCTGAGGTCATCAATCCCCTAGAACTTAAAACTACTTAAACCTAACTAACCTAAGGACATCACACACACCCATGCCCGAGGCAGGATTCGAACCTGCGACCGTAGCGGTCACGTGGTTCCAGACTGAAGCGCCTAGAACCGCATGGCCACAACGGCCGGACTTTCCATTTGCTACAGCTATTTTAGTTTTCCACCTACTTCAGTGCGATAAAAGGAAGACGTAGGTTTCTTTTATCTCATTGTATCATGTAGTATGTATGTTGTTTTAACGATACTACTGATTACTAGGGTTTTGATAAAGTTGATTTGCCTAGATTCTTGAGACTGGCTTCTGTCTACAGGCTGTTTTGGTTGTCCTGCAACTTATTTTGTCAAATGCCGGTATTTTTAAATTCTCATTTCTGTGCACTAATTACATTCAACGCTATCGGCAATCTGTAAGTAGTCTTCACTGGATGTATTAAGAGACGTCGACTACTGGTATTTCTGGTGAGAGCTTTCATTCGTTTCCTTCGTCACTTAAGTTCTCTATTTTCAACTCAGTTTTGTAACACCAGCTTTACATTTCTCACTCTCCTCCCCAACTTGTCAGCTACTCGCGGTTTTTTGGTCGTCCGACCATTTTCTATAGATTTTGACTACAGAAGCACGCAAATAGCCCACCAGCTTCACCCTTTCGCAGAAATGCGTTCCCAGGTGGAAGGCCATAACAGTTTGCCGTTTTGGTAATTCGCTCACCTTAGTGGAGATTCCCAGTTACGGCCATTCAAAAATTTTCTTCACCGTCTCCCATGCCCGCAACTTCACCAGGCAGCATTTAGTTTCGAAGTGGGCAGTGGTCATAATGCATAGGAGAAGATCAGCGGCAACAGTATTATGCTATGGAAGACCTTTGCTTCCAAAGGACCGATGGTAATAATCGAAGGCAACCGTGGCAGATGTGGACTACGTAAACCTATTTGCAGACCACTTGCATTCCTTCAGGCGTGACAACTTCTCCAACGTTGATGGCATCTTCCATCAGGATAAGTGTCCACATTTCGTGGGCAGAATCATACCCACATACGATTGGCACATAATTTTTGGGAACAGTGTGACCTGTGTGCAAACACATGGGTGACATACCTCTGGAAGTTTATTATGGACTCGTCGAAACCTTGTCTCACTGAATCGCTGCTGTATTGGAAAAGTGGACAATCAAGCTATTAATCAGTCAGTGATGTTGCTTTGGACGATCAATGTATTTTCTTTTCATCGCAGTTGTCATTGCTAGCGGCATGTTGGACTTCCATCTTAACTTTAGTTTTCAAAGTTTTTTTCCTCGTTTTTGACTTTACTTTGACGCGTAGTAAAGTAACAAGGTCATACATAGTCATAATCTTACAAACAGCCGATAGATTCACAAAACAGGGCAATATGACATAATACAGAGAAAGTTTCAGTGAAGGTAGTTTTGTTTTTTGGCCACATAGTGATGGCGTACGTACTTATAAGGTTTGTCGTTCATCCAAACACTCGGTTAATCAACGTAAGGAGATCCATTTATAAATATGTATTCTCCATCGAGGCATGTACCTACGATATGATGGAACGTTTCGTACTACAGCTGGTAGGTTCGATCGGTCACGAAATTAAAACCACAGTTAATATGCAATGAAGCTTTGTCCAAATACGTTGCCCGTCGATGACATAACGTCTAATTTGTTAGTTGTGAGCACACAGTGATCTTGTACAAAAGGGGCAGAACAATGAGGGGTTCCACCTAGTGTGAAGTGCGTGCTGTCATTCGATGTCTTCACGCTCAATGATTCTTCCTGATTTCATGCAGCCCATATAACGTAACTGATATGCGTGATACCAAAGTGCGGCAGTGGCACACGAATTTTGATGCAGGACATACAGGCGTTTATGATGCAGGTGGTTAGGAAAGGAAGAAAGTGTCAGTCGAGGATCTTGTTTATCGAGTAGATCAGCCGATTCGGTAGAATCGTCTGAAAAGTACAGTTCACAACAAGCAAAGGGGAGAATGTTCTCATCAGACACTATCCGCTTTCATGAAAATACTTGGCAGCGCATTGCAGCTGTAACAAAGCCGCTCCTGCAACGTTTTCAGTGGGAAGTGTTTCACCACGTAAAATAAAGCTCGGAATTGTCTCTATCCGATTTTCATCTCTTTGCTCCTATCAACCGTTGATTCCGGAGTAGCTTTGTGGCATAGACAACGAGCTGCAGACCAGCTTAGAGGAATGGCGTTAAACAGTGGTGGCAGCATTGTATGACGTAAGTTGGTCCACGCTACGACAAATGTCTGAGTCGGTGCCCCGATTATGTTGACAAGTAGCTGGAAAGTGTAAATAAATGTTGTAAATAAAACATTTTTTTTATTTTCCCTGTGGGTTCCACAGCGCGACCCATTTTGAAACTAAAATAGCCAACATACATTATTGCCTCGTCACTCAAATGATTCTTCAGTGGTCAGACGATTGGAAGTTACTATTGAAGGGTTTAGTTTCTTTTGGAGCTCAGATTTGGAGGAAGAATAGGAGCAAGGATGGAAGGTTGGTCATAGTAGTAGCTTGGGGGTACGTCGGGGTTATTAGAGAAGGAGTGTTTGCTAAATTCTACACTACCGGCCATTAAAATTGCTACACCACGCAGATGACGTGCTACAGACGCGAAATTCAACCGACAGGAAGAAGATACTGTGATATGCAAATGATTAGCTTTTCAGAGCATTCACACAAGGCTGGCGCTGTTGACGACACCTACAACGTTCTGACATGAGGAAAGTTTCCAACCGAATTCTCATTCACAAACAGCAGTTGACTGGCGATGTCTGGTGAAACGTTCTTGTGAAACCTCGTGTAAGGAGGATAAATGCGTACCACCACGTTTCCGACTTTGATAAAGGTCGGATTGTAGCCTATCGCGATTGCGGTTTATCGTATCGAGACAATGCTGCACGCGCTGGTCGAGATCCATCGACTGTTAGCAGAATATGGAATCGATGGGTTCAGGAGGGTAATACGGAACGCCGTGCTGGATCCCAACGGCCTCGTATCACTAGGAGTCGAGATGACAGGCATCTTATCCGCACGGTTGTAACGGATCGTGCAGCCACGTCTCGATCCCTGAGTCAACAGATGCGGACGTTCGCAAGACAACAACCATCTGCACGAACAGTGCGACGACGTTTGCAGCAGCATGGGCTATCAGCTCGGAGACCATAGCTGTGGTTACCTTTGACGCTGCATCACAGACAGGAGTGCCTGCGATGGTGTACTCAACGACGAACCTTGGTGCACGAATGGCAAAGCGTCATTTTTTCGGATGAATCCAGGTTCTGTTTACAGCATCATGATGGTCGCATCCGTGTTTGGCGACATCGCGGTGAACGCACATTGGAAGCGTGTATTTGTCCTCGCCATACTGGCGTATCACCCGGCGTGATGGTATGGGGTGCCATTGGCTACACGTCGCTGTCAACTCTTATTCGCATTGACGGCACTTTGAACAGTGGACGTTACATTTCAGATGTGTTACGAACCGGGGCTCTACCCTTCATTTGATCGCTGCGAAACCTTACATTTCAACAGGATAATGCACGACCGCTGTTGTAGGTCCCGTACGGGCTTTTCTGGATACAGAAAATGTTCGACTGCTACCCTGGCCAGCACATTCTCCAGATCTCTCACCAATTGAAAACATCTGGTCAATGGTGGCCGCGCAACTGGCTCGTCACAATACGCCAGTCACTACCCTTGATGAATTGTGGTATCGTGTTGAAGCTGCATGGGCAGCTTTACCTGTACTCGACATCCAAGCTCAGTTTGACTCAATGCTCAGGCGAATCAAGGCCGTTATTACGGACAGAGGTGGTTGCTCAGGGTACGGATTTCTCAGGATCTATGCATCCAAATTGCGTGAAAATGTAATCACGTGTCAGCTCTAGTATTATATGTTTGTCCAAATAATAGCCGTTCATCATCTGCATTTTTTCTTGGTGTAGCAATTTTAATGGCCAGTAGTGTAGAATGATGAGGAAAACGAAGGCCGTGACCTTTACAAAAATCGGTAATTGATGTAATTAAACCACGAAGATACACTTTAGGATGGCTAGAGAAGTACTTTAATCTAGATTTTTCTCAAGAATGAGTCCAGTGTCTTAAACACTGCGAGAACTTCCCGCTTCAGCGCTTCACATCGGACTTCTTGTCAGTTATCATAACTGAATCTCGCTACTTCGAGCAACTGAAGTATTGCTCATTATAAATAGATACATACTCTCTGCTCAACGTAATGGAGTGTCACAAATACCTAAAGCAGGTGGACTGTGGTCTTTGGGCCGTCTTGTCTATTACAGTCTGATCATTGTTCTAGCAAACCTAGTCTCCTTCATCTTTTCGCAGTGAGTTTTTGATAATCTCCTTGTAATTAACATAGAAATCATTGAAATGTAAGCAGTCTTACGATTAAAACACGTCTAACTTGGGAGTTAATGACTTTAATATGTTCTTACATTTTATCTGTTCACTAACCATCGTTTTCCAGAGTATCACTGAGATGCCACGTAATAATGGGCAGTCCATTCTACAACGATTTACAACGGATTGCACTAAGCCTAGTGCAGCCACACCATAAACTCTTTAAATACAAAAATCAGCCGCTGAAAGACATTAAAGTTGAAAGCTAGTAGTCAAATGACTCTCAGCAAAACGACAGATCAAGCAAAACATCGGAATTAATTTATCATAGGCTTTTTCCGAATTCTTATCAAACCCTCGAAAGTGTTTCCTCCTTAGGAGCCGGCCGGTGTGGCCGACCGGTTCTAGGCTCTTCAGTCTGGACACGCGCGACCGTTACGGTCGCAGGTTCGAATCCTTCCTCGGGCATGGATGTGTGTAATGTCCTTAGGTTAGTTCAGTTTAAGTAGTCCTAAGTTCTAGGGACTGATGACCTCAGATGTTAAGTCCCATAGCGCTCAGAGGCATTTGAACCTCCTTAGTAGAACAAGGTTACATGAGATTTATTACTAGGAGAAGTTTTCACTATACCGGTTTCTCTAAATTTGAGTGAACAACATTAGCTTTTGGGCATATTTGTTTCACCTCCTTACGTGATTTGTTGACCTTTGGGTCTACTAGCAGTTCTTCTTCGAATTCCAACGACGTCAGCTATCAAACCTACTTCATAAAGGATCGAATACTCGAATTTTACTTAACGATAGATCGCATCAACGTCTTTCATGCTGTTTCCTTTACAGATGTGATACACACACCTATGCACTGTCGAATCACGTTAATGAAACCACCTGTCAAGAACCTGAATAATCACCATTTGTAGCGCGAAACGCTGCGAGACTTGCAGGAAGTGAGTGAATGAGGTTCTGGTAAGTACCGAGAGATATGTGGAACCATGGAGACTCTATAGCTGTGTCCGGCTGCGTTAGGTTTCCCTTTTGAAGACCCATGGTGCGAACACCCCGATGGAACAGGACCCAATGATTGGCTTTAAAGCATGGACTTTGATGGCCAAGGGAGCACGGTAATCTCATGCTGCTGCTCTTCAAACCACGCACGTACATTGCGAACTGTGTGACACATTGCACTGTCCTGATGATGGATACCACTGTGCTGAGAAGAAGCAAACTCCATGTAAGGATGAACATAGCCGCCAAGTATAGTTGTAGGCTTGTGTTGTTCCATTGTGTCTTCCATACCGACGATGTCATCCGGCGAATGCCAAGAAACAATCCCAATATCATAAAGCTTCCTCCTCTGGCGTGAACCCTCCGACGATTGTTGCAGGGTATTTGCTTTCAGACATTTCACACGGTACTCGCTAGAGGAAATCTGTCCGATGGAGCATCAAACTCGATTCGTCTGAAAAGGTCACCTGTTACCACTGAGAGGATGCACAGTTGCTGTATTGGTGTGCAAATTCCTGCCATCGTCGCCGATGAACGGCAGTCAGCATGGGTACATTAAACAGGCGTCAACTACGGAGACACATACGCAGCAGTATTCGCTGAACGATTGTTGAGGAGACACTGTTAGTTGACTCTTGGTACATTGGAGCGGTCAGATGTTTAACAGTTGCACGTCTATTCACCCGTACCCATCTCCGCAGCTGTCGTTAACACCTGCCATCTGTGTCTCGTAGTGTACCACAGTTGGCTCGGTGCCGGTTTCAGATAGCGTCATTTTGCCATGCGCTGTATACTTCAACCACGGAGGCACATGAGCGGTTTACACACTTGGCTCTATAGAAAGCCAATTACCTTCCCCCCATTGGACGTTACATTAATCGCTCTTTTTCCGCATTACAGAAACGTCTGCACTGTTTTCCGCGTTCCTCCCACACGCTTTATGTACCTTCTATTTGGTGGTGCTGCCACCCAGTCTGTGATTGGTTACTGCCCGTTGACATCGAAGGTAGGCGGTGGTCACATTAATGCGACTTGGCCGTGTATTTATTTCGATGAAAATCCTTTCCAATCGCACTTCCTACGGCTGATTTAACGTGCTGTATCCACTCGTAACATTTCCAGAAAAATTTAGAACTGTATGACAGACTTCACAAATTTACCGCGAATTTTGTTATTCTGTATTTTCGAGTTTCTCCCACTGTATATTGACATTATCGAGAACTTTTATATAGTGACAGTTCTAAATCTGTTCATCGAGTGGAAGTTTGCTCAAAAACGTTCTGCACTTACTCGTAATCATCAAGCATTCATACCTTTGCTTAGCCAACACCCTCGTTTCCAAATAAATTCAGGTATCCACTGCTCTATCTGTTAAGTGCTGTCCTGTCTCGTGTACTTGGAGTACACTCGATGTTATTTCCGTTTCTGTTCAACGTCCTCCGATATTTAAAGCGTAATGCCTCTTAATCACCAGATATTTTTGATACAATTAAATATACCATCGAACACTGTTTGAACAGCTAACTACACGCAACGTCACTGAACCTATTTTTGAAAGATCCTTTGTTTCGTATGAAAGATATTTTCTGAACGCCTGAAGTCGTACTGATTTTCTGAGAGAATCCTCTGAGGAACAGACGGATATAAGGGATACTCATATGTATCCGTTCTCTCACCGTTTACATAGATATAAGGGATGTGTTCACATTCTCAGGTCTACGGAACTCTTTCCTAGTGTAGAGATTCTCGAAAAATTTGTGCCAGGAAGAGGCTTATTCGACAGTGCATTAATGCCTTTTACACAGGATCAGATCATCTTAGGATTATACTTAATATGAGTCCTTCGGGCAACGTCTCTGGTTTTCGATTCCAGAGAAGTGTGGCTACAATGTTGCTGTGACTGAGACTTATCTTTGGACATCAAAGAAGAGCAGGTAGCGACGGCTGGTGCTTGGTGTTGGCAGCCAGTCAACTGGTTTTTGAGGACGGTGGTAAAATCTTTGAGCGCCGCGGGCAAACAGCAGGGGGAGTCAGCAACAGACAAGCATCCAGTACAGGCTCTCTCCCTCTCTCGCTCCCGCCCCCCCCCCCCCCCTCTCTCTCTCTCTCTCTCTTTCTTTCGTTCTTTCTCTCATGCACGTGTTGACGGGATGGTGGGCTGGTGCAAGCTTCGCACGTCAGTTTCCAATAAGGTTACATGTGGAAGTGACGATTACGTGCTATCGTGATTTTTAGCGGTGGTTGCCAGTGGGATGACCCTGCAAGAAGTACAGGGTGGAATTTGTTTGCTGGTTGTTGGTGCTAAATAGTATTTCTATTACTGGTAAAAGCTATTCAGTCTGTATGTCACTGCTGTGGCAGCAAAGTGTGTGGCAGGAACGTTATACTGTGCTCGATCGGCGTTTGTTTTTCAAGTATGTCGTTTCTTCACTGCGTTGTCTTCCTTAGTTGTAGTCCCAGCCAGGGTAGTGTCGTATATTGGTCACGTATGAGGCTTCCTCTTATAGAAAATAGTACACCTTGAAGCTCTTAAATTTAGTTTATGCGTTTAGTAAAAGCTGCATCACTTTGCAAGAAAGTACGATTAGTCTGATTGCTACTATCTGGATGACGCATTGCCTGTCTTTTAGCGTTCTTCTTTAGTGAAACTGATCCCTGTTGTGGTCGCACCTGAATATAGGTTTCCCAGCACATAACCATTAGTATACGTAGAAGCAATTAGTTTCAGCGCGACCGACATATACTCACACAGAGGTTCCTTGGTTCTCAATTGATAGCTTGTATATGTTCCAAACTGACGATAGTATTCGATAATAAACACGTTAAACTCTCTTGACATAAATATGGTTAAAAGAAACTATCCACTAATGAAATCTTACACGGGCCAGTTTAGGTTTCGTTTACTGTGAATATTTCCTTAAATGCTTTTAAAGATAGCATATAGCGCGAACGATACATAGAGGACCTGTAATAGTTTACTGAAAAAATATTCCGACTAAACCCTCTCAAATGAAGGGAAAAATAATATTAACAGTAACATCTTTATCTCTATGATATTAAATCAGTAGCAATACGAAAACCAGTTATCAGCAATACTCCCGAGAAGCTAAAATTAATTTCTTTTGCTCGGTAAAGTTTATCACCGAGATTAAGCAATGAGCAAAGTGACTTATATTTTATCACCGACACTGGCACTCTTTACTTCAACCATTATTGAAAAAAAAATGATTTTTTGTTACTTATCTCTTGCAAAATGCAATTAGTTTTGTGATTTGTACAACCTTATCAGAATATATCTTTGAATTTAAAGCAATCCTTTCATATACAATCTAGAGCGTACTAAGATCTTTCGTTTAAAAAAAACCTTCCAAACTTTTATTTCTCATTCATCTTTAATCTTCGATTGGTAGGAGTCAGTGAAAGGTAATTTATTTTAATTATAATTTAATTATAAGTCAACAAGCAAATATTAATTTAAGTACCGGAACTTGTTTTTCGATGGTGCTAAGACAGTCATGCAATATTTTTGAAAAAACAAACCGCCATTTGACTGTTTATTACTGTATTTCTCTCCTGTACTATCTACATTTCGGCTTTTATACCATTATCGAGCACAATGCTGAAAGTTCATCGACCATTAACACATCATATCTGGAGGCTTTTGGGCTGATTTTACCAGATATGACGTGTTGATAGCCTAAGAAATTTTAGTACTGTGAACGATAATGGCATAAAATCAGAAATCTGGATACGACAAAAGAGAAACTGTATGTAATCTAGGCCCTAAATCGATAGTTGTTCGATGTGTTATGTATGGCCTACAGCAAGGATTTACCTGAACCCCCTTTTAATAAGGCCTTCAGCCGTGTGTATTCCTTAAAGGAAAATTTTTATAAGAAGGAAGGGGGGTAATTAAAGTTTGTTTCGAATTTGTTTGTGGCCTTCAGCCGTGCAATAAGTTAATATACCTTTAATTAGGCTTTCGGCCGTTCTATTGTAAGTTTAAAAGAAATGTCTTGGTTAGAAAAAGTTGTGTGTTTTAATTATAGTTGTCCTTCAGACGTGTAATGCAGGCCTTCAGCCGCTAATTCTTTTCAATTGCAGGTTTTTTAAAATTTACCTTCTATTTTTAACTGCTTTTGATTTCTAAGCCAGGCCTTCAGCTGGTCTAGTTTTTGGTGTGGTTTTGGGCCTTCAACGCAGAAAGCATCTCAAGTTTCCTTTAACTAGACCCTCAGCCGTATTGTCTAATTGTGATGTTTTAAATCAATGTGTAAATAAATGGTTCTTAGAAACATAAAGTTGTGTATTTGATTTTGCAACTTACAGTAATTGTTTACGGCCCCATCCACAACCATAACCTTATCCTGTGTGCTCTCTGAGTACCTACTAGCTTGGTTTCAGATTGCTTAAGATAGTGGTCCCTCTTTTACTATTTCAGGGGGGATCTTCTCAAACTCATGAGTGAATTTTAATTGTAAGTACGAGATATGTTTCCACTTCCAATGCTACAGTCTGGCACCTTGCTAACGGCCAAAATTCCTCCTATACACAACCACAAATTAGTAACAACTTGATTGTCTTAGAGTGTGCAACCAGAACCTCTAGCGAAACTCCACGGAAGAATGGACGTCAGTCCGCTATCACAAATCAAAAACTCACAATCGTCTTCATTAACACCTGTTCTTTACAGTGCTTAAACATACAATTAAAACAATAAATAATCGTTCTGGTCTGTAAACACGATCTCGGTGCAGATCTACCTTTAGCATACAATTCGTAAGGTGACTCCTAACTCTGCTATCCACGAAAAGTGAAACCCATTTCTCCAAATATTTATTCTGGGAGGATGTGCGAAGCGGTAAATACCGACGCTAATCATTTGCTATTCCGACTTGCCGCGCCCAGTAGCTCGCTCCTGACAACGATATAAACCAACACTATCTTCCATCAAGACTCGAAGGAAACACTATTTGGTAAAAATAGGAATTAATTGCTACTCATTTGTAGATGGAATTTATTACTTTCAAGGATGAATTTTACCTAATACATTTCCTATTAAGCTGTGGCAGTCTGGATAACTATGATGTAGTTCTAGTGGCGAAATGTAATTTTCTGATTTTCTCCATTAATAAAGGTGATTTGTTATATGTCCGTGTTGAAAGTTAGCACGTTCCACTCCCCACGTCTAGGGTCCAATAATGTTACAAAAAACCTTAGGTAGGAACTGGTGTATCCCTCATGGACAGCATTTCTTGGGAGATGTTCAAGTAAACAAAAAGTTTTCTTTATCTGCGACCTCCATTTTAGTGTGAAGTGGCTGATAAAGCCTCTGTTTCCATAATATTGTCCGAACGGTGCCATTATTCTATGATCTTCCATAGTATACAAAGTAGCAGCACCTGCTTTCATTTTTCCTTCTGTAACCTTGAGTGAACATCAGACTACTCGTCTATGAGTAAGAACACGCAAAGAGCAATTAAAAGAGCAACGAGGGACACCGGTAACAAGAAATACCCCACACCAGACACTGAGTCGGGCCTGGAGCAGTTCACAGTTCTGCTATCTCTCCCTCTCCCTTCGTCTCCTCGCAGCCTTGGGCGCCGGCCTCTGCTTCCGATACCATTAGCAGTAAAAGTGCTACGTTTATACTTTACTCGCTCCCGTTTGGTACGTGTGCTGAATGAAGTTTTTCGTAGCCGGTAATCTCTTTCCGATTTCGAGTTCACAGTAACGTAACGCGGAGTCAGGTTATAGGCAAAGCGAAAAACTATTCGAGAATCGAGTCGATGCTTATCTGTCTGGAGCTACCATGTAAATTAATGGCGTTATTGTGCCAATATCAGCGCAGGCGACCGTCGTTCGAGAACTGGGTCATAGGTGAATTCTTGTTTCCTTTTTTGGAGTTCTAACCCCTAAGATTACATTTGAGAACATCGTCGCCTCTTCCCCTCCTACCCTGTTCCGACATATCTAACTTCGTCCACATGAGTTTGTTTAGCTTGTGAGAAATCTAAACATATTATAAAATGTTTTCGATTGTGTTGAGCCGCAGTCATTCAATACTTTTGAAAAGATTAGACCCTCATTCGATTGTGTAATACTACCTTTATCTTCATTACTATCTAGATTTCGGCTTTTATGCGATTATCAAATAGAATGCTAAAAGTTGTCAGACCATTATTAAGTTACATCTGTTAAGACAGTCCATGGGAGGTAAACAAGACTAGCACATGTCATTAAAATGTAACTGTCAAAGAACGTAAATTCTAAGAGACATAATAAATATAGAAGTATCACAGTTGTATCTTAAAGACATGTGTTAGTCTTGTTCACCTGCTTTGGACTTCCTTAACAGATATTAGGGTTAATAATGGTCTAACAACTTTTAGCATCATACTTGATGATGGCATAAAAGCCGAAATCTAGATAGTACAGAATATAAATATAGTAGTACACAGTCAAATGGCTGTTTTTAGGAAATGATTTTTTTATGTTTCGTAGTACACAGGTAAGTGCTACTTACCTTGGTAAGACAATACGTTTTAGTGAAACATGGAAGAAACGATAAAGATTATTAATGGGAGTCGCAGCTGAGAAAACGCTCGAAGAGAAATGTGTAAACATACGGCATGAAATGGATAGCATATTTTATTTTAGACTGCAAGCGTACTGTGGCTAATCTTCAAGATTATACTTATAGTTCTTAATGATAAACCATTCACCATACGTTCATTACGTCTATGTTGCTTGACGTGTTTGAGATATGTCAAGGGCTATATTGATACTTTTTTCTATGTACAGAGGTGGCACGTTCAGTTGCCAGTATTTAAAACGAAGTACCCCTTAATTTCGTGAGAATGGCAATGGGCATTAAATGTGCAAATAAACCTTCTTCATTCTTTGAAAACTTGCTGCACATGTGAAATATACATTTGTTCATTTCCTCTCTCAAGAGCTATCATATCCTGCAACTATTGTCACGATCACGCAACACACAGTTTCTTCGGCGTTGTGGCTTAGCGGTCGATAGTTCCCGCTTTTTCTGTGTACGGTATAAACGATGCTTCTTGGGACACCAAACATTCCGGCTCTCTTTGTGACGGAAAACCCCACCATTCGAGCGCCAACAATTTCAACGTTCCAGATGACTTACCTGTGACCAGATGCACACACAATACAAAGAAAACTGTTCTGACCACGGCTTACTCTTGGAATACGTTAAGGGTTCCATTCGTGGTCATATACAACAGCCCAACCTGCAGGATAGGCTAGTATCAGCTTTTATGTTCAATCAGGGATTTCTCGCTATGTTTACATTTCTTATCCAACTGCTGTACCTTCAGCCGTACACATTACGTCACAGGGGAAACGGCAGTTACGCCTAGAAAACGTGTGACGCAATTTGCAAACAGAACCTGATGATCGAGACAGTTATCGGTGAGATGCAACACTCGCAGAGTGTAACAGTGTATACATATTTGCCCAAGATCCAACCTCCAATATGTCTCAGACCACAGTCTCCTGCGAGACTGGACTTTTACAGAACTAAACCGAAAGGTAGATTGATGTTGTTTCATCCGTATCCGTTGTAATGGTGTTTATTTGCGAGAAATGCGTATGCTGTATGACTGTCATTGTTTGAAATCCTGTGCCATAATGTTGGTGCTAGATTCTTCTGATTTCGGGACCATCTCAATGTGATCGGCTTGTGTTAACGCTATGAGTCTTTTCGTGAGCTACAAAGAATAAACATTAGTCATAACTTGCTAATTAAAAAAAGCTACGCTTAAATTTCACACACATAGTTTTTCTGCTGTCATATTGGTCAGATCGTCTCACACATTTTCGTCCTCGCCTCACCTTACACCATTTCATTTTAAATCTCTGTTCATCCATGTTTTAGTTTTAGAAGGATAGTTGTACAGCTATTGGCCACCGTATGGTTGAGAGCTTTATGAATGCTGGTCAATAGCTATCTATTGAATTACATACACTCAATATATTTGATGGCCTTAACTTTTTAGCCCGTTTTCAGTTATGAATGTAGTTTGATTCAAGCTGTGTATATGGGCAGAGAATATTCAGTTTCCTGTGACGTATGGAAGACGACATATCTATCAATAGCCCTTCGGCCACAATGGTCTTCTTTCTTGCTATTCCTATATCCTCCTTCCCCAGATGCAGCCTCTATCTGATATCTGTTTCTTGGAGATAGACAGGTCGTTCTTGCGCTGCTGGTTTCAGCAACAGTGATCCATCGCAGTATCGAAGTCATAAAGTAATGCATCCCTCCTTCTCCGAGAGAATGAGGGAGACCAAACTGCTTTTCTGCATAATATTCGAGAAGCATGACGTGGTTACCTTCTTCGATGCCATATAAAATGATTCTTTAACAGTCTGTATGATATTTACCGTTTTAAATTTTCCTTTTTTCCTTGTACCTTGGATTTTGAACTCGTTATGCAGAGTCATAAAAGTGTATATGTTCTCTGGAGGTTGTTTAACTATTTCTTTGGTTAAACGTTGTAATGATCATCCGGTACTTATATAGGTAGAAAATATAACTTTATTAGAAGGACCGTGATGTTCGTGCCTGATTCCCTTGCAGCTGTACATTCAGGTGACAAAAGTCATGGGATAGCGATATGGGCACAAACAAATAGAGGTGGTATCTAGTACACAAGGTAAAAATGGTAGTGCATTGGCAAGGCTGTCATTAGTACTCACGTGATTCATATGAAATTGTTTCCGGAGTGGTTAAGCCCGCACAACGGGAATTAACAGACTCTGAACGCTGAATGGTAGTTGGAACTAGACACATGGGACAGAAAATTTCGCAAATGGTTAGGCAATTCAATATTTCCAGATCAAGAGCGTGCCGAGAATAGCACATTTCAGGTGCGCCTCTCACCGCGGTCAACGCTGTAGCCGACGGCCTTCACTTAACGATCTACGGCAGCAGCTTTTGTTTAGAGTTATCAGGGTTAATAGACAAGCAATACTGTGTAGGATAAACGCAAAAATCAATGTGGGACGAACGTATCAGTCAGGGCAGTGCGGCGAAATTTGGTAACCGACGGGAGTCCTTTGCTAATAGCACGACATCGCCTACAGCGATTCAAATGGTTCAAATAGTTCTGATCACTATGGGATTTAAAATCTGAGATCATCAGCCCCCTAGAACTTAGAACTACTTAAACCTAACTCACCTAAGGACATCACACACATCCATGCCCGAGGCAGCATTCGAACCTGCGACCGTAGCGGTCGTGCGGTTCCAGACTGAAGCGCCTAGAACCGCTCGGTCACAATGGCCGGGCAGGGCCTGTACTGGGCACGTGACCACATCGGTTGAGCACTAGACGATTAGAAACTGAGGCCTAGTCAAATAAGTCCAGATTTAAGTTGATAAAAGTTGATGGTAGGGTTCTAGAGTGGTGCAGACTCCACGAAGCCATGAATCCAAGTTGTCAACAAGGCGCTGTGCAAGCGGGTGGTGGCTCCATAGTGACGTGGACTGTGTACACAAGGAATGGACTGGGTCCTCTGATTTAACTGAATCAATCATTGACTGCAGACAGTTATGTTCCGCTAATTGTGACCATTTACAGCCATTCATGGACTTAATGTTCCGAAACGGTGGTAGAATTCTTGTGGATGACAATGCACTATATCACCGAGCCAGATATGTTCGCGATGGAAATGAGAAACGTTCTCTATAATGCGACAAACGATTTGGCCACCCAGATCGCCCGACATGAATCCCATCGAATACTTATGGGACGTGATCGAGAGGTCGATTCATGCACAAAATGCTGTGCAGAAATACCGAGCCACGCTGCCTCTATAGCGGTACATAATTGCGAACTCTTTCGCCTTTGTGGACGGCTATAGTGGCAGGGTGGCTCAGTATTCCTGCAGAGGACTTCCAAGGAATTGTTGAGTCTGTGCCACGTCGAGCGGCGCGGGGTAGCCGCACGGTCTTGGGAGTGTTGTCACGGTTCGTGCGGCTCCCCCCGTCGGAGACTCGAATCCTCCCTCGGGCGTAGGTGAGTGTGTTTTCCTTAGCGTAAGTTGGTTTAAGTTAGACTCAGTAGTGTGTAAGCTTAGGGACAGATGACCTCAGCAGTTTGGTCCCATAAGTCCTTACCACAAATTTCCAAAATCTGCCACGTCGAGCTGCTGTAATACGGGGGCAAAAGGAGTATTGCAAGGTGTCGCATGTTTTCCTCAGGTAGATGTATATCACTACGTGCACATGCAGCACATCTTGTGGAAGACGAAATCCGTATATCAGTACCGATTTTCAGTGTCGTATTTGCATATAAGTTCAGATTTGATTCTTCTAAGAAAAATCGGGTTTCCGAGAGCCAGTTCTTAGCGTGTTATCTACCCACAAAATCTCGGTGGAATTAGCACGTTTCGTAATGCGTAAAGTGTTATCGGCACTAATGATTCCTTTACGTCCAAGCAAATTTGGGGGTTATTTATCTTTTTTCTCGATGATCTCGTTGAAGGCTAAAACGCGTAGTTTGTATCTTCAGGTTCGTTGCAGCTGCTCTCCAGATATGTTGCGTAATGTGATTTATGAACTGATTCGAATAACACAATGCAGGCCATTGTTTCAGTGAAATATATCTTCATGGTTTATTGCTATTTCAATCTCCACTCACGTCACACAGACTATAATAGTTCAAACACGCGAGTGTTTTAGAAACTCCAGAGTAAGCAATATATATTTATCGTAACACATCTGACAAGCCATTCTCTTCCAGTTTTTTGTGCTAAAGATGGCGCAACTTTTCGAAGTCATGTATTTATTAATATGAAACACTGATTTTCGAATAACTGTATACTAAATATCAAATCAAAAACAGTAAATTTAAATCATCTTCGTTTGTGTCTAATGAACCCATTCATATAACAAAATTTCGGAATCCTACTTCCAGTAGCCGAAGTAATTTGATAATTTTCTATAAACATAAGATCTAAAGTTCTGAATATTGTTTTGGTGTTATAATAGTACCAAGACAACTTCTTTTTGTTGTTGCTGTGGTCTTCAATCCCAAGACTGGTTTAATGAAGTTCTCCAAGCTACACTATCCTGTGCAAGCCTCTTCAACTCTGAATAACTACTGGGTCTTACATCCTTCTAAGTCTGCTTAGTGTATTCATCTCTTGGTCTCTCACTACGATTTTTACTCCTCAAACCTCCCTCAAACACAAAATTAATGATCCCTTGATGTCTCGAAACGTTCCCATCAATCGATCCCTTCTTCTAGTCAAATTGTGCCACAAATTTATTTTCTCCCCAATTCTAATCAGAATGCCCTCATTACTTATGTGATCTACCCACCTAATCCTCAGAATTCATCTATACCACCACATTTCAATAGCTTGTATTCTCTTCTTGTCTAAACTGTCTATCGTCTAAGTTTCACCTCCGTCCATGGCAACACTTCATACAAACACTTTCAGAAAAGATTTCCTAACACTTAAATCTGCATTCAATGTTAACAAAATTTTTTCTTCAGAATCGCTTTTCTTTCCATTGCCAATTTACATTTTATATCCCCTCTTCTTCGCCCATCGTCGGTTACTTTACAGTCCAAATAGCAAAACATATCTACTACTTTAAGTGTCTCGTTTCCCATTCTAATTCCTACAGTATCACATGATTTAATTCGTCTACATTCGTTTATCCCTGTTTTGTTTTTGTTGACGTTCATCTTACGCCCATCTTTCAAGACACTGTTCATTCTTTTCAAATGCACCGCCAAATCCTTTGCTCTCTGTGAAGGAACTGCAATGTCTTCGGCAAACCTCAAAATCCTTATTTTCCCGAAATTTTCCTCTGGTTTCCTTCACGGTATCATAAGTGTAGAGTTTGAATAGCAGAATGGCAGTCTACAACCCTGTCTCACTCTCTTCTCAACCACTGCTTCCATTTCATGCCTCTCGACTCTTATAACAGCCGTCTGGTTTCTGTACAGCTTTTCCCTCCCTGTATTATACCCTGCAGTCTTCAGAATTTCAAAGACAATATTCCAGTCAACCTTGTCAGAAGCTTTCTCTATGTCTACAAATGCTACAAACGTAGGTTTGCCTTTCCTTACTTTATCGTCAAAGACAAGAAATGATCACCTCCGAGGTAAGCTTCAACGATGTTTTCAGTTCTTCCATAAAACATTCGTGTTCGTATTTTCAAAAAGACCATCTGTGCGAATTAAATATGTTTCTAAAATTTTATTTTAAATTTTATCTAGGCTCAACAGTTTTGAAATAATCTGAAATTCTTATTCAGAGTTTTTCACTGAGATGTGAGTTACATGAAAGTAGTAAATTTTTAGGAAAAAGTAAATTTCTAAGGTATGTGTTTCACCAGATTATCCACCAATTTCTGTTCGTTGTTAACTTGGTTGAATTTTGGTTTTTTTATACAGAAAACGTAGACATTATCGAATTAAATCAATTATTTGCCACAGCTGAATAGCTTCTCAAGATATTGTGTGTATATATGTAATTGTTGCATTACCAACACGTCACAAACTATTTCTATCTTTATGAATAAATGAAAATATAAAGTAAACATTATGTAATTCTATAAGCATAAATATCAAGGATAGTAGTTTATGCATTATTCATTCACGGATTTTATTTAGACATTTAAGCAAAGTAAACTGTATTGCATTATCCGATACGCGACCTGTTTCACTGAAATACGAATGGTTTCTGGTGCTGTTACGAGTTCGACAGCTCAATGAAATGTTGTTTACAGTTCCTTCGTACAACTTTTAATAAAGCAAGAGAGAGTTTTTTTACAGATGTAAGTGAACTCATATAGACGAAGAGATTGGTCAAGATTAAATGTTAAAATCCATGGAACAGATAATGAGTAAAACTATTCCTTACCTTGGTCACGAACTGCCACTAAAAGCGACAGTAGATATAACGACTTCCAAATTACGCAGAATTAAAATTTGTTACTAAACCGGTTTTAATGATTCATTAAATATATCAGTATCGTTGTGCTTTGTTTCATGTCATAAAAAAATGCATTTTTCATCCATTAAGCAAAGGAAACCAATAACATTCTGACGTGTAAAATATACTTTATTCCCTTCGCGCCAAGCATTATAATTGCGTCCATCTTGTTCAACTTTTTAAAAACAAGAAGTGGTCTGAAAATGCAACACGACTCAAGTGTGATAGAGCGTTTACAGAACCAACTGTGCAGGCTGAAAAGCCCGCACCCATAATTCCTTTTCCACACTCGATGTTACAGTGTTTACACGAATATTCCGGAAGCGGTATTCCGAAATACGTTCACAGAAAATCAGATTTTGCAGTTCATAAAAACGTAATTATAGTTTAGTTGCTGAAACAAGAGGGAAGAAATTAATATACTATCTGTTAATAATCACTAGACGGAAGAAAGGAAGATGATGAATTAATTTTCTATCAAAGGCGTGGTCATTAGAGGCAGCATGAACATGGATGAGGCTAGGAGGAGACAGAATATCGTGGCTGAAGCTTCAAAAGAACAGTGTCTGCATTCGCTTTAAGTGATTTCGGAAAAACACAGAAACCACAAATATGCGTAGTGAACCCCACTACTCCGACCTGCGATCGCAGTGCTCTAACAATTACGCCTATTAAACAGTCACGCGCTATTCGTCTCGGCGTAGTTTAAAAATACCCAAGCAAAAGATCGCAATGTCTTCTAGATCCTTTTGGCTGATACCTATCGTTCACATTACGAGGTAATTTCACTCGATGGTGGACGCGTTCACTTGGACGCCGGAAACGAATTCTGCAGTAATTGACAACTTACATCTACCAAGTGCCTGCGAAGGATACGAAAGTAAGGGTCCCGCGAGTTCAAGCTTGAGTTCACTGCGATGGAGCTACATATGCGCTTCCAGACAGCAAATCCAACAGAAACTAATGACCTACGTTTAATACGGATGTGTAGTGCATACTAATAGCATCGCACACCTTTTTGGTTCATAACTTTATTTATGAGTTCTCCGACACAAGGTTTTAGGAACCTCAGAACCTCGTGATGAAATGAAAACAATATTATCTCAGGGTATTCTCTTGACTAAAAAGGTGAATTTCAAGACATCCTCTTACAGTCACTGAATATAACTCCGCTGCTCTCCGCGAATTATTGAAAGCAAGACGTTATTTAATAACTCCTGTACACGATACTTTTCATTGAGTAATGAAACGTAACGAAGCAGGAGAAACAAAGAGAAACAGGAAATAGTGGACCGTGAGTGTGAAGAGCACATACTGTTTGGCGCCTTTGGCTGATATACTACACAGGAAATGCTTGAGGAATACGTATCATTTCGTGAATTTTCGTAATATAAGTTTGGTTGTATGTTGGGTGTAACGGTGAACGAAGTCTTTTTTTAATTTCTATTGAACGAATGAAATGTATTGTAACCTCCCAACAGATAAAAAATATAATTATATCATTCACATTCAGCGTAACCTTTCAAAAATTTATTGACTGTGAATCTAAATTGTTAAATTTGGACGTCAGCAACGCTGCGTCATGGCCCTGAAAGATCAAACTGAATAAATTGAAAATTCTTACCTCAATAATGTCGCCGGATAGCGCGTATATATCTGCTCCTATAAGAAATTTTTCTGGCGCAGCCCAGTGCAATGCTGGCCGATAGATTTGTCATGTACATACAAAAAATTGATTTTTCCTTAGAATAATCGGGATGACCATGGATTGGAGAAATTAGTAAATTCTTTAAATTAAGATGAATGATTGTCAAAAGTTAATTTTTATAAGAAAGATTATTATTAAGAGATTTAAAAAAAACATTTACATGGGACTTGATATAACAGTAGTACATATGCGCGAGGCTGCTTTTACCTTATACTACAACGCTCAGGTACCGCCATGGCTCCCTACGGCCGGCCCAGCCAACTCGATACACCAGACTCCTGCCTACTACTTACTCCTACTGCCACACAGTTCCTACTGCAGCCAACACTCGTCTCTGGTCTGAGATTCTCGTATAGCTTACATAACGCAGGCAGCGCGTGAGCAATCCATCTAAATTACATCTGCTCGAGCGCACTAGCAATAAATTCCTTAGTCATGGACCTCTTACAGTATGATCCTGTCTCACATAATACTGATTTGCATCTTAAGCATTAAAAAGCATTTTTATATGCTAAACCACTTTCTTCCAACTACTCGTCACCTGTGTTACCTCACTAATTCATTTCCTACCACAAAATGCCAGAATTCTTTTTCAGTAAGGTGAACCACAGCTAAAGATCCTGATCGCCGATCATTACGTACACATCCCATTCGTCTGACCGGTCACTGAAACACATAGAACTCTATAAATACACACTTTATGAGCGACTTTGCCAACTGAAACACATAGAACTCTATAAATACACACTTTATGAGCGACTTTGCCAATCATGTTTGTTAAGTAAGTTGAAAGTGCCTTCCTTAAATATCCTTTTACTTAAGTATAGCGAAGATATAGCAAGTATGTTGTCGCCATCTCATACAAGAAACTCCTAAAATCTGTCACGTATAGCTTCACTATGGTATAACCCCAAAAATTCGTATCATTGTAAAGTTTATCATGCTCTCCTTTTCAATTGCACATTTGTCAATCAACTAACTTAGACAATATAACGGATTTTAATGGTCATACACAAAGCACATCGGTAGCAAGACGCAATCAATAACTTCACTGCGCGATAACAACGGTGAAGCCACTGATGACAGTGCCGCTAAAGCAGAGTTATTAAACACGGTTTTCTGAAACTCCTTCACCAAAGGAGATGAAGTAAATATTCCTAAATTACAATCAGGAACAACTGCCAAGATGAGAAACACAGAAGTAGATATCCTCGGTGTAACAAAGCAGCTTGAATCACTTAATAAAGGCAAGGCCTCCGGTCGAGATTGTATACCAGACAGGTTCCTCTCAGAGTATGCTGATAAAATAGCTCCATATTTAAAATTACATACAACCACTCGCTCACAGAAAGATCCATACCTAAAGACTGGAAAATTGCTCAAGTCACAACAATGCCCAAAAAGGGAAGTAGGAGTAATCCGCTGAATTACAAGCCTACATCAGTAACGTCGATTTCCAATAGGGTTTTGGAACATATACTGCATTCCAACATTATGCAGTATTGTACCTCGAAGAAAACGATTGATTGACACATAGTCAGCACGGATTCAGAAAATATCGTTCTTGTGAAACACAACCAGCTCTTTATAATCATGAAGTAATGAGTGCTATCGACAGGGTATATCAAATTTATTCCATATTTTTAGATTTCCAGAAGGCTTTCTACATAGTTCCTTACAAGCGTCTTCTAACCAAACTGCGTGCCTACGGAGTATTGCCTCATTTGTGCAAGTGGATTCGTGATTTCCTGTAAGAAATGTCCCAGTTCGTAGGAACAGACGGAAAGTCATCGAGTAAAACGGAAGTAATATCCGGCGTTTCTCAAGGAAGTGTTATAGGCCTTCTATTGTTCCTGATCTATATTAACGACATAGGAGACAATCTGAGCAGCCGTCTAAGATTGTTTGCAGATGATGCTGTCATTTACAGTCTTGTAAAGTGATCAGATCGTAAAAACGAATTGTAAAATGATTTGGATAAGATATCTGTATGGTGCGAAAAAGCAATTGACCATGAATAGCCGACCGGTGTGACCGTGCGGTTCTAGGCGCTGCAGTCTGGAACCGTGTGACCGCTACGGTCGCAGGTTCGAATCCTGCCTCGGGCGTGGATGTGTATGATGCCCTTAGGTTGGTTAGGTTTAAGTAGTTCTAAGTTCTAGGGGACTTATGACCACAGATGTTAAGTCCCATAGTGTTCAGAGTCGTTTGAGCCATTTGACCGTGAATAAAGAAAAGTGTGAAGCTATTCACATGAAGACTAAAAGAAATCAGCTAAATTTCGATTACGCAGTAAGTCACACAAATCTGAAGGCTGTAAATGCAGCTAAATACTTACGGATTACACTTACAAATAACCTAAATTGGAACGATCACATAGATAATATTGTGGGTAGAGTAAAACAACGACTGCGATTCACTGGCAGAACACTTAGAAGGTGCAACAGGTCTACTAAAGAGACTGCTTACACCACGCTTGTCCACCCTATTCTGCAGTATTGCTGTGTGGTGTGGGATCCGCATCAGGTGGGACTGGCGGCTGACATCGAAAAAGTACAAAGAAGGGCAGCTCGTTTTGTATTATTGGGAAATAGGGGAGATAGTGCCACAGACATGATACGTGAATTGGAATGGCAATCATTGAAACAAAGGCGTTTTTCGTTGCGTCTGGATCTTGTCATGAAATTTCAATCACCAGTTTTCTCCTCCGATTGGCAAAAAATTCTGTTGGCACCCACCTACATAGGGAAATTTGATTATCACGATAAAATAAGAGAAATCAGGGCTCGCACAGAAAAATTTAAGTGCTCGTTTTTCCCACGTGTCGTTCGAGAGTGGATCGGTAGAGAGACAGCTTGATGGCGGTTCATTGAACACTCTGCCAGACACTTTATTGTGAATAGCAGAGTAATCACGTAGATGTAGATGTAGATGGACAATTAATGTTTCATTGAGCAAATGAGTTTGCGCTGCGTCTAGGAACCTTGTTTCTAAATCTGGTAATAGCGTGTAATTTCCACGTTAAGTGGTTCAATTAGTTGTTACGTGATAGAAGTGACTAACTTTTAATTGCTGTAATTTTCGGCAGTCAGGGCTGTCAATACGCGGAGGCACGCAGTTGCAAGACGGCGAGATAGATGATACGAATTCTGGCATTGGAAATATTTTTTATTGGTTTCTATTCTACATGTTTGCGCTACGAATAGGAACAGCACGCGTTCTCAGGGACGATCCGTTGCTCGTTTGGAGGCCTTATAATTCGCTTTCCATAATGTGTTGTTCCGCAGCCTGTGTATGAGTACCGCTTTTCATTCGTTTGCTTTCCATCAAAAACTGCAGCACCACATACGACCGCCCCGCAACACGCAGCTAAGAGAAACAGGTGTACTTCAGATGAAAAGTTCGTATTTCGACAGAAAAAGCTCAAAAAGGGGGCGGGAAGGCAAATCCTTTTTAGAGAATCAGCTAAATGATTTTTCGGTTTCCTTGATTCTGATTAGCGTTTCGCACTAAAACTTCGCTTGTTTTCTCTGAAATTCTGCATGCATAACCAATAATGAAGAATACTACAGTATTATGTTTGTCGGAGAAAGAAAGGATCGTAAGGCATTGTTTCAGCGAGGTCAGGCTAAAGCTGGGCGATTCATTGAAAAGCGCTTACATGCTTCGCGCAGACTGGCTCCTTGCCAGGAAGAGTATAAGTGTTGTGCCTCAAGTGCATTGGTTCGCTAGGTAACGATAAATGACATGTATATAGAGAGGTATATCGTCCGCGCTGTTTTGCAGTTTATGCTACAGTTGATATATATATATATATATATATATATATATATATATATATATATATATATATATATATATATATCAAGGGACTGTATTCTGGATTTACAGGGTTTCTCTATTTTTTTCTGTAATAGTACGTCGTGCCATAAACAACTAGACAGGGAATCAACGATATGACGGCGAAAAAAATTGTAAATACACTCCTGGAAATTGAAATAAGAACACCGTGAATTCATTGTCCCAGGAAGGGGAAACTTTATTGACACATTCCTGGGGTCAGATACATCACATGATCACACTGACAGAACCACAGGCACATAGACACAGGCAACAGAGCATGCACAATGTCGGCACTAGTACAGTGTATATCCACCTTTCGCAGCAATGCAGGCTGCTATTCTCCCATGGAGACGATCGTAGAGATGCTGGATGTAGTCCTGTGGAACGGCTTGCCATGCCATTTCCACCTGGCGCCTCAGTTGGACCAGCGTTCGTGGTGGACGTGCAGACCGCGTGAGACGACGCTTCATCCAGTCCCAAACATGCTCAATGGGGGACAGATCCGGAGATCTTGCTGGCCAGGGTAGTTGACTTACACCTTCTAGAGCACGTTGGGTGGCACGGGATACATGCGGACGTGCATTGTCCTGTTGGAACAGCAAGTTCCCTCGCCGGTCTAGGAATGGTAGAACGATGGGTTCGATGACGGTTTGGATGTACCGTGCACTATTCAGTGTCCCCTCGACGATCACCAGTGGTGTACGGCCAGTGTAGGAGATCGCTCCCCACACCATGATGCCGGGTGTTGGCCCTGTGTGCCTCGGTCGTATGCAGTCCTGATTGTGGCGCTCACCTGCACGGCGCCAAACACGCATACGACCATCATTGGCACCAAGGCAGAAGCGACTCTCATCGCTGAAGACGACACGTCTCCATTCGTCCCTCCATTCACGCCTGTCGCGACACCACTGGAGGCGGGCTGCACGATGTTGGGGCGTGAGCGGACGACGGCCTAACGGTGTGCGGGACCGTAGCCCAGCTTCATGGAGACGGTTGCGAATGGTCCTCGCCGATACCCCAGGAGCAACAGTGTCCCTAATTTGCTGGGAAGTGGCGGTGCGGTCCCCTACGGCAC
Organism: Schistocerca piceifrons; assembly: GCF_021461385.2. Classification (NCBI taxonomy): domain Eukaryota; kingdom Metazoa; phylum Arthropoda; class Insecta; order Orthoptera; family Acrididae; genus Schistocerca; species Schistocerca piceifrons. Next base: position 268,471,384 of record NC_060142.1, on the reverse strand, counting down.
TGCGTAGGATCCTACGGTCTTGGCGTGCATCCGTGTGTCGCTGCGGTCCGGTCCCAGGTCGACGGGCACGTGCACCTTCTGCCGACCACTGGCGACAACATCGATGTACTGTGGAGACCTCACGCCCCACGTGTTGAGCAATTCGGCGGTACGTCCACCCGGCCTCCCGCATGCCCACTATACGCCCTCGCTCAAAGTCCGTCAACTGCACATACGGTTCACGTCCACGCTGTCGCGGCATGCTACCAGTGTTAAAGACTGCGATGGAGCTCCGTATGCCACGGCAAACTGGCTGACACTGACGGCGGCGGTGCACAAATGCTGCGCAGCTAGCGCCATTCGACGGCAAACACCGCGGTCCCTGGTGTGTCCGCTGTGCCGTGCGTGTGATCATTGCTTGTACAGCCCTCTCGCAGTGTCCGGAGCAAGTATGGTGGGTCTGACACACCGGTGTCAATGTGTTCTTTTTTCCATTTCCAGGAGTGTATGTAATCATTAATATAAAAGTCTTCTTTTTGTATATGATGATGAGAGTGAGCAGTAGCGAGAGAGATAGGGAGCGAGGGCGACAGGGTGGGAGAGAGAGAAAAGGAGGAGGGGGGGGGGGGAGAAGGAGAAATTGAAAAACGACGCCAGTGCGTAGCCTACTCCGCTCGAATAGTTCCACGGGGGTCACTGAGTTTAAATTCTTCAACTGACTTACTGATCACAATGTCACACGCCCTCTCTTCATTAGGTACTGCAGACAGTTTTGAGATTAAATCCACGATATTGGCTTAAATGTCTTGGAATGAGGTCTTTTACATCACTACCTCATAACCTTCGGCAGACAATGACTGGTACTGAAAGTTGCTTCCTCCATCAGGTTTCGAACCGGCTACCTACGATAACCAAAAAAGTATCCATTGATGATGTTAACATTAGTCCTTACATTGCGTTTCTATTATAATGTGTCTGATGAAAACAGGTATTGTTGCTCTCTCTGTGTGTGTCTTGGAAAGAGGAATGAGTTCAGACACTATATCGACTAAAACTGTTAATGAATCAATATTTGTGTTGCTATGGGCGTTTATTTAGTTTTTAGACTTCTTCAAAGGAATATTGTGTAATAATTGTAAACTGTGGCGAACTGAATAGGCAGCCCGTTATTCACTTGCGTGTAGTCATTGTAACAGTGCAAAGAACACGTTTCTTGATATAACTATAGTAGATAGAGAGTTAAGAGTCAGTAAAAGGAGAAAGCATGTCTCTAGAGTGTGGATAAAAATATGATCTTATATTTTTTACTATGTTATTTCTAAAAGTTAATTCCGCAACTGTGAGAACTGGAACCGTTACGGGTGGGAGCTCAAGTGTTAACCACGATTAAAGTAAAACCGTTGTTAACTGTAGTTATGTGAACAATAATAATGTATAATAATGATTAAAAGGCATCAGTATACATAATTTCAAATTCACGTAACGTCACAAAACACTAAAAAATAAACACATGACAGAATTTTTAGCGTTATCTGTGCCCTTATAACTTGGGTAAATGTACATTTATTTACTACAAACTACTATATACTCGTCTAAGTGCTGTAAATGCACTTACATAAAACTGCATTGTGTAAAATACTATGTCTAGAGCAAGTTACATATTAATATGAAATCTGGAGAAAAGATATATCCTGGGGGGTATGACAGATGAAAGAAGGAGGAGTTGGCGCAAGATTGTATTCATTATTGAGTTGACTGCATGTAAGGAATGCTGACTTAAAGTACCCAAGAGCTAACTGTAAGCGTAGAAAGATCATTACGAACTGGAGCGTAGACACTGTCGTGTCAAACAGTTTTTAGAGATTCTGCTGGTGTCCTGAGTGTAGACACGCTACTGTGAGGGCTACGGAACAGAGGATGAAAGTTGTTTTGTGGCACCACATTTTCGTGTACACCACTGAGGAATCGTTAACAGCTGAGTTATACTTTTCTCAGAGCATAGAACACCTTTTCTCTTTAATGAATGACAGCGCTCCTGCAATTGTACACCGGGCATTGTGATCGAAAACTTCTGGAAAATCGGCAATACTGAATGAACTTAAATATTAGCCATCAAACAGGCTTCTATCAAATCTCTTTTAGGGAAGTACAAATATATTTGAAACAGTTTATATTTGAAACAGTTTAGATTCAGTTTACTCATCACTGATAGCAGTCTCTCATGAAATGATAACCTCACACCGGGAAGCACAATAATTTGTAGGAATAGGTAAGTAATCATAAAAATGGTTAAAGTATCTTTTGTTAGCTACTATAGGATGCTCTACTGATTGGTGAAGATGCATGTATTTATTTAAACAGATTAAGATAAAGTACAGAAAATCTGACTGCATTATGGTCAAAGTGTTTCAACGTTTCCTCTTTCCCGTCTGTCCATGATATGGCCCTAAAACGAGAAAACGAATAATTTTCTGTAATTTTATATTTATGTGTAACATTAAGTAAGATGAAATTGAAGAACTACCTAATTTTGCCCAGAGTTTTTTCAGACTGATGAGTAATAACAACAACAATCCACCAAAGCAATTTCTTTTTTCCCCTGCTTCGAGTAATGTCTTCAGAGAAGTGGTGACCGCTGGGGATGATTCGTTACTTTGTTGTCATGTCCGACCTTACAGACATTTAATGACAGCTGATTACAGATGCAATCAAAGTTGATGTGTCTTGAAATAGTGTCAAATCTTGAAAGATGGTAGACCTTGTGGCTTCTCCACAAGATGTGAAAAAGCCATACATGCCAATCCATCTTCCGTATTTATCGGTGATTGAGTCTCTTTGCATATCGAACTTCGATTTGCAAAACGCGATCTCGTCAGTCTGATACGGTAATAGCAGTGAACGGAGGCTCCGAATTCGCATGTCAGAAGCCTAAATGTGTGTGAGTATGTAAATCCATCTCTCGTTCACAAAACTATTTCTTCCGGCTGTGCTGAAAAACCGGAGGGACGTCCCAGTATTAAAAAATGATTACACGTAATATAACTAAGCATGATGTCACTTTTATGACGCTCGATGAGACAATTTCTCAGTGACAATTACTGAACTATATTAAAACACGCAAATTGGTTACAAACTACGGCATGCACACACTTTATTGAACATGTAAACGTCACTACCGATATTCGGATTTAGGTTAAGACAAGTTCGAAATGCCTCCCATCATTGGCGACGATGTGGCGCAGACGAATAGCGACATTCTGCCTGAATCGCTGAAGTGTCGGAACATCGATGTTGTCGATGATCTTCTTAATGGCTGTTTTCAGCTCTGCAATGGTTCTGGGGTTATTGCTGTACACCTTGTCTCTCATATAGCCTTAGAGAAAAGAGTCACTTGTGTTGGGATCCGGAGAATATGGCGGCCAAACGAGGCTCATGCCAGTGGCCTCTGGATATCCCCTCTGGTCCCGAAAGCACTCCTCCAGGACATCCAATGCTCTTCTTCGATGGGGCCGAGCTCAGTCTTGCATGAACCACATCTTGTCAAAATCAGGATCACTTGGGATAATGGGGGTGAGTTATCTTCCAAAACCTTCACGTACCGTTCGGTAGTCGCCGTGCCATCAATATATATTGTGGTGGCACCGCCAGACACCACACTTGCTAGGTGGTAGCCTTTAAATCGGTCGCGGTCCGTTAGTATACGTCGGACCCGCGTGTCGCCAGTGTCAGTGAATGCAGACCGAGCGCCGCCACACGGCAGGTCTAGAGAGACGTCCTAGCACGCGCCCCAGTTGTACAGCCGACTTTGCTAGCGATGGTTCGCTGACAAATTACGCTCTCATTTGCCGAGACGATAGTTAGCATAGCCTTCAGCTACGTCATTTGCTACGACCTAGCAAGGCGCCATTATCAACTGCTATTTATTTTGTGATGCATGTACCGTCAGACCGATGTTCACCAATTACGGATTAAAGTTAAGTATTCCAGCAGCTACGTACGTTATTGGCTATATTAATTACCTTGTCCAGTTCCAGACCTCACGCCAGCCTGCGTGAGCTTAAACGCGTGCCTTTCGGCTACCCGTCATTGTGGATTGGCTATCTTGCCAGTCCACAACATGTATCGCACCGATTATTCAGTGACTGGACATTGCACACCACACAACCACCCGCTGAGAACGAAGAGACTTCTCGATAGCGGAATGTTTATTCTCAGTACCCTAGATTCGCCAATTCTGCTTATTGTTGAACCTATTCAAATGAAAGTGGGCTTAATAATAATTTCCATCATGCCCCGCGGCCAACACTGCAGTTTGAACACCCCAACGCCAACAGTTGAGAAGTTATGACGATTTTATTTCATATAGTTCAGTAGTCGCAACGCTGTAAGTGTCGATCGTGTGGCGACGGGACTGTGAACTCTCCCACGTGCCGGCGGTTTCGTTTGAAGCCTGCAACGCTCACAATCCTGGCGTCTCCCAAAATTGCTTTCCATTCACACTCCAGACGCTGTGAAACTACGGCTTGTGTTAAAGAACCAATCTGACGAGAAGAAGGGATCGGCTGGGACACATTGTAAGATATCAAAGGTGGAGTGAAGTGTGAGGGCTAAACGGCGTAGAGGGAGACGGAGAAAATTAGAGAGATTAGGGAGATTAGAGCGCGCACGGAGGCTTTCAGACAGTCGTTCTTCCCGCGAACCATACGCGACTGGAACAGGAAAGGGAGGTAATGACAGTGGCATGTAAAGTGCCCTCCGCCACACACCGTTGGGTGGCTTGCGGAGTATAAATGTAGATGTAGATGTAGATGTAGAGAGATGAATACAGCAACCATTTTCATATGGATGTTAATTCCAGCAATTATTCGCAAATAAAAAGGTTTGCACAGGATAGAGTAGCATGGAGAGCTGCATCAAACCAGTCTTTGGACTGAAGACCACAACAACATCATTGGAAATGGCACCCGCATGTTCCATCGTAAGCTGCAATGAGCTCTACAATGCTTTTCTGTCCTAGTGTGGCATCGGATGTTCGAAACAATTCACGGACGCAGTGCTTACAGATGATAATGAAGATGCTGGGGAAATGATCTGCTAATACCTCTGTTCTCTACGCAAAAAGGATTTATCGATTACCTACAGCTGTCTTCAGCGGGCGTCGTGCACCTTACTCCCCGATCACTCAATACTGGTAGCATCAGAAGACGGTAATACTGCCCATGCGACATGCTACAAATGACTGTTATATGTGGCTGTTTCTGGAAATTCACATGCATTACACTGTCATCCGCCCCAGCTAGGCTACGGTGACATCTTGCAGCCACATAGCAAGCATTTACAGCTTGAAGATTTTGATACATATAATCTGTACCATCCTTACACTTGAGGCATCTAAAATTTCATTATTTAGCTTTGGTTTACTAACCACAAAAGAAGGCAAAGTAAAACTACTGTTACGGACAGAAACATAAAAAGTACGGTTGTAATGGAATAGGTACGACGTTGACACATAAAGATTGTAGAAGATTTCTTTTTTATCCCTGTTTCACAGGACACCATGTACATATACAGACTCAAATTTCTGTAACTGTTTTTTTAAATACTTCTATGAGCTCCAAACACATACACACACATAAATGTGCGTGCGCGCGTTATGTTTGTTACTGTCCAGGTGTATGTTACAGTACATTACACATTATTTCGCAAGGTTACTTTTAAAACCCATCATAGTTAAGTACAACGACACTTACACAATTACCTATCACTCTAGTAAACAACAGTGGTTCGCAGCTCGTGGTCGTGCGGTAGCATTCTCACTTCCCACGCCCGGGTTCCCGGGTTCGATTCCCGGCCGGGTCAGGGATTTTCTCTGCCTCGTGATGACTGGGTGTTGTGTGCTGTCCTTAGGTTAGTTAGGTTTAAGTAGTTTTAAGTTCTAGGGGACTGATGACCATAGATGTTAAGTCCCATAGTGCTCAGAGCCATTTGAACCATTTTTAAAACAACAGTGTCCTCAGGCAAATGTATGTGCACGTACCTCATTATGATTGATTATCACTGTCAACTTTTTACAAACAAACAAGACGTGATATACACCTCTTTCTTCATCACAGAAACTAAATAGAGCACTCGTCAAATCTGATCAAAACAATATAGCACTTTTGATTAAATTACGGGCTCTAAATTGGTGTTGAATAATTTTCTGTGACTGGGAGCTGTTGCTGTCAAAGCATCTTTGGTGACTTTGGCACACCACTGACCTCTATGAATATCTACCATTGTTTTGGCAAGCCGCCTTGGAACTTTGGTTTTAAATGTACCCTTCGCCTTTGCCCTTTATTTTATTTTTACCAGTCTTCATCGTGTAATGAGTCATGTTATTATTATTTTTTCCTCATTCTTATCTTTTTATACATATAAGATATACATGAAATAATAAGTAATTTTGTACCAGCGATAGTACTGAGACACAAACAAAACAAGTAGAGACACGCTCTTCAGTTGATTACTTTCTGTATCTACACCTGTTTGTATAAGTGGTAGCGGGTGGACGAATAAAGAGTACCGCCGCATTAACATTGTTAAAAAATGTGTATTCTGACGGCACATTAAAGTAGTATTATAAAAGTTATTAGGGAGACGATGTTTATTAATAGCCGCATCTGTTCATCATTTCCCCCGCGCCGGGAATCCTGCATCAGGAGGATCGAAGCAGATAAGAAGAATTTTCTCTTTGCACAGCAGCGGTAACAGGAAAAAGAAGTACGTAAATTTACGAATGTTAATCAAAAAACGTATTGATTTCAGAGGTCTGTTGATATTATTGCCACTTAAAGTTCACTCAGGATATGTGTACCTACCAATTTATTTCAATTATTCTTTCCAATTTTTTTGATTATTCAAGCAGCAGCTATTAATCAGTTCCCATTATATATTATATTTCATCCCCGCCCACTATTTTTGCAACTGTTCAATCGCAACCGTGATAGGACGCCGCCGAGTGGAATATGAACAGACCTTTCAACTGTTGAGATAAAGAATTATTTGAGGTAAATGATCCATTTTATCATTACAGGAAACTAATGAGACCTTTGTTGCATTTTTAACATGTCCGTGAGATTGGGACCAATAAAAACTTGAAGGAGTAATTTTAAATTACATTCTGCCTAGAGACAAGAATGCTGATTTCAGCGGATAAAGTAGAAACCTGCTAAGCTGTATGCTTATATGACCGCTTTTGGCGCCGTCTCTCGCAGTAAATAATCTCTTTTCCTTCGAATTAATATCGTTTACGGGTAGTGCGTTTATATAGAAATGACGAAATTTGGTTAAAGTCAACATTAAATTGCAACATAATCTATTCAAAATTTGTTAGACTGCGTCAGAGAACAATCAGGTTCATTAATGAATACGCACATTAATCTGCTTTAATTGAAAAGTACGATACAAAAAAAATTTCAAGTTTTAAAATAATTATTTTTCATAATATTGTCAGATGAAATGGCCATTGTTGAGAACTCATTACAAAATGCAGGATGTCAAAAATACGAGCTTGGCAACAGCTCAAAGAAACGCGCCAACTCGTGTACTGGCCGATGGCTACGAAAACAACCAGGTTGGCGTCCCAGTATTAAAAAATGATTACACGTAATATAAATAACCACGATGTCACTTTTATGATGCTCGATGAAATAATTTCTCAGTTCTCACGGGCAAACATTTTTGTCAAATAGTGAAACTGAAGCGCACGACAGCGAAAATTCCTTTGATTATTTTATCACGACCGTGCGAACGCAAGAACAGGATACAGTTCATGAAAGCAATGCAAATACCAGCGAGAGACACAATTTGGCACAGCTAATAACACAACAATCTACACATTTCACAAGACATCAGGAAAATACAGGACAACAGTTTGCACAGAAAAATCAGGATTTTAACGATTTCATGAATAGTATTAGTCAACAGGTCAGCAAAAGTATGCACGCTTAATTATCTGACGAATTATCCTGGAAGTTCACAGACCTCGGTAAACAACTAGAACAAGAAATAATTACCGGAATGTCCCACAACATAAATAAGTTAACGGAAAAAGTAACATCCGTAGACTATAAACAGGAACAACTTGCAGGTGCGTTACAAAACCTTAGTGAAGCATATTCTCAAATTCAAGAGACGCAATCCCAAGTGGATGCGTCGATAAAAATTGTGACGAACGCAGTCAGTGAGCTGCAAGACGTGTGCAAAAACTTACCTACAGAAATGAACAAGTTGTGTCTAAGAGTAGACCAGTTATGTTTGGACTCATAATTTGCCAAAAATCAGAGAGATAAGTTATGTGGAGGTGTAAAGGAAATAACTGATAAGCTGAAGCGGGGATGCTGGATAAAAGCAGCACCCTTGCTGAAAAGGTAGTGTCAGAGTGCAAAATTTATGTAGATTCTGTAGAAGAAGCTCTAAAAGAGCTAGCTAAAATTGTTTCCTGTTTAAAGGAAGCAGAGCAAAGGTTACGAGACACTGTTGCCTAGTCTACTGGCATTCCAAAACAACATATGACAGAAAACAAACCCATGCTTTTAAAGAAGTTAAATACCTTCACTGGTTAAATAAAATATGGGGCTAGCTCGTCGAAGGAAAAGAGCGAAGTTTGTGCAATGCCAAAACACTTGCCGGCAGTTGCACGTGTCGAGCAAGCGCAGTTGTCACGCGGTACGCCACAAGCGAACATAAACACACCTGTCACTGACAGTGCCGCGTGTTTGTCAACATTACTTACAGATGAGGGATTACTTAGAAATCGACAATTTCCGATATTTACCTCTGAAGAGAAAAGAACACATCCTGTGGTCTTTATTAGAGCATTTTGGAATGTTTACCTCGCACCTGGCCCGAAGCCCAGAAAATTAGATTTGTTGTTGGATACACACAGATTGACGTTCTGCTTTGGGCTACGGTTATGGTGGAACGTTGCCACTATTATGAACAGTTTAAGAGAGCATTTCTGAGTAAGTATTGGCCTGAGGCCGTGCAAGAGAGGCTCAGACGTGAAGTGTTCTACCCAGCTCCGTTCTATAGCGTGCATGGAAGCATAAAGGGCTACTTTGAAAAATATTCGAACCAGGTAGAAGTGCTGCAAATTTTAAAGAGCCGTCTTAATGCTCACCGTAGGGAAAAACTCATTACCATTCCGGAACACGACACCGAATCTGTCTCTACTGGACTCAATAGATTTGATATACGAAGAAAGACCAGTACAATCCAAGCATGTTAATACACCGATGGCGCCACAGGGATTTACGGACCAACAAGTAAACAACAGATTCATAGTACAACACGTATTGCAACCTTACCCCACACAGAACTGTGGTAACGGTAATGGTAAGCACGACGACGATGGAGAAAGCCGCATGTTCAAAGGCGGATGTAAAAGAAATGGATAAAAATGTAGCGAAATAAACTGCAACGGGCCATTCTGTACAATATGTACAGACAAAAGCTACCAGCAATAATCATCCGATTGCTTGGCAAATGCAAAAAAATAACAGTAGGCAGCGGAATTCGTCCAGCAAAGTAACACGCATAGGCTGAATAACGCACAGAGGCAAAGAAAACTTCGGTCGAGAGTCTCACAGGATACTAAATGGTGTAATCAAAGACCAACAGTCCAAATAGTGGAAGTTAAGCTTAACCCAGAGACGGAAGCCACCGCGCCGCCGGAAAACTTGAACCAGTCATGGTAGGCCCCAGTTCTGTGACCTTGGAGGAGAGTGGGGGTACGGGATTAATCGACACTTGTTTTTCAGGTACAATCATGGTGGTGATGTGAGAGATGATCTGTGTCAAGGTAGTGAGGGTACGCAGAAAAACGTCGTAGAGAGCAAGGTACAAGATACTATTAAAGCCAAAATATTTGACCTTGATGTACCCATTGTGCACGACGCAAGTGCTACGACTAATTCGATGTCACAGAGGGATTCTTTGAAGAACTGAAGAAATGTGGGCGTATACCCACACTGCTGGTGTAAAATTGCACGGTACTAACTGCCACTGGTCAGAAATCCAAAGGAGTCCTGGTACAAGCGTTAATGTCCATAAAAGTAGGACAGTTTTCTGTACGATGCTTTTTTTATAGTAGAGAAATTGATAGTTGATTGTTTAATCGATATGGATACATTTAGGACATGTCAAGTACAAATTTATATATGAAAATACCAATGTCATTTTACTGTAAGTAACCAATTATTTGTAATAGGCATAATCAGGGGAAGTACTAATAGATATAAAACTATAGTTACTCATGACTTTGAAGTTCAATTGGAAAATCCCATAGTTATGTTTGTCAGTACATACAATAACGAACAGTCGGCAGCAGAAGGAGTAAACGTCGGCACAATGAGCACAAAAGTAAGTGAATCAAACTGCTTGTCTCAAGAACAGCAAGTGGAACTTATAGAACTGATACTTGCTTATATACATGTATTTCAAAAAAATTCCTTGTGTTATTAAGGATTTGTGTATGAAACGGAAGTGTATCCTCACGAAGCACTTTGTTCTACCTCATACCCTCTACCACAGACAAAGAGGGAAGCAGTAAGGAATACGATTAGCAGGATTCTTGAGTGGGGCAGAATACAACCATCATTTTTGACTTATTGTAGTCGTATTTTGGCCGTGAGTAAGCCATATGGCAAGGTACGTTTGGTCATCGACGCACATAACATTAATAAGACTATTGTACCAGTCCGAACACAGCCAGATAATTTAGACGAACAGCTTATGAAATTCCGTGATGCTAAATTTCTTATTGTAATCTACCGCTGGTCTTCATACTGGCAAATAAGACTATATGAAGATAGTCAGAAGTATACCCCCTTCGTACGTGGGGGCAGAAGCTTAGAATTTCAAGTATTACCGTTTGGATTGAACGTAAGTGCAGATGTATTTATCTCTGCTCTTGAGAGAGAGCTAGGGTCCGAACTTTTGAGTAAGGTAACAGTATACATGGACGACTTTTTAGTCACTACGCCCACTTGAGCAGAGCATTTAAGATCAATTGAACCAGTATTGAGCAACTTTTCCAAAGATGGAGTAACAGCAAATCTCAAGTAATCTAATTTCGAAGAAGAGAAGGTAAAATTTTTAGGACTCATTATCTCTTCGGAAGGCATACTGTCAGATCCCAAAAAGCTTCATGCCATTAGGAACTGCCCTGTTCCTCAAAACAAGAGACAATTAGAGGAATACTTAGGGCTAGTCTCATTTTTCAGGAAATTCATCCCTAACATACTTATTATTAACAGTGATAAGCAATGTCAAACCAATTTCAAGAAAATCAAGCACGTTTTATTAAATGCTAATATTTTATCTCAACCAGACATGAAGAAGGATTTTTACATATGTACCAACAAGTCTCCTCAAGGCTTGAGTGCATGCCTTTTTCAAATGGTAGAAGAAGAGGACAATATCATTCCTAAAGTAAATAGCTTCGCCAGTCGCACCTCATCTGGAGCTGAACGTTCATATTCAGTCACGGAGTTGGAGGGTTTGGCTGTAATTTAGTCCTTTAAAAAGTTTGAATATTTCATTTGCGTGAACACACAAAAGTATACCGTGACCATCAGTCCCTATCGTTTTTGTTAACTTGTAAATAGCTACACCGACAGATAGCCAGGTGGTGTGTGTATCTTCAAGAATTCGATTTTGAAACAGTATACATAAAAGGAAATCAAAATATAATAAGTGATGCTCTTTCTCGACTACCACACCGACCTAGAGGAATTCAACGACCTTTTAGAGCACAAGGTGAAATAATAGCTGTGTTGATGGAGGACAAAACTCTCTGACCATACTATGTCCACATGTGTAAACACATGGAGCAATTACAGCAGGAAGACATACGCTGGAGTAAGGTAAGAGCAAAACTTACAGATAACGGAGATGAGAAATTAAAAAGGTTTTTCACTATTCACAAAGGTGTTCTGTTCCATAAAAGCCCTCCTGAACTAGAACAATGGTTCGTGTGTTTGGCAGAGGAATATGTTAATGATTTTATCTTATACACACGCAAGACTTGAGGGCATTATTGCACTTCAAAATGCACTGATAAAGTAGGTAAAAATTGTTATCACGCCAACCTTAAACGAAGAGTACTACAGGTGGTAAGGAAGTGTGTTGTTTGCCAGAAAGTAAAACATTCTAACATACCAAACAGATAAAGCTACATCGCATTGTGGCTAAGTAACCTCTAGAAAAGTTATTAGTAGATGTGGCAGGACCCTATCCCATAGGTAACGGGGGAATGAAATATAGAGTAGGCCCACATAATATTTTCACAATATACGTAACACTGTATGCTGTACAGAAAGTTACAGCCAGTTCAATAATAAGACGAATTAAGTAGGATTATTTTGCCACAGCAGGAAAAACCAGAAGTCATTTTAACAGATTATGACTCATATTATGTTGGATGTAAATGGAAAGGGCTCGTAGATTCTAACCAAATCAAGTACATTTCAGTATCCAAATTTCATCCCGAAGCATCCCCCCTAGAAAGTGTGTTTAAGGAATTCAACAGGTTTGTGAGGACCTATGTAACTCGTAAACATACTAACTGGATTGAATATGTCACTCCTTTCTTACAAGTTATTAACAGCCTCCCCCATAAATCATCTGGATTTACACAAAATGAGCTGATGTTCAATTGCAAACAGGTAGACGAGTGCGAAAAACCTTTGCCCAAGATACCGATACCGGATCTGTATTATAAAATACGACAAGCAGTATTCAACCTTGAAGTCTGGGCTAAATATAGGAACGGAATTTACTACAGAAAGCTGAAATATACAACACAGTTTTATATAGGACAAAATGTGTTACTTTGAACATATCCCAAATCCACAAAAATTAGAAACCTGAACGGTAAGTGGAAACTACTATACACTGGGCCATACGTAATTACTAAAATCCCCTACCCGGGAGCATACAGATTGGTACACACGAACACAGATAATGACAAGGGCCTTTACCCACATGAAGAATTGAGAACGTTTATATATTGAAGAAGGGCTGTATACCTTCTAGGGTGCTAGAAAACCACATTCCAGAATTTTTGTTGTTAGCTGATAAGGAAAATTTTGGTTTGTGCTTTTTGCTTGTATGTCAAATGTGTAAATGATAAGGTGAGTGGATGTAACGATGAAAAATTTGACTTTTATGTGTCTAGAGACGACGATAATTTAAATACAACGCTTCGCCTTGCGCGTAGCCCAGTTGTAAACGAATAAACGAACTTGTGAAACGCATGGTAGCGCGCAATGTAGTACGCAACTCGCCGCGACGGTAGTGGCAAACAGAGCGAAGCTGTGCATTCGCATTGGGTAGAAAGCTAGTCAACAAACCGCAAGCACGTGCACGCCAGACACAGCTGAAAGTGTTGGAGCACCCAAAACAAACAAACTCTAGGAGCTACAGCCTGCACTAACATTTCTAAAGTTTATTGCGTAAACAAGGACATAGAAAATTAATGGAGAGTCTATACTACAACTCGACTATCTGCACAATACACACAAGCAAAGATAAGCTAAGAGATTATACACGACCATGGATCGTAAAATACGAGATATTTACTGTAGTTACGCTTCTCTCTCTCTCTCTCTCTCTCTCTCTCTCTATATATATATATATATATATATATATATATATATATATATATATATATATATATATATATATATATATACATTTAGAAATTATAATTGAAGGGACCAGAAAACTCTTACTGCAGGTAAATAAGCGAATACAATATAAACGGCAAACCGAACAAGGAATTGGAAATTTGTGGTAAGATGTTATGGGACAAAACTGCTGAGGTCATCAGTCACTGATTAGTAGGTCGCACCACGTCTATAATAGACTTTATCTTTCAGATTTATAAGGTAAGTAGAGACGCACACATAACAGTAAAGAAGTTTGTGACAGTACGACTGCGCACGGAAGTGAATGAATATATGGTTGAATATATGAATGAGGTATTAGAACCATCGAGCCACTGTACACTTATCTATGAATATTTAGTTTTAAGTTAGCATTAAGTTTTTCTTGCAGGAAACGATGCATCGACATTTCCTAAAGTGAAGAAAGATGAGTGCTTGTAGAGTGTTACGCACCATATAAAAATAAGAAGGAATGCACTGCAAGAGAAATATAGTTATTAGTTTATGATACGGATGAATGTGATAGTGTGAAAAATATGTCTAGAAGAAAACAGTTGCAGTACGTCATATATCACGATGCTCAACAAAGGTTGACCACTTCTAAATAAGGGGTTGAAGTAAAACTATTGTCAGCGTCGACTACCTATGAAAGCGTCAAACAAATGATTTACATTGAATTTTTTTGCAAGCTTATTACTTATGTAAACACTGTTTTAAGCTCATTGTACATAACATACTGTATTGATGATACAACTCTGTATACCTCAGCATATGAAATTGTTATCCTTTACACAATGAACATAGCAAGTAAATAATGAGCTGCACTTTGAACACTGAATAAGTATTCGATACGATTGGTATCGTCAGATTTGCGTTGTGTTTATAATCAACAAATCATTTTATTCTTGGGATCACAGTTAAGTCTAGTACCGAGATGTAACTGATCACATAAATGCCTTTCTGTGAAATTTCCTCAACCCTGTAGAGTGTAGATCCTTCCTGGATGCTTAGTTATTTGAGCAGCGCGTAGAATCTATTATAGTGACTATTGTTTACTTCATTAATTCTTTGACAATGATAAACATGATCCGACAAGAAGTCACTGTGAATCTGAATGAAATGTATGTCAGTTTCTGCCATAAAGGAAAAGAGAATCTACATATTATTGAATGAATGTCATGTAAAGAGTGTAAACCCAAACTAGAGCAAAACGTATACTCATAATTTGAACTGAACAATATAACGAAATTATAATTTAAGAAAATGTACTGTATATTGTATATAAGCAACGATAATGGCTTGTCAGGAAATGAATAGGGTACGTTTGGTTTTGTAGTTGCATATATATATATATATATATATATATATATATATATATATATATATATATATATATATATATTGGTTATGTGTATAGTATGTGGAAAGGACACTACAGAAAGTTTGTGTAATGCTATGAGATGAAAGACGCTCAAAAACAAAAGGCAAAGACGTAAGAAATCTGCCTGCGCAGTGTTAAGTGTGGATTTGAGATACGTAGGTGTGCACGTGATAAACTGTAGACGACAAAACTTCGTGTAACATGAATTTTCTGTGCTCGACAACGTCGTAAAGCGACAAGAAACTTACCCTGTCGACGGATGTCGGATGTACAGCTGGTGCCCCCACTGAGTAAGTGAGAGCGAGGAAGTGGAATAAATTCCTCGGGCCGCTGATGCGGAAAACAGATTTCACATAGGATCAAGCCGCTGAACACGAGCTTCACGAATGTGACAGTGATGGCTACTGTGAACACACGACACGGACACTCTGACTTTGTATTATACATGTGAGTGCGAGCTAGGACGGTAACGAACGTCGAGCTGCGCGCGCATGCTACGAAGGGTAAACACTGGCAGATACTGACTGACAATAGTGGGACTATGCGGTTACAACAAGCACATTCTTATAAAAGAAAACTTATGTATGTATGTGTTAAGGGAAGCTGACATGTCCACGTAAATTGATAACCATATAGGATATCTTCAATGGCCGAAAAAGAAAGGCTATGTCCATACCGGCCAGGGTTATCAACCCTCAAAATGAGAAATAAGCTCATTCACTGTGCACCTCCGTATGACATCAGTGCGCAGTGGGCAGCAATTGCAGTGAATCATATTATTATTATTGTTATTATTATTCTTATTATTATTACTTCTTCCTCGTTATTTTCTTTTTATACCTGTAAGATATATGTAAAATAATAACTTATTTTGTACCAGAGATACTGTGTGGGACACGAACAAAAGAAGTAGAGATACGCTCTTCAGTTGATAGATTTCTGTATCTTCACCTGTTTCTCTCTATAAGTGGTAGCGGGTGGACGTATGAAGAGTTCCACCGCAATAATATAGTTCAAAAATGTGTATTCTGACTGATCATTGAAGAAGCGTTATAAAAGTTATTAGAGTGACAAAGTTTATTAATAACCGCATCTGTTCATCATTTCGCCCGTGCCGAGAATCCTGCATGAAGAGGGTCGAAGCAGACAAGAAAATTTGCGTGAGCAGAGGAGGGGCGATTCGGAACCAGTATTGTCACACCTGTCTCTATGCACAACAGCGGTAACAGGAGAAAGAAGTACGAAAATTTACGAAAGTTAATCAAAAAATGTATTGACTTCAAAGGTGTTTTGATAATACTGCCAGTTAAAGTTCAGTCAGGATATGTGTACCTTACCATTTCTTTCAATTATTCTTTCAAATTTCGTTTGATTATTCAAGCAGCAATTATTAATCCGTTTGCATTGTACATTATATTTTATCACCACCCCCCCCCGTCCCCATTCTTGTCACTATTCAATGGCCTCGCTCTGCGATTTTTTTCACTACCTTCTGGCTCAATTAAATGTTACTATGAGACTTTGTCCGTGTGGGTATCACTCGCTTTGCAGTAACACACAGTTTCCTAGCAACTCCCAAAAATCTCCCGCTATAAAGGTTATTACGAAAATGCATTAAGTGTATTTTTTTCATCCACGGTAAGGCTGACAGAGATGGAAGTACAATTCAAGCTGCTTGTTTTTGTTAAGGGATACTGGGGTTCGTTGGAACAGATTTTGGTCTTTGATTTTTCTATTTCTTGTGCAATACTTGGACAGATTCTAGTGAATGCGACGGATAGCTTAACCTTTTTACTACATAATCATGCACGACTGATCCATTAAATTTGTGTTTAGGTGATCCAAAGAACATTTTACTTGAAACATTATAACTACGCCAACTACTCCCCAGTGTTAGTTGACTTACCTCAAGGGCAGAGTTAGCATAACCCAATATGGGTAGGGTCACTTACGCAGAACACAGAAATTTTCCAGAAAAGATATTTTATTGTATCAAAACTTTGGGTTACTTCCTTCTCTAAGAATGAATTCCTCGTGAAGAAATAATGGTTTAAGAAAAATAACTATGTTTAAGAGAAAATACTTAAAGGAAGAGCAGCCTATTCCATAATATTGTACAGGATTTTCACACTAAGAATCAACAAATAATAGTACTTCAGAGATGTGGAAAAGCATGTATCCTTGGCTTCTTCTGCCTCCGAAAATAATGCTCATAAAATGTACAGGGAGCGCGACCAGGCGGCCAGCTTTTACAGTATCTCATCTTGACAATGACGGCGGCGGTGGCAGGCGTGGTCGTGAGGTCGACCGGAAGCCATGGCTTAGCCTGTCGCGACGAAGAAAGGTTCTGGCCAGTCGGCTGTTCAGGTACACAATACGCTCTGCAGTTGGTGCTGGACTGGATGAGATGACTTCTCAGTTTTATCACCTCGAAATGACGTGGTAAAATAAGATAATGAGTATTATAGTCGTAAAATATATGGTGCAATGCATATCCCACGTTTCTGTTGGATAGGTTGTGTCTTGCGACTTCTAAACAGATATAAGTGCTTTTCACTCCCCAATACTGTTGATACAGGACTGTTGTAAATAGAGGAAAGGATCTATATCAGCAGTCATGTGGGTGTGTGAACCCTTTTTTTAGAAGAGGTGGAGCCCCTCCACGCCCACACCGGCATGATGGCCAACACAAAAGGTCTACTGCCATCTCTGCATAAGGGTTAGTATTCACTAAAGTGAAGTGTCGCAGGATGTGGGTGCTGCGATGTTTGCGTACGTCTGGTTAGGATTAACCATTAATACGCGCTCATCTGGAGATAGATTGGTCGAAATCTGACGAAGGGTAGCGGTTTGAAGGACAGAGGAAAAAAAGTGCCAAGGCAAGAGCCAAGGGAAAAAAACCTCTGCGAAAGTTAGGTCGGGCGGCAAGAGCAGTAGCGGTTGTCTTGCTGCCTGCGATAGGTTGTGCAAGGATAGGCTTTGTTAGTAGTGGGTATCATGCATGTCGATACCTTGTCGTTGTGCGTTTGTGCTGCTCGGCGGCTGGCGCTGGGTGCTGGTACAGAGTCCTCGTTCAGCGTCCTGCAACCTGCAACAGTTATGTTTGTTATCGGTCTTGTGTCCGATAGGTCATATACCGGAGGCACAGTGTGAGGGAGTGTTGGGAGATTGTTCGTGCGTCTGTGGGCGAGCTCGTCGGTGTCCCTGCTGTGGCCTGTTGGTTGGCTCTAATAGCAGCTGGTAGTTGCCAGTCAGTGTTGCTGATATGCAGGGGCTTACCGACGTTTGTCGCTGTTTGCGTATGTTAGTTTACCATAGGTGGTTATGCCCTGGCTGCCAGTGTCTTTGTCGCTTGTGTTTCCACCTGTGGTTGTGATCGTAGTTTCCCAGAGTGAGGATGAAAGGATTGTTCGAGTGTCTCGAGATCCTGTATATTCGTGTGGCGTGTTTCTTGAATACTTCCTTGAGGGTATCAAGGCGGTATTCATGGTGAAGATCCACGGTGCGTGTGTAGCGTGGAGCATCGCTAATGATTCGTAGCACTTTGTTCTGTATGATCTGCAGGCGGCGCAGTCGTGTGGGAGCTGCATATCCCCAGACGGGAGCTGCGTACGTCATCAGAGGTCTAATCAGTGTCGTGTATAAGGACCTCGACACCCTCCTATTCAGTGTGCTTTCCCTGTTGAGCATTGGGTAGAGCTGTTTGAGCCTCGCGTGCGCTCGGTTGGCAACGTATTCGATGTGGTCCCCCCATGTAAGTTTCCGGTCCAGCCAGACACCAAGGTATCTGACTTTCTCTCGGAAACGTATTGGGCGTGTATGTAGTGTTATCGGTCTACAGTGTTGGTGTTTGCGCAGTAGTTTCGGTCTGCGTGTGAACAGAACTGCTTTGCACTTGTCGACGTTTACTTTAATACGCCATCGCTCCAGCCAAGGCTCAGCTGTTCTGAGTGCTGTCTGTATTCGTGAGTTGATGTTCGACGGTTTCCAGTCTTGCGCGAGGATGGCTGTGTCATCCGCGTAGACGGCTAACGTCGTGTTTCGTGTCGCTGGGTAGTCATTAATGTACAGGTTAAACAAGATGGGCCCCAGAATGCTTCCTTGGGGTACTCCAGCTTGGATACCGTGTTGTGTTGATTGTTTATCCTGCACGTTAGTGTTGAAACATCTGTTCGTGAGATATGAGTGTATGAGACGTACGAGTCCGTCTGGGAAACCAGCTTCGCTTAGTTTGCGTATGAGTCCGTTGTGCCAGAGACGATCGAAAGCCTTTTCGATGTCTAGGAACACGGCCCCTGTGGCTTTGTTCATGTTGTAGCCGTGTGTTATATGTTCGACTACGCGGAGGAGTTGTTGTGTTGTCGAGTGGTGATTCCTAAAGCCGAATTGCTCCGGTCTTAGGGTGTCGTTGGCGATGCAATGCCTAGTGATACGTTTTAGTATTACCTTCTCAACAATCTTGCTGAGCGAGCACAGCAGACTGATGGGTCGGTAATTTTGTGGGAGGGAGTGGTCTTTCCCTGGCTTCCTGAACATCAGGACCTTGGCCGCCTTCCAAAAGTCAGGGAAGTGTTGGTGTGTCAGGATGGCATTCGTTAGGTGTGTGAGGTATTCTACGGCTTTATCCGTGAACTCCTGGAGGACACGGTTTTGAATGCCATCAGGCCCAGGGGCTTTTCTAGCGTTGGTGTGCTTGATAGCCCATGTGACTTCATTTGTGCTAGCACGTCTGATTTCGTCGCGCGAGGGCTGGGCTACAAGTCGTGTAACCTCTTGGTCCGTTTCAAGTGTGAATGCTGGGTCTGAAGGAACCAGATTCGGCATGAAGGACGCTGCAGGTGTTGTGGCCATAAGCTCTGCCTTCTCCGTCGCGGAGTAGGCTGGGCCGTCTGGTCCTTGTAACGTGGGAATGTAATGTTTCTCCCTGGTGAAGTGTCTGGCCAGCTGCCACACGCCAGGACGTGTGGTATCCAGCCGAGCGAGTTTCTGTCCCCATTGTTCGTTTCTGAATGTTTGGATTTTATTCCGTATTATGCCCTGGAGTCTGTTGTCGTGCAGTTTATAGAACGGGCGCCTGGTACGCTGCCAGTATCTCCTGAGGCGGTTCCTCATTGAGATAAGGCCCAGGATTTCCTGGGGCAGGGCCGTCGAGTGTTGTCTTGGTGTTGTAAATGGAATGGCGTCAGTCATTGCGTCTTGGACGGCAGTTGTGAGAGCCTCCACAGCCACATCGATTTGCTGTGTGTTGTTAATTTCGTGGGTGTCAGGAATGCGACTATCAAGCGTTTCCTTGAACAGTGTCCAGTTCGCACGCTTGTAGTTAAGCATCCTGCGTGGTTCGATGTCCTGCAGTGTCTCTTTCATGTGCAGTATTACAGGCATGTGGTCTGAGTCCAGATCGTTTTCAACCGTTAGGTTGAGTGTGCATGTGATGCCCTTTATGAGGGCTATGTCTAACACGTCTGGCCTATGTCGGGCCTATGTAGGCACGAACGTGGGAACGTCCGGCCCAAGTATAATGTAGTTTCGGCCTAGTGCGTGTTCGTACAGTTTCTTGCCGTTGGAGGTTCGTATTCGTGAGTTCCAATCGGGGTGTTTTGCGGCTATTACCCGCGGTGCCATGTTGAGTACTGTGCTGATATCGCGTGTTACTATGTTTTTAGGAGGATTGTATAGCGATACCAGTGTGGTGTTGGCTCCGTTGAACTTGGCCCTAACGGCCGTAGCCTCCAGTCTTTCAAGTGCTGGGAGCTCGATGTTCGTGTGGTCTATGTCTCTGTGTATAATGATTGCCGTGCCGCCTCCCCTCCTGCCATCCGCTCGGTCGGTACGATAGACGCAATAACCTGGGAGGTTTAGTTGTTTGCGAGGCGTAAGCAGTGTTTCGTTCACAAGAGCGATTCGGATACCCTTTCGCTCCATGAACGCGGCCATCTCGGCTTTTTTGTTTGCGATCCCGTTGGCATTCCAAAACAGGATCTGTGTGATTGTGTTTAAGTCTTCGTTTCGGGGCTGGTGTGGTGTATTATCCATGTAGTAGTGTAAAGAGCGGTGTGATAGTGGCTTGGAAGCTAGTCCAGTTGAGCGTACCCGACATGAACTGCATGAAGAGTTGTGAGACACACCCCATAATCTTCGTGACTATTTCGGTGGTCGTGCGTCCGGGGAATAATGTTTCCATTATTCTCTGGAATGTTGTTGTGATGTTGGTCATGTCAGCCTGGGAGTTGTTGGTCGTGTTAGCGGCCGCTTGTTCCAGTGTTGGCGTTTGGTGAGAGCTGGCCTGCGAGTCGGTTGTTCGTGTGGCAGTTGTGGGCGCCTGTGTATTTTCTGAGGTGAGTGGGTGTGTTATGTGGGTTGTTGAGTTGGTGTCCGGGATGTGTTCGTGGGTGTTGGTGTTCTGTTGACTGTGTACTTGTTGTGGTGCGGTCGTGTTCCTCGTGCTGCGGCTGTTTCTCCTTCTCCTCCTCCTCTGGCGCTGTGGTTGTCCCTGTGTGGGTGCGTTTTCTGTAGCCTGTGGTGGGCTGCAGTTCGCGATCTCAGGGGGTAGGGTGGTGTTGTTTCTTGTTTCGTGTGATGTGCCCGGTGCGGGTGTGGTGTCGTTTGTTGTGCTTGTCTGTTGTGTGTCTGTTGCTGGGGGTGTTTGCTGAGCGTGTTCTGAGCTCTGGGGCTCCTCTGACCGTCCCGCGCTGCTGGGGCTGCCAGCGACCGCTCCAGCGAAGGATATTCCACTTCTTACTGGGCGCGGGGGCGGTTTTGGAACTGTGATGGCGGTTGGTTTCGCATGTTTCGCGATTTTGCGCCTCAGAGCTGCTTTGTATGCAATGCACCCTCTGTAGTTTGCCGGATGGGCAGCACCACAGTTGGCGCACTTGTGAGGTGCTGTATTGGGGAGTTTGCAGCGTTGGGTTGTGTGACCGCCAGCGCAAATGCGGCAGCGGGGTGCGAGACTGCATCTGATACCCGCGTGCGCATAGCGCTGGCAGTTGTGGCATTGTTGGGGGGTGCGCGGCGTGTTGTACACCTCTACATTAACGACCATGTGAAGAAATAATTTTAACTTCAGCAGGTCGCGGGATTTGGCCGTGTCGGCCAGCTCCGCCATGTAGTTATGTGACGGTCTCGCTGTGCCGATATCTGACATCCGGTTTACCCGAATGCACTCCCACCCGAGAGCAGAGAGTTCGTTGTGTACCGTGTCGGTCGGGGTTCGTGAGTCTATCCCCTTAATCACGTACTGTTGTGTTTTTTCCAAGACTGTCCTGTACGTGAAGCGTTCTACCTTCCTTTCTTTGAGAAAGTCCAGTAGATTCGTGTAGTCTGCCTTGTTCGCCACGTACAGTGCGGCGTGTTCCCCAGTGAGCTTGGTGTAGTATGTTGTGGGGCTGTGCTTATTGTTAAATTCTTTGTTTAGGAGACTTAGGTCTCCATAGTTATGAATGATGACCGGTGGGAAGCCAGTCGCGGTGTTGTTTGTGTTCTGCGTAGCTGCGTGTATGTTTGTGGTTGCTGCAGTCGCAGGGTTGTCTGTGTTGGTCCCTGTGTTGTTATTGTTTGTTCGCGGCGTGGATGGTGTTGGCAGCAGCGCTCGGCCGTTGCCTCGTGAGTTTGTGGGCTCACTTGTTTGCGTAGTTGGCTGCTGTTTGCGCCTTGGGCCGACCTGCTGCCACGGCCCGTCTTCATTTGTGTTTGTTGTGTCCTCTGTCGGCTCTGGATCCGGTTCCGTCGGTGCCTGGGCCGCCAGAGGTGAAATAGGGGGCATGTCCTTCTGTTGTTCAGCAGGTGCCTGTGTGTGTGGTGTGGGTGTTTCTGTTCGTGTGTTTTCGCTGCCCATCAGCTCTGCGATCAGCTCCAGCTGTTCCGCGATCTGCTGGTCCTTCAGGGCAACCTGCTCCTGGAAGGTGGACAGTGGGACGGAAATGATGGCGGGAGTAGCCGGCATTACCGCCTCTTGGGCTGCAGCTTTGCTGCGGGTGAGTGGTGGGGAAGCACAGGAAAGATCGGACATCTTTGCTGTTTCAGGAGTATTTATTTATTTGGATAGGGAAGGATGGAACACGACAATTTTGCTCTTTTTAAGGAGCGACAATAATGCTTTCTAGCGAAAGCGCTGTGTACCTTGTTCCTACAGAAGAGGGGTGTCCCTACGACCTATCTGCGCGGAGTGCAATGCGCGGCGCAAGAGAGCGCGGGTTGAAGAGAGCGGCCTACAGTGCGCGGGGTTATCCGACGTGAACGGGCCTCTGACACTGAGATTACCCTACCAAAGAACGGGAGAGTCCCGCTGGGGAGATTTGCAACCGAAGTTGCAGGAAGTAGAGCCGAAGCTCTTGCCACTTAGCGCCCGAAAGCGTTAAGCAGCTTGCGCGGGTTCGTGCCGCTCAGAAGAGCGTCACTGGCAGCTACGCCAGTTGTAGCTTATTAGGGACCACTCCAAGGAGCTATCCGCGGGCAGCTACGCCAGGTGCAGAGAGCAGCGTTCCGCTCGGGTCGGCTGCTCGACTGCGAGTGCGTGTGAACCCCTCTTCCCCTTGGGATATAACAACTGCCTGGGCTGCTCAAATGTTAAAATGTGTGTGAATTCCTAAGGAACCAAACTGTTGAGCTCAACGGTCCCTAGACTTCCACACTACTTAAACTAAACTAACTTATGATAAAAACATCACACACACCAATACCCGAGGAATGACTCGAACCTCCGGCGGAAGGGGCGGCGCAATCCGTGACATGACGCCCTAAACCGCACGACCACTCCACGCTGCGCCTAGTCTGCTCTCGGGTTTGAAATTCCATGGAAAAAAGCTTTCAGTCGACGTCATCAACGTCTTCACTATTGATGGCAGGCCTTGATGATTATACCGAGTGTGGTGGCGCAGTGGTCAGCACACTGAACTCGCATTTGAGGACGACGGTTGAATCCCGCGACCGGCTATCATGACTTTTCCGTGATTTCCCTAAACCACTTCAAGCAAATGCCGGGATGGTTCCTTGACAGGACACGGCCGACTTCCTTCCCCATCGTTCCCTAATCCTATGAGACCAATTACCTCGCTGTTTGGCCTGTTCCCCCAAATCAACCCATCTCAACCCAACCCTTGCTGATCATCATGACCATCACCAACCTTCGAAATAAAGAAAAGAGTACTTTTCAAACCTCAACGTACTACAACTAATACATGAAAAAACTCTATCAACAACAACTCCTAATTTTCAAACCCACCTATTTGGAAGAGTCCCTTCTGTCACCTTTCGTCCACATGCTTCCTTACTGCCACTCAGCCCACCACGACTCAGAAAACCCCTATCCCTACGCCATCTGTAGACTCTTACTGCTTTGAACAGGGGGTTGGGGGAACCCTGAGATCACAGTCGAGGGAGTTGAGCGGAAGCTGAGCTAAATTCTAATCCTGAGTCCCAAAGACGAAAGATTTTCAAATTCATCATCGTTCTGGTCCTAAATTCGGCATTCACGTCTTTTGCGGAGAGCCCTCAACCACAGATCACCTACCTCAGAATTTAGCCTTCGTATATCACAACAACTACCAACGGTCTTGATACCAAGCCTAAGCCTACTGTTACCACAAATGCCTCATCTACAATGAGCATTTAACTTCTGGCTGAAAAAATCCAGGTTGGGTCTGGCATGCGACCAAAATAACGTCTTATGCTAATATGCCGAACAGCAATTGCAGAAAAGGTTGTACGTTTTTCTTATATTGTTCACTTGTTTGAGAGTGACTAAGCACATTATATATGATTACGATTACTCGAACTGCGTCTTAAGTAAAGTTTTAGCGATGAAGACGTTTTCATGGAATTACTACATGCAAAGTCCGGATGGTCACATACTTTACAAATAGTTGACCTCACCAGTCAAGAATTTGATATCAGTTTGATATAAAAAAATGGGCCAACTCCCTCTTTGTTCCACAACTGCTAATGTCTGACATGGCGTCTTCAAAATCCTTACAAGAAAATTCAAGTCAACTACGACAACTAGCCCCTACGTGGATATCAAAAACGAAATGGATACCACACAGTTCGCCTTAGCAGCCTTAGCCATTTATCACTTCTTCGCTATATATTGCTTTTTCCTCTTACTGGATTTTTGAGCCCATATTATATCTTTGATGTGACTGGACTAACTCACCCCCATAGCTGACTATGCAAACTAACCCCACTGCAATAACAAAAACAAAATAGGTACCACAGATTTGAAGACATGGAGCTTATGACACATGCTACCACAGTTAGCCACTCTTTCGAAAACCGGTATAAGGAGCGGCTCGTTTCGATTTACGTGTTCAGCAGAAGAAAAAAGGTACAATGAATAAATTCATTCACCAGTCAGACAAACGACAAACCAGGGATCCTTTCTTTGTGAGGATTCCAAGCAGACTAAAGTTAGGGTGGACGGTGCCGCCTTTATATAAATACCCCATTACCATGATGACAGTGCTCTATCTACACAGAGGCAGAAAACAGCTGTACACCAATTAGTTTTTTATGCAACCAACCCCTGTCCCTTCTACTCATTGAAGGTCTACTGATAGGTTGATCGAATGTGGAGCCTTTTGGAAACACGTTACGTAGACTTAAAGAATCCATATTTCCTCTTATTTTTAATTACGCTATATACGTATTTACACTATTTTCGTGTGTAGGACATCGAGAATATCTTACAATCGGTTGTATTAGTGGATCACATTGGTGATTCTGTACGATAATGTAATACCGAAGGGTTTACTAGACCCCATGTTGTGGCCACCCGAAAGAAATGTGACTGGTATTTTCTTGAAAATATCAAGTTCGACGCCTGTAGATGTCCTATGAACGCTGTACCTAAACTGTTTCTTAAAAAGAGGAATAATATGTGTAGGTTAGAGTCATAACTCACATGCTCCAAGATAATTAAAATTGAGATGCCGACATATTCTCATATAGCTTTATACATAGATCATAAGTCACGAAACAGTTATTCACATCTGGCACAAAATCCTTGAGAACACCGGTGTTAAACTTCATGGTTAGTTTCAAAAGTCTCATGATCCGCGGGATCTTGCGAGTTTTGTCCCGTACCTCATCTTGACCAATCAGCGATTACCTCACTCGGCGCCATTTTCTTGTGTAGTAGTAAATATTGATGCCAGTGGAGTGTGTTTTCTGTTCTGTTCAGTTATTTTGGGGAATATAATTCAATATACTGGTTGGAATAAAACTGATTTGAGACACAAGTTATGGAAGAAAACGTTTCACACTTTGGAGAAAGATGAATGGAAAATTTGTAAATTTCTTTGATCATTAAACTGAAGAAATGTGCACGGTAGACATTTCCTTTATGAAATTGCAAACGGCATTCCAAACTAGAGAATATCTTTTGTAAACTAACGCAAGCAAACTCCATAAAAGATGATTAATTGGTATTTATCACGATTAACATCGGAATGTAATATTATATATACACTGTAGAAGAGAAAGTGGCTTGCAGTCGGAACCAAAAAGTGTTGCATATCGAGTCGCAACACGATAGTTCCTGCGAAACCAACATCGTCCAAACAGGTCAGTAACAAAACTAACAAGATCCAAAATGGGAATTGTCAAAACTTACATGTTCCATAGCTCATTAACAAAACTCACATGATCAATAATATAACTTTAAATAATTGTAATTTCTCAATAAACAAACAATCTGAAATATACATAATGATTTATGGCCATTGTTCTTGCACATACTGATGTCAATATATGGGACATGCGCACGACGCATGTAAAACACGTTTTTAATCATTTGTGAAAATTTATGTTTTTGGAACATGTGAATTATGCTTCTACCCTACTCATATTGAGAAAAATTTCAGTAGCTACGTGAGTATTACCCTATGAAATAGCAGTTAGCAGTATATTAACCGTATCTCCATATATGTGCTGCAGATTGAAAATATTGTGTAATATACGATATCTATACCTTCATCACAGAAATTAGTTTGTTGCAGCTGTCTGCAGTATTATCTCCTCTGAAACTCACTTAATCTACGTGCACGTACTATAAACTAGTCCTATTTTAACGACTTTATTGCCCTGATCTCTCTCCATAGTTTCTACACTCACAGCTATCCCCCGTTACCAGATTAACTAAGCATGTACCATTTCAATTTATGTCTTTTTAGTTAAAGTTCTTGCGTGAAGAGCTTTTATCTGTGATCCGCTTGAGTATCACCGTAATAGTAATGCAATTTGCCAATTACGTGACGCTGATTGCGTTATCTAATTCATTTGTTATTTATTTTAATGCAAAAGGGATTTTATTTATATATCCAGGGAAAAATACCGTAAGCCACTTGTTAATTAAATTAAATATTGTGTATTGATATTGTAAATGTCATTCAGCGTTAATTTCCTACACAGTTTATGTTTTTTTTATTTTTAACGGATTATGTTTTATTCTGTATTTTAATCATAGCTTTAAAAACTTTTATTGTTTAAAAAGTTTTCTCAGTAATGTTCACTCTTAAAAATTATGTCCAGCCGAAGGTAACATTATTTAATCTATGTACGTCGTCCTCCTAAAATTGTAGAGCATCCCAAACGTTACTTGCAGCCCACGATGTACCCTCGCTGAATGTCCAGGGCCCATTCGAAGTATCGCATAATGTAGTTGACTGGTCTTCTCCAAGGAATAGAAGTAATAGTAAAGATAAGAATTTTACGTAGTGTCGTTTGCACTCCTTACTCCGACTCGTACAACTGATACTCAAGCTCGCAGCTCGTGGTCCTGTGGCTAACGTTGCTTCCTCTGGATTACAGAGTCTCGCGTTCGATTCCCGGCCGGGTTAGGGATTTTCTCTGCCCGGGGACTAGGTGTTTGTGTTTTTCCCATCATTTCATCATCATCATTATCATCATCACTCGTGACAATCGCTTGATTGGACTGTGTAAAAATTGGGACTTCGTACGGGCGCTGATGACCGCGAAGTTGAGCGCCACAAAACCAAACATCATTTCAAGCAGACTTATATACACTCCTGGAAATTGAAATAAGAACACCGTGAATTCATTGTCCCAGGAAGGGGAAACTTTATTGACACATTCCTGGGGTCAGATACATCATATGATCACACTGACAGAACCACAAGCACATAGACACAGGCAACAGAGCATGCACAATGTCGGCACTAGTACAGTGTATATCCACCTTTCGCAGCAATGCAGGCTGCTATTCTCCCATGGAGACGATCGTAGAGATGCTGGATGTAGTCCTGTGGAACGGCTTGCCATGCCATTTCCACCTGGCGCCTCAGTTGGACCAGCGTTCGTGCTGGACGTGCAGACCGCGTGAGACGACGCTTCATCCAGTCCCAAACATGCTCAATGGGGGACAGATCCGGAGTTCTTGCTGGCCAGGGTAGTTGGCTTACACCTTCTAGAGCACGTTGGGTGGCACGGGA
This sequence comes from Schistocerca piceifrons, assembly GCF_021461385.2. Lineage (NCBI taxonomy): Eukaryota > Metazoa > Arthropoda > Insecta > Orthoptera > Acrididae > Schistocerca > Schistocerca piceifrons. The sequence goes on along the minus strand of NC_060142.1, from coordinate 268,442,867 downwards.
TACATGCGGACGTGCATTGTCCTGTTGGAACAGCAAGTTCCCTTGCCGGTCTAGGAATGGTAGAACGATGGGTTCGATGACGGTTTGGATGTACCGTACACTATTCAGTGTCCCCTCGACGATCACCAGTGGTGTACGGCCAGTGTAGGAGATCGCTTCCCACACCATGATGCCGGGTGTTGGCCCTGTGTGCCTCGGTCGTATGCAGTCCTGATTGTGGCGCTCACCTGCACGGCGCCAAACACGCATACGACCATCATTGGCACCAAGGCAGAAGCGACTCTCATCGCTGAAGACGACACGTCTCCATTCGTCCCTCCATTCACGCCTGTCGCGACACTACTGGAGGCGGGCTGCACGATGTTGGGGCGTGAGCGGAATACGGCCTAACGGTGTGCGGGACCGTAGCCCAGCTTCATGGAGACGGTTGCGAATGGTCCTCGCCGATACCCCAGGAGCAACAGTGTCCCTAATTTGCTGGGAAGTGGCGGTGCGGTCCCCTACGGCACTGCGTAGGATCCTACAGTCGTGGCGTGCATCCGTGCGTCGCTGCGGTCCGGTCCCAGGTCGGCGGGCATGTGCACCTTCCGCCGACCACTGGCGACAACATCGATGTACTGTGGAGACCTCACGCCCCACGTGTTGAGCAATTCGGCGGTACGTCCACCCGGCCTCCCGCATGCCCACTATACGCCCTCGCTCAAAGTCCGTCAACAGCACATACGGTTCACGTCCACGCTGTCGCGGCATGCTACCAGTGTTAAAGACTGCGATGGAGCTCCGTATGCCACGGCAAACTGGCTGACACTGACGGCGGTGGTGCACAAATGCTGCGCAGCTAGCGCCATTCGACGGCCAACACCGCGGTTCCTGGTGTGTCCGCTGTGCCGTGCGTGTGATCATTGCTTGTACAGCCCTCTCGCAGTGTCCGGAGCAAGTATGGTGGGTCTGACACACCGGTGTCAATGTGTTCTTTTTTTCCATTTCCAGGAGTGTATATATAATGTAACGACATACCTCTGTCGGTAATAATTGTGGCATGTATACTGTGCCGTTACTTGTGGTTGGTGTCTATCAGAATTAAATATGCGGCTCCATTCAATGCAGCATGCTGCAAATTCTAGTTTAAATCTCATCAGTGTAATGTTATGAATTTAATGGATGCAGTCGGTTCGAGGCATGTGGTCTCGAAGTTCGCCTGCAATGTCAAGTTTTTTTTAAAAAAATGTTTAACAACTAAGAACTTGTTTTGTAAATAACCCATGTATGTCACTAATGAGTAACATCGGACATGTTTATGCGCTGTTAATAACCTACATTTCTTTGGTATTCGCAGAGATTGAAAGTATTAGAAGTCCACGTGGCCTACCTCAAGACCAACTCAAACTCAGCTGAAGATTGACGTCTGCAGAAAATGTAGTTCAACACACCCTTCTCAAGGTGAGTTTGAGGAATGTGATGTCACAAAACAAAATTTAAAAATAATAATGGAATTAAAAAGATAAAATTCAAACAACAACAGAATTAAGTTGCTTGAATGCTGGTTCTATTTTTATTTATGTTGGTATTAGCTTAAAAGAGTTTTCTCTTGCATATTAAAAGAATTTGAAAGCATACTAATGAGCTGGCAATCATATTGGATTCCGCTGTTACTTCCACAAACTTGTTAGCGAAACAAAACGGGCGAGACTTTTATGAAATTTGAAACAACTGAGAATTTATATATAAAATCTCATCTTAGAGGACATTTTATGCTGATTCCAAAGTTACTCATACATTTTGCGAGCCTGCAATGTTTCCGAAGTTACGGATGACTTAATACTGTGATTTACATTTCAGTAATATTAATTCAGCTGATTCGTTTACATTACAGTTTTATGAATAAAGCATGATTCTTTGTCTTTCATTGCCTGCTGAATAAATATTGCGTTTGAGAAGAGGCCTTTAATTTAATCCGCATGGTTTGCAACAACCTTTACTTGTACATGATAGTTCTGAAATAAGCCAAATGAGATGGTCTCTCATGAGACCTATTATTGCGTTGTTGCTGCAGACAATCAGATCTAGTTGGGTTCTTCTTCTACATGTCGTCTACCTTAGTATTCCAAAGAACGCAGTTTACATTTACGGAATGTTTTAACCTCATATGTATAACTGAAGCACATTACTACGCTCAAGTGAAAAATGAAAGGGTCTTAAACTCAATACCGACTAGTAGGCTATACCAGACAGTCTCTAACATAGAAAATGTATGATGCGATATCACAATACACGCAAGAGCAGTATGGATAACTGAAAACCACGATGTTTGAAAGCTAAGAGTAATTCATGTTTCCCGTTTAATGAATCACTGTTTTTACATCCAGGTATAGAATTCGCACGGGACATCATTTTCTGCAAATACGTGGCTACCAAACCACGGTATCATCTTTGACATTCGACTGTAATACGGCAATGATCGCATAATTATGCTGTATTGACTGACGTTGGCCTTAAAACAAAGATATTAGAAGGCTGTGCTTAAAAGGTATGATTTCTGTACTCGCTGTTACGCGCTACTTTCGCTTTTCGATCATCGAGGTGGAAGCGCAGTTGAGGACTTATCTCTGTCCCGTCACTTACACTTAGGTTCTACATTATTTTCTAAATCGCTTAAGGCAAATGTCCATACGATTTATTTGAGAAAGAAGTTAATGAATTCCGTCGTTTCTCCACCTGCAAAACGAACCTAAGTTCCGTCTCTAATGGCATCTTAAACGATGGGGTATGGAAATGAGCGTTTGGCGTCATTGGCCGCGAGGCCCATTACGGGGCAGGTCCGGCCGTCTTCTTGCAGGTCTTATTACATCTGACGCCATATGGAACGATAGGGTGTTAACCTCTAACCTTCTTGTTCGTAGTATGGTGTAATATCATAATCTGTTAGTGAACATCATAGGACAATCGGTCTTGATACCTAACTACAACGTTTTCAGCGCAGACAAAATTTATTTAAGGGGTTTTATATTTTTTAATGTACATAAGGTATGTCCATGAAAACATAACAATGTTGCTGATTGCTTGAGATTCCATCGATACCGTACAGTCCTTATGAAATTGTATTTTAGGTTTCCTGTAAGACATTCATGTTACTAACGTTACTCGCTGCTATCAAACGTCGTGGTCTTCAGTTGTCCATACTGCTCCTGCATGTATTGTGATATCGCATCATACATTTTCTATATTAGACACTGTCTGGTATAGCCTACTAGTCAGTATTGAGTTTAAGAGACTTTCATTTGTCATTTGAGCGTAGTAATGTGCTTCAGTTATGCATATGAGGTTAAAAGAGTCTGAAAATGTAAACTGTGTTGTTTGGAATACTAAGGTAGACGACATGTAGAAGAAGAACCCAATTAGATCAATATCAAGTCACTGTTTCCAGGAAGTACGAAAATTACCACACAAATCACTTCCTTCGATAATCGAAGATGTTACATTTGACTATGCTGTGATATGACTTTCGAAGTTTCGGTGATCAGACAGCTGGATTGTCGAGGTTTACACAGTGTCAGTGTTATTTTCCTCTTAATTTTTATCTTTCGGAAGAATATTAAAACCTGAAGACCGTGTGACGACAGTAATTGTCGGAATGTGCAATTCTACGTCTGTAATAATATGATGTTCCTGTGTTTCCTGCCGGATGAGATAGCCGAAATGATGAGATGGTACGACTAGCAGAAGAGACTGTGGTACCTCGGTACACATCTCTAGCCAGCCCTGTAATAGAAGTTTAACATATTTTCGTTTTACCTTCCAAAATGAGGGCCTGAGTTTTACGTTCTTTTTCTGTAATCACAACAGTTACTCCAGATAATTTAGGTTTCTCCCGAATGTGGTAAGTTGTTCTCACTACAACATGGTCATATACCTAGGAACAAATATTCGTTAAAATCTTGCGAATACTGCTTTTAATAGTCTATCTGTTACGTTATTTCTCAAGTGAACACCAGTAACGATTAGTTAGTGAGAATAAACTAAGCAGAAATACTACGTTCACGATACGAAGTGCTGTGACTAGGCCAGGCCTTGTCATTTACGAATTGGTGATGAACACCGACTAAATTCTTAAATTCATCTCTTCACAGTTATGGAACATTTTCCCCAAATTTCACAGACTGGTGCATGAAACTGTGGCGGAGAAGCTTGGTTACCTCAATTTTTATGCGACGTTGGTTTTCAAATTGCTAACGGAAAGAACCAGAGACTGGCTTCATGTCTGACCTCAAACGTTTCAAGAAAAATGGTAACAAATTTATCTATCGTATCGTAAATCTAGACGAGATATGGGTAAAGCATGTGAGTTGTGAAACAGAAAGGCAGTCGATGGAACATGGACACACAAATTCTCCCAAGAAACCAAGGAAGTGTTTGCAAATGCTGTCAGCAAGAAAGATCATGGCTATTGCATTTAAGGCCTCTAAGCGAGTGACTGTCGTTGAGTTCCTTGAAAGTGGCACAGCAGTTAACTCAGGGAGGTATTGTCAGACACTGACAAATTTTAGGCGGATGGTAAAAAATAAAAGTCGGGGAAAACTTAGCGCAATAGTTTTGTTTTTTCACGACAACGCACGTAAACACCGTACCCGAGAACTCCTGGTTTTTTTTTATGAGAGTGTTTCACCAGTCACCATTCAGCCAGGATTTGGCGCCGAGAGACAACACCATCTCCTCTCATCAATAAAAACATGGCTCGTTACACAACTCCTTGATGCTGACGCCGAACAGCATGCCGTTATAACCCGTAGTGGTAATCGCAGGCGGCGGATTTCTACCGACACGGTATTGAAAATCTTGTGCCACGGTATTACACGTACCTCAGTTTGAATGATGTATGGTGATTATGTAGAAAAATAGCTGAAGAGCGTAACTTCAAAATGTATATTCTCTAAAGCCCTCGTATTATTAGCTTTATTAGTTCAAGTATCGTGCAGACCCTGTCATGCTTTCTAACTTCCTTTTTTGATAATGTTAAAATTCATGGCAAAGGCAGATAGGAACGCCCCTTGAAAGGAAAATTGCATTCAGTTTCCTCATTCTGGTTACATTCAGTCAGTGTCAATAACATTCTTGATATAATAAGATTTTCGTTCTGCTCTGCATAGTTGTTGGAATATAAATGTAACTCAACCACTGACGGAAGCTCGCCCTGCAAAAATTACTAGAGGATAGTGTATATTTTGTTGGGCCCTATTTCTCCATTGCCTTCATGAATTTTTAATGCCATGAGTACAAAATATATGGACTGTCAACTGTCTCTGATAAAATATAACCTGGACTGGGATCCTCGGAATTCTGAGATTTAGCATGTAGCCAAAACTAATACCGAGTACATGGGACTTGTCTGTCTTTTAGCTTCTTCTGCAAGGTTGGTATAAAATTTTTAGGCACTTTTCTTATAATCCATTTGCTTTTTAGTGGCATATTGCGTTGCAAAGTGTCTGAGGTGAGGGCTTCTCATTTTAACCTTCAGCTCTTCGCACTGGCAGCTCCAGTCTGTCTGTGGGCTTCCGAAAGCAAACTGTAATTTTCCTTAAAAACTGTTGTATAAGGTAATCTTTATCTGGGTATGTTTCTCCTTAAACTACTTAAACATCACTAGAATGGTAAGTCTTTCCCTGTTCTTCTCCTTTTTCGCTCCTTTCTTCCCCACCTACCCAACCCCACAGCCTCAGGATGCTGCGCCTGTTGGCAGTCTAGGCTCTACACATTCCACCAGAGAGCCTTCATCTGTCTCCCCACACATAGACTACCATCCCTTCCCCTTCTCCACCCCCTCCAGGTTTATGCTTGCATCTTACGTGATGTAGCATTCCGGCCTGAGATGCTGGAGTTTGTGGTCGTGTGTGCATGGGGAGTGCTTGCTTGTGTGTGTGAATGGTGTAAGTGTTTCTCTTTCACTGATGAAAGTTGTGGCCGAAAGCTTAATGTAAGTGTCTTTTAATTCTGCCTCTCCGCAACTTGACATGTCTTCCTTACGGTAAACTTATATAATGGTTGAGTGATAGTGAAAATTGCATGTGCAACTAAGGCCATGTAGACTTTCTAGCTTTCTACTTATACTTTTTCCATGCTGATGACGTTTATTTGATATTTCTTTTCTCACGCACGTGCAGGATTTTGATTATCAAATTATGTTTTGTTAGCTTCCGCTAACGTAATACGGGACCACATATTTAAACGTAAGCCTGCAGCCATTGACCACGCGTATTAAGAACATTTGTATAGCCTACGTTGGCCTCTCATTGTCCTTGATAGCTTTGAAAATATATACTACTACGGTTAAGACTGTTGATGATTGATGTGTTTGACTGAGCACAGCGTTTCACACTTCCTACTGTGAAGGTGGTAATTCAATCCATTTGTATAATCGACTTAATTTCGTAATTTTCTTTTCGTAGGGATGTTCGCTGTTGGCTGAGCCTGTAGGTTCCTGAACATATCAACAGAGAAGTTATGTTGAGCGAGTCACTATTGACTTATCGTGTTAATTCACGTCGGGGCTATTTCAGTCACAGGGATAATTAAAGCAGTGTCTATCCCCAGTAAGATAAAGGCATAAAACATGTCGTTACATTATTGGTATCTGTAAGATAACAAAACAGCACATAAGCCGCAAATGAATCTTACCAGGCCATTATCCCACGAACATTCCTAGGGAACCTTTTGAGGCATGACAGTGAGAGAGCAGACAGAGTGATGTTCCCACAGGATAAAGTTTTGTTGGTACTCGTGATATGAGGCCCATTTCGATGTTAGCTATGAGAGCACTCAGGACTTCAGCCTGGAGTTTAACGACATTCGACCGTTGTCATTGCTGGGAAACGCAGAGCCAAGACTGGCCGCTGCTTTCACTCAGCTGATGGTCACCACCCACAGAGTCTTCTGCCTGAAGACCGTTGTGTGAATGCCACTGGTCTCTCATTGTCTTCTCGGCAGCTGCGAAACACCTCGCAGATAAATATGTTTTACACATCTCCCACAGAAGCGCAGCTGCTGACGTTCTGTTTCTCTAACTAATATTTATTATTAAAACAGGAGGCTGTTGTTTACTTTCTAATCTTCTATTTTGCAACTAATATTTATTATTAATACAGTAAGTTGATGTTGACTTTGTAATCGTAATGTGCTCTTTAAAGATGTCAACCACCTTCGTGCAAAGAAAAATGATTATATTGCCTTTTGGAAAAATTGCTAAAGCTGTCGTACTTGTTATTTTACTGCCTATAGACTGAAAATTGTGCATTAAAATGCACTGTTACAGTTACTAAATTAGGGTTTCACGACGTGGCGGATAGTGGTGTTCCGCACAAATGATATACCACGTAGGTTCAACAAAATGTGAAAGTGCAGTGCCACCCTTCTGATTGCTCTTGATCTGCGGCATAATGTCTCAGTGAAATTCACAACTGTGTTCACCAATACTCCGTTTGGAATCTGTTTTGAATGGTACATTTTCCTGATGTTTTGACGCTGGTCAAAATATCGCCGGATTCAGTGTTACTGAGTGGGTACGACGATGCAGTTCAAAGATTTGGCGACGGTTTTTTGAACCAGGAAATGTTCATGGAAGGAAATCATTCCACAAGATTACAAATTCCTGGCTTTAAATGCACAGTGCAATGCAATGACTTCTCCATGATAATCGATAGTTCTCAAACAAACTGCGTGTAGTAGGTATGTATATACATAGTTCTCAAACAAATTGTGTGTAGTAGGTAGGTATATACCTACTACTATTACTCTTGTCTTGAAGGGAGGATATAAGATGAACATGAACATAAGTAAAACGAGAATAATGGGATGTAGTCCAATTAAATCGGGTGACGCTGAGGGAATTAGATTTGGAAATGAGACACTTAAAGTAGTAAATGAGGTTTGCTATTTGGGGAGCAAAATAACTCATGATGTTCGAAGTAGAGAGGATATAAAATGTAGACTGGCAATGGCGAGGAAAGCGTTACTGAAGAGGAGAAATTTGTTGACATCGAGTATAGATTTAAGTGTCAGGAAGACGTTTCTGAAAGTATTTGTATGGAGTGTAGCCATGTATGAAAGTGAAACGTAGACGATAAATAGTTTAGACAAGAAGAGAATAGAAGCTTTCGAAATGTGGTGCTTCAGAAGAATGCTGAAGATTAGATGGGGAGATCACATAACTAATGAGGAGGTATTGAATAGAAATGGGAAGAAGAGAAGTTTGTGGCACAACTTGACCAGGAGAAGGGATCGCTTGGTAGGATATATTCTGAGGCATCAAGGGATCACCAATTTAGTACTGGAGGGCAGCGCGGAGGGTAAAAATCGTTGATGGAGACCAAGAGGTAAATACACTAAGCAGATTCAAAAGGATGTAGGTTGCAGTAGGTACTGGGAGATGAAGAAGCTTGCACAGGATAGAGTAGCATGGAGAGCTACGTGAAACCAGTCTCTGAGCTGAAGACCACAACAAGAACAACAACTATTACTCGTAGAAGGGACACGGAAGTTAACAGTGGCAGATGCGAAAAAAAAAACCAGCTAAATCAGTAGATGGCTTGGAACAACCCAACAGCTACACTATTAATGACAAATCGCCGGAAACAGTATCTACCGTAACATATTTAAGGGTAACTATCCAGAGCGACCTTAAGTGGAATGATCACATAGAACAAACAGTGGGAGAAGCAGATTCCAAACTCAGATTCGTAGGAAGAGTCTTAAGGAAATGTAACTCATCCACAATGGAAGAGGAATATAAGGCACTTGTTCAACCTATTCTGGAGTATTGGTAACTGGAATCACAACGAGGTATGATTGGTGGAAGAGATAGAGAAGATCCAACGAAGAGCGGCGCGTTTCGTCACGGGATCGTTTAGCCGGCACGAGATCGTTACTGAGATGTTCAACAAACTCCGTTGGCAGACGTTACAAGAGAGGCGTGTGCATCACGGAGAGATTTAGTTTTGAATTTTCGAGAAAGAACTTTTGGGGAAGAGTCGACCAACATGTTAATTCTCCCACTTATGTCCTGTGTAATGACCGCAGGTAGAAAATTCGGGAAATTAGAGGTAATACAGAGGCTTATCGGCTATCATTCGTCTCAGACGTTATTCGTGAGTGAAACAGGATTGCAGGGCTCAGTTACTGGCACAAAAGCTACCCTCCACCACACACCATTAGATGACTTGCGGAGTATGACGTAGATGAACGAATCGAATGCACTTCGTAATGTAAGACGAATGTGATGATCCATATGTGACGACGATGGCTCCACCGTTTGAACAAACCAATCAGCCAAGAGCAACAAAAACGTTAGGACGGGAAGAGAGTGATCGATATGGATATTTATTTTTACATCGCTACGAAAGTGAAGCTCCAACAGTTAAATCGATTCGAGTTAGCGACGTGCCACCCGTACTCCTTCATTCAAGCGTATGTTCATCCCTAAAACAAATATCGCAATGTAATTTCTTATGTAACGAAGTCCTTCAGAATTCCAGTCATAGAGCCCATTGTCACGAAACGTGGCAATAATATTATTATACATGCAATTTGCAACGGGGATTAATTCCATCTGCTAGTAGGTACTCCTTCATTTGAATGTAATCTGTGTACTGAGTAAAGGTAGTGTATTTGTTCTTTTAGACCACGTGGTTTATTTAATTTATTACATTTAACAGAGATGAAGTCACTGAGCTATGGTAATAGTCCTTGCTCGGTGATTGTCTTCGTGCTGCTGAACATGTTGCTCGTGTCGTTTTCAAATTTTAAGGGGAGCTGAAGAATAAACTTCGGTTAACTGAAGTCAGCCTTAGGTAGACATTTTGGGAGCTGCCAATTATCTGGACTTTTCAAGACTATTTCGGAAATTATTTGCACAAAGTTTCGTATATTTGTGAAAAATTTAAAGTCAATTGGAAGAGGTAATTTAATTCTTATCATTGTCCTGCGATAAATTCATGGTAGGGTTAGCCTATCATTTACACGGTTAGGTTATTATTATATGTCTTCCGACAGTGAAAAGTTGCGAAAGCTAGCACGTAGTATATCTGTCCATCATGGGTTAAGCAAATTACGATTCTCGCGACTATAGATAAATTGTGCTGCCGATTTGCGATACCAACAAATGTTTTGATTACACAACGCACGCTAATGAGTTTATATTAGAACCATTTGATTACATTTACACAAGGTATTCTGCAGTGTATGTCCCGTTCATGACAGTTCGTATGTGTGTCCATAGAATCAGTGACGTCGAAACTGTACAATGAACGCAGGAAATTTGCTTTTAACTAGTAAATACAGATCGAGTTCTCGTGGCCCATTTCTCTAGTGGGAAAATTACACCGACAGAATAACAGGTTAGTGGAATCCTTCTCTTGTACTGAGTATAATGCCTATCAAGATGAATATGTTACACAAAGTGGTCTCTACCTGGGCTAGGTATCGAACTGTGGCTGTCTGATCCAAGATTTTCATTTCTTGCAGAGCGCTAAAGAAAATACTTCACGATGCTGCGTCCAAAAGAAACTAGTACTTCCACACAGGTCCATCAAAGTAATAGAAATGCCGTGGGCCTAAAGCAACCCGTGGGGTAGACCGTTCGCCTGGCGCAAATCTTTCTAGTTGACGCCACTTCGGCGACTTGTGTATCGATAGAGATGAAATGATGATGAGAAGGACCACACAACACCCAGCCCCTAAGCGGTAAAAATCTCCGACCAAGTCGGGAAACGAACCCGGGTCGTCAGGTATGACAGTCCGTCGCGCTGACCACTCAGCTACCAGGGGTGGACACAAAATGGTCTGTCTTGTAACTAGTGCAAAAGAATGTGATCAGTGAAATGCTTTTATGAAGACTGATTCTCCTTTATTTCGCTTACACATTACTTACACAACGCCAAAGCACTTAGTAAAATTCAACAAAATTAATACAGTCTTAGCTAAAGATTTTATTATGTGTGTGCCATGCGCCAAATTCGAGAGTTTGTGTCCGCCAATTGAGCACGTTCGTTGCTGTCGAAGGGCTTTGGTATTCTCTCTGGCGGAAGAGAGGGAGGGGGTTGTGTGAAAAGCCGTGGGGGCAGTCGGGATTTGGTGGATATGGTAGATGGAGTGTCCTCGAGTTACTCTAGGACAATTTGGTGTGATTCGGCGAAACCCATGGGTCGTGTAACCTCTTGAAATAGACGATCGGGACGCCTTCACCACAGGATTCTGCCGGGCACCGATTCAACGGCTTCTGCCTGTTCTCCGGTCTGAGCGTCATTTGTATGAGACACAGAGACTTATCTCCAATGCCTGCTGTTGGCTGTGTTAGAACCAGTTTGGCGCTGACATTCCGCTTTGTTTTACATTTCTTTTCTCAGTTATGCTGTGCTCCCCCATTTTCCATTTAACGTGATTTTGAAAGGTGGCACGTGTTCAACTCTCTACCACTAAGAGATTGGCTTCTGTTTAGAATGAAGGTTTCTAAAATTTTTTGGTGCCTATTTTGAAGTAAAGTGCAGAATGCAAGTTTGGTGATTTAATTTTAAGACCTAGACGTCTGTGCCCAACTCCAAGCCACATTTTTTCAATGTGTTAGTCTTAAGAAAAGAGATATGCTTTGTTTAATGACTGTGACTCGTTTATTGCAGCCAGTAATCTTTTTCGTAAAGTGGGCGCCTTCTCGCATTTTGTGTACTTGATGCTGAGCAGGGGTCTCTCTTTGGTCCTCCTGCCACTCTCGTTAGCGATAACGCCCCAGCCTTTGTGTCCCGCGGCTTCTGTAGGTTTCGTTTCTTGGCGTGGCATTCATCACACAACTGCCATCCCCTATTACCCCCAACCAACGTTTGCGGACAGGATTAACAGGAGCGTCAAGACTCATCTTATTGCTTATCTCTTGGAGGCGCCATCGAAATGGACCGTTCCCTCCCATGGTTGAATTCTGCCTTTAACACGGCAAGCACGAAGCTCGTCAATCTGTGCACGCACCCTCAATGTTTGTATGACCTCTAAATTCGCCACTGTCCGCAGCTCGTGGTCGTGCGGTAGCGTTCTCGCTTCCCACGCCCAGGTTCCCGGCTACGATTCCCGCCGGGGTCAGGGATTTTCTCTGCCTCGTGATGACTGAGTGTTGTGTGATGTCCTTAGGTTAGTTAGGTTTAAGTAGTTCTAAGTTCTAGGGGACTGATGACCATAGATGTTAAGTCCCATAGTGCTCAGAGCCATTTGAACCATTTTTTAAATTCGCCACTGTCTACCTTGTGGGAAATAGCCTGATCAGGCCACTCTCGAGGACGTCTATTAGTTACCCTCATGGAGATCTAATCACAATTCAAGGTCCGTAGTCTTCACTTGGTAGGTTGGTAGCCGACTCATGGCATAACGATATGTACATATACATATAGTGGTTCTTAGGGATAACTGGCGGACGGCGAGAGCAAATAGTTCCAGTGTCTATCAGAAGGAAGTGACACTATATAACCATGGCCACTGGCCTACCAGTTTTAAGGTATAAGGCATGTCTATGTTCGCTGACATGGATGTCGTGACAAGTGGAGCGAGGTATCCAGCAAGTTAGGGCACATTCTGTTGATCCGTGGCGCAACCTGGAGGTCCCTACTCTGGTCACGATGCACGTGAAGGACGAGGCATTCGATCATGTGCAAAGGGTACAAGTAAGTAAGGATAAACCTGCTAATATCGATTGATTTTGTTTTGGTTTTCCTTTCTGACTTCCCTCCCTGGCTGTTCAGTTTACAGTGGAAAGGCAGAGCCCCTTTGCCGAGTTTGATAGCTCACACTCAGCTAATTGAGAATGTTCATTGGAGATTCGAGTTCTTTTTTTTTTTTTTTTGTCCTCTGGTGGTAGAGAGGAGGAAGGGAGGGGGGGTTGTGTGGGAAGCCAGGATGGCAGGCAAGACGTGTGGTTATGGTGGTTGGTGTGTCCAGTGGAACGCAGGGGCTTTCTGGAGAGGAATTGGTCAGCAATGTCGGTGGAGCGTTGGCGGGCGGCGTCCTCCATGCAGAGTGGCACAATTGTTGACGTTTCTCCACTCAAAACGATACGATTGTTGACGTGACGTGCTATACCAGCCTGTCCTGACTGTACTTGTTCGCGCAGTAGTCAGGTTCCTCCCTGACAATTTGGCAAAGTCCATCAGTCGTGTCCCCTTCTCAAATTGACGACCACAGGTATTTTCCAGGCACTGAGTCAACGGCTTCTTCGGGTGTCTTGCCCGAGGAATGATCTAGGTTCCCCTTCTTTATGATTTTATGGTGAGCGTGATTTGTTTGTCCTGCAGAGACTCGTCTCTATTGTTTGGCTATAGCTGAAGCAGCTTGTCACTGGCATTCCACGCGATATTTCAAATTTATTCAGCTGTGCTGCGATCACTCGTTTTCCTTTCAATGTGATTTTGAGTGTGTCTGTGGCACGTGCTCAGCTATCTGCCGTGGGGACTTTGGCTTATGTCTAGAGTGAAAGTAACTTAAAAAAAATTTTTTTCACCCAATTTTAAATAAACTGCAGACTGTTATTTTGCTGATTTAATTTTAAGGCCTAGAGGCCTGTGCCCTTTTCTAAGTAACATTATGTCACTACAATGGTCTTAACAAAGGAGATTCGCTTGATTTAGTGGGACTGACTTGTCTTTTCCAGTCATCAAGCGTCTTTCCTCCCTTAGATGCCCCACCAACCTTTAGGACAAGTATGTGGAATATTTCATGTAATGCTAAAATGATGCTTGCCTCTGTTAAATTAGACGTGAAACCGTGGTAAAAACTTTCCGTGAGGAGGACAACTGAAGTTCTTGAGAACCTCTGATACGACCATTAAGCTAATGAAAGGACATTTATTTATCTTGGATGTGGCCACTAGTTTAAAGGCTGCTTCCACGTTTTGAAGATCGTGTTGATATTTATTTTACATTTCACGTATTTTTATCTTCGGCCAGTATCAGTTCAGTCTTTACGTATGTACCTCGCTCGAACTTATGAACTTTACCTGGCATCGTGAGGTGATTTAACTCCCAGTGCTACTTTAATCGTAACTTAATATTGGTTACTGGATTTCTTGAGAGCCGCTTCGAAGGATTTGTTTTTATTCAACATGTTCACTGTTTAAGAGAACTTTGCTGTATATGTTGTAGTACACTTGGCTTCTTTTCACCAGGGGCTCGGTCCCAAGGTCTATCGTGTCATCTACAGGCTTGTGCCATGATGTGACGTGCGACAATTATGTTACTCTATTATAATTTTCAGATTATAGTGTGCCTCGACATGACTTTCAATGTAAATTATTAATATTTCATGTTTTATTAATTTGTAATTTAAGAAAAAAAGCTTTAAAGAATATCTAAACTGTTTGGCTTCTGGTATTCCACGTTTAACGCCATTTCTTAAGGATAAAAGCTCAAGTGTAGTCTTTAATGTGTTTAAGTTGACGCTGGTACCTCGTTGCTCTTGAGGAAAAGAAATTATTGTTGGTTAATAAAGTGTTTTAAGGAGTATTTCGTAACAAATGGTGCTGAATTGTTTTACCCAGCCCTGCCTCAAGCACCTAGTGTCCTCCTCAAATATAAGCACTTGTTGACTGTATCAATGTGTAGATCGTAAAATGAAATATCCCAAACAATGCAGATGCTTCTTGAAAAGACATTAAATTACTTATATATGAATGTATTGATAACGAAAACTTGTAAAGAACTAAGCAATTACTCATTACATATAGACTGATATTAAAATATGTTAGATTAGTAACTTCTCAACAGAAAGCGAAATCCCTTTTTACATACATAGTATCCATGGCGATGCACTGCCTTCTAAAGCTTATGTTAAAACCCATTGTCCCAGATAAATTTTCGGAAAATATGTCTGAACATTTCTATGAAAAGGCTGGGAAACGTCACGTTTCCAGGAAGATTTGTCCCTCTTCTAGGTACTATACGAGTTCGTTTTGACAGCATAAAAATTTCGCGAACGGGTTTAGATTTCCTGTATGGCACACACAGTAAGAGCTCATTCACAATTCAAAATAAATATTCATAATGTTTCCTTACACTTTGCAACAAAACAATCACAAAAGCGAGTAATGTATTCTAAGCCTGGGTGAAGGAAAGGATTATTTAGGTTATGTGTGGATCAAGTAAAACAGTATTACGTTTTTGTGGCATATCTGATAGTTGCCTGTTTCAGATTCTGGTACTGTCAATGACATAAATGTTATAACCAGAAATCCTTAATCACGTTGAGAGTGATTAAAAATATTTGATTATCGACATTGTGGCGAAGGATGTAGACAGCAAGAACTATCTGGATTGCTCAAGTCCTATATTCAAAGATCAGAGTTCTACGTTCCCGTAGTAAGGAGGTCATTGGTTGTTCGGAATGAATTTCTCACAGGAGGTAATGTGTGCCACATTGTCCGGACAGCGACATAGCAGGAATCTTGTATTTGGGGTACATTTGGGAGTAGAAGTGTTCCAGACATTCGTCTACCTGTTTCTCAGTACTTGCACTGACTGTCAGTATTATTCCTTATCCACCTTATACAGGCAGTAAGAAATGGCACATCATCTCCCAGTGCAAATCATGTGTTCGCAAGAGAATGTCCTGGTGCTTCAAAACCGGAATATCTCCAACAAGAAGTTAGTGGAAAAAGTGTGGATCAGTCATTGATCAGTTTTAAGTATCTTGTACGTTTTGAACATGACAAACTCTGCCACCCCCTACCCCACCCTCCTCCTTCCTCCCCCGCCGCAGATTACCGTATCGTCCAACGAAGGAGCAGACCAAGCAGTGACAACAAGTTGATTCACCATCCTCAAAAAAAAAAAGGTGAACGGTGTCGAGAAGCGTTGGGGAAATCTGGGCAGAGGTGTTGTATTTGGCTACGAGGAACCAACCAGGCCGACCATTACGCTCTCCCAGGGGTTCTCCTGACGTGGCACCCACTGTCTGCTTCTTTCTTCGGATAGAGAAACTGTGGATGAATGGGGCCGTAATGGTGCAGAGATAGTGGAGTAGTGGGCTGTGGAGGTGATGATACTGGCGAGGGTTGGATAGGAAGTCTCCTTTGCAATATAACACAAATTTTATTCGTCATGGATTACAGTGCCGAGTGCTGTATACCTCACTTGGCTCAAATAGTGCAAATAGCTCCGAGCACTACGGGGCTTAACATCTGAGGTCATCAGTCCCCTCGAACTTAGAACTACTTAAACCTAACTAACATAAGGACATCACACACACCCATGCCCGAGGCGGTATTCGAACCTGCGACCGTAGCGGTCGCGCGGTTCCAGACTGAAGCGCCTAGAACCGCTCGGCCACACCGGCCAGCGCTCAAATAGTTCAAATGGCTCTAAGCACTATGGGACTTAGCATCTGAGGTCATAAGTCCCCTAGACTTAGATCTACTTAAACCTAACCAACCTAAGGAAATCACACACATCCATGCCCGAGGCAGGATTCGAACCTGATACCGTAGCAGGCGCGTCGTTCCGGACTGAAGCACCTCTCATAGCAGCGCATGCCTGAGCCAGCACTATGCCGCCGTGAGTGAGCATTGCCAACGATTTGTCCCTCTGAATTCCCGTAGGCGGCCAAAACTGATAAGAAGGATGGAAGAAGTTCCACTCTGGGCGCAAAACGCTTTCCTCCAATGAAGAAGTTCGGTAGAGCTGTGGCGTTTCGGTATGGCACCGCGTTGTGTCGCCTTTGTCCGTAGGGCAGTCTTAGTTCGTATGTTGGTCTGGTGGAGCTCGCTGTTCTGACCGATGGCGGCTGCTTACTTGCCCATAACTGCTGGATGCTGTCATGAACCCGATGCTATGGATGGTGCTGCCAAACTGAGCATATCTGTGCTAGAAACGGTATTTATAGCGAATAGTAGCAGCCTCGTTGTGCCGTGACGCTGCTTCCAGACATGCGCAGATCAACACAGCATTGTCCCAACGGTGTAGAAATATACCGCAGACCGGTCTGTGGTAGCATGACCTTTCTACGATATCACCTCTGTTGCTCGGCTTAACGCAGCCACTGTGCGGTGTACCAAAAGGCTCACTTGAGAAACTTCATGCCAACGCCTCTGCTCTGCTCGCTTGCCTCACAGAGAGCGGAAATGGAGCTCCTACTACTCATAACGCCCAAAATGTAGCGACTACGTTACGTAACCATTGCGTTACAGGAATTTCGTGAGTGAGGACGAGAATACGTTCGAAGTGAAAGTTGTCCTGAATATCGGAAATGCAGACGTCTGCACTTGACGTCCTTACATACGACAAATCTGTTGCACTAATGGGTGAAAACTTAGCGAAGATGTAGCACCAAGTTACACGGCCGCAATTTTTTTCAAGGCGTAGTTAAGACTGCCATTCGTACATTTTTGAACTGCTGTAAAAGTGCAGTTATAAAAAAAATAGATTTCTTTTCGTCGT
The DNA here is from genome assembly GCF_021461385.2 of Schistocerca piceifrons. Taxonomy (NCBI): domain Eukaryota; kingdom Metazoa; phylum Arthropoda; class Insecta; order Orthoptera; family Acrididae; genus Schistocerca; species Schistocerca piceifrons. The sequence continues at coordinate 268,425,420 of NC_060142.1, read as the reverse complement.
GTTCTCGTCCAGTTAGCCTCAAAGACATTCGCAATTTAGACTGGAGATCGACTGAATGACGGAACTTGCTCCGATTAGGTCCACTTCTTTTGTTTCCTTAAACTTCAATTTATGTGAAACAAGATGTGAAAAATTTATCCATTGTCGGGCGGCAGGAAAAGAGGAACAAGAGGAGAAATTCGATTTACTAATCTGTGTCTTAAAAATATGTTTCATGTTACTGGCTTGCAAAGTGCATCTTAACCACAAGACAGCATCGAATATTGGGTACTGAGAACCCAAAAAAGCTGAACTGACTGAGACAGAGGCGATGATGGATAACCACGGAACACTCGTACTCTGAAGAAATCTGCGCAGCCAGAAGGTACTTTTGAAAAGCGAAAATTAAGACTGCGTAGTAATAAAGTCATCGCTTTATATTCGAACTGAAGCGGAGAATTTTCGTTGCGCCAGGCTAGAAATATGTTACTTCACTGAAGAGTCAAAGAAACTTGTATAGACATGGGTATTCAAATATAGGTTTATGTAAACAGGCAGAATACGGCGCTGCGGTTTGTAAAGGCTATATAAGACAACCAGTGTCTGGCCCAGTCGTCAGTTGGATTTACTGCTGCTGCAATGGCAGGTTATCAAGATATCAGAGAATTTGAACGTGGTGTTACAGACGACGCACGAGCGATGGAACAGAGCATCTCCAAGGTAATGATGAAGTGAAGATTTTCCTGTACGACCATTTCACGAGTGTACCGTGAATATCAGGACTCCAAACCTCCGACATCGCTGCGGTCGGAAAAACATCCTGCAAGAACTGGACCAAAGATAACTGAAGAGAATCGTTCAGCGTGACAGAAGTGCAACCCTTACGGAAATTGCTGCAGCTTTCAATACTGGGCCATCAACAAGCGTCAGCGTGCGACAAATTCAACCAAAAATCATCTATATGGGCTTTTGGAGCCGAAGGCCCACACGTGTACCCTTCATGATTGAACAACACAAAGCTTTACACCTCGCCTGGGCCCGTCAGCACCGACAGTGGACCGTTCAAGACTGGAAACATGTTGCCTGGTCGGATGAGTCTCGTTTCAAACTGTATCGAGAGGATGGACGTGTAGGGCTATGGAGGTAACAGCGGGTGGAGGCTCTGTAATGGTGTGGGGTGCGTGCTTTTGGAGAGATGTGAGACCCCTGATATGTCTAGATACGACTCTGACAGGTGAATGTACCTAACCATCCTGTCTGATAATCCGCATCCGTTCATGTTCATTGTGCATTCCGGCAATTCCAGCAGCACAATGCGACACCCCACACGTTCAGAATTGCTATAACGTGGCTCCAGCAACACTCTCTTGAGTTTAAACACTTCCGCTGGCCACCAGACTCCCCAGACATGAGCATTATAGAGCAAATCTGGTATTCCAAGCAACGTGCTGTTCAGAAGGGATCTCCACCCCCTCATACTGTTACGGATTTATGGACCGCCCTGCAGGATTCTTGGTGTCAGTTCTCTCCAGCACTACTTCAGACATTAGTCAAGTCCACTTCCGTGTGCTCGCGGGCGCCCTACACGACATTAGGCAGGTGTACGAGTTCCTTTGGCTTTTCAGTGTTATTTACCGCTTTGTATCTTGGAGAACAGTTTGTTTTCATACCGTCTTCCTAATTTAAAAACTGAGGGTGAGCCGCTAGGAAATATGCGCTTTCAACTTTCAATTGAATTTATTCACTTTGAGAAGACTGAAGGAGCGATTTATTTTACTTGCTAAAATCATTCAACAGCGAAGATCGGAGAAATTTATGTTTCTCTAAAACAGGTTTCCACAGACTTTGATGTCACCTTCAGGTCTTAATAAATCATTTTTCTATGAAAGTTGTTAATTTTACGTTGGACCTCACTCTGGGTTGTTATGTGGATGAAAATCAACGCATTATAAAAAGTCTATCATAACTAAAATATTTAAAAGCACCTTGTGCAAATTGCCAAGTACATATATATATATATATATATATATATATATATATATATATATATATATATATATATATATATCGCTTACAGATGCTTGTTAGTGAGAAAAACACAATACTCAATAGCACATCTGTTTATATAAGCTGGGCATATGCTTGACACTGAAAACCCACGTTAAAGTGCGTATGAGGTACAACTTTTACGTTTGCTTTCAAATGATGTCAGGTGTCGAAACGAAATGTTATAACTGACGCTTTCGAGTTAGAACAGTTGTCGGTTCTCTCGAATTTCCTGTTTCAGTTCTGTTGTTTGATGGGAGACTCCACGCATTCATTATAGAGATTGTGGTTATAATGGCAGCAGTTAACAGAACTTTTAGCCATGGCTCTAAAAGTGGTGTTCCGTCAAAAGGATAATTGTATAGACAGATCTACACAAGATGTTCAAGGAAAAATAGTAAACATTTTCAGAGATAGTAGTATAGATTATTTCGAATAAAACGACCCATATAACAATTGTCCAATCTTTATTGGGTGCAGAGGTATAGTTGTTTACACAGATAAGATTTCATTTCACATGTTGTTATACCATTTGGGTTTATTAATTGATTAGCCTTCGGGTTTTGTAGTTCAAGCGGCGAAGTTGAACTTAAGTTTATACACTTGAAACTGCTAAAAAAAAAGATAACCTGACTTCAAATAATGAATTCCAATGAATGGCCCTGACTAAAAACAAATCCTAGCAATAACCTATACATTTCATTAAGCACTTACCTCACAAAAATCTTCATTATGCGAACTACTGCAATACAGAGAGCGTCAATACTGCCAGCTAAATAAATTATTCTAACTACTAATAGACATGTGGTTAACAAAGGAAAGATTTTGTTGCAGACCAAATAATGTATTTTTTTTAGCTTAATAATGTGTCATCCAGTTCAGACACGAACATAAATCGCCATTGACATTTAGTACAAAGATATATAATCATGAATAATATTCAATCTCCAAGTCGAACATGTACAGATTGTTAGCCTACGCTAATACTCAGACCTCTACCCTCCATCAATGCTAACTTCTCACATCGAGCATCCATCACTGTTGGCTGTTCACCTCCAACTGCCCAACAGTACTTCCATCACTGCTGGCGACTGCCTTCCAACTGCCCAACACTACTGGCAATTAACTTCCAACAACGAGTGCAACCAGCTACAGAGTCTCTTATAATAAAGAAATCACGGTCAGAGATCCAATGCAAGGCTTTACACAGCGCTGGCAACGCGGAAGCAGCCCGCTTACACACTGTCCAGTCACTTTAACGTGACCACCTGTCAAAAGCTGGCATAAACAGCCTCTGCAGCCCAAACAGCTGCAAGACTTACAGGAAGAGGGTCAGTGAGATTATCCACAGGAATGTGGAACCAAGACGACTCTAGTGCCGTGTCCAGGTGAGCGAGGTTGAGGATCCACGTCCCGAACAGCTCGATCGAGGTGGTCTCATAGATTCTTGATTGGGTTGAAATACAGGGAGTGTGGTGGTCTGGAAGTACAGGAAACTAATCATGATGCTCTTCGTACCAGGCATGTAAACTTTGAGCTGTGTCACTAACTGCCCTGTCCTGTTGGCAGAAGCCATTGTACCGAGGAAAAATACCCTGCATGTAAGGGTGGACAAGGTCCTCAAGAACATAAAACATAAACATAATTGATCGGAAAATATCACCTGCCGCCACTCAGTGGACGTCCAGTTGTGGCACTGGTGTGCAAATTGCAGATTTAGTCGCCGCTGTGGACGCCCTTTCGCAGCAACGTTCACTGAACAGTTGTTGAAGAGACACTGTTGGTAGGCGCATTGTTCATTTGGTGGTCAGTTGTTCAACAATTGCACATTTATTTGCCCACACACATCTCGGCATCAGTCGTTCACTTGGTGCACCATAGATGCCTCAGCGCCGGTTTTGGACAGCGTCACTTTGCCATGCATGGTATGCTGTAACTACTGCGGCACGCGAAAGGTTGAAGAAGTTAGCCGTTTCGTAAAAGCTGCCACCCTTGGCCTGATAGCCAATGCTCATACCCTTTTGGACTTCAGAGAAATTGCTCCGTTTCCGCTTTACAACAACAGCATTGTTTACACGTCCCCCGGACAATCTTTACATACCCTCCACTGCTAGTGTTGCCACCTGCCGTCTGTGAGTGGTTACTGCACGTTGACTTATAACAGAGGCAGTGGTCACATTAATAACACTGGACCGTGTGAATTGAACTTTTTGAGTGTATATGTGATTGTGATTTGTTTGCGGATTATACTGTATCGTTTAAGCATGCTGCAAGCAGTTGAAAATGCACAGTATGTGCATATGGTACTCGTATTTGTGTTTTGCGATGGAAACACTCCGGCTGTTGATAAAAAATGCAGTAGACGACTTCCTAGCGGCACAGTGCGAAATTCAAGAGCGTTTGCTAGTGTTTTCACAAAACTGCGCAACTGGTACAGCGCCGAGCAGTGATACTTCATCGGCACGTGCAAATTAACATTACGTTGGTGAAGGAAAGACGTTGTTCAGTTGCTATAATGCAGTCCTCCACAACTTTTACATGAGTCGGTGTTCCACCAGCAAGAACGTAGTAGTTGTTAGGTATTCGATGACTATGATTTACGGCAGAGTCAACTCCCTCGAGAAGGATATAAAGCTAGGCGACTGATATTTTTTCGTTGCGTGTGTAAATAACGCAATGTAATTCCTGTAATATTCTCCTTGCATTCGTGATGGTATAAAAATACTTGTACCTCACACCGTTAGTCCGGCGAACATACAAATGCTTGCTGGATATACATTTTCAAGAATTCTGTGGTGTAGTACGATAGATGAAACGGACACTGCTTCGTCTTACGCGACCCCGTAATCTTGAGTTTCTGTAAAACCAGCTATCAGTGTTATTGGAAGAAATTCCTTTGGCTACGGGAATGGCCCTGTTCCTTCTGGCTGATGGCAGCCCAACACATTATAGTGATCAGGAAACACATTATCTAAATCAAACGCTTCCATGAAGACGGACCGGCAGAAGTGGTCGTAATGAGATTTTCACTCTGCAGCGGAGTGTACGCTAGTATAAACTTACTGGCAGATTAAAACTGTGTGCCCGACCGAGACTCGAACTCGGGACCTTTGCCTTTCGCGGGCAAGTGCTCTACCTTCTGAGCTACCGAAGCACGACTCACGACCCGTCCTCACAGCTTCTGTTGTGCCAGTACCTCGTCTCCTACCTCCCAAACTTCCACACTCCGCTGCAGAGTGAAAATCTTATTCTGGAAACATTCCCCAGGCTGTGGCCAAGCCATGTCTCCGCAATATCCTTTCTTTCAGAAGTGCTAGTTCTGCAAGTTTCGCAAAAGAACTTCTGTGAAATTTGGAAGGTAGGAGACGAGGTACTGGAACAACTGAAGCTGTGAGGACTGGTCGTGAGTCGTGCTTGTGTAGCTCAGATGGTAGAGCACTTGCCCGCGAAAGGCAACGGTCCCGAGTTCGAGTCTCGGTCTGGCACACAGTTTTAATTTGTCAGGAAGCTTCATACCAGAAGTGGTCATGTTTCTAGACCAACAAGATCCCTGGACAAACACTCTACACTTTTAGGTTTGTGGATGGTTGAAAATCAAAGTCCAAAAATGTGCAACAAACGCAAGAGACGAACAGGTCGTTTCGATTATTAATTTGTTTGGGTTACATTCTAACAGCTGTATATCTGTAAGCAAAAAAAATTGGTCATATGCTTTATTCAAATTAATGTATACAACTGCAACGGAAACTTTTCTCCTAAATAATTTATGTGGATTGAGTTTCCGAATATCTTACCTTTTACCATTTTTTTATTTCAGTGTCAAGTTATTCGTATTTTATCACTGATTTTATTAAAACGTTAGTGGGCAACGGTACATGAATGGAACATGTTACAGGATTGACCTTTTATCGATTTTTGGAATAATATGGATTCTATAATTTTCTTATGCTTATTTAAGTATTTTTGAAAATCTGTTCTTTCAGTTTTGTGTTAGTATGTTTGAGAAGCATTCCACTACTGGGAACAGTTGGCAATTGAACTTAAACATTTTGTCTGTAGTCAGGATCTCGTCACACTATGGATTCCAAGTAAGTATAATAAGTATACTGTCATTCAGATTCAAAAACTGTAGATAGTCCCTTAATAAACCAACAGTCACATGCTATGTATTGAAATTTATGAAACGTTATTAGTATTATTCTTGAAGAATCCAGTCTGCCACGATCGCTAGCAAATCGTTTTATTGTGAAACGTCCCCTTTTTATCATTTATACAAGACTGTGCTTAACCTGACACACAATATTTTGTTAGCGCAACGCAATCTGACTTTCAAAATTCCCTACAAAAGAATGGCCCTGACTAACATTAAACTATACCTTTCACAAATCACTTACCTCACAAAAATCTTCGCTGCTCAAGCTACTGCAATACAGCGAGCGCCACTACTGCCAGCTAAATAAAAGATTCAAACTATGGAAGGCACTAACTACTGATAGGGATAGTTAGCAAATGAAAGATATTAATAGAGAACAAACAGTGTATTTACCTTGATATCATCATATATAAATATAGCAGTTCATGACAAATTTCAAAACTTCGCCATCTCTCTCCCCACATCCACCACTGCTGGCGGCTTACCTCCAACTGCGCAACGCTATGCGCTGTTCACATCCAGCTGCCCCTCTACAATGGCAGACAACAATGCAAACTAGCCACAGACTGCACACAGCACAGCCAGTGATTTCATTTTCATACAGAGGTGGCGTTACCAATAAAAAAATCTAAACAGCCTACTTACATAGAGAAAACATAAACAGCCTACTTACATAGCCCCCATGCTCCCCACAAAAAATTTTTACAAATGGTGTTGGGCACTGGCCAATACAGATTTGACAAAAATTTTTCACAATTACACTAACAAAGATATAAAATGCACACACTTATTGATACAACGTTGGTCAAAAGCTAAAATTTTCTCACAGTCCACAAAGACAGTCCTGATCATTCATCATAATAGTAATTACAGTTTCTCATTAGTAAAAGAAATTGCACACAGAAGTAGTGGATTTCCATACAGTCTTGAAGAAGTAGTGTTGTCCTTCCAACGGAAAGACAGTGCTGACTCTTGACATGCTGACAGGTAATGGTCTACAACTGAGCAAACCCACAGCAGAGTCATTCGACGTTTTGAAGAATATTTGTAGGTAGATCATCACAGAGCAGACCCACTGTAGTCCTGGTAGAGATAGCCAGCAGCCATCTGTTGTGACTGTGCAGGTGCACAATCACCATTGAAGAGTCTTGCGGATAATATAGCAAGTCCATAAACCACCACTTGTGCACTCACAAAGATTTCGGAACTGTCCTTAGAACCAACAATGCTGTTATCCAGTCCCTTGCTGAATTATTAACACACGTGCAAACACTAACAGTCCCTACTTCTCACATATTGTCCATATACTATGACCAACAGAAACGTGTGCAGTGAAATGTAACTTACAAGTTAATAATAAGATGAACTGGTGTCAATTACAATTATATAACATGAGAATACAATTACAAAGGTACAAAATACATCATTAAAGAACATAACAATACAGATAACATTTGTAGTAAAACAAGCGTTACAAAAGAATAGAAATAGACATATACATCAGTGTTACAGGAATTATGATTAGCAGAGTAACACAAAGTCAAATTCAGTAACTTATACCTAAACATGACATAGCTCAATCAGAAAAAATATTACAGTAAAAACAACAATGCAGATAAGGGAAATGTATATTCACATCTTAATATCTATGTAATTATAGTGGTGCACCACAACAACTGATTGTAAAAAGAAATATTACCATGTACTTGAAAAGAAAATTATGTGTTACTGTTACTAGTTCCTTCTTATTGTTCTTTCCTTTCCAAGTGCTCCTTTTTTAAAGAATGTGGATCATAAAATAATTATTTAATAGATCTGTTGACAGAAAGTGTTCACATTAGCAAATGCATTTCATTTTATAAAAGCAATGCTGCAACACAGCTGGAAACCAGATATCAAATGAAATAAGCAACTATGAAAAGCAAAGCATAAAAATATCATTCAATAGTCATGTGACATTTCATAAGTTAGTAGAAACTCTCTCAACTCTCGTAGAAAGAAGCTTGTCATAATCAGGTGTGCAGATGTAAAAATATTTCTCGTCATTTCATTAGGCATTTCAGTAAACATCGTAAATTAAGAGCTAGTGTAATCATATGTTTTCAAGTTCGACCGTGTCGTTTTTGCGATGCTTTCTACAAAGGAATGTCAGAAGCGAGGTTAATGGCGTCCCCTTTTTTTTTTCTACCTGTGCCGCTGAAAGGCTAATGGCTTTTTTTCGGGCGGCTGTCGCCCAGGTGGGTGCCCGCGACATATTACGTGCAGGTGGTCACTTAACTTTCTTACAGAAATATTTACGACAGCAGTTTCCGCTACAGTGACAGTCATATATACAAAATTTCACAGGTCGAGAATTTACTTTGCAAATGTGTAGAAACAAAATCCTATGAATATAACAGTGTCCAAAAAAAATTTTCAGTGGCATTGTGATACATTCACACATGATTCACACATGTACACACATTTCATAATTCTAAAGTATGATTCCTGGTTTCCAACATCCTTTTCCACAAGTCAGAGTCCCTAATCACTATTCATTACTACTTACCTTATTCGTCGACACTTCTTCAATATTGCATCATAACAGATAAGTATCATAATCAAATAACTCATATAGCATCAGCCTATTAATCATAAACATACCTCAGCAGCATAATACACATCGTCGTCGTAAAAATAACATCATAACACCTCAGTCAAATCTCAAAATCGTAGTAGCTTCCTCCAATAATTAAAAAAATTCTCTGCTCATGTCAAAAGTGTCATCTGCCGCAAACGTACTTTAAAAATCATGAATCCATACCAAATATATCATTCAATGGTTCCAAAAAAAATATGAACAGTTCACACAGTACAGACAAAAATACAATTTCATAAGTGTGAAGTAATCCAACTCTGTAATTGCGTAAACATCTGTCACTGACGTAGTAAAAAAAAAGTTTATCTCTCAGTTACATGATCAGATAGCTGTGTAATTTGTGTGTTAGAGAAATATGGTACCGATGTGTAAAGTTGTGTAAGCAAATACCATATTAGCTAGGGTTCCTTGTGGTTGCCACACACATGGTACACAAAGTAAGCGTGTACCCCCCTGAGGATAAATGTAATTATACTCCCAGGTGTTACAAATTACAGCAATGGAATAAAATATATCACGGAAAACTTTCTTTGTAATTAAAAAAATATTTAAAAATAAGTGTTTTAAGTATAAGATTGATCACTCAAATGCGTGTACTGTAGCGCTAAACTGTGCATCTTGTCGCAACATAATCTCTGTGGAAGTGTAGTAGTTATCGTCCTCCGAAAGCTAAGTTCGGCAGAAGTCAATGTACTTACCACATGATAAACAAAAGTGAAATGCTTTGCGTATAGATATCGTAGTTATTATGCTTATTGGCGTGATGAAGAAAGTACTGTACAGTTACGTATTGTTATGCCACGAAAAAGGCTGTCTCATTGTTGCTATACCACAAAAGTTACTACTAAAACATGTTTTTCTTCCTAGAAGAATTCAGAAAACTGTGCAGATATAAAACAGATACACTGCAAAAGCAACAATGTAAATTGTGTCACACATTAGTAACGTCGTGATATAGTCATGTAGCTGTCAAATAAACTAACCACTGTGTCACCTGGTATACCACAGAAAGTTCTTTAAATCCAGAATATATTTTCAAGTAAACCAAAATGTTGCATTAAAATCTCATTAGCAGTACCAGTATGTGTCTTAAGTATGTAAGCCTGATAGTCGTTACGTAATCGTGCAACTAACAAGCAAGAATGTACACATACAATAACACTGTGACGTCTGTTCACTATAACAATGCATTCGTCATTTTTGTTTAAATAAGTTCTCTTGATTCTTGATTGGATATTTAACTTCAAACATTGTTGTATGTTAACAGATTCTAAATCTGACAAAGCATACTAGAAATGTGAAGTGAAAAGTTTTATGGCAAAGACAAAGTTAAAAAGCAGATTATCTTTCAATAAACGGTTTTACATGTGAAATGTGGTGCAGTCCTTTACTCTTCCTAGTACTCAGAGTTTCAACTTGAACGGAATTATCATGCGGTATACGTCGGTGAGGAGTGCTAAAAATTTTCTCAAGGTTAGCGTCAATGTTAGTTTTCTCGGAGCCAGCGGGCGCACGCGGCTGCCTGCTGTGCGAGTCATTGTCTGTCTCTTTGTTGGCGCTCGTCGTTATTGGGATTTGGAGACCTAACTTCTACAAATTCACCATGACGAGAGGGCCCTGCTCTGTTTGAATCCCGCCAGTTCTGATGCAATTCAGGTCTGTCGTTACGATCATATCGTCTGTCGTCATGTCGGTAGATTCCATAGTTTCTTTCTTGTCGGTCACATGGTGGAGAATTTCTCCTTGAATCGTAACTGCGCGCTGGTCCGTTGCGTCTAAAGTTATTCTGTCTCCCTTGATAGTATTTATTTTGGTTCCCATATTGTCTGTTTCTCTTATTGTCTCTGTGATAGTCATTACCACGGAGAGGTGATCTTTCCCTGTAGTTATTACTACTCTGCCAACGGTTGTCATACGGGTGGTGTCTGTTTTGGTCACGATTTGTGTTGTGAGAATTTCCTTGTCGTGTCAAGTTATTATTTCTGTCGTCACGGAATTGTGACGGACGTGACCTGTAGTGATTGTTTTCCTGTTTTCGCATCCCGCGACGGTCTGTGTCAATTTCCAGTTCTTGTAACAGTCCCGGAAATGCTTCAATGTCGTCTTTGCAACGTCCTGCTAAAATAATGTGTCGTAAATGTTCAGGCAATTTGAGTAAGCAAATGCAGATGAGTACTGAGGGGCTGTATGAGTTTGAAAGATATTGATTCTTATGCAACATGTCTTCAAAATATTTGACAAGACTGGAAAATTCAGATTGTTCAAAGTGTTTCATCATCATGATGCTATGTTTTACACGGTCTTGTGTAGCTTGAGACCAATATGCTGAGAGGAAGGCATGGTAAAACTCTCCTTCACTGTGGCAATCGTGAATGACCGACCGCATTCTTACAGCTGGTTCATTGTCTAAGTAGCCACACATAAATTCTAATCTGTGCTCTAATGACCAGTTGGGAGGAAAACAATGAGAGAATTGATGGAGCCATGCTTGTGGATGAATGTCGTTCCCAGAATTCTTAAATGTTTTGAATTTACGTGTAGTAATGAACAGCTTATAGTCAAAGTCATCATGTCGGCGAGTCGCATATCGGTCATTGTTACGTCGTTTCGGCGGTTCCATTTCAAAATTCGGTGCACCTTGCCAATTTCTTTCATAACTTCCGAAGTGTCCTGTGTTATTATTTTGTGGTTGTTCCGTATTTCTAAGTCCCTCTTCCCGTATTGGAGCGCGAGTGGCCTCTGAAATACGTAATTCTTGTATTACCTGAGTCAACTGATCTTGTACTTCCCGGATTTCTCTTTGGTGTTGCGTATTAATTTGATTCTGATTTTGTTTGAATTTCCTAATTTGTTCGCACTCTTCTGTGTCATTAAAGACTACCGGTTTTGTGTCGTTCAGATTATCATCTACCTTCGTAGATAAGTTAGTGAACTGATCCGAAAGTTCGGCTACTTTCTCTGATAGTGAACACATTTCCTCAATGTGTTTTTCTGAACCAAGTTTCAGATTGTCCATTTGTGTTGAAATCGAATCTACTGTGTTCTTTAAGTTTTTGCAAGTTGCGTAACCGAATCGGTAGATGCAACTGAGTCAAATTTAGCTTGCAAGGTCTCATGATTTTCATGAACAATAATTTGCAGTTCTTTTATGGCTGCTTCGTGATTCTGTAATGCCTTTTCATGCCGCGAAAAGATACGTTGAAAATGCTCACAAATTTGAGTTTTTACGTCATTACAGACTTTTTGACATTTCGATTCAATGTTATGTAACTCAGTAGTTAAATCTTCACGCGTTTGTTCAAGAGTTTGTTCCAATGAGTCTAACTTTTGAAGCTGTTGCTGTGTTTGTCTCTGATTTTGTTCCAGTGTGTCTAACTTTTTAAGATTTTGTTCCACTGTGTCTAACTTTTTGAGATTTTGTTCCACTGTGTCTAACTTTTGAAGCTTTTGCTGTGTTTGTCCCATTTGTTGTATTAATTGTAATAACAATGCATTGGCGTCTGAAACATGTTCCTCAGTGCTTTTCGGCAGTGAATTTACACCGGAAACATTCATATTCTGACAAGCAGAAAATGTGTCTTGACTTATTTGAGAAAATGGTGAGGATCCAAAAGCTGAATCTACAGTATTTGCGAGATCGTGTCGTGTCATTTCGGCTTCCTGAGGCGAGCTGTTGCCGACCGATCGATCGATAATGCTTCCCTCTTCACTAATTGTTTCACTGTCCACGCCATTGTTTGACGCCCGCTCCATTTCCCTGTGCACAGTTACCAAATTACTACTTTGAACATTAGTTAATTCATTACTCTGCGGCGCTGATAAGCTACGCTCGTCGTCACTATTATTTCTCAGTTTAGTTTGGAGCCTAGTGTTACGTTTTTCACACGCCATAATTGCCACAATATTTCACACGATAACACAGAAAAGCACAATTTGAAGTGCAAAAATAGGAGAACACATTAACATAGCACTGAAAATAATATCTAGTTAATTGCAAGCGTAGCTGCGAAATACTTGGTGCAAATCTACATGCATGCCACAACTGTTTTACTGTACAACAATGAAAGGCTACAACTACAAAGGAGATTCTCTCTACAATTACGCGCTAGCAATAAACAAAAGCTACACTAAATACACAAACTACAAGAAAAAATCAGAAGATTCCAGTGAGGTATCCTAGGCTAAGTGTCGACATATGAAACGTCCCCTTCTTATCATTTATACAAGACTGTGCTTAACCTGACACACAATATTTTGTTAGCGCAACGCAATCTGACTTTCAAAATTCCCTACAAAAGAATGGCCCTGACTAACATTAAACTATACCTTTCACAAATCACTTACCTCACAAAAATCTTCGCTGCTCAAGCTACTGCAATACAGCGAGCGCCACTACTGCCAGCTAAATAAAAGATTCAAACTATGGAAGGCACTAACTACTGATAGGGATAGTTAGCAAATGAAAGATATTAATAGAGAACAAACAATGTATTTACCTTGATATCATCATATATAAATATAGCAGTTCATGACAAATTTCAAAACTCCGCCATCTCTCTCCCCACATCCACCACTGCTGGCGGCTTACCTCCAACTGCGCAACGCTATGCGCTGTTCACATCCAGCTGCCCCTCTACAATGGCAGACAACAATGCAAACTAGCCACAGACTGCACACAGCACAGCCAGTGATTTCATTTTCATACAGAGGTGGCGTTACCAATAAAAAAACCTAAACAGCCTACTTACATAGAGAAAACATAAACAGCCTACTTACAATTGCTATCACCGGTGTCGACAAATCTACGCTGTCATCATCGTATTTTGTAACATTATTAGATGTATGCGCTTGTTGTAACCCTTAGACGATGACAGCGTAGATTTGTCGAATCCGGCCATAGTAATAAAAAGAGACGTTGGCAAACTTGTTTCTTAAAGAACAGTACAACTTTCAGATCGCCCCCAACATCTGACACAAAGTCAAACACATGTAACATCACTTGTATTGCAGGGGCACGTTCTACATTTTGAACGTTACACAGTAGTAAAGCTAAGCACTAATGAGATCACTTCATAGTTTTTACGCCTATTGTTACAGTTTGAGTACAAGCTCTAATCTGTTAATTCTTTCGAAACAAGAATGTTTTTTGTGGTACTGGGACTGTGAGAGCAAGTCACATCCCCCCCAAAAATTGCCCCCTTTCAAAGAGGAAGAGAATATAGAAAGGTGAATGTGGCTCTATTCCTTCGACCAGTCAGAACAGAACTGGCCTGTTGGTGAATAAATGGCGTGACAACTTCCTTCTTTCGCCACCATAAAACAAAACTGTCGTGAACCCATGAATTAATGTTAAAAGATGTCCTCAGCAGTCAAGAAACTACATAGATGTTCCTCGACTATCCGTCCTGAGAGAACACAAATGCACATGGGTGAAACAGATCGAATGGATCAAAATTTGAATCAGTACAGCGTACGTATCAATAACAGGAAATGGTACTCGCCTCTTTTCAGTAGAGTAATCGATACCTGTGTGTAAAATGTTTGGTTACCAAGCGTTATACTATATCCCAAGAAAAGTTTCAAACAGAAATTCTGCAGGTGTGCATTAGGAGGTATACGCTCCCACCGAAAGAACCTGGATGAACATCGCATTCCAATATTATATCAGATTAGCTCCAGAATGATAGAAGGAACCACCTGATTGTGAAACTACAACATCTCAAAAGAACACGGAGTGCTGGGATAAACTGTATGACATCAGCACGGTCACAGTGCAAGAATTGTCATGTGGAACCTCGTGATGATTTCAAGTTGATAAAACCGCAACAGCTGACAGTAACTGATTTATTAGTGATTTACTCACCGTTAGACACGTGATCATGAAGTCATATCTTCAGGTGAAAAACCAAAGAACCTAGAGAAGATACAAAGATCGCAATTAGAACTAATCTTAGCCTGACTATTTAAAAATTCAGGAATGTCAGCTACCAAACGAAAACTACGGACCTTAAATTGTTACTAGATCTACATGAGAGTAACTAATAGACGTCCCCTATCCTGATGCTTAAAATTTCTGTATAAAATATTCACAGGTCATACACAAAATGACAAGAGGACCGAGGCAAGATGAAACCATGCAATAAAAATGATGAAAAGACTCAAATCCAATTAAATGGACGAGACTCTCCTTGTAGAACCAGTTTACCAGCACGTGGAGTGAGTAAACCACAGGTGAAACGGCCAGAAGACTATCACAAAACATGCAGAGTCCGCGGATTATGTCCTAGGAATTTATTTAGTCGTATGGCTAGGGTCCCCCGTCGGACAGACCGTTCGCAGGGTGGCAGTCTTCCAATTTGACGCCACTTCGGCGAGCTGCAGTCGACGAGGATGAGAGGATGATGATAAGGACAACACAATACCCAGTCCCTAGGCGGAGAAAATTCCCCTACCCAGCCGGGAATTGAACCCGGGCCCAGAGGATTGACAATCCGTCACGCTGGCAGTTCAGCTACCGTGGTCGGACATGTCCTAGTAAGATACACCCAGACGCGCATGCATGGAACCGAGGACCAACATTGCAGTCCGATAGTCCCAAACGCTCGTAAGGAAAGATAGGACCAAACCAAACCAAGGAATTAACTACATGGAAGCATAATAAGGCAGGGAATACCTACACAGAGCCATAATCCGGGATCACAGGTAAGAGAAACTATATAATTGATAAAATCAGTGTAAATAACATTGACGTATTGACAGCATCGCGTGCATTTATGTTTAAATGTGCAATAAAACACCAGATAAGTGCAAGGAAGGAAAAAGTAAAATACAAGAACGAACTGACTGTAAAATACCGGTTAAAGATGAAATTGATCATACAGGCACATATGATTTTAACATGGGACCATCTTTTAAGAACCAAAAAAATAAGAGTGGACGGTTTAAAGAGCGATAAAATTAATGGAATTAGTGAAAAATCATCCCTGCACTTTGCATATTATTTTGCAGTGTGAAATACACATCAGTTGTGCAAAGAGATGAGTTGCGAACCAAAAACGAAAAATAAAATAACCATTCTACCGGTATAACAATCTTGTATCTCTTTATTCCATCTTGGTTGACTGCATTACGTTTTACGACGTAGGTAATATCTAATTTTCAAAGTGGCTGTCCTCCAGCGTTAATTGTTTTGTACTTAATACACTGGCTACTTAATTTTTTGCTTTTGTTTAGCAAATTATTTTTAACTCATTGCACGCCTAATGTCTACTATTACACATTATAATAAAATACGCATGATGCAAGGACGGTCTATGGTTTCTCACTATTTTCGTCAGTTTTATCGCTCTTGAAACCGAACACTCCCGTTTTCGTGGGATTTTAAGACGTGCTATCATGTTGAAAACATACGTGCCTTTCTAAAGCGATAGACCTTTTACCAATATTTTGGCATCAGTTCGCTCTTTTCTTTGGTCCTGTTCAGATGTTTCTCTATCTTCTTGTGCAATCATGTTTATAATTTCTCGGTTAGGTTTGGTCCTACCGTTGCTTATCCGTGTTTGGGGCCACTGGACAGCAAAGTTCGTCCTCGTGTTCCGTGCATGCGTAACTGGGTGGCCTTCCGTCGACATGACACGGGCACTCAGTACGAGTTGTGCTGAGGTACTGGCTGCTTCGCCTGCAGTTTGCCCACTCCACTTGCTGGTAAGCTGGACTTACTGGAGGCTTCTTGTACTTGTCTTTGGATTCGGTACTTGCCTCATGTCCCCAGTCATTTTGCCTGTGGCGGTTGTGTGTTTTGTATGCTAATTTCAAGCAGCTAGACAGGGGGCCTCTGTTAGTTACTCTATAGAGACCTAATCACAATTTAATGTCCGCAGTCTTCTCTTTGTAACCAACATTGCTGCATTTTGATATAGTCAAGCTAAGGTCAGTTCGAACAGTAAACTTTCTACCTTCTTTAGACTTATCCTGTTTTCACCTGGAGATGTGACTTTATGGTCACGAAACTAGTTGTGAGTAAGTGATTTTAAATCAGTTTCTGGCATCTGTTGCAGTTTTATCAACTTAAATACATTACAATAGCTATCGTTGTCCAACATACCAACTGATATGTGATGAATTTTTTGCTTCGTATCATACCAACTATTGTTATTCTTGTTTTTGATTTGTTATTTGTACTCATGTTTGATTTATTACATTCAGTACAAAAATGTATAGCTTCTTCATATAAATTTATGTTTTGAATTCAGTAGTGATTAGCGTTACATATAGAGTACAACATCTAATATTAAATCTAGATAAGAAAAAAACTAATTTTTCGCTTGAAATGGTTCATTTTCAATGTAATATGCAAGGTAAAAATAATTTACGTAAAAACATAGACAAAAAGTAAATTCGGGCACTAATGGGTGAATACCAAATGCAAACTGCATCTGTTTCAGTGTATGAAGTCTTATATTTAAATGCATTATTTCCGTTGTATTTGTAATGTTAACATAATCTGTCCATGTTTTGTAAATATTGTGGTTTGCCTCATGTAGTACTATGTCCAGCAGGCTTTAATTATTCTCAGTGTCTGTATATGAAAAAGAATAGTTGAGAGTGGATAGATGGTGTGAATTTGTTGGAGGCTCGTTAGGAATGGTAAATGTATAGGGAACAAATGCTGTGGTTTGAGACAAGATTTAGACTGGGATGTTTATAGAAAAGTGAAGAAAGAGCGCTGCACTGAGAAGAATGTGAAGTAGACCTGTTTTGGAGAATTTACAGATTTCTAAGGAGTGATATTGAGGATGGTCATGGTGTCATATTAGCATGAGTCTATGAATTATGTGCGGAGACATCGTGTATGGATTTGAAGACTGTGGAGGGACTAGGGACATCAAGAGGAGAAGCTACTCGGAGGATGGAAGAAGGAGTGGATTTAAGTTTCTGGTGAAACAATCGGAGGCAGAAGAAAAGAAAAAGAACAGGAGGTATCAGTGGTGTCATGGCAGACAGCAGATACATCGTGTTGGAAGAATAAAGTAGCTAAATTGGTTCTGATTTAAATTTGGTGGAATGAGAGGTGAATGAACTGTATTTATAGAGTGTAAAATTATAAAAACATTATTGGTCAGTGAAGTGGAAAGCAGGTTCGGACTGTGTGAAGCGGATGAGCTGTGGCAAACGAGCGAAATGTGTTTTATGAAAAGGCAAATACTATGCAGATTCTCGTATTCGTTATAATTTAGAACACTTCAGTTAACTGTGAGAATTTAGAACGTATGCACAGGAGTTTGGAATTAAAGTACGCTCTGCCCAGTCAATCACACGCAATACTGTTCATGTGAACTGTTGCCATTAACGTTTGAATTTCGCATAAATGCCTCTTCTGAAACCAGTCCATAAGCTTTCACAGGTGTGATGATAATAATAATACTAATAACAGCAAAAATAATAATTCTTAAGAACGAGTTGTTGGTAAACATAACTTTTTCAGTAGTTTTCAAATCGACAATTGCAGTCATCTTACCTTTGCAACAATAAAGCCGTTTAGCAATATGCTACAACAGCAAGCTATGTGCTTTGGAACCCTAATGAGGGGAGTAGTCACAACATTATAAATTTGAAGCCAACGTACGCCCTGTTAGATTCCAGAAACATTAGTTTCTGGTGAAAGTGTTTCATCAAAAATGCCGTCTTTCATCATTTGTGGATATTTAATTATTCTCATTATCTTCTAAAGCGTAAAAAAATCAAATTTAATTCGTAAAGGGACTCGTTTACGTAGCAATTTCCTTTACATATAAGAATTTTATTTTTACTGCAGCAGTTTTATTTCTCTCGTTTGACTTTAGATTTCACATCAATCCAACCCGAAAAGCTCTCTTGGTAAACACTGTGAGAAGGAAACATTGGAAACAGAATACGTATGTTCTCAGTGTTTTCGGGAAGAGGACATAGACCAAAATCAGTTTCGTTTAGCCCGTATTAATGAAAACTATAAGTTGAATCAAACTTGTGCAAAAGTTCTTAAATATAAGCAAAATTATGTCAGACAGTTCAAAGTGAAATTTCTATCACAGGTAAATGACATTCAGCCTCTGTAGATAAGCAACTAGTTACACACTACACAGCACAATTGAGAAGTAAGTACATAATTCTAAGTAGCCACTATTCACTGATTAACGTCAGTAATATGGTGAATCTACAGACATTTCCCAACGTTAGAACACAATATGGGTGACTGGGAATTATATTGATATATCATGATAATAATAGGCATGTGTCAGTGTACCAGAATTTATTTCTATCCAAAACTGTACTCTTATAGTATAAAACTACGCTCCACAGCCGGACCTACAGAGGGTGAATGCGATGTATGTCTACACTATTAATGTCTCATATTGAGAATAATCTTATTAATCTGGAAACATTTTGTAGATGGCTGGACATCTGAAATACTGCTGAATCAAATAGTGCGGAGGACGAATAGAACCACACTGACGGAAAAAGATTGCAATACCAAAAAATTATTAATGTAGAGTAATGAAATTTCTGGAATACATTAGTCTAGGTAAATTATTTATGGGGGGATGTAACGGAAAATGTAAATAGTTATTTAAAAAATCATTACAGCCACATTTATCAATATAAAAATCTAAAGTTTTACATGTGCAAAGCAAAAGAGCTGTGTTTTAGTACAAAAATATAATAAAATATGCAGGATTAATATTTTGAGAGAAATTTGAATTTTTAATTTTTATTGTCTTTTTAAAAGAAGCCATAACTCAAATTCTAATCATGCAATTAATCTGAAAATTTTATTGTAGTGTCCTGAGAAGGTTACAAGACCACTGAACTACAGTTATTAATTTATGGTACAAATTGTATTATTAACAGAGCTGTTAATTTTGCATATCCAAAATTAACTTTTTTCTACATACAAACATCTAAAAATTGGAATGTAATTGCAGGATCTCGTGTTTTTTAGTTCCAGGGAGACAGCTACAAGTTGTCTACAATTACTGAAAATTTCATAGCATTAGCGCATATACTTTTTAAGAAAAAACTTCTAATAACGTAAAAAATGTAATAAAGAAAAAAATGAGGTTCAAAGATTTTCTTCTCATACTTCTACATGTAATAAGCTTACCTCAACTTTAAAATCCTCTATACTGATACTCCTCATCCTCCAGGTTTCTCTTCTCTCCTCTTCAGATCTGACTGGCCTATATTTGCAGGTAAGACACTGATCTGTTAGTTTTCTAGACCCTGCTCTCGTTGATGGTGTAAAATCTACCACATCTTTTCAGCACTTCAATTGTGCCATTATTTCGGTTGCACCATAGACACCTATTTTAAGTACTTCAAGTCCACAGAATGTCCTTTTTGAGCATCTATCCAAAATAAATTATTGAAGCTTTCATTTGCATTTTGTGTCTTTCCGTGGAGTCACTTCCCCAGTAAATCAGGGCTTGCAAGAAACTTGAATGTGGGCTTAACTGGATTCACAAAAGGTTTTCATGTGAAAACGTCTCATTTCTGTAGTTGAACTTACACCAATCATTCTTCGGACACAGACTGTGCTTTGGTGTTTGGTCAGTGGATAGTTTGTGGACAAAAATTGCCCACACAGCACACCTCATTGCCTCTAAATTATGTGTGTTTTTCTTAATAGCTCTCCCACAAAATCACGGAAGAGAATCAATTTCTTTCAGAGAAAGCCTGCCTTTTCCTCCTAGTGGTTTTCTATCCTCAAGTGCTTCACCTTTCTTCCCTTTCAGCAAGTGACAAATCCTATCACCAAGCCTCTTTTGGATGTGGCCAAAACATTCCAACTTTTCTATTGTTCTATTGTTTTATCTGTTATAGCTTTGAACGAAGAGGTGTTCCCAGCACCAAGGCATTTAGTATATCTAACACCATACTGGTCCTCAGATCTGGAGAACATCCTCAGAACTGCAGCAGCCTCCACGCCCCGACTTGAGCCACAAAAACTTTTAGGGCATGCTACTTGCCCACTGGTGGCAGCAACTAGACATAATTTCTCCATCTAACAATTCACCTGAGTCAACACCAATAACAGGTGCAAGTCTATACAGAGATGTGTGATCCCTTTTCATCCAGGTCCCATCTACTGACACACACACAAGTCAGTAACATTTGTAGGAGATTCACTGTCATGAATATCTACCCCAGGATCTATTTCTTTTTGGTTTATTTCCACCAATTCCTCCACCGCTTTCTTCAAGGAACCCTTGGCAGTATCGCATACAGCATCAGACACTTCCTTATTTATTTTTTCAAACCTTGCACAAGGTGGAGGCATGTTCAGAAAACCGCACAATGAATTACCTCCTTCCTTGCCCTGTCCAAGGCAGCTCAAAGAATATGCGAACCTGAAATTGTTTTCATAGGTACCAGTGTCAGGTTTAACATTTTTTTTTTGAGGAGGAAAATGAAAATTCATAGCCACACGAATTGTAAATTAATTTAAAATCACAAGCTATTCCCATTCTTCCTTCTTCAACAGCAGTCACGAATCCCATATTTTTACAGCTAGCACATGAACATGAAAACTTTATACCCTGGGAGAGAAGCTCTAAATCAATAAGTCTGAATCTGGTCGAATCAATATTAACATCATTCACGCACCCGTACAATTCTCCTGCATCAACCTTCCATGCTGAAGTTAAGAGCTTATGTTCTTAATTTCGAGCTGCTTCCTCTTTTTTGTTGGTAAACCGGTTTCCATGAAACCTCCATTTCCTAGACACAGTTTTTCCACCCCAGATTATGCATGTATCTTGACTTCCACCTTAAGGTTTGTGAATTCATCCTCCCAACTACTAATATGTGACAGTATTGTCAAAACGTAAATAAACCACATGCAATAAGGCTTCCACGCAGAGATAGAAAAGTTAGTCAGAGATATAGATGTCAGCCAAAGATACCGAAAGGAAACAGCCTTCACACTGACAAAAATTCCACTGAAGCAAGCAGTTTCCCAAATGTCGGAAAGGGTGAGTGTGTCCGACAGTGCCGAGTTAATCAGTTTAACAATTTAAAGGCATTTGAAAGCTGCTATCACGATATAATTCAGACACAACAGAAATTAAACTGTGTAGACCAAGAAAATAACAATTTTGAAAAATTGGTTTTTTGGACCAAAATGGATTACATACCCCCTTAAGCGATTAACATTGCAAGATCACAGGTTAACGTAAGCGCTATATAAGCCATGGTAAATGTGTAAATGTGAAATGCTGCTACACTAGTAAACGTGCACACATAATGTTGTACAGTTGTCAGTTTGTGAGATGAAGTTCCATGTCTGTTGCGCCTGGTCGCTCAATACAGACACAGTTAAGGCTAATTGTGGATGCCGCGGGAATTGTCGTCCGATACGGCTCGGTTAGAAACAGATCTGGTGATCGAAAAGGCCGAGACAACATGCTGACACTCTGAGGAACATGTTGGGTTACAATAGCGTTATGTGGGCGAGCATTATCCTGCTTGAAAACATCCCCTTCAACGCTGTTCATGAATGGAGGCTCAACCACTATTTTGACGTACTAGTTTGATGTCAAGGTGCACGGATTAACTATCACTAGACTAACTACGAGAGTGTTCCTGCTGTTATACGAAATCGCTATCCAGAGCTTAACTCCAGGCGTAGGTACAATGCGCCTAGCACGGAGAAAAGCCTTTTGCAGACCGTCTAACCAACACACGGCCATCACTGGCAGCGAAGCAGTGCCGGCTTTCAGCAGAAAAGACAACAGACCTCCACTGAGCCATCCAATGAGCTTTTGCTTGACACTACTAAAGTTGCCAATAACACTGCCTTGGGGTCAGTGGAATGCACGCTGGAGCTGTCGTTGATGCAACCGATTTGTAACCATACGTCGTGTCATTGTGGTGTCACCTGCTGCTGGAGATGCAGTACAATGCACCAAATACATACACCGAACACAGTGGTCTTCCCTCTATGCAATGCCACGTCGGCCTTCTTGTGACCGCACGTTCTCGTGACAGCCGCTGCCAGAAATCGTGCACAGTAGCTACGTTCCTGCCAATTCTGCAATATCGCATAAGGAACATCCAGATTCATGTGAACCTATTGCACGACCTCGTTCAAAAATATTCAAATGTGTGTGAATTCCTAAGGCACCAAACTGCTATGGTTATCGGTCGCTAGACTTACACACAAAGTAACTTATGCTAAGAGCAACACACATACCCATGCCCAAGGGAGGACTCGAAACTCCGGCGGGAGGAACCGTGCAACCGTGACATGGCGCCTCAAACCACGCGGCCCCGCAACGCCGACACTCCGCGTGGTACGACTTCGTTCAAACTCAGCGGGATGTTAATGGAGTTTTTGTTTCCTTAAAGGCATTCATGACTAGCTTCAATTCACCACGTCCATAACCTTCACGGCGAGTACTTAACACAAAAATCAAATGTTCAAATGCGTGTGAAATCTTGTGGGATTTAACTGCTAAGGTCATCAGTCTTTAAGTTTACACACTACTTAACCTAAATTATCCTAAGGACAAACACATACATCCATGCCCGAGGGAGAACTCGAACCTTCGCCGGGACTGGCCGCACAGTTCATGACTGCAGCCCCATGATTTGCACCTTCACAATGAATCTATTACAACCACTCTTACACGACTGGTCCGAAATTTGAATAGATATCACCTATAAGATGGAGAAACATGCGTACCAGCTTTCGCTTATGTCGCACAACTCCTTCATGGTGCTGAGCTTTTCTTTTTTGCGTCTTTGTATACACAGAGATTTATTGTATGTTTTGTAACTGGGAACCTCTTTTGATGCTAGTCAAATGTCAGGAGGAGCATTACTGCAAAGAATATTTAATTCTAAGGCATTATGTCAGGGTGAAAAACACTAAATAAATTACTTTCTCTCTCTTAACAACATGTGGGCAGGGTGGGTTCTTCCTTGGCTCGAGTATGAGGTAGAATGAAACAGCATTTTTACATAAGATAACTTTTATTGAAAGATTTGTACAATGGTTTCCTTACTGGATTGTTCTGGTTGGGAGAGCGGCAGCTGTGCCATTGGCGAAGCCTTCTGCTGCGTGAGCGGCAGCGTGTGATTACGCCTGACGGTGTGTATCTCGTGTCACTGATTCGCCCAGTTGACTGGAGACACGCATCGTGAGGTGGCCCATTTAATTATTGAGAACGAAGTCGTGAATCGGATGGTGATACCTTGGATGTGGCGTCCCAGTGTTTCTCTTCTCCATGCGGCCACGTTTGTCAGTGTTGTGCGTCGGCCAGCGGAGCAACGTGGCGGGGTAAGGCCAGTGTCCCAGACTTGAACAACGGACTCCAGCTTGCCAGTCTCCGGCTGTCAGATCTTCATTCCAGCTCACAGGTGACTGCTGATGTGAGGTCGTCACCTTCCCGTCCTCACGAGTCACCCAGGTACGTAAAAATCAGTCTTCAAATACCTTCTAACTTCTGTCTTCTGGCGGCAAGGCTGCTGCTTGCTATTCCACTACAGCGACGGACTTGGTGCTTCTGTGTACGATGTATTCTCTTCCTGCATGACAGTCTTCAGCACACTGAACTGTACTGGAACTGAACTCGAACTGACACTGAACTGAAAACTACTGTTGGGCCCACTGCGTCTCACGTATTTATCTACTTCAGTTCACTGGAGGTGAACGACTTCACGGTCATTGCCTCATCTGTCACGTTTAAAAGCTTCTCAAAGAATCTTCTTAACGTCAGTCATTGGCTCTTGGAATTTAGGCGAGGGCTTTTGATCACACGTGACAATTGAGAAACGCGTGAGCTGGTCGGGCAATGCCCTGACGGCTGAATCGACAGCTTCCGCTTATGTGGGGAGGGCGATGACTTCTCCTGAACGTGCTGACTCGCAAGCGCCGGCCATTGCCACTGCTGTTCTGCCCGCCGTTTGCCAGTGTGTAACTCTTCTAAACTAAACTAAGATTTTCATATATTTTCTACTTCACTTCACATTGATTTCACTAATTTATTTATTTATTTATTTATTTTTTCATCAGTCTACTGACTGGTTTGATGCGGCCCGCCACGAATTCCTTTCCTGTGCTAACCTCATCATCTCAGAGTAGCACTTGCAGCCTACGTCCTCAATTATTTGCTTGACGTATTCCAATCTCTGTCTTCCTCTACAGTTTTTGCCCTCTACAGCTCCCCTAGTACCATGGAAGTCATTCCCTCATGTCTTAGCAGATGTCCTATCATCCTGTCCCTTCTCCTTATCAGTGTTTTCCACATATTCCTTTCCTCTCCGATTCTGCATAGAACCTCCTCATTCATTACCTTATCTGTCCACCTAATTTTCAACATTCGTCTTAGCACCACATCTCAAATGCTTCGATTCTCTTCTGTTCCGGTTTTCTCACAGTCCATGTTTCACTACCATACAATGCTGTACTCCACATGTAAATCCTCAGAAATTTCTTCCTCAAATTAAGGCCGGTATTTGATATTAGTAGACTTCTCTTGGCCAGAAATGCCTTTCTTGCCATAACGAGTCTGCTTTTGATGTCCTCTTTGTTCCGTCCGTCATTGGTTATTTTACTGCCTAGGTAGCAGAATTCCTTAACTTCATTGATTTCGTGACCATCAATCCTGATGTTAAGTTTCTCGCTGTTCTCATTTCTACTACTTCTCATTACCTTCGTCTTTCTCCGATTTACTCTCAAACCATACTGTGTACTCATTAGACTGTTCATTCCGTTCAGCAGATCATTTAATTCTTCTTCACTTTCACTCAGGATAGCAATGTCATCAGCGAATCGTATCATTGATATCCTTTCACCTCGTATTTTAATCCCACTCCTGAACCTTTCTTTTATTTCCATCATTGCTTCCTCGATTTACAGATTGAAGAGTAGGGGCGAAAGGCTACAGCCTTGTCTTAGACCCTTCTTAATACCAGCACTTCGTTCTTGATCGTCCACTCTTATTATTCCCTCTTGGTTGTTGTACATATTGTATATGACCGTCTCTCCCTATAGCTTACCCCTACTTTTTTCAGAACCTCGAACAGCTTGCACCATTTTATATTGTCGAACGCTTTTTCCAGGTCGACAAATCCTATGAAAGTGTCTTGATTTTTCTTTAGCCTTGCTTCCATTATTAGCCGTAACGTCAGAATTGCCTCTCTCGTCCCTTTACTTTTCCTAAAGCCAAACTGATCTTCACATAGCGCATTCTCAATTTTCTTTTCCATTTATTTACCTGTCTTAAATACCACTCAACAGTTTATAAACATTTGATAAAATAGTAGTTGTAAGAGAGTTCTTCATTATTCATCTTTTTTTTTTCAAAGCTTTACTACTTCCCCTTGAGATAGACTCGTGTTAGGAAACTGGGACAAACTGCGCATGTGTAACGCAGCAGTCTCTGCACTGAGCGCCTGTCTATGTCGAGATGGGCCCGTCCATCGGCGGCGCAGGTGCAGCTCGTACATAGGAAGCGGGGCGGTTCCGCGGCCAGCACTCCTGCCCGCCCTGCAACTGGCAGCCCCGGGATTGCGCCCCTCCCCTCCCTCCCCCCCTCCCCGCCACCACCATAGTGCCACTGTTGATTTGCGTGGCGCGGTGCGGCCGCAGGCGGGCAGCGCGTAACGCGATATCCCGGCCGGTTCGCCCACTCCTGGTGACGTAGAGCGGCCCGGCGCGCTGCTTCATATTCCCGCGCCCCACAGCGTTGGTCCGGTAATGCGCTTTTCCCTGCCCATTCCTCGCCTCGTCCATTGCAGCCGGTGCCACCTACGTTGCCCACAGCGCAAGATGACCTACTACTAATCCTCACTTCCGCTCGCTTCGAGTTTTATGGCTGGCAAATACGTGCGCCGTTTCAGAGTTCACTTAACTGAAGAGAACAATGCCACATCCGCTCGTACCGTGTTCTCCATTTTTACTGCTTGGAATGTGCATTGCGATCCACTAACGTACGCTGCTGGGAAGAAAATTACTTGAAATTTCGTGACTAACCTCTCGAGTTGCTAAAAAGTTCTTATTTCAAGCCGCATACAATTTCAGCATTCATACTGAAGCGTTTGTAGTGGGACTGGGGACACACTGTAAATACAACAAGATGTAATAAACAATAACATAACCGACATTTAAATACTTTACATAACAGGTATGCATGAATTTGAATATGAAAAACTAAATTTACACATGCACAACATATGTACAGAAGAAAGAAAATATACCATACATTCTTCTGAGCTGAATCCACACCAAATGATCACGATAGTAAAAGTCAGGCAGATTTAGAAAGTGTAGTGCGCAGAGATATCACAGAAAAAATGGATACGTCACCCATAAAAACTACAAATATGGATGTAACTGTGTATGTGTGTGTGTGTGTGTGTGTGTGTGTGTGTGTGTGTGTGTTTGTGTGCATGTGAGTGTGAGTCTTACGCTCTTCCTAAACCACTCCAAACTTTGTACATATAACCCCTTACCGTCAGGTAACATTGGCTCTCTGGATAAGAACCAACTACCTATCATAGTTCAGTAGATATGACATCGAAAACAGTGACATCCCTAAAAAACTGCCGCATCATCCATGACTGTTAAATTTAGCACATTTATACTACTAACTCAATTCGCAGTAAATTCTCCATTCGCAAAAGAATGTCGCAGACAATATCCACATATGCCGCTAAAGCACCTGCACAATTATATCACGGCACCGAACATCGTTTACAGTGTATGAAGTCAAAAATACTGAGATGTCTAAAAGACTACCGCACTGTGCGTGATGTTTGAATTTATTACCTCTGTACTGTTAACTGTATTCGCATCACATTTTTCAGACGGTATCCATATATACCGTTGATTACCCCTTCTCATGTGTATCATCGTACGACCCACAGTTTAAGAGATATCACCTAATAAACAATGGGACTCCTGAGAAATGTCCCATCATTCATGAAGAGTTAACACACTTATTTTTCACTAGTAAGACACTCCTACAGTCGATTCAAGTAAATTCCCAACATTCTTAACTCTGAAGCCCAAACGGCAGTAGGCGAAAACAATCGTCATTTACAGACACATTGACCAAATTGCTTTCTGGCAATTGCTTCCAGCGTACAGAAGCTGTCTGAGATATTACACAGAAAGTTCATTTTTCGTTTCCGTGTCCAGTAGAAAACTGGCGAAATAGATACCATGGCAATGTCGATTTGCGTGTTACTGATATATAAACTGCACATTTTCATACATTAAAGATAGGCATTGTTCAGCATTTAAACGAACAGTATTTTTACATGCTCTAAAGTTTCAAATTACAAGCTCTATTAATGAAAAGCTAAAGACAATTCTTTAGGTTAGAGGAAATTTTGAAAGAGTTACAGTGGACGGTGCGTAAGGGTCTTTAAAGGAAACCGTCAAAACAGAGCAGGATTTATCAAAGAAACTGGTGTTTCTTAGCGTGGACAGCCCAATGGGCGTCTTTTGCATCGATTATTGCAGGTGGGCATAAGTTCCCATTTTTACGTCAATGTTGTAAAGTGACTTATATGAAAAATTACGTGCCTATTTTGATACCGTGCCTTGTGTGACTGTCTTCGATGCCGTGAACTTTTTCTTTTTAATTCAATGTGTATATTGTGTCATGTTTTAAAATTCTTTCCCGTCTGCCTCACGTAGCTAGCTTTAGAGTCAGAGCAATAGGAGGAGTATTTTATATCCCACCTTTTGGTATACATCTTGCAATGCGCTGAGGTCGTGTGTTAAAAGATGTGCTAGTGCAGGTTACGGTTTATATGTGACTTACATATTATGTTTTTAAAATGATTGAAGACTTTTTGTGAGACCTCACCATAGAAGGGAAGCGATAAATGTTTTTTACGGTTGCCTGACATCATCGTCCGGAGAGCAATCACTTATTATGAAAAATACTATCTTCTGGTTCGAAAAGTTTTATTTACCCCAGATTGTATGAAATACGTATGTGGACGAATAATTTCGGTGAACAGCAATTGCCATCTTCAAATCCGGGAGAACATATTTTTTTTAACATTTACAATTTTATCTGCAATGGTCTTTAAACCTATAATGGTCAATGTGCATTTAGAAGAACATTTTAAAAACTTGTGTGTCACATACCCTTAAAATACATAAATTTAGTCCCACTGCACGTGATGCAATGCCATCTATCCCTGAGTGAATAGGAACTTAACTGTAATATAAATGAAAATACACTCCTGGAAATGGAAAAAAGAACTCATTGACACCGGTGTGTCAGACCCACCATACTTGCTCCGGACACTGCGAGAGGGCTGTACAAGCAATGATCTCACGCACGGCACAGCGGACACACCAGGAACCGCGGTGTTGGCCGTCGAATGGCGCTAGCTGCGCAGCATTTGTGCACCGCCGCCGTCAGTGTCAGCCAGTTTGCCGTGGCATACGGAGCTCCATCGCAGTCTTTAACACTGGTAGCATGCCGCGACAGCGTGGACGTGAACCGTATGTGCAGTTGACGGACTTTGAGCGAGGGCGTATAGTGGGCATGCGGGAGGCCGGGTGGACGTACCGCCGAATTGCTCAACACGTGGGGCGTGAGGTCTCCACAGTACATCGATGTTGTCGCCAGTGGTCGGCGGAAGGTGCACGTGCCCGTCGACCTGGGACCGGACCGCAGCGACGCACGGATGCACGCCAAGACCGTAGGATCCTACGCAGTGCCGTAGGGGACCGCACCGCCACTTCCCAGCAAATTAGGGACACTGTTGCTCCTGGGGTATCGGCGAAGACCATTCGCAACCGTCTCCATGAAGCTGGGCTACGGTCCCGCACACCGTTAGGCCGTCTTCCGCTCACGCCCCAACATCGTGCAGCCCACCTCCAGTGGTGTCGCGACAGGCGTGAATGGAGGGACGAATGGAGACGTGTCGTCTTCAGCGATGAGAGTCGCTTCTGCCTTGGTGCCAATGATGGTCGTATGCGTGTTTGGCGCCGTGCAGGTGAGCGCCACAATCAGGACTGCATACGACCGAGGCACACAGGGCCAACACCCGGCATCATGGTGTGGGGAGCGATCTCCTACACTGGCCGTACACCACTGGTGATCGTCGAGGGGACACTGAATAGTGTACGGTACATCCAAACCGTCATCGAACCCATCGTTCTACCAATCCTAGATCGGCAAGGGAACTTGCTGTTCCAACAGGACTATGCACGTCCGCATGTATCCCGTGCCACCCAACGTGCTCTAGAAGGTGTAAGTCAACTACCCTGGCCAGCAAGATCTCCGGATCTGTCCCCCATTGAGCATGTTTGGGACTGGATGAAGCGTCGTCTCACGCGGTCTGCACGTACAGCACGTCCAGCACGAGGCGCCAGGTGGAAATGGCATGGCAAGCCGTTCCACAGGACTACATCCAGCATCTCTATGATCGTCTCCATGGGATAATAGCAGCCTGTATTGCTGCGAAAGGTGGATATACACTGTACTAGCGCCGACATTGTGCATGCTCTGTTGCCTGTGTCTACGTGCCTGTGGTTCTGTCAGTGTGATCATGTGATGTATCTGACCCCAGGAATGTGTCAATAAAGTTTCCCCTTGCTGGGACAATGAATTCACGGTGTTCTTATTTCAATTTCCAGGAGTGTAAATATGGAACATCTCAACATCAAGAAAACAGTCAAACATATGAGAGGTGCACCTACATTACCATAGCAGAGGCATTATCATTATCAAGTGATAAAAACCTACATGTGGTACACATTCGTAAAACTTGATGTTAAAACAGATTTTGTATGCAAAATGTTACTTGCTCTGTCCGTGCTGACAGCTGACGACGCACTGTCCACAAAAGCACAAACCTTGTCTGCAATTTACTGCCACAGTGTTAATGTGAATAAAATTAAAGCATGTGCAAATGTAAATTATTGGTCTGTTGAGAACAGAAACGAATTGTCTCCTTAAAAGCGTCTTGCTGTAACACGCGTAATCAATTTCACTTGTGGTTTTCATCGCGCAATCTTGTGAAATTGTCTTATAGTGTTTCGGAAAGACGTTAGATGTTAGGTAACTATTTATATTTATCTTACAGTTAAGTTACTATTATTCAGGACTACATGACAGTGCACCAATACCGTGGCGCTAAACAAATGAATGTTAAAATATGTATCGCACATATTTTGAAAAAGGTTGTCCTAAATGTACGTTGACCAATGGATTGTAAACCACCGTAGAAAATACTATTGTAAATATTAAAATTGTTACAGTTGTGAATATGGCAGTTAACGTTTGCCGAAACTAGTCTTTCTCATACATATTTCGTGATATTCAGGCTAAGTAAAGCTTTTTCCACCAGAAGATTATATTTTTCTAAATATTTTATTTTAGGGCAGTTATTATCTTTACTCCAAGTTTCCAGAATTTATGAAACCTACAAATACTCCAAGTAAATCATATTAAAGAGTGCTGGAATTTCCCAAGCCAGCAGGAATGCACAATGGATATGAATGGATGCAGGTGATCAGACAGGATGCTTACGTGCATTTCACCTGTCAGAGTCGTATCTAGGCATATCACGTTTCTATATCACACCAAATGCCCACTCCCCTCACCATTACAGAGCCTCCACCAGCTTGAACTATCCCCTGCTAATATGCAGGGGCTCTGGATTCTTGAGGTTGTCTCCATAACAGTACACGGTCTTCCGTTCAATACAATTTGAAACGACACTCATTCGACCAGGCAACATGTTTCCAGTCATCAACAATACAATGTCGCTGTTGGCGGGCCCAGGCGATTGGTCAAGCGTTGTGTCATGCAGTCATTCATCAAGGGTACATGAGTAGGCCTTCGGCTCCGTAAGCCCATATCGATGTTGTTTCCTTGAATGGTTCGAAGGCTGACACTTGTTGATGGCCCAGCATTGAAATCTGCAGCACTTTGCCGAGAAGGTTGCGATTATGTCTTGTTGGACGATTCTCTTCAGTCGTAGTTGGTTCCGTTCCTGCAGGATCTTTTTCTGGCCTCAGGGATGTCGGCGGAGATTTGATGTTTTACTGTATTTGTAATATTCACGGTACACTTTGGAAATGGTCGTGAGCCATGCATGGCTCGCGTTTGTCCCATTTATTGTTTGTCATCTTCTATTACGGTACTGCTGCCTTGTTTTCTTATTCCATTTTAAGGCTCACTAACTGTCTGCCTTACTTGCCCGTGAGCGACAGCGCATATCTGTAACTGTACTGTCGTACAATCCCTGGAGCGACGGATAGTATTTCCAGGTCGTCGCGTGTGTGGCAGTCAGTTGGAGATGGACGAGCTGTGCAGTCGGGTCGCAGCAGCAGTGAAGTCGGGGGACGGAGTGCCGCAAAGGCGCCGACAGCCAGTGCTCGCCGACCGCTGGTGACACACATGAACAGTCCTGCGGAGGGAGCCTGGAACGGGACGACCGTCGGTTGGTCATCTCATCGGCCGACATACATTTGCTCCTTTCGCCGTTTCCAGGTCTGGACAGTCGGTCGGGTGGCGTGGAGCAGCGAGGAAATCTCGGCAACACATAATTTGATCGGGCCCACTGACAGTCTCTACGTGGTGTCGGATTGTGTTGCGCTGTACCCATTGCTACGAGGTCAGTGGCTCACCGACACTGGACACGAAAGTTGCGTTTTGATTTAACCTACCAACAAGTCAAGACTGTTCACATTGTGTCGTTTGGAGCTCGTTGTTGGCTGCTGGGATATTCCCGCGAGCAACAACGTGGTGATCAAGCTGGAAAATTCTAGCCACCCTCCGGTGAAGTTTCACTGTATTTGTGTATTTGCACTGAAGTGCACCAGTGGAATCTTCTGCCTTGTGTCCGTAACGTTCCTGTTACATACCCTGGTCGTTGACCTAAATTTCAGGCAGTGTAGTTTCCTCATCGTGTTGTTGCTGTCCAGCATGGTGTGTAGTTTAACAGCTCCATGTGTGATTGGTTGTGGGCGCCAATATCTTCTACGTTGTTCCGTTTAACTCCCTGTTGTCCCCTGGTGGGGTGAAGTGGGTCCGTTGACTGTCGGTCGGTTGGGTTGTCGTCGTATCGTGAAGGGTTGGCCCGACTGTCTGTCTCACCTAAGCGAACGTTAGTGTTTGAATTCCAGGTCGACCCTTGAACATCTGAGTGCCCTTGGGTGTACTGCCCTATTTTTTAAAATTTGTTTGTATTGGTATGGCTTCTAGCCAAATTTTTTAGAGCTTTTTGCTCTTAAGGCCGTCAGCCTGAATTATAGAATTGTTTCACGTAAGGCTTTTGGTATTTAAAAAAAAGAACGTCATGGATTTTTAAGTGTTGGGCCGTCAGGCGGTTTGAATTTAACCTGTTTACTTCAGCGTAACTAAAGAATTGTTTCAAGATAAGACATGCCTTTCAAATTTCTGATTATGCTTGCGTCTTAAGTTATTGGCCTTCAGCCGTTGTCAAATAAAGAGGATTTTTGCTGGTAATTAAGTCCGAAAGATTAAAGCTATGTGTCTTTAAAAAAAAGTTTTTTAACTCTTGTATTGTTTGATCAAATAATAAAGTTGCATGTTCGAGTATAACTGACTGCCCCCTACTTTGGTCCCTTTCCAGAATTTAATTTACTATGTGTCCTGTCCTGCAGAATAAGCAGGGCGTCTCAGGTCATACGGGAAAATCCCCACTTCATCGCTACCTCGGTGATGCTGTGTCCCATCGCTTGTGCGTTGACTATAACGCCACGTTCAAAATTACTCTCATCTTGATAACTTGCCATTGTACCAGCTGTAACCGTTGACACCTCCCGTTAGAAAAATTTATGAATTACTGTGCTGATAAACCTTTTACGTTATTTGATTTTCAAACAGATGAGCAGAACTGAACGTACTCAGACATTTCTCTCTTAATTTTTTTGATCAACACTAAACTGACACACAATATTTTTAACCCAACGCAATCTGACTTTCAATAATCCCTACAAAAGAATAGTCCTGACTAACAATAACCTATACCTTTCATGAATCACTTACCTAAAAAAATCTTCGCTACTCGAACTACTGCAATACAGTGAGCGCCAATACTGCCAGCTAAATAAAATATTCTAACCACTGAAGGCACTAACTACTGATAGGCATAGTTAGCAAATGAAAGGTTTTGATAGAGAACAAGCAATGTATATACCTTAATAATGTTCAAAGGTCATCATATATATATATATATATATATATATATATATATATATATAAGTTCATGATATCCAGTATTACAAACTTACTATTTCTGATGTACATACGTCCAGATCGTCCGCTCTCAAAATTCTGCCATCTCTCTCCCCACATCCACCACTTCTGGCGACTCACCTCTAACTGCGCAACGCTACGCACTGTTCACATCGAACTGCCCAACATTACAATAGCGAATATTCCAACATTTCCAACCAGCCACAGACTGCACACAGCACAGTCAGTGATTTTCATACAGAGCGCTACATGGCGTTACCAACATAAAAACTTTAACAGCCTACTTACATAGCCCCCAAGCTCCCCACAAAAAATTTTACAAATTGTTTTGGGCATTGGCCTATACAGATTTGAAAAAAAAATTTCATCATTACTATAAAAAAGATATCAAATGCAGACACTTACTGATACACTGTTGGTTAAAAGCAAAGATTTTCTCACAGTCCATAAAGACAGTACTGATCATTCATCACAGCAGTTCCTTTTTCTCAAAGTCTGAGCAGTAAAAGAAAATGCACACGGAAGTAGTGGATTTCCATGTAGTCTTGAGGAAGTAGTGTAGTCCTTCCAACGGAAAGACAGTGCTAACTCTTGACATGCAGACAGGTAATGGGCCACAACAGAGCAAACCCACAGCAGAGTCAGACGAAGTTTTGAAGAATATTGGTAGGTAGGTCATCACAGAGCAGACCCACTGTAGTCCTGGTAGAGAGTATGGTATTGGTGGGCCATCAAAGGTGCAGACCCACTGCAGCCCTTGTAGAGACGGTCAGTAGCCATCTGTTGCGGCTGTGCGGGTGCACAATCACCATCGAAGAGTCTTGCGGACAATATAGCAAGCCCATAAACCACCACTTGTGCACTCACAAAGTTTTTCGAATTGTCCTTAGAACCAGCAATGCTGTTAACCAGTCCCTTGCTGAATTATTAACACACGAACAAACACTAACAGTCCCAACTTCTCACATATTGTGCATATACTACGACCAACACAAATTTGTGCAGTGAAATGAAACTTAATTTAAAGAACTGGTGTCTATACAATTACAAATTTACGACTTGGGAATACAATTACAAAAGTACAAAATTCGTCGTTAAAGAACATAATAATACAGATAACATTTGTAGTAATACAGGCTTTACACAAGAATAGAAATGAACATAAACATCAGTGTTACAGGAATTATAACATAAGTAAATAAATAAAAAAAATGAGATCGCTACACGGCGTTACCAACATAAAAACCTAAACAGCCTACTTACACCGTTATAACAAGTGCGCCAGACACTTGTTGCCTTAAATGGGCGTTGCCGACCCCAGAGCCGTATTCTGCCTGTTTACATATTGCTGTATTCTTAAATACGCATGACTATACAAGTTTCTTTACCACTTCAATGTATAAATATTGGTCTCGTATAAATCTCCGGCTCACAAATTACGAAACATATACAGGTAAGAGGGGTAATCATAAAATCTGAAGTACCACAAAAAAAAAAAATCCACGAAATTAGCTTTTTGTTTTAAGGTACATATCTGTGCTCCTGGTATATAGTGTCACCTTTGTGATATAGTATTGTAGCACGCCATTAGATAAGGAGAACATGCTGACAATATATACTCAAGAAGTGCATTGTGGTGCGGTAACTCGATTTAGGTAGCAGAGAAGTGATACATCTGTTTCAATTGGTCAGATACATCTGTCTCATTCCCTCTGCTGCCGAAAAGGAATTACCGTACAATACTGCTTTTTATTAATGTGCCATATTATTTTGTTTCCCATAGTTGAAACGCTACGATACCGTGGCGCCAGGATATCAGTGCGTACCAGGACTGCAAACATGTACCTGCAGACAAACATGAAAATAATTAGGTAGTTTTAATTTTTAGAGGTGATAATGAATGTGACCGGTGCATTAAATTAACAAACACTACGGAGCCTACGCGATTCACAGACACAAGTCGCATATAATTGTCCTCCCTGACGTTGCCCGACTGTGGTGGCAGATAGGGCATCTGGAAACAAAGCTGTAATAAATATAGTACCTAATTATGAACCGAATGAACCTGCGACCACGGAACAACTCTAGGATAAAGAACATTAAATATTCTATACGTTCATTCAAGTATGAAGCGTAGCGGAAGAGTCTACATCTACACTGCTATGACATGATGATACTACGAGGGGCGTTCATAATGCAACAAATTTTCTTCTGAAATCGCGTTGCTTTCATTCAGGATTTCAACTCACCGTATTATTCCCCACTCAAAATCCTCTACTGGGAGAATTTACAAGTTTAGACCAATTTAAAATAAGCTGATTCGTGTACACATACATCTGCAAGCTTCTAGTCAGGGACTATCATTATATTTACTCCTGGTATACAACTTTTTTTTATCAAAAAATGTAATGCCACACCGTTCACTCATATCTCACTATCAGTCACTGCACACACTAAACACACATTACACGCATTGTTTCATAACACTTCACTCACTACACACATACTCACACACACACACACACACACACACACACACACACACACACACAGACACACACACACACACACACACACCGGTGATCTCTGGGCCATTTTCCGTATCTCAATTTCCCAATGGTATTCTGAAGAACTGAGTCAGTATCCGTCTATAATGAGTGAGATGTTGAGCTCACAGACAGGAACAGGAGTTATTGTTGTGCTATGAGTAGCTTGGGGGGTAAGTATTTATAAAAAATGAAAAAAGAAAGGGAAAGCCATAGTGTGAAGGTGTTATGTTGAATGTTGGATGTTTTGTAATCATTATTACTATATATTTGTATAACATTTTTTACCAAACTCCTACTTTGTTTTATCGAAGTAATCCTTCAATGTATAAAATGTATCGTATAACAGGTACTTTTTAGCTGCCCTTTTAAATAAGGGTATTTTTGCAATTTCTTGTATCTGTTTTGGTAAATTGTTCTACACTTTATTCCTTGGTAGAAAATGCTGTTTTGAATATGTTAATTTTTTCTTGGTAAATGTAAGTTGAGTCTATCTCTTGTTGCATGGTCATGGACAGAGCTGTTTGTGCAGCAATTACCAATGTTATTTTTGATGTGTATACCTGACTGGTAAATGTATTCACATGGAACAGTTAAAATCCCCAGTGTTTTGAACAGATCTTTACAATGAGCTCCACTACTATTTTTGGTTATTATTCTTATGGCTCATTCCGGGAGTTTGAAAATTGTGTTCATGTTTTGGGCATTTGTTCTCCCAAAACAGAATGCCGTACCTAATAACTGAGTGTACACATGAACAGTATGTAACTAAAAAGACACTGCATGTTACACACTGATGATAGGATTCTAAGGGCATAACATGCTGATGACATTCTGTTCGCAAGTACCTTTGTGTGTTCACACCACTTCAATTGAGAATCAATATTCTTTCCCAGAAATTTTGCATTTGTTACACAGTCTATAGAAGTGCTATCTACATTTAATTTAACATTGTTATTTTTACCCCTCTAACTGAAACTCATGGCGTTAGTTTTCTTTATGCTCAATGTGACTTCATTGCTTATTGAACAATCATAAACTTCACTGAGAGTTTCATTTTCTTTCTCTGCAAGGAATCCTCTTGTTATCTCAGAGACAATGATATTGCTGTCGTCAGCGAAGAGAATTTTTTTTACCATGAGTAACACTACTGGGAAAGTCGTTGATGTATATCAGGAATGGCGATGGTCCTAATATGGTACCTTGTGGAACCCCTATGTTAATGGATTTTGGTTCTGATAAGTGTTTTACTAAGTTTTTGGATCTATTTAAAATATGTGTTATCTCTACTCTTTGTACCCTATGTGCTAGGTACGACCAAAACCACTCATTAGCTACGCCTCTTATTCCTAATGCTACTAATTTATTTAACAGAATCTTGTGGCCGACTGTATCAATGGCCTTAGAAAGATCCAAAAATATACCTATGACACACTCATCTTTATCATGAGCCTCAAGTACAACTTCTGTCATTTCTGCTATGCCTGACTCCGAATTTTTACCACTTTGGAAAGCAAACTGTGATTCGCTTAAAAGACTGTATTTATTCAGATAATTCAATAATCTGTCTTTCACAATTGCTTCCATTATTTTAGAGAATGTTGACAGCAGGGAAATGGGTCAGTAATATCTATGTCTTCTGCATTACCTTTCTTAAACAAAGGTACAACTCTTGCCTGTTTTAACTGCTCTTGAAATGTCCCTGATGTGAAGGATTCACTTATTATATTTGTTAAAGGTCCTTGTATAATCTCTATGCACTTTTTTAGTAGACACATTGGTACTTCATCTAAGCCTACTGACATTGTGTTTTCTAGTTTTTGAACAGTTTTATCGACTTCATTCTCTGTGGTTGGAAGTAACATCATTGTATTTAGTGCAATATTATTTACAGATGTTATATTTCTTTTGGGGAAATTTTCGTGTAATTTCTCAGCAATACTTGAAAAATGCTCATCTGCATAGTTTGAAAGTGTTGTGGATCATATATTACCTTATTCCGCTCCCTTAGTAGTATGTTATTCTGCGTTTGTTCGCCTCTCCCCATGTTCTTTTTTTATAACATCCCAGACTGCTTTCCTTTTATTCTCTGCATTAAATATTGTTATGTCATTAAATGACTTTTTTGGAGCAATTAGCACCTTCCTAGAGATCTTTTTGTATCCGTGATAGAAATTTAAGAATTGTGGATCATTGCGACTCTTTTTCATGGAACTGAAGTATTTAAGTGTTTGGGAGGACTTCTTAATACCTGCTGTTATCCATCTGTTTTTGTGTGATGCATACTTTTGGAAACGCCTTTTCAAAGTTCAATTTAAATAATGTGGAGAATTCAGAGAATTTCTTATTCACATCCCAGCTTTGTTTTGCTACTTCTTTTGAAAAATCTTTTATCTTGATTTCTGATAGATGTCATTTGTAGGCTTGTAGTTTAGGGAATGATTCGATGGCTGATTTTACTGTTGTTATTTGACAGAGATGGTCTGATAGTCCGAGATCTTTTACAGCTACATTACATTTTTCCCTCTCCATATTTGTGACCACATGGTCAATTACTGATGAAGTCATTGTAGTAACCCTTGCTGCACTATTGACCAATAGGAACAAGCCTAAACTTTGAAGGATATTTATGAGGATGCTGCTGGATTCATTTATGGTATTAGTGTTATAGTTAATGTCCCCACACAGAAATATGGAGACATTCGTACTTGAGACTTTATCTAGAACTTCCGTTAATTTATTGAAAAAAGTGTCCACACTACCACTGATAGATCTATACACACACAAAATGATTCATTTCTTGGTAATATCAAGCCCTGTTCCGTCAATGGCTGATATTTCATAGTGTTTGTCTTCACTTACTATACTGAGGTCATGTCTTGATTCGAACTGTGTTCCTTTTCTGATATGAATTCATGATCCTCCACCCCTTGAAGCAGTTCTGCAGTAAGAGTTTGCCATTTCATAAAATGATAATACTACTTGTAGGATTTCTGTGTTTCTACACCAGCGCTCATTAATACAAACTACTGCGCATTTCAAAGATTCGAGCTCAGCTTCTAATAGTTATATCTTATTTTTTACTGATTGCATGTTTTGATGGAGAATTGTTAAGTCTGTGAAATGCTCCGTGTTACTCTTTCCAATGGTTTCTTTTTCTTTGTGACATCTGGTATGTGTGGTAATTGAAGTGTTAAAATCTGTCTTGTGAGTGGTTGTTTCAGTATTTTTTAAACAGCTGGAGATACTCTTTAAGCAGGGGAACCTGTTGTCTGCATTTATCCTAAAAAAAAAGACCTACTCTCCTACCCATGACAACTGGTATTTGACCACGTGTGGCCCGAGATCCACCCCCTATACTTTCATGAATGAGCTGTACCAATCTTCCCTTCCCAGTCCTTTTTAGGTGTAGGCCATGCCTAGTGAAACCCCA
Source organism: Schistocerca piceifrons (assembly GCF_021461385.2). Classification (NCBI taxonomy): domain Eukaryota; kingdom Metazoa; phylum Arthropoda; class Insecta; order Orthoptera; family Acrididae; genus Schistocerca; species Schistocerca piceifrons. The sequence goes on along the minus strand of NC_060142.1, from coordinate 268,385,384 downwards.
TCTGTTGATAAACCTGACAGGCACCAGAGAAACATGAGCAAAGTTGGCTGTCCTCAGAGCCATTCCTAACCCCACATTGATTCGCCTCACAGCTCCATCAAGTTGTGGCCGATCATGACGTCGGTACAGCTCAACAAAGTGTACGCTGGTGCCATGAGTCAGGGAAGCTATCTTTCAATACCTATGTCATATGGCCCATGCCTCTCCAAACTGTTTCCCGCCCCACCCACTATCACTACATGGTTCTCTTTTTGTAAGGTCCTTACATAAAGACCCTTGGTCACCTATCACACGACTCAGCCCTGCATTTGGCCTGAAGATACTGGTGGCCTGGTACGCTGCCACTACACTTTCCTGTAAGTGAGGGCCTACACGTCGTCCATGGCTACTACCTAGCAGCAACACTTTCTTCTTCCTAACATTTTGATTATTACTAAGCTTCTTGGCCTCAGTTGAAGTCTGCTGCACATTTTTTGCTCCTCGTTCTACATGATTTCTTCACTTAACTCCGGCAGTGTTTTTGGTGCTGATGATAAAACTATCACATCGCGTTCTCTTTCTTCCTATCCTCCTACCAGCTGCCAGTTTCCAGCCATCCTCCTCCCCCTATCTAGCTTGATCCTTGTCAGTTCCTTCCTTGCTTCCTGCAACTGTGCCTGAAGGGCACAGATTTCCCTTTCCTGTTCCCAAATCAAAATGTTCCTACTGCATACTGTGCAGTTCCAGGAGAGAGCCTCGTCTGTTGTTCTCCCAACGTGCTCCCCACTGCATCCCCCAAATGAAAATATTTTCTACAAGATTGGCAACAAATTCCTCTACTCACTACCCTATAACAGCTCCCACATTTCCCACTCATGGTCAGTTTAAAAAGAGTAATTAAGTTTAAAGATTGTTTTAAATTTGTCAAGGACGCGAGATTGGCTGTGTTGTTGTTGTTGTTGTGGTCTTCAGTCCTGAGACTGGTTTGATGCAGCTCTCCATGCTGCTCTATCCTGTGCAAGCTTCTTCATCTCCCAGTACCTACTGCAACCTACATCCTTCTGAATCTGCTTAGTGTATTCATCTCTTGGTCTCCCTCTACGATTTTTACCCTCCACGCTGCCCTCCAATGCTAAATTTGTGGTCCCTTGATGCCTCAAAACATGTCCTACCAACCGATCCCTTCTTCTAGTCAAGTTGTGCCACAAACTTCTCTTCTCCCCAATCCTATTCAATACCTCCTCATTAGTTACGTGATCTACCCACCTTATCTTCAGCATTCTTCTGTAGCACCACATTTCGAAAGCTTATATTCTCTTCTTGTCCATACTAGTTATCGTCCATGTTTCACTTCCGTACATGGCTACACTCCATACAAATAATTTCAGAAGCGACTTCCTGACACTTAAATCTATACTCGATGTTAACAAATTTCTCTTCTTCAGAAACGATTTCCTTGCCATTGCCAGTCTACATTTTATATCCTCTCTACTTCGACCATCATCAGTTATTTTACTCCCTAAATAGCAAAACTCCTTTACTACTTTAAGTGTCTCATTTCCTTATCTAATTCCCTCAGCATCACCTGATTTAATTTGACTACATTCCATTATCCTCGTTTTGCTTTTGTTGATGTTCATCTTATATCCTCCTTTCAAGACACTGTCCATTCCGTTCAACTGCTCTTCCAAGTCCTTTGCTGTCTCTGACAGAATTGCAATGTCATCGGCGAACCTCAAAGTTTTTACTTCTTCTCCATGAATTTTAATACCTACTCCGAATTTTTCTTTTGTTTCCTTTACTGCTTGCTCAATATACAGATTGAATAACATCGGGGAGAGGCTACAACCCTGTCTCACTCCTTTCCCAACCACTGCTTCCCTTTCATGCCCCACGACTCTTATAACTGCTATCTGGTTTCTGTACAAATTGTAAATAGCCTTTCGCTCCCTGTATTTTTCCCCTGCCATCTTTAGAATGTGAAAGAGAGTATTCCAGTCAACATTGTCAAAAGTGTTCCCCAAGTCTACAAATGCTAGAAACGTAGGTTTGCCTTTTCTTAATCTTTCTTCTAAGATAAGTCGTAAGGTTTGTACTGCCTCACGTGTTCCAACTTTTCTACGGAATCCAAACTGATCTTCCCCGAGGTCCGCTTCTACCAGTTTTTCCATTCGTCTGTAAAGAATTCGCGTTAGTATTTTGCAGCTGTGACTTATTAAACTGACAGTTCGGTGATTTTCACATCTGTCAACACTTGGTTTCTTTGGGATTGGAATTATTATATTCTTCTTGAAGTCTGAGGGTATTTCACCTGTCTCATACATTTTGCTCACCAGATGGTAGAGTTTTGTCAGGACTGGCTCTCCAAAGGCCGTCAGTAGTTCTAATGGAATGTTGTCTACTCCCGGGGCCTTGTTTCGATTCAGGTCTTTCAGTGCTCTGTCAAACTCTTCACGCAGTATCTTATCTCCCATTTCATTGTCATCTACATCTTCTTCCATTTCCATAATATTGTCCTCAAGTACATCGCCCTTGTATAAACCCTCTATATACTCCTTCCACCTTTCTGCCTTCCCTTCTTTGCTTAGAACTGGGTTGCCATCTGAGCTCTTGATATTCATACAAGTGGTTCTCTTCTCTCCAAAGGCCTCTTTAATTTTCCTGTAGCCAGTATCTATCTTACCCCTAGTGAGACAAGCCTCTACATCCTTACATTTGTCCTCTAGCCATCCCTGCTTAGCCATTTTGCACTTCCTGTCGATCTCATTTTTGAGACGTTTGTATTCCTTTTTGCCTGCTTCATTTACTGCATTTTTATATTTTCTTCTTTCATCAATTCAATATTTCTTCTGTTACCCAAGGATTTCTATTAGCCGTCGTCTTTTTCCTACTTGATCGTCTGCTGCTTTCACTACTTCATCCCTCAGAGCTACCCATTCTTCTTCTACTGTATTTCCTTCCCCCATTCCTGTCAATTATTCCCTTATGCTCTCCCTGAAACTCTCTACAACCTCTCTTTCTTTCAGTTTATCCAGGTCCCATCTCCTTAAATTCCCACATTTTTGCAGTTTCTTCAGTTTCAATCTGCAGTTCATAAACAAGAGATTGTGGTCAGAATCCATATCTGCCCCTGGAAATGTCTTACAATTTAAAACCTGGTTCCTAAATCTCAGTCTTACCATTATATAATCTATCTGATACCTTTTAGTATCTCCAGGATTCTTCCAGGTATACAACCTTCTTTTATGATTCTTGAACCAAGTGTTAGCTATGATTAAGTTATGCTCTGTGCAAAATTCTACAAGGCGACTTCCTCTTTCATTTATTCCCCCCAATCCATATTCACCTACTACGTTTCCTTCTCTCCCTTTTCCTACTGACGAATTCCAGTCACCCATGACTATTAAATTTTCGTCTCCCTTCACTACCTGAATAATTTCTTTTATCTCGTCATACATTTCATCAATTTTTTCATCATCTGCAGAGCTAGTTGGCATATAAACTTGTACTACTGTAGTAGGCATGGGCTTTGTGTCTATCTTGGCCACAATAATGCGTTCACTATGCTGTTTGTAGTAGCTAACCCGCACTCCTATTTTTTTATTCATTATTAAATCTACTCCTGCATTACCTCTATTTGATTTTGTATTTATAACCCTGTAAATACCTGACCAAAAGTCTTTTTCCTCCTGCCACCGAGCTTCACTAATTCCCACTATATCTAACTTCAACCTATCAATTTCCCTTTTTAAATTTTCTAACCTACCTGCCCGATTAAGGGATCTGACATTCCACGCTCCGATCCGTAGAACGCCAGTTTTCTTTCTCCTGATAACGACGTCCTCTTGAGTAGTCCCCGCCCGGAGATCCGAATGGTGGACTATTTTACCTCCGGAATATTTTACCCAAGAGGACGCCATCATCATTTAATCATACAGTAAAGCTGCATGTCCTCGGGAAATATTACGGCTGTAGTTTCCCCTTGCTTTCAGCCGTTCGCAGTACCAGCACAGCAAGGCCGTTTTGGTTAATGTTACAAGGCCAGATCAGTCAATCATCCAGACTGTTGCCCCTACAACTACTGAAAAGGCTGCTGCCCTCTTCAGGAACAACATGTTTGTCTGGCCTCTCAACAGATACCCCTCCGTTGTGGTTGCACCTACGGTACGGCCATCTGTATCGCTGAGGCACGCAAGCCTCCCCACCAACGGCAAGGTCCATGGTTCATGGGGGTTCATTGGCTGTATGTAAACAAAAAACGACACAAAGGTCATATGTGCGGTTGCTGTTGTTTTATTACTGATTTAGAGATACAATGACACAAGAATGAATTAGTAATTGGTTCACTTTTAGAGAATTTACGTTATTAAGCGTGTTTCGAAACGTTTTTAAACGTTTATAGCTTGGGAAATTTATGGCTAGATCGCGTCTATCTAAGTAGTAAACAATACGAAATGTTTTGGTTAAATACGATTTAGAAACGTTTAATTACACTTTTATTGCGACAATAGACACTGATAAAACTAGCAGCTGTCTTTCTTAAAAAAAATTTGCACTATCAAGAAAACTTGAACAAAATGTTTTGTGTTTATGTCACGCAAAATTTCGGGTTATATCGCGATTATCGGTACTTCAGATGACACGATGTTTTTTCAAGAATAAACCCTGCTGGCACAGTAATATTCAGTTGTGTGACAAGAACTGGCACTACAGCAAATATGCGAAACAAAGGAAATTTAAATTTGACACCTGAAGTTCCTTTAGCGGACGAAGAAAATACTTGTGATCTCACCGGGCGGCCACCTTGCAGCTGCTGTACGCCCCCGTGGTCGACGTCGGACTCGACGTCTTGCTGCATCAATAACTTTTCCGTCACCCACGTACTGCTTCCCGCGGAATGTACCCTTCCTTAGCCCAGACAGATGTAAGTCGGAAGGTGCGAGACCCGAGCTGCAGGGTGAACTGGCAGTGTTGTTAGCGAAATCCATAAGAGGGGACACTAGTACTCATGAATGTACCTCTTTTTTAGACTAAAATCAGTGTCCAATGAGAAGTTCAGGCATGCAGGTGCTAAGAGATACAAAACTCTCAAGATTCTCAAAACAGTAAAGTAAATAATGATGTTACCATATTTAACCAAAGTATTAGTGGATTACAGAAAAAAGTAGCCTCACGCAAAAGTAAAGTAAAAAATAATGTTACCATTTTTCACCAAAATATTCCGGGATTGAAGAATAAAGTAGATGAGCTCCTGGTTTGTTTAGATGACATTGAATCTGATAATGTAATAGATATACAATGCCTGTCCGAGCATCACATTGTGTCTGATATGGAAAAGGTAAATATCAGTGGTTATAAATTAGCTGCACATATGAGTAGAGAGAATAAGGTGAGAGGTGGAGTTGCCATATATGTCAAAAGTTATCACTAGGTAAAAAGCTTAGATACAAAGAAGTTTTGTCTAGAGCAACATATAGAAGCATGTGTCAGTCAAACTGAAGGAGGGCTCTTTTATAATTGTAACAGTATATAGGTCCCCTTCAGGAATCTTTCATTTATTCCTAGAAAACTTGGATGCCTTGTTGTGCTATCTGTCAGATAGGGGAAAGAAAGTTATTATTTGTGGGGACTTCAATGTTGAGTCACTGAAAGAGTGTAATAGGAAGAACGACCTGGAAGTCTGGCTCGGTTCTTTCCATTTGACATCTGTCATTGATTTTCCTACTCGGGTGGTAAAGGACAGCAGCACATTGATAGATAACTCTTTTATAGACCAAGATAAGTTTAAAAACATAAATTCTTGTCCTGTTGAGAATGGAATCGGATTCCTTGTACACCTCATCCCAGTCTAACTGCTGAAGATTATCCCTAAAATTTCTAATTGTTGCGTCATTAATTGAAAACACAGCTTTGGTGGTTAGTTTTGAATGACTGAATGGAGCTATGTCATATACTGTAACTAGCTGAGCACCATGATCAGAAAGTTCATGGCGCTCAGCTAGTTACGGTATATGACATAGCTCCATTCAGTCATTCAAAACTAACCTCCGAAGCTGTGTTTTCAATTAATGACTCAACAATTAGAAATTTCAGGGGAAATCTTCAGCAGTTAGACTGTGATGAGGTGTACAAGGAACCTAATGCTAATTCAAGATATAACTTATTTCATGATACACTTCTGAGAGGATTTGGAAACTGTTTCCCCAAAAAAGTAGTTAAATATAATATAAGAAATCAAGCAAAAAACCCTGGCTTACTAAAGGAATAAAAATATCTTGTAACCACAAAAGGGAAGTTTATCTAACAAAAGAAAGAGTAATGGCCTAGAAACATCCAAATATTATAAAAACTACTGTGCTACATTAAGAAAGATTATTAAAAAGTCCCAAAGCATGTGCTTCATGTCTGAGCTTAATACCTCTGATAACAAAATCAAAACAATTTGAGATATTATTACAAGGGAGACAGGGCACACACAAGAGTACAGGATGACGGCATTACCATCAAAGCACACTTGACAAACAACAAGCCAGAAGTTGAAAACATTTTGAATGGGACAGCGCTCAAATGGTTTAAATCATCCCTAACTGGAAGAGTGCAGAAAGTTGAAATAAGCAGTTCACGCAATATGCAAAAAACTGGTGATTTCTCCAACTGGGGAACAATCAAGAATGGGGTGCGCAAGGTTCGGTCTTGGGTCCTCTGCTGTTCTTAATATATAATTGTGACTTGCCATTCTATATTCACGAAGATGCAAAGCTGGTACTTTTTGCCGGTGATACAAATATAGTTATCACACCCAACAGACAAGAATTAACTGATGAAATTGTAGACGATGTTTTTCAGAAAATCACTAAGTGGTTCTCTGCAAATGGGCTCTCATTAAACTTTGACGAAACACAGTATATACAGTTCCACACAGTTAATGGAATGACACTATTAATAAATATAGACTTAGATCAGAAATCGGTAGCTAAGGTAGAATTTTCAAAATTTCTAGAAGTATGCACTGATGAGAGTTTGAATTGGAAAAAACACACTGAAGATCTGCTGAAACGTTTGAGTTCAGCTACTTATGCTATTATTGTCATTGCAAATTTTGGCCTTATACATCTCAGTAGATTAGCTTACCACGCCTATATTCATTCTCTGCTTTCGTATGGCATTATATTCCGGGGTAACTGACTATTGAGTATAAGAGTGTTCATTGCACAAAAGCGTGTAATCAGAATAATTGCTGTAGCTCATCCAAGATCATCCTGCAGACACTTATTTAACGAGCTAAGGATCTTTACTGTAGCCTCACTATATATATATATATATATATATATATATATATATATATATATATACAGGGTTATTACAAATGATTGAAGCTTTTTTTACAGCTCTACAATAACTTTATTATTTGAGATATTTTCACAATGCTTTGCACACTCATACAAAAACTCAAAAAGTTTTTTTAGGCATTCACAAATGTTCGATATGTGCCCCTTTAGTGATTCGGCAGACATCAAGCCGATAATCAAGTTCCTCCCACACTCGGCGCAGCATGTCCCCATCAATGAGTTCGAAAGCATCGTTGATGCGAGCTCGCAGTTCTGGCACGTTTCTTGGTAGAGGAGGTTTAAACACTGAATCTTTCACATAACACCACAGAAAGAAATCGCATGGGGTTAAGTCGGGAGAGCGTGGAGGCCATGACATGAATTGCTGATCATGATCTCCACCACGACCGATCCATCGGTTTTCCAATCTCCTGTTTAAGAAATGCCGAACATCATGATGGAAGTGCGGTGGAGCACCATCCTGTTGAAAGATGAAGTCGGCGCTGTCGGTCTCCAGTTGTGGCATGAGCCAATTTTCCAGCATGTCCAGATACACGTGTCCTGTAACGTTTTTTTCGCAGAAGAAAAAGGGGCCGTAAACTTTAAACCGTGAGATTGCACAAAACACGTTAACTTTTGGTGAATTGCGAATTTGCTGCACGAATGCGTGAGGATTCTCTACCTCCCAGATTCGCACATTGTGTCTGTTCACTTCACCATTAAGAAAAAATGTTGCTTCATTACTGAAAACAAGTTTCGCACTGAACGCATCCTCTTCCATGAGCTGTTGCAACCGCGCCGAAAATTCAAAGCGTTTGACTTTGTCATCGGGTGTCAGGGCTTGTAGCAATTGTAAACGGTAAGGCTTCTGCTTTAGCCTTTTCCGTAAGATTTTCCAAACCGTCGGCTGTGGTACGTTTAGCTCCCTGCTTGCTTTATTCGTCGACTTCCGCGGGCTATGCGTGAAACTTGCCCGCACGCGTTCAACCGTTTCTTCGCTCTCTGCAGGCCGACTCGTTGATTTCCCCTTACAGAGGCATCCAGAAGCTTTAAACTGCGCATACCATCGCCGAATGGAGTTAGCAGTTGGTGAATCTTTGTTGAACTTCGTCCTGAAGTGTCGTTGCACTGTTATGACTGACTGATGTGAGTGCATTTCAAGCACGACATACGCTTGCTCGGCTCCTGTCGCCATTTTGTCTCACTGCGCTCTTGAGTGCTCTGGCGGCAGAAACCTGAAGTGCGGCTTCAGCCGAACAAAACTTTATGAGTTTTTCTACGTATCTGTGTTGTGTTGTGACCATATGTCAATTTATGAAATTTGTTATTAACAATCCGAACGAATTCAAAAGTAATAGCAGTGTACATGGCTACAACACTAGGAGAAAGGATGATCTTCGCTACTCAAGGGTAAATCTAACTTTGGCTCAGAAGGGGGTAAATTATGCTGCCACAAAAGTCTTTGGCCACTTACCTAATAGCATCAAAAGTCTGACAGATAGCCATATAGCATTTAATAGGAAATCAAAAGAATTTCTAAATGGCAGCTCCTTCTACACATTTCCTGAATTTTTGGATATAGTAAGTTGGTAATATCTCCACCCCCCACCCCAAAAAAATATTAAGTGTCATGTAACATTTTGTGTAATGTAAAATCTTGCATAGACACCTTTTATTAACGTGACACCTTCCACATCATTACGAAGTGTCGTATTCATGATTTATGGAACAAGTACTAATCTAATCTAATGAGGAAGAACAGTCCAACGAAGTTCTATGAGCTCCTCTCGAGTGCGCAGACTTGTGTGAGGTCTAGTTTTGTCGTGGAGAAAAAGAAGAAGTTCGTTTGCATTTTTGTGGTGACGAATACACCGAAGTCGTTTCTTCAATTTCCTGAAGATATCACAATACCCTCCAGAAGAAATTGATCGTAGCTTCATGAGAGAACATATCAAATACACAAATACCTTCAGAGTCTCACAACACTGTCGCTATTTTACCGCCTTATCGTGCGACATTGAACTTCTTTTTCAGAGGACAACATCTGTGTGTCGCCGGCCTCCACGAGAGAGGTCAGAAAGGTTTCGCGACATTGTTTCCATATGAAAGACATCACTCCAACGACTCACCGCTCTTTTGTTTACTGCCAGGATCCCGTAGACACTCTGAAAGCATCTATGAAAACCTGCGTTGCTCTGGTTTTCTGCCAAAAAAGCACTCAGTGACAATTCTCTGCTTGGAATGCACTACCGTTACAGACGCCATTTCCAAGGTTACGTAAAGCATCGCCCCATATCGGATCTGCATGTAACTGTAGAGACTGACGCGGGGATATTCCACGATCCACAAACAATATCACATTATTTTAGACGACACTGGACGAGAGAGAAACGTGGTGTGTTACATTCTGGAAGGTCCCTCGTACAATCGGCCTGCCATAGCGTATGTTCTTAAAAATGGTTCAAATGGCTCTGAGCACTATGGGACTTAACAGCTATGGTCATCAGTCCCCTAGAACTTAGAACTACTTAAACCTAACTAACCTAAGGACATCACACAACACCCAGTCATCACGAGGCCTAGAAAATCCCTGACCCCGCCGGGAATCGAACCCGGGAACCCGGGCGTGGGAAGCGAGAACGCTACGTGTGTTCTTCGACTCCTGTGGGAGATGGATAATCAGTCGAAACTACAAAATATGAAACCAAGAGTCCTCAGTTAATACCGGTTCTTAAAGCTTGGAAAAAAGATTTTCATGGAAAGTTGGCGTTCATCTTTACGACGGGTGACGGGAATGGCTTTGTGTGAATGCTGGATCTGTTCCGATATTGGATGCACGCGAGCTGCAGAAGAAGGTCCTGGTGAGGTTAGAACTACTTCTTTATTAACTTTTTCCAGCTTGGACAGACTTTCAGAAGCACAATTGCGTCTGGTGCGGTTTTGCGATCTGTAGTGCCATTCTGGCGTTGTGGCACCAGGCGAAGTAGACTGATTCATGTGCCAAAATTACGCTATACACGAGGGATACATCTGGCCCCAATCCACGCATGTGCTCTAGACGGCCAGTCCTCGAAAATCTCCAAGGGGACTGTGCGAATTTGTTGTAAGATTGTTTATTCAGATTAACAATTTCCGAGAGTTCAACGTTTCTATTTATAGAGTAATTGTTTTTATTTTTGTTTATATTTTTTATTAAGTAATTGCTTTTCTCCTGTGCAACTATCACGCAGTTATTATTGATCTGTCTTATTAGATGAAATTATCGTTTTATATTACGACAATTGATAGCACAAGAATATGTTTATCTAAATTTCCATTTATACAGAGCTTTCGCCATGGAGGATGGCGCTGTTGCCGTGGCAATGTCTGTAACCTTCATAATTAGGGCATGATAAACACAATGAAAAGTCACACGCTGTTGGGTTCAACCGTGGCTTGTAAGAAGGGACGAAGGCAGTGTCATGAACGACTTGAATCCCGAGAACTGCAGGAATTTTGGAGCTTTGTTAGAATATACTTGGCTTATTTCGACACACTACTGCCAATGATAAAGGAAGGAATTCGCTGAAGTGATAGGACAATGTAGGTGGCAGTTTCACTTAGTTGGAAGTAAGACTTAAGGCCCTTGTTTTGTGACTCTTTCGTCAATTATTGACAGTGTACGCTTCCTAGCATGCAGTCAAGCCAAACGTGACCTTTAGTTAATTACGGCACTACACACAGAAAACGGGAATCACACATACAAAACCGAGCGAGGTGGCGCAGTGGCTAGCACACTGGACTCGCATTCGAGAGGACGACGGTTCAATCCCGCGTCCGGCCATCCTGATTTAGGTTTTCCGTGATTTCCCTAAATCGCTCCAGGCAAATGCCGGGATGGTTCCCTTGAAAGGACACGTCTGACTTCCTTCCCCGTCCTTCCCTAATCCGATGAGACCGATGACCTCGCTGTCTGGTGTCCTCCCCCAAATAACCCAACCCCAACCCCACACATACAAAGTGATACGTGGAAGTTATTGTCGTCTAGTGCGCGTGAGCAGACTCGTGGGAGTTTAGAACTGCTTTCTGTTTCCGAGTGCGGATGATGTGTGTGCCAATTGTGTTAGTACCACACTTTCTACTGCCAGATGGCTGTCGTGCTAAGCCTCTACCGTTAACGGCGGATCATCGCCGAGGCCCCTATAACAGCACTGACTGTGAGACCTTAGTTTCTCTCAGGCATATACAATGTTCAAAAAATGCAGCAAGGTGACGTTGTCGACAATCGTCGATATTGTTTGCATCTGTGTGCATTAAGCCATCTTTCCATTTAACTGTAGATAAAATGAAGGCTTATTTAAATAGTGGTACAAGTCCACTTTTGTTCATTCTGAGATACAGAGCCCTAAAGTTAAATGAGCGCTGAAAAATCAGCAGTTGAGATACCAGAAATATTCAAGCATATGGCTTCTTGCTAGGGATGAACCTTTCTTTCTGTTTGTTTGGACAGTTAATGTCAGAAGCATTATAGACAGAAAAGTGGAGGTAATGGATTTGTACCACTATTGAAATAAGCCCTTCAAATCTAATTTATCGAAAACAACACTGAAGATTTTTTAAGATCTCTGGCTCACAAATAGGGGAGGAAGAGGAGATTGGTGTTACGTCCCGAGATCATTAGAGACTGAGCACCAACTCTGATTAGGGAAGGATGGAGATGGAAAGCTGCTGTACCATTCCGAAGGATTCATCCCCGCATTTGCCTTAAGGCGTTTATGGGAACCACGGAAAATCTAAATCAGGATGGCCAGACGCGAGTTTGATCCGTCTCATATGAAAACACATTCCTTTTGAGAACTCAACTGATTCCCCTTCATGTCCTTCTACTCCTTTTAAAAAAAGGAAACGGAAGAACAAAGTAGTTGGGAAGGCTGGAAAACAACAAAAAATTGCGAAGGAAGGAGCAGGCTATATTAAATCAAAACGTGCCAATTGTAGGACAAAATTGGATTTTCATCACCTGAATCGGAATAAGAAGTAGACTTGACAAAATAGTGGGCCAAGAATGAACTAGTTGATACAGATGCTCTTTCGAAAGATGAAGTTTGTTTCGAATATGACGGATTTGAAGAAGAAGGGGAAGTTTGGTGTAGTTGCTTCTCCTTGTCGTGTTGGAGCCAGAATGCAGTGAGTGGGACAGCCCACTTGATTATTTATGTGATACACGTTTATTTAAACAATGAATATCTCTGGTTCTGACAGAATGTTTTCAACACTGAATTTAATGCTTTATTTCTCTTGTTGATATTGACATGTTGTATCTCAGATTAGGACTAATTCATTTGGGACACTAAAACAAAATTTTTAAATGAACTAACTACTTGTGGTGTTTCGAAGTCGTTACATGAAACGCCTAGGGGTGACATCTCACGTCATGGAGCAACACTTTTGTTAGAGACAATATGTTCGCTGATGCTTCTCGGCGACGCTAGGCGTCCTCTTGTATTGGTTATGCCCCAATCAGGCGACAGGGCGTAGACACTCTGCAGCGTGCGTATGTCTGCTGTCTTGCCTACGATCATGCCAGTTGCTTCGTGTAAAGGGGTAAGCCCAACAAAATGAAAGTTCCTAATTCCCTTCTAAAATCTCTTTCTCCATTTAAAGACACTCATTTTTAAAGTTGTCTGGTTGAAAATCACTGTAGCAATTCACTGGGGTAGATAGCATGCAGTAGGCTTTGTCAGCAGACTCTTCTAGTTCAGTTGAATCTCGTCGTCTATTGGTAGGCAAACACATAAGGACGCGTTGCGTCGTCGACAAACCTAGGTCGACAGTTTATCTTTAACAGGATTGGTCCTCCGTGACGTGATCTATTACGCCTAGATCTTCGAAGCAAAGAGTTTGAAACACCTTGTAAACTTAAACATCGTACAAAGTGTTATTTAACCCCACATTACACGTTATTTTGCCAGTCACGTTCGGTTAAAATGACTCAGTGCAAAATTGGGATAGATATGATGTCATTCAGAATTCATGTCATATTAGCATTACATTACAGACTCATGGATGAAACTCGGTTTTATGAATGTCAGCCAGCTACACTGCTCATTTACTGAATGAACAAACCGACCTAAAGCACAAAAAGTACACAGAAAACTTTATTCACACTGTAAAGCAAGAAAACCGGTAAAGTAATGAATCAGAAACACTAAATAATACATATCCATAGCAACAGCGATAACAACATGAAGAACAAACAACAAAGACATAACACCAAGAAAACATCACGAATCATACATTACAAAATTATTAAGATAAGACAAAAGTGTAACTTAGAAATCTTAACTAAATCTGAAACAAAATCTCAGGCAAAAATTTAATCAGAACTAAACCTATCAAAAATAATAGAAGACAACAACGTTTCCGTAAATCACTTACTTATAATGGTAACTACGCAAACATGTGCTATCACTCCAGAATGAGATTTTCACTCTGCAGCGGAGTGTGCGCTGATATGAAACTTCCTGGCAGATTAAAACTGTGTGCCCGACCGAGACTCGAACTCGGGACCTTTGCCTTTCGCGGGCAAGTGCTCAAGTGGGGGTTCCTATTTTAAAAAAAACGCAGTTGATATCCGTTTGACCTATGGCAGCGTCATCTATCGGGCCAACCATAGCGCCATCTGGTTTCCCCCTTCAAGCTAGACAAGTTTCGTTCTTTGTAGTTATTTCGTTTGACGCTTATTTCGTGAGATATTTGGCCAAGTCATGAACTATGGGCCACCCTGTATATTATATTACGTCCGCTGCACGTAAATCTTTTAAATATACTCTAAGTTCACATTAGCATAATTAAATACCTCTTTGCGAAGGTAATTAAAAAGATTGTACTTTGTACAGAACCACATAATCATTTGTAAATGACCTATAAGCCGAAACTGATCGTGACCAAATAAAATTAATACATCAAAAGTGGAAAATGCCATCGTCTGTTAATTTGTAGTTCACTTGCAAATGTGTGTAAAATATTCGAAAAGTCTTCCTATGTTTTTCACATATTCCCAAAAGATAAATTATCAAAATGCCTTGTCCGCCAACCGCTTCGTTTGCCGATTTTTCTTCCCAAGCCAGCTCTTCACCTGCAGGCTGGAACCTTTTTCTTCATTGTCGTGATACCCGTTCCTCACCTACCGTACTCCCTTCTCTGCTTGCTCTTCGGAAAGCGCGTTTTACTTTCCCTTCCCCTTGCCGATTTACTCTGATTCTACTTTTTTGTGATACCCACCAGCAGTAAAGCTTGTTCTCGTTGTTTGAAGTTACTTTTCGTCAAAAAAAATTCTCGTAAGTCCATTCTGAATTATCGGTTGCTTGTATGCAAGTTCACAGTCTATACAGATGCAGAAAATGCAACTGAACACTGAAGAAATTGATCTTCAAGGTTGTCCATCGCAGTAGGGCCACTGAAAACGGACATGTGGATTTATATCGAATCATGGATACGACTGCCAAAAGTGAACACAATGCCGAAGTTCTGCCCAAGATCCAGCAGACAACGGTCGGCGACCGGGTTTTTTTGACGACAGATATCTTAGCGGAAACAACCTTCAATAGTTTAGAAGTATTAGTTCCATAAGGAAACGATGATCCTATTGAACGATCCCCCCCCCCCCCCCCCCCACCAAAAAAAAAATATTACAGTATACGAATGCGTGATATATATCCCTATACACGTATAAAAAATTTTCTAGAATATAACAGCGTCAAGTGGCTGGCTATGAGCGAGCTTTCGTAAGATTGTAGCTCAGCCATTGTCAAGTGTGACTGTCGGTGTTTGCTACTTCTGTCGGCTTATAATGGTCCTACAGTCAGGAGCTGACTCCAAAATAACAGGAATGAGTGAGACGTTTAACACGGAAGTGTCCATCAGAATAGTTTAGAAGCGCGAGCTTACACTAAATCTTTCTTCAAGTACTCCAAAATGACTACGGAACTATTTGGTAGGTCGAGAAGTCGGGATCCATTATCATCGAAGACAGATTTCACTAGGTAAAGAATGAGATCCACTTCTTTCAGCGTAGACATTAATCATTTCAGTATACATAGATGGCCTTCTTGCTTTTATTAAACATCTGTTTCTCATAACAGTTCACGATTTCATCTTATAATTTAGTATTCTATTATGTATACACTGCTGTGCAATCATTAAGAACGAAAGTATCTTTTACACGCTTGGTCGCTGTCAGGTAACACATCTCAGTACTAGGAACGTACATAGAAAGAACTGCTACAGTGTAGTACAGAAGGTAACTGAAAGAAACAGGCAAAGAGACGAACTGAAGTGACACATTCGAAGACAACACTTACAGGGAAGTCATTGTGGTTTTTGACTGTTCCGGCGTAACGATAAACGACAGCACGAAGATGAAGAACGCAAGAGCAAAGAAGGCTGTGAGACGGCGTCAGCCAATAGCCCGCTGACAAGGACCGCACCACGGCAGTGTAAGTGGGCTGCATCTGTGTTGGCAGCGCTGTGTAGCACTTTGCATTGGATTTCTGACTGCGCTTTCTTTGTAAGAGACTCTGTGGCTTGTCGGACTCGTTGCTGGATTTTAATCGCCAGTACTGTTGGGCAGTTGGAAGTTAGTCGCCACCAGTGATGGAAGTACTGTTGGGAAGTTGGAGGTGAACAGCCAGCAGTGATGGATGTTAAATGTGAGAAGTGAGCATTGATGGAGGGTAGAGGTCTGAAGTGTTAACGTAGGCTAACGATCTGGAAGTATCGGCCCTGGAGATTGAAAATTATTCATGATTATATATCTTTGTAATAGATGTCAATGACGATTTATATTCGTGTTTCAGTTGGATGTCACGTTATGGTAAAAAGTACATTATTTGGTTTACAACAAAATCTTTCATTTGTTAACCGCATGCCTATTAGTAGTTAGTGGCTTTAATAATTACAATCCTTTATTTAGCTGGCATTATTGACGCTCGCTGTATTGCGGTAGTTCAAGTAATGAAAATTTTTGAGAGATGACTGCTTAATGAAATGTATAGGTTATTGTTAGGGTTTCTTTTTAGTCAGGGCCATTCTACTGAATTATTTATTTGAAATCAGGTTGTAATTTTTTTGAGCAGTCAGATTGCGTTGCCCTAGAATTTGTGGGTCAGTTTTGACATGATATGAAAAAGTAAAGAGGAAGTAGGCTCAGTATGTTCAGTTTTACTCAGCTGTTCAGACTCAAATAACCTAGAAATTTCACCTTCTCAGTCATTCTGCAATTTAAGTACAGACACAAACACATTTAAATAGAGAAGTTTCAACAGGAGCGCCCTCTGGCCGAAGAGAATATAAGCGCCGCTCCTGCCATCGTCGGCCGCACAGTACTAGACGGAGACTAGCAGACCAGCACAGTATTAACATAGTACTAGACCAGCGCACAGTATTAAACGGCACAGTACTGGAAGAGCACTACGACAGCAGTGACGTGTAATCCATATCAATTGCTTACATGGACTTTGTGTACAGCAAAGGCCTTTGATTGTTTGCATGTAGCCCATGGCTTACGACACCGTTGTAAATTCAAAGTATTATCAATCTGTTAATGTGATTTGCTCGAATTGTTGTATAGCATTCCGAGAACGCAGCATCCTTTAGTCACCCTATACAAGACGAGTAAGCAGGACTCCACAGTGACGGTCCCATAAACAATAGAAAAGGTGACACATGTTTCTTAATATCGCATTTGATCACCATGGACGGCAGTGCATGCTTTGAAGCACGTTCTCATGTTGGCCACAAGGTCGGTAAGAAGTCGTTGTGGTAGGGCGTTTCATTCCTCCATCGCGGTCGACAACTGTTGGATGATGGTTGGTGCATGTGGCCGTGGTGCAGTACATCTCCACAGCGCAACCCACAGGTGAAACTTAAGTCGGAGGAAATGGCAGACCATTCTGTTCACCGAATATATTTTCGTTCCAATAGCTCCTCCACTTGCACACTTAGATGTGGTCGCGCACTGCCATTCATAAAAATTAAGACGTTACCGCATGTACCCCTGAAAAGTTGCACTTGCTGAGGGAGTAAAGTTTCACAATTACTGCGACCGGTGAGTGTACCATGACAAAGATTTGGAGGTCAGTACGCCGATACAACATAATGACTCACATAACACAAGGGCAACCAAAACGATCATGTACAACATTAAACTTCCTCGCAGATTAAAACTGTGCGCCAGACTGGGACTCGAACTCGGGACTTATGCCTTTCCGGCACACCGTTTTAATCTACCAGGAAGTCTCAATGCCAATTTCTTTCATGTCAGACGTTGTTCATGAATGCATTAAGTGTTCCTCCCTCTCGTAATATAAGCGTACATACTGCACCCAGGAACATTGCTTTGGCGGTCCAGGTTGTAAGAGGTCCATGTCTAAGGAATTTATTGCTAGCGCACTTGAGCAGATGTAATTTCAGTGGATTGCTCACTCGCTGCCTGCGATATGTAAGCTATAAGAGAATCTCAGACCAGAGAGCAGTGTTGGCTGCAGTAAGAGCAGTGTCGGCGGTAGTGGTAGTAGCTCGCAGTCGGGTGTATGGAATTGGCGGAGCTGGTCGTGGGGATCGATGGCAGTGCCTCAGCGATGTAGTGTAAGGCAAAAGCAGCCGCACGCATATGTAGTTTGTTACAACTAAATTTATACTATTGTTGTATCAAGTTCCATGTAAATGTTTTAAAAATCTTTTAATAACAATCTTTTTTATAAAATTAACCTTTTGACAATCATTCATCTGAATTTAAAGAATTTACTAATTTCTGCATGCTCATCCCGATTATCGTAAAGAAAAGTCAGTTGTTTCTTTTTATACATGACAAATCTAGCGGCCAGCATTGCACTGGTACGTGCCAGATAAATTTCTTATAGGAGTACGCGTTATCCAGCGACTTCATTGCGGTAAGAATTTTCAATTTATTCAGGGCCATGACGCAGCACTGCTCACTTCCAAATTTACCAGTTTAGATTCACAGTCAGTTAATTATTGAAAGGTTATATATGAGTCACATTTTTTTATTGCGAAGTTAGTCACGTTATTATTGCAAGGTTACGGAATAGTGTTCGGTTGGGAGGTTACACTAAAATGTGAATTTTATAACTTTTTTTCTCTTGGGAGGTTACAAGGTGTCATGATGTGGGGACGCATAATTTTACGTCAGTGTTCTGATCTCCACATCT
This sequence comes from Schistocerca piceifrons, assembly GCF_021461385.2. Lineage (NCBI taxonomy): Eukaryota > Metazoa > Arthropoda > Insecta > Orthoptera > Acrididae > Schistocerca > Schistocerca piceifrons. The sequence continues at coordinate 268,366,867 of NC_060142.1, read as the reverse complement.
TTGAATACAGTACACTCAGCAGTCAAGTCCGTCAAGTTCATTGTGACACAGTACTCCCTATCTCCCTGTCTCTTCAGGGTTGCATTCGATCTTGACTTCACTACAATGGATCAGAATGCATCCCAAGCATCAAAATACAAGGTGGAGAAGCTCCTGCTAAGAGAGGATCTTCACGAGTGGATTGGCATGCCATGTCCTTCCCCCGACATAAATACCATCGACGAAGTGTGGGTAGCGTTATGGCGATGTGTTGCAGCACAGTCACGTGCACCATCCACCAACCAGCAGCTGTCAACCGCGCTGGTAGAGGAATGGAACGCCCTGCCACAAGAACCCCTTAGTAACTTTGTAGCCAGCATTGGAGCTCGTTGCAGAGCATTCATTGCCGCACGCGGTATTCACACTGCCTATCCATTTTGCACGCCAGCGTATACTTTCTTCGAGGAGTTCAAAATGGTTCAAATGGCTCTGAGCACTATGGGACTTAACATCTGAGGTCATCAGTCCCCTAGAGCTTAGAACTACTTAAACCTAACTAACCTAAGGACATCACGCACGTTCATGCCCGAGGCAGAATTCGAACCTGCGACTGTAGAGTTCGCGCTGATCCAGAGAGAAGCACCTAGAACCGCTCGGCCACACCGGCCGGCTCTTCGAGGAGTAACTTCAACACAAGGCAACTAACACCACAGTACTGTAGGCTCTAACTAGCAACCAGATACCCACATAACGTTTACGCTGCCCTCGCGGCACGTTGCTACATGCCTGGGTTTTCGAAATATTTGTCATGGCATGGTATTCTTTTAGTGGACTGCTTATGTAGCATGAACTGAAAGTGATGCAAAGATTTACTCTCTGAACCCTGAGCCAGAACATTATAGTCACAGGGCCAATTCATCAGCTCAATACTAATGAGATCTGGTGACGGTGGTGATCAGGGGAGATGCGACAGTTCGTCCTCGTTCTCAAGAAACCAGTTTTGGGGGAATGGGCGCCCTTTCTTCTTGGTACACAGCTTCACCACTGGGGGGCAAAATTGTACCTTGCGGTGAACCTGACAGCCAAAATGGTCACATAATTCTCGCCAGTGACTCGTGGCATACCACGATATGGCTACCCAGATCATCACCTAATCCACCCCCTGTAATTTAATCGCGCTCTTGAACCTTCTTTCTACAGGTTTATTACAAATGATTGAAGCGATTTCATAAATTCACTGAAGCTCCATTCATTGACATATGGTCATGATACACTACAGATACGTAGAAAAACTCATAAAGATTTGTTCGGCTGAAGCCGCACTTCAGGTTTCTGCCACCAGAGCGCTCGAGAGCGCAGTGAGACAAAATGGCGACAGGAGCCGAGAAAGCATATGTTGTGCTTGAAATGCACTCACATCAATGAGTCATAACAGTGCAACGACACTTCAGGACGAAGTTCAACAAAGATCCACCAACTGCTAACTCCATTCGGCGATGGTATGCGCAGTTTAAAGCTTCTGGATGCCTCTGTAAGGGGAAATCAACGGGTCGGCCTGCAGTGAACGAAGAAATGGTTGAACGCGTGCGGGCAAGTTTCACGCATAGTGATGTGGAAGATTCAGTGTTTAAACCTCCTCTACCAAGAAACGTGCCAGAACTGCGAGGTCGCATCAACAATGCTTTGGAACTCATTGATGGGGACATGCTGCGCCGAGTGTGGGAGGAACTGCATTATCGGCTTGATGTCTGCCGAATCACTAAAGGGGCACATATCGAACATTTGTGAATGCCTAAAAAAACTTTTTGAGTTTTTGTATATGTGTGCAAAGCATTGTGAAAATATCTCAAATAATAAAGTTATTGTAGAGCTGTGAAATCGCTTCAATCATTTGTAATAACTCTGTATTTCCGTGACCTCTTCTTCGATATACTGTTTCAACAGTAGGGACGGAATACTTCACTGCTACCTTACACTCATTTTCATTCGAGCGCTTCGTTCTTGGTGTTCCAGTCTTATTGTTCCTACTTAGCTGTTGCTCAAATTACGTACTTCCCGCCTTTCCCTATAGCTTTCCCGTAGTTTTCACAGAATTTCGAACATCGTACACCATTTCACATTGTCGAACTCTTTTATTTCAGGTCGACTAATTCAGTGAACGTGTCTTGATTTTTTTTTTTTTTTTGGAGTTATGGTGCTGGGCGCGATTTTGTACGACAGCAAGAGCACCCTCGTGGTTATTCCAAGCACCCTGACCGAAAGGTTGTACGTCAATCTGGTACTTCAACTTGTTGTGTTCCTATTCATAAACATCGCTCTAGGGAATGTTTTCCAACAGGATAACGCTTTTGTAACCAGCATACTCGGCAGAGTTCGACATTTGGCCTCGGGCTGCTCGATCAGTAGATGTATGTCCAACCGAACACATGCGGGACATCGTCGAGCGATAACTCCAACGTCATCCACAAAGACCATTAACCATCCCTGTATTGCCCGATCAAGTGCTACAGGCATGAAACGCCAAACCACAAACAGATATCCCACAGCTGTTCAACACAACGCATGTATATTTGCATGCTTGGATTCAAATTCTGGTGGTTACACTGGTTATTAGTGTACAAGAGTTTCATTTTAGCAGTAGTTTATCTCGAGCTTACGTTGACCTGTATATTTCAAATGTTAATCCTTTAAACATGTCACCTAGCAAATGCGTTCCAGAAATTTCATTACTCTGCACTAATTATTTCCTGTTCTGATATTTTCATTGGTGTATCATTAACTTCCATGTTTCCGAACACGTCATAAATAGATCTGGTGATGGCGATGGCGGCGGTAGGGTCCTATGAGACCAAACTGCTGAGGTCGTCGGTCCCTAGGCTTTCACTCTTCTTAATCTGACTTAAACTAACTCACACTAAGGACAACACACATTCATGCACGAGGGAGGACTCGAACCTCTGACGGAGTGAGCCGCGCGATTTGTGGCAAGACGCCTCAGACTGCGCGGCTACCCCGCACGGCAAAAATAAGTCTTCTTAATCTTCATGGTATACTACTAAAAAAATATGGACTATCAGTTACATGTATCAGGTTATCTTAAAGTGACCACTATAAAAATCAAATGGTTCAAATGGATCTGAGCACTATGGGACTTACCATCTGAGGTCATCAGTGCGCTAGAACTTAGGACTACTTGAACCTAACTAACCTAAGGACATCACACACATACATCCCCGAGGCAGAATTCGAACCTGCGACCGTAGCAGTCGTACGGTTCCGGGCTGAAGCGCCTAGATCCGCTCGGCCACAGTCGGCTTCTAGTAAAAATCCAAAGCGTGTAGAATACAGAGAATGTCAGCACCTACCTGTTATAAGAAACACCCCAGCTAAGATGACCTATTACAATTTAAAACCTGTATCTCCAAGAAAGTCAACGAAATGTGGAGCAGATATTATAAAAGTAATCAGTATCTATGAATACAACTTTAAATTGGACTACTACCATTTCTTAAATAATAATAACAATGTTTTTCTTCCTTTTATTTTCCAACATTCGTGCAACAACTTTTCATTATGTGATTTCTAAGTATTAAATAACATATTTAACCTTTAACAACCCTAGATACTTCCACAATTTATTTGCTAAGTCTTATTGAATTTCATGTTGATAGCATAATTGTGTAGTTCTATACAGCACAACTAGAGACCTTCAACGTGTGCTTCTCTGCAATAGTTGAGTCAAGCTCTCTGAAAAATTGATGCAAATCGTCTACCTCTAACAAAGGCAAAGCGCAAGACAGTAGTCGGAGATGTACATTTCGTTTTCCGTGGCTCTACGTGATCTCAGATCGAGATTACTCACAAAATTTCTACTTAATATCATATGTAAATCTATACAATTGCTACGCACTATATTAGGCGGAACACATACGGGATATTGCACTGTCCATCCACCATCGTAGTCTTGACTCTGTGCACCGATATCTAGGCGACTAAAATTGCTACAACGCCAAGATGCATAAATCACATGCTCCTGTTGCTGAGAGGGTATTGCGTCGAGAGGCTTGATGAGGTCGTAAGCAGGTCGATTTCTATTGGACGCATCGGATAAAACTTTCGTTCGGAAAAGACTTTATAAGACGAGAGTTTTCGAATGCATATCTCACATTTTTCCCCTTTACGTCAGAACCCTACCAATGATTTGACGGCTTCTTTTTGAGTTCGAGTGCACACTGACATGGTGAAGAACATTTGGTTTGTGTTAGCCTGGTTTGTGTGGATTCCACAGAAACGACAATATTGCTTCTACCAGTGGAGCACAAGGAGCTGCTCACCTCCAGTCGGCCCTCGGCAGCAGCAGCTTCTAGCAGCTTCCAGGAAGCCGCAGCGACAAAGGGGCCAGCGAACAATGACGTTTTGATGGTGCTGGAGGCACACTGGCATTCCTGCTTCCCTGTCTGCTTGGAGCTGAGGAAGCCAGGCACTTTGCAGCAACTATCTGCACAGCCACAGCACAATTATTAACCTCAAATAGCACGACTTCTCGGAAATAGTAAAATTCTAACGAAATAAGCAAGGAAAATATAAAATAACGCAAAATCTCCAACATCGGCGAAGTTTTACAGACTCTCGAAATTTAGCAATAACTTCAACGAGTTGCTTTTTATAGTTTCCAGAATGACACTCTGTCTCGAAAAATGGCAGAAAACCCAAAGAGAGTCTGTTCATATGTACACCAGTGGCAAGACGCAGTCAATACCTGCACTGCCCGATATGAAAGGTGATGTCACTGATGGGAGCGCCACTCATGAAGAATTACTAAACACGGTTTTCCGAAACTCCTTCAGACAAAATAAATATTACCAGTCAGGTTCCTTTCAGTGTATGCTGCTGCAATACGTCCATACTTGAAAATCAGATACAGCCGCTGAGTCATAGGAAGTTCAATACCTAAAGACTGGAAAGATGCAAAAGTCACACCAATATGCAAGAAAGGAAATAGGTGTAATCCTCTGCATTAGAGGTCCGCATCACTAACGACGGTTTGCAGTAGGGTTTTGTACTATCTTCGAACAGCATGAATTAGTTCTAGAGAAATTGAAACATCCCCTTTGAAAAAGTAATGAATTATTGTGCTGATAAACCTCTTACGTTATTTGATTTTCCAAGAGCTGAGCAAAACTGAACGTACTCAGACACTACTCTCTTTACTTATTCTGATCAACACTAAACTGTCACACAATATTTTTAGCGAAACGCAATCTGACTTTCAATAATCCCTACAACAGAATGGCCCTGACTAACAATAACCTATACCTTTCATGAATCACTTACCTCACAAAAATCTTCGTTACTCGAACTACTGCAATACAGCGAGCGCCAATACTGCCAGCCAAATAAAAGAGTCTAACTACTGAAGGCACTAACTACTGATAGGCATAGTCAGCAAATGAAAGATTATAATAGAGAACAAACAATGTATTTACCTTAATAATGTTCAAAAGTCATAATATATTTATCAATTCATGATATCCAGTATTACAAATTTACTCTTTCTGGCGGTCACAAGTCCAGATCGACCGCTCTCAAAATTCTGCCATCTCTCTCCCCACATCCCCCACTGCTGGCGGCTCACCTCCAACTGCGCAACGCTACGCACTGTTCACATCCAACTTCCCAACACTACAATAGCGAATATTCCAACAATACAAACCAGCCACAGACTTCACACAGCACAGTCAGTGATTTTCATATAGAGCGCTACGTGGCATTACCAACATAAAAACCTAAACAGCCTACTTACAAAATGATTTATTGACAGATAGAACGGATTCAGCAAATACTGTCCTTGTGAGAAACAACTAACTCCTTACTCTCTCGATGGAATGAGTGCTATCGATACGGGGTGTCAAATTGATTCCATATTTTTAGGTTTCCAATAGACTTTTGAGATCTTTCCTCACAATGGCCTATGGAGTTATCATCTCAGTTGCGTGACTGGATCGGTAATTCTCTGTCAGAAAGGTCACAGCTATAGTAACTGAGGGAAAGTCATCAACCAAACAAAAGTAACATCTGGCGTTCCCCAAGGAAGTGTTGTAGGTCCCCTGCTGCTTCCAAGGCCGGCCGGTGTGGCCGAGCAGTTCTAGGCACTACAGTCTGGAACCGCGAGACCTCTACGATCGCAGGTTCGAATCCTGCCTCGGGCATGGATTTGTGTCATGTCCTGAGGTTAGTTAGGTTTAAGTAGTTCTAAGTTCTAGGGGACTGCCGGCCGCTGGTGGCAGAGCGGTTCTAGGCGCTCCAGTCCAGAACCGCGCGACTGCTACGGTCGCAGGTTCGAATCCTGCCTCGGGCATGGGTGTGTGAGATATCCTTAGGTTAGTTAGGTTTAAGTAGTTCTAAGTTCTAGGGGACTGATGACCTGAGATGTTAAGTCCTATGGTGTTCAGAGTCATTTGAACCAATTTTTTCTAGGGGACTGAAGACCTCAGATATTAAGTCCCATAGTGCTCAGAGCCATTTGAACCATTTTCTACTCGAAATTTACATAAACCACATAGGAGATAATCTGAGCAGCTCTCTTATATTATTTGCAGATGATGCTGTCACATACTGTCTTGTAAAAGTCGTCAGGTGGCCAAAACCAATACCAAAACGATGTAGACATGATATCGGTATAGTGCGAAGAGCAGCAATTGAACTAAATAATAATAAGTTTGAAGTCGTTTACATCTGTACTAAAAGAAATCCGCCAAATTTCGGTTACTTGATAAATCACAGAAATCTAAAGGCTGAAAATTCAGCAAAATGCTTAGAGGCTACAATTACGAATAACTTAAATCGGGAAGATCACATAGATATGTTGTGGGTAGCGCAAACCGCAGACTTCGATTTATTGGCAGAACACTTAGAAAATGCAACTGGTCTACTAAACATAAGGTAGTCCCCTGTGGAGTATTGCTGTACAGTGTGGCTTCCCCATCAGATGGACGTACGGATGAGATCGAAAAAGTTCAAAGAAGGATGGTTAGCTTTTTATTACCACAAAATAGGTGAGAGAGTTCCGCAGAAATGATTCGTGTACTGGGTGGCAGTAATTAAAACATGGGGTTTTTGGCAGCCATCTAGACAAGGAGAAATGATCATCATGATAAAAGAAGAGAAATTTGATTTCGCAGAAAGATTGAACTTCCGTTTTCCCCGCGCGCCTTTCGAGAGTGGACCGGTAGAAAAGTAGCTTGAAGGTCGTTGGATGAACACTCTGCCAGGCAGAATTGCAGAGCAGTTGTGTAGTCGTAAGGAAGCTTGAACTGCATCTTTCCATGAAAAGACTCGCCTGTTGGTTTTATACTGACTATATCACAGCCATAAATCGCGAGCCATCTTACAATGTGTGATGGAGAGCACATCTCGTACACTATCCTGCCCCTCCCCGCCAAACCCCCCTCCCCCACTCCCTCTCCATTCCAGATCCTTTCACTAATCGCGCGTGGGAAGAAGGGCTGTTGGTAAAGCTCAGCATGACGTCTCTTTTAACTGATTTACTTTTGATGATCATTTCATGAGACGCATTTGAGGGGAAGTAATATGTAACCCAACTATACCAGGAACGAATGCTCTCGAAATTTCAATGTCCTGCACAATACCTCTCTTGTAGCGTCTGACACTGCAGTTCGTTGAGGATTTCCGTAACGCCGTCTCGTCGAGTAAACTAACCCCTGACAAAACAAGCCACTCTTCGATCTTATCTCTGCTTTCAGTCCTACTGCCTAACGGTCCCAGTCCGATGAACAACAGGCCTAGTCCAGCGTTAGCTGAACTAGTATTTTGGGAGAAATTTCTTTCGTGGATGAATTACATTCCCTTATGATTCTCTCAATGATCTCTTTCTGGAATCTACTTTTCTTACTATTTATTTTACGTGGTGTTTCAGCTTTCGTTCCTTCCTAATGCTTACTCCCGGGTATTTTACGATAATAGCTGCCAATAGTGTAACTGAACAGCAGTGCACCTCTTGTTATCCTGGTCAACAAAGCACTTGTAAATGTTAAAGTAAATTATACTGATTTCCTACCAAGTATAGCGATATGTGATATGTGATCGGAGGCATTAACATGTGTTTAAAGTTTAGCATAAACAAGTACTTCAGGTACTCTTATTGATCAGATAAATAATTCAATCAGTTTAAATGAAACAAAATCTATGATTTCAAATAATATAACTTTCTCTATGACTGTTGGGTAATATCTAAAGCAGCAGAACATGGTATATCAGAAGTAGGTTTCGATATGAATATGAAGGTAGGAGACATAGCAAGTTACTGTGAGCAGTTCAGTAAAGGGGTTGTTCTCATCAAAATCGGCAGCAAACCGACACCGAAAACTACAGTTCAGGCATATCCGCTGACGTCGAAAGCTGGAGATGAAGAGATAGAGCAAGCATATAAGGGTATTGAGTGGGTGACTCAGTAAGTAAAAGGAGATGAAAAGCTAATAGTAATGGTGGACAGGAATGCGGCTGTAGGGAATGAGTATAAGAAAGAGTTGCAAGAGTATACAGGTGTGGTACTAGGAATGAGAGAGGAGGAAAACTAATTCTCTGCTGCAGTACACTTTAGCTATACTCCATTCACTGAAACAAGAGACGTACTGTAAACACGGCAAGGCGCGTGACCACAGCTCTGCCGTCGAGGGGTGTACACTGCAGGGGCGTCAGAAATTAAAAAAATGAAAGTGGAGTTTTTTATAATTTGGCACCTGAATATGATAAAGTGATTCGAGAACTACCTTCACACACATTTTTTTACATTACACTAAAGTTTATTGTCACTGAAAAAGAGAAATATTTAAGCTTTCAGGAAAGTTGTTTTTTCACGTTACTCTATATTTATCACGCTATATCTCCTAAACTGAGTGTCACACTGCAAAATAATTTTATAATAGCCTTCAGTACTATATGTTGATGACGTCTGCAGATTTTCTACCCAATAGAGTCAATAATAGTGAAGTAATAAATTAAAATCTCACGTCTGATGCAGAACTTTTACCAAATCATCATCTGAAATATAGTAAGCGACAAACTTTTCCCCTTTAAATTTTTTTGTGAGGATGTAAGCGAGAAAAGTTTAAGAAAGGTTTGAATTTAATTTTGTAGTTTGTTCGAATGCAATGGGTGCAACCGTTTGTCCTTTATGAGCGATGCATTGTGCGGTTCGCAAGCGCGGCGCTCAGCCAGTGTGGCCGTCTCAGTTGCAGGTGTGAGCTCGTTAGTGGGTGTTGTACAGCAGCGATTTCAGGATATCTTAAGTTCATCTATAAAGACGCTTGAAAGACTAGTTGTTGATTATTAGAGTAAGTACATGTGTTTGTAGTCACGCTGAGCATTCACTGTTTATGTACGCATCCAATAGCATCGCATCGATTCTTATTTTAAATATTCAATTATTTCATTAGCATCACATACGGCTGTCCTCATTATATCATCCACGGATTCAGCGAGCGAGGTCGACGTGTCAGTTCTGAGTCCATCAAAGAAGCGAGCAAAGAAGAAATCATTAAGTTATTCTGAGAAGCACATGGTGCTTAATGTGTACAAAACGGAAATCATTAAGTTTTTTCTGAAAAGCACATGGTGCTTAATGTGCATAAAACGGAACTGTTACATCCAGAGCAGTCGATGAGTGACATTGTTTCGAAAACAGCTGCATCTACAGGTGTTGGACGTTCATCAGTGTATCGTGTGGAAAGTGAGTACAAGGCCACACACTCTTTGAAGTCTCCTAAGAAAGGAAAATTACGACAGAAGCTTTCTGAAAGTGTTGATGACTTCGATAGAAATGCGATACGAAGGAAAGTACACGATTTTTTTTTCGTAACGAATTGCCAACAATTGACAAAGTGCTTGCAGTCGTGAAAGAAGATGCAGATCTGGGCAATTTTTGTAAGTTATTGAGAGAAATGAATTTCAAATGTGTCCAGCGTGGGCGCAATAGCATGCCAATAGGCAGGGATGACATCGTTTTATGGTGGCGACGTTATCTTCGAACCATTATACGGTTGAGAGATGAAGGCAGACCCATTTACTATTTGGATGAGACGTGGGTGAATGCAGGACATACCCGAAGTTACGTCTGGGTAGGTGACACTATAAATTCCTCAAAACAAGTATTTCTGTCCGGATTATCCACCAGAAGCAAGGGCCCATCAGGTAAAGGGAAACGTCTGATTATCGCACACATTGGCACCAAAGCAGGGCTCGTTGAACGATGTTTGTGGACTTTCGAATCCAAGAAAAGTGGAGATTATCATGAGGAGATGTGCGCCGAAACGTTCGAGAAGTGGTTTCAAGATGTTCTTCCTCGGCTTCAGGAAAATGCAGTTATTGTTCTTGATAACGCGCCGTACCATTCTCGGAGAAAAGAAAAAGTTCCCAATGCGAATTCCAGTAAGCACGAAATATCAGAGTGGCTAAAATCTAAAAACATCGATTTCCAAGACGGTATGTTGAAGAAAGAACTTTTAGATATAGTTAAAAATCACAAAACAGCGCAAAACAATTACGCAATAGATGAAATGGCGAAGAATGCAGGGAAAACTGTTCTCAGAATTCCTCCGTACCACTGTGAATTGAACGCCATCGAGTTAGTGTGGCCCAGAATCAAAGGCTATGTTGCAGCGAAAAACAAAACATACAAAATGCCGGAAGTTAAAGTACTGCTAGAAGAAGCAGTAAGAACAGTGACTGCAGAGTATTGGAACAAGTGCGTCCTCCATGTCGTAGAAAAAGTGGAAAATCAAATGTGGAACTTAGAGTGCATTACAGAGGAGAGAGAGGAGCGGTTTGTTATAAGCTTCAATGAAAACAGTTCAAGTTGGAAAGAGTGAACCTTGTTTCGTCCTTTATCATTATTATTACTGGTATGTTATTAAAATTAAGAATTAATTGTGTTTGAATGGAACGTTTTGTTAGCAACCTGTATGAAAATAAATCTGCTTCGACAGAATTAACTCAATTTAACATTATTGTTAAATTTATTTCGTACATTGTTGCCCAGGTTTCTCACGGTCCGCTGTGACAGCTCGGCAGCCAGCCGAACGCCGCCAACTGAAAAGCGTGCGCCAAGGATTTTCCACACCCCTACGTATCACGTGAACACCAAATGCTTTCTCTGGAAACGAGCGTAGTCGCTCACGTGACACTGTTTATGTTTCGTCCCAGCTATCGGTGAATAGACTTTAGTAATAGCGACTACTCTCTTCAAGAATCACAAGAGGAATAGATGTACAGGGTAGTCCAAAAGTCGAGAAACACCCTGATAAATTCCAAATGGAGTAGCAAACAAGGAAACAGAGTCCCTAGACAAGAGGAACGGGAAGGAGGAAACATTGTAGGCTATGCCACCAACATGGCAGCCATCTTGAAAGCCACCATCTTGATTTCAACTCGAAAATTTCAAATGGGAATGTGGCCATGTGACATATCAAACAGATAGAGAATTTCACCTGAAAAATAATGCCATTGTTATTTTAAACATAGCTTTATTCATTCTCGGACTATAGCCAATTACTTGCGGCAGCAGTGGGACGCTTGGCAGCGTGAATATTACGTACTGAGAAGTCATAAAATGGAGTCTGAAACGGTGCAAAGTGACTATCCCATGCCTGATATGTTACATGTGTTTAACTGTTAGGTATCATTTACTCATGCTAACGTTTTAATCATTGTTTCCTTATTTACAGGTTACAAACTGTCCTTAACACATGAAGAACGCATTGAAATCATAACGATATCAGGAGAAAGAAGAACACGGGTCATTGCTGAGGATTTCAACAGTCATCACCCAACCAGAAAGCCCATCACTCAAAGCGCAGTTGCCAGGCTTTTGGCCAAATTCCGAACAACAGGTTCTGTCGGAGATAAACTTAAGGCTGGAAGACCAAAATCCACCACCGATGAAGCAACAACAGTGAGCGTGTTGGCATCATTTGGCAAGAGTCCGCAAGGGAGTACTCGTCGCCTGTCACGAGAATGTGGGGTTAACCGTGTCTCCATACTGCGAATTTTATCGCAGCACAAATGGCACCCGTACAACATTCAGCTGCTCCAACACCTGAACGAGGATAACCCAGACCGTCGGGTACAGTTCGCAGAATGGGTGACACAGCGGCTGCAGATAAACCCACGTTTCCCCTATCAGGTGCTGTTCAGTGATGAAGCCAATTTCTTTATCAATGGTGAAGTGAAGAGGCAGAATCACAGATACTGGTCCGACACAAATCCGCAGTGGAGTGATGGTTCCAAAACGGTCGACTCAGAAAAAGTGATGGCCTGGTGTGGTGTGTGGGGTACCAAAGTCGTTGGACCTTTTTTTTTTATTGATGGTGCGTTAACAGCCAACGGTTATCTGAGGTTATTGGATGAAGAAGTGTTTCCCTCGTTGTTAACGGAGCACGGGACATTTCCGGAATTCTTCCAGCATGATGGCGCCGCACCACATTATGGGCACAATGTGCGAGCATACCTGTATGTGCAGTTCCCTTAAAAGTGGTTTGGTCGTAGGGGTGCTGCGGAGTGGCCACCACATTCAACAGATTTGACTCATTTTGATTTTTGTCTTTGGGGTCATGTCAAGGCACAGGTTTCTTCTGTGAAAATACGGGATTTAAATCATCTTAAGCAGCGCATTGTTGATGCGGGTGGTCAAATTCAGCCAGATTTGTTGGTCAACGTTCACCAGGACTGGATTCGGGGGATAGCATTAACAATCCAACATAATGGACAACATATCGAGCCATTCCTATGACTGTTGGTGGTCTCTCGGTACTGTGTAACATCGGCATAATGTCTCTTCGGCACATAATGCACATGCTGAAGAGCGTCCCACCGCTGCCACATGTAACTGGCTATAACCGGGAAATGAATGAATTTATGTTTAAAATAACTACGGCGTTGTCTTTCTGGTGAAATTCTCTATCTGTGTAATATGTAACATTACCACATTCCCATTTGAAATTTTGGAGTTGAATCCAATATGGCGGCTTTCAAGATGGCCGCCACGTTGGTGGCATAGCCTATAAAGTTTCCCCCTTCCCGTTCCTCGTGTGTAGGGACTCTGTTTCCTTGTTTGATTCTCCATTTGAATTTTATGAGGGCTTTTCCAGACTTTGGGCCACCCTGTATTTGGCAAAGGCTGGCAGCTACGGGAAAATTTCAGTTACATTAAACCATAGTCAGGTTGAGATTTCGAAATAGAATACTGGACTGTAAGGCATGCCCACAGGCAGATATTGGCTCAGATCACAATTTAGTAGTGATGAAGAGTAGGCTGAATATCAGGAGACTATTCAGGATACGGAAGTAGTAAGAAATGACGAGATTCGCTTGAAGCTCTCTAAAGCTATAAATACTGCGATAAGGAATAGCTCGGCAAGCATTTCAGTTGGAAAGAAATTAACATCTCTAAAAAGGGCACTCACAGATGTTGGAAAGAAAAACGTAGATACAAAGAAGGTAGCTACGATGAAATCTTGGGTAACAGAAGAAGTAGTTCAGTTGATCTGTGAAAGAAGGAAACACGAAAATGTTCGGGGAATTTCAGGTATTTACAAATACAAGTCACTAAGAAATGAAATAAATCGGAAGTGCAGGGAAGGGAAGAGTAAATGGCTGCATGAAAAATATGAAGAAGATTAAAAAGAAGTCACTGTCGGAAGGATTGACTCAGTGTACAGAATGGTCAAAACAACCTTCAAAATGAAGTGCAAGCATGGTAACATAGTACAATGGGAATTAACTGTTACATGTAGAGGAGAGAGCAGATAGTAGGAAAGAGTACACTGAAGGCCTCTGTGGGGTGGAAGACTTGTCTGATGACGTGATAGAAGATGAAACAGGAGTCGATATAGAAGAGATAGGGGAACCAGTATTAAAATCATAATTTAAATGAGCTTCCAAAACATTCTAGAATGTTCCACAATGTTCTACAATAACACGAGATGTTCTGGAGTGTTCGGGAATAGTCTGGAGAATTAGGGAAGATTCCAGAATGTTCGGGAGCATCCGAGAGCATCCCGGACCATTGTGGAACATTCCAGAACACTCTCTAATGTAGTGGAACGTTCTGGAATATTGTGGACCATTCGAAGCCTTCCAATGTAGTGGAATTTTCTGGAACATCGTGGACCATTTGAAGCCTTACTGGTATGCTCTGGAATTCGCCACTGGTTTGCCTACCTGTTGGCAGGGGTTTTTAAATCAAGACCCGTCGTAGGTTCGGATTCAGTTTCCTATCAGTGACGAGGGTTGGAACAGAAAAAGTACTGAAGTGAGTGATTATAAACAACACAGTGACATGTGAGTATTCAAAGTGGTACAGTGCCTGAATACAAATCGAAAAAAAGTGTGAAAAGTGCATTAAGTGTACTAAGTGTATCTGTTAATAAAATGTTTATTTGATGTAAATTTTACATAATGCGCAAAAATAGTTAGAATATGTTTTCAATAAAAAATTTTATCTCTTAAAATTTAAGAAGGATAAAATAAAACATGCATTCAATAATTTTTTTACACCTCATACTTTAAAGTTTATCAAATTATTCTAGCTACCACACAATCTCATACCGACTCTGAGCGAAGCCGGGTACCTCAGCTAGTATCAAATAAGGTAGGGGACTTGTTCAACACACAGGGAGTGTTACCAGACACGCCGCTCACACAACATAGGATACCAACGGGGAATCATCCACCAATGTTTAGGAAACAGTATCGGGAGCGAAGGCGTTTACAGCCTTTGATAGAACAGTGTGTAGATCGATAGTTGTCAGATGGAATCATACAACATAGCGACAGTGCGTGGTCCAGCAGCGTGGTCCTTGTGCCTAAAAAGGCCGGCCGAAGTGGCCGTGCGGTTAAAGGCGCTGCAGTCTGGAACCGCAAGACCGCTACGGTCGCAGGTTCGAATCCTGCCTCGGGCATGGATGCTTGTGATGTCCTTAGGTTAGTTAGGTTTAACTAGTTCTAAGTTCTAGGGGACTAATGACCTCAGCAGTTGAGTCCCATAGTGCTCAGAGCCATTTGTGCCTAAAAAATCAACAGCTGGGACCAAGAAATATCGATTTTTCTGTAATTATCGATTTTTTAAAAAGAGAAAACAGTGTCAGATGCGTATCCAGTTCCTAATATTACGGACACGTTGGATTATTTGTGTCAATGCAAGTTCTTTTCGACTCTGGATTTGAGGAGTGGGCACCTCCAAATAGAAGTTCATCCTGATGATAGACATAAGACAGCATTTACCACAACATCTGGTCATTACGAATATCATAGGATGCCATTTTGGTTGAAGAAAGCACTGGCCACATTTCAATGGTTGTTGGATGGAGTCCTCAGAGGCTTATACAGGGTGATTCAAAAAGAATACCACAAATTTAGGAATTTAAAACTCTGCAAGGACAAAAGGCAGAGCTAAGCACTATCTGTCGGCGAATTAAGGGAGCTATAAAGTTTCATTTAGTTGTACATTTGTTCGATTGAGGCGCTGTTGACTAGGCGTCAGCGTCAGTTGATGCTAAGATGGCGACCGCTCAACAGAAAGCTTTTTGGGTTATTGAGTACGGCAGAAGTGAATCGACGACAGTTGTTCAGCGTGCATTTCGAACGAAGTATGGTGTTAAACCTCCTGATAGGTGGTGTATTAAACGTTGGTATAAACAGTTTACAGAGGCGATGGATCGGCCGCCAGGCAGCCCGTGACAGAGCACTTCATCACTGGCCTCCAAGAAGCCCAGTTCTTACCCCCTGCGATTTTTTCTTATCGTGGTATGTTAAGGATATGGTGTTTCGGCCACCTCTCCCAGCCACCATTGATGATTTGAAACGAGAAATAACAGCAGCTATCCAAACTGTTACGCCTGATATGCTACAGAGAGTGTGGAACGAGTTGGAGTATCGGGTTGATATTGCTCGTGTGTCTGGAGGGGGCCATATTGAACATCTCTGAACTTGTTTTTGAGTGAAACAAAACCTTTTTAAATATTATTTGTAATGATGTATAACAGAAGGTTATATTATGTTTCTTTCATTAAATACACATTTTTAAAGTTGTGGTATTCTTTTTGAATCACCCTGTATTCTACTAAGGGGTATGGTCTGCTTGGATGACATAATTGTCTTTGTGAAAAACCTAGAGAAACATTTGCAGCTTTGGGAATCAGTATATGACAGGTTAGAGAAACCTCGACTGACCCTTAGTATTGAAAAATGTCACTTTGCACAGATGCAAGTAAACTATCTAGAGCATATACTGTAATTAGTCGGGATGGATTAAGATCAAATTCGTGGCTTACATCGGCAGTAAGCGATTTTCCAATCCCTCAGACTGTTAAGCAGTTACAATCATTTATGAAAACTAAACTCCGTCCGAACAGGCCTTGGAAGGCCCAATGGTACCGAACGACCGCCGTGTCATCCTCAGCCCACAGGCGTCACTGGATGCCGATATGGTGGATCATGTCGCTCTCCAGGCCGTATGTCAGTTTACAAGACTGGAGCCGCTACTTCTAAATCAAGTATATTCTCAGTATGCCTCACAAGGGTTGAGTGCCCCCACTTCCAACAGCATTCGGCAGACTGGATCGTCACCCACCCAAGTGCTAGCTCAGCCCGGCAGCGCTTAACTTCGGTGATCTGACGGGAATCGGTGTTAGCACTGCGGCAAGGCTGTTGGCACCATCATTTGTGGGATTATCAAGGTATTATCGTCGATTCGTAAAGAGGTTTGCTGAAATAGCTCAACCATTGATGACATTGTCAAGAAAAGGGGGTTATGTTTAGCTGGATGCCCGAGTGTCAGACAACATTGCAAAATTTAAAATATGTATTATCTTCAGATCCTATTTTGGTGTTTCCAAATTTCACAAAAAAATTTTATGTTGTCTGGCGACGCTAGTTCTACGTATTGGGTGTTATTTTAGAACAGATGATTGAGGGGACAAAGCATCCAGTCGCATATGCCTCTCGATCATCTTAATAAGTGTGAAAAATTTTTTTATGCTACCCAAAAGGAGACGTTAGCTTTGATCTATGGTGTTTCTTATTCGACACGTTACCTATATGGGCGTAAATTCACTGTTGTCACTGATTATACTTACATTACTTATCGACCATACGCCTGCTCTATGAGCCTCTTCCACTTCGGCCTGTCCAATGTGCTGTTTGTCCATTTGCTGTTGCTGTTCATCCTAGTTGTGTCCTCCCGAATGTTATCCCGCCATCTGATTCTGGGTCTCCCTCTTCCTCTCGTTCCATCTATTGTTCCGCTGACTGCCATTCTAGGTAGTCTATTCTCTGTCATTCTTGCTATATAGCCTGCCCAATTTAATCCTATACTCTTGAGTACTTAGATGAAGTTACG